>NC_056451.1:8925189-10125189 GCF_018296145.1 Oncorhynchus tshawytscha | reverse complement strand
CGACTTGCGACCCTCGGTGCCAACATGCTGGCATCTGCATCCGAAACAACACCTGCTTCTGTTCTCGCGGCTATGAGGGAGAGACCTGCCAGTATGGTGATGTTACAACTTTATATTTACCTACAAAGGAGACGGTAAACAAAATAGCCAAACTAGAAAAGAAAAGTGATGCATTGGAGAATATATGAAATATGTATATCATATATTTTTTTCATCACAACATGTGATGCAAAAGTTGCATGACTTACTGGGTGAGTGCTGATGAATATATTGTCTGTTGTTTTGAACAGCTAACTGCTATCCCAAATGTAAGAATGGAGGAGAGTGCCTTCGCCCTGGAAAATGCAGATGTCCTTCTGGATTTGGAGGAAAATATTGTCATAAAGGTACTTATCTAATTCTGTTAACCTTTTAGATATACAGTATGTTGGTTCTTGGTTAATGTTACACATCTGATTAAATATTGTAATCATATTTATTTATTGGTAACTACAGTAGGCTAGTACAAGTAACCTATTATGTTTTATTTAGAGAGACTGTGGTTTGAAAAGGGTAGGGAGTTAAGACTTGAACATGGACATGGCGAGGTAAATGGATGATTTGATTTTATGTCTGTCTTTTCCAGTGAAATGTGATAGTGGATGCTGGAACGGTGGCGACTGCATTGCTGTGAATGGAGTGGCCAAGTGCATCTGTCCCTCCAGCTGGACTGGCTCCAAATGCCAAGAGGGTTTGTTTACCTCCTAATTAGCCTAATCCACACAGAGGTGAAACCAGCAGTGAGACTGGTTGCTCAGCTGGCCTATTAATCAACAGTAGCATATTAATCCTCTCCGGAACCCTCTGACAACTCCATTGAAATGCTAAGATACCTTCACACCTACTAAAACAATGAAGAATAGTTGTTTCAATTACGATTGAATGGGACAAAGAAAATGCTTCACATGGCCAAATGTATAATGATAATTTATTGGTTCCCAGAATATTGAGAATGCGATGTTTCCCCAGCGATCTGTCCCCAGGGGTGCAGGAACGGGGGCAGCTGTATGGCCCCAGGAATCTGCAGCTGTCCAGAGGGCTGGCTGGGTGGAGCCTGCCACACTGGTGAGTGAGATCTTAAGATGAATGCACTAACTGTAAGTCGCTCTGGATACGAACATCTGCTAAATTACTAAATGTAATGTAAAACGTGAGAATCATACACACTTTACACTCATATTTGGCACACAACCAACTATACACATTTTCAGACATGCACTTCCTTAATCTAACCCCAACAGACACACAAACACGGTAATTATGCACACACTTGCAGACACACTTACACAGATACAGGCAACAGGCCAAATACATGTATAACCCATAACTGGAGCCTAATCACTGATCTGTTCTGGATGTGTGTTAAGAGTGTTAATTTTTAACACACTTGGGTCAAACAATAGATAGCAGAGAAGTTAATCAGGCTAAATAATAAAAATATACATCCTTTATCCTGAAAGAATCTACTGAGTGAGAAACCTGTCAATATGAGATACCTGTTGAAAATTACTGTTTTGAGATATTCTGAGAGCTGTCATTCCTCAGATGTGAAGAGGCCACCAGAAAAAATAATGAGCCCTCCTTCCTCTCTTAATGTAACATCTCTTTTTCTCATTCCCTCCGTCTCACTTCCCTCTCTCTATCTTGCAGCTGTGTGTCACCGGCCATGTCTGAATGGAGGCAAGTGTTTGTCTCCTGATTCGTGCCGCTGTCGCCCTCCTTACTCTGGACCACACTGTGAGGAGAGGAAGGTGTTTTAACCCTTTAGGGGTCAGAGGTCAAAGAGGACCAGTCAGAGGCCATGTAGAACCGTATTCATTCCAAATGTGGTGCTTTAGATATCGTCTCTCTGCCTTTTGTAAAAATGTTTTTTTTTTTAAATAAAAAACCACAGATTTTTGTGTTAACAATAACATTTAACTGTTAACTCAATATCTAGTATACAATTTTGGGTTTGACCTATATTATGAATAAAATGTGGCTAAAAGGTTTGTTATTTTCTTTTGAAATAATTTCTTATCATGCAGTCAGATGATTTACAGTAAAACAACACTTAGCGAACTGCTTTTACTAACAATATACTATAGCCAATTAATAGTATAACTAAACTGTTACAAAAGTGTTCGTCCATCCCTTACTGAATTGCATTTCAAGCATTCAACGTGTTACTTAAAGCAAATGACACTAACTTTTTTATTTTGTTTCCATATGCGTGGTTTACAACAACGCGGTGTAAATGTTAAAATAACACATGTTTTGACCTATGTACAGTATAATGTACAAAAGTGATCAAGTAGATCTGAATTGATTACTTACAACAGATCTCGTCAACAGTTACAAAACAATTGCAGACAAGTGGCCCTAAAAATCAAATAAGCTAATAACATTTCCAAGGGCAGGTGTGATGTATAAAGAAGAATAGTGTTATTTCTCAATACATATTAAGTACTGTATGAAACAGTGCACAACAGCTTAGGCAACAAAAAACAAACACTTTCTGTACCACAATAAACCCGAGATGAAAACTTTGGCCAAATCAATAACAAGGAACAACAAATCAAAAAGAAAAGTGAGTATTAATATCTTATAGAGCCAGATTGTTCTTCAATAAACCATCAACTCGTTTTTCATCTGATCCTCTTCTCTTACTCCAACATAATACTGTGTGCAGTAACACTTTCTTTTATAAAAGCCTTGGATATGGACTATAAAACACATTTGTATGCATTAAAATACATGACTTAATGTCTCTGTTAGATTACATAGTTTGGCTGCGTTTACATAGGCAGTACATTTCTGATCTTTTGCCCAATTATTGTTAAACGAGCTGATCTGATTGGTCAAAAGACCTATTAGTGGAAAAAGATCAGACTTGGGCTGCCTGTGTAAATGTAGCTTTTGAGACATCAACACGATTGGCATAAACATTTCTGAATGGATATGCAGTGTTTAAGACAGTATTATGCATTGTTTATGAATATGTTATGCATTTCTTATGCAAGGGCTTTACATCAATGTGCTACCTTGAGCATTGAGGTAGTAACAAAACAGGGACAATTAGATACGTGCAATATATCCGCCCCCTCTGTTAATGTACAAAGATACACACACACACACATACAGGCACACACACTTTATGATCACACACTGCCTAATAAGGACTCTCCACTTGCGCTGTGTATTTTGTAAAACTTCAGCATCTTCAGTCATTTCCCTTATGCAAGAGCAGCCTACAAAAGAGCAGAGATTTTACAGTACATCATCTCCCAACAATTTTTTAATAAAAAAAAAAACTGTTAATAAACACCCAAACTGTGGCCCAATTACTCACCTTTAACCCACAGGTGACGCCAGTGTACCCGTTGCGGCAGTGGCAGAAGTTGGGCAGGACACACCTTCCCCCGTTGAGGCATCTCTGCTTACAGATGGCTGTCCGTCAGGCAGAAGGAGGAAATAGTATAGAACCCAATATAAGTACAGGATAAAAGTATATAGCTATGTATTGAAACTTGGCAACAATATATCATATTGAATGTGAGAAGGACTCACCAGAATGACACTGTAGGCCTTCCCATCCTGTGGAACAGTGGCAGGTGTTGGGTCCTACACACTCACCACCGTTCTTACACTTCTGCAGGCACACAGCTAAATACACACACACACACACACACACACACACACACACACACACACACACACACACACACAGAGTTGCTTAGCATTGTAAAGGCATCTTTACATGGTGACAGGTTCAGGTTAACAGTGGTTGTACATTATGTTGTCACTCACTAATGTTACACCTCTTCCCCCTCCACCCAGAGGCACAGGAGCAGGAGTTGGGCCCCACACACTTCCCCTTGTTCATGCACATGGGGTCGCACACACCTGAAAGACACAATGCAACATGCATTTTTGGCTCAACTAACATAACTGCATGTACATACTAGCTTGCTACAGGATTATTACAATTAGGTCCTTTCACATGTATTTACGTTGGTATAGGGCCTATAACCATTTAATACTACATGGATAGACAGTGATGTGGGGTGTTTGGTCGTGTTGGGTGGCAGTGGCTCTTACTCTTCTGACACCGCTTCCCTGTGTAGCCCTCGGGGCAGGAGCACACGTTGTTCCTCATACACTGACCTCCATTCTTACAGGGAGGGCTGCAGACAGCTGGAGGGCAAGGCACACAGTGACATAGCTACAGTTATACCTCACTAAACCACAGTACCACCATGCAATAGACTTCTGTGCAAAATGACGGATCAATCACTAATAGGGGAACAGTAGAATGTGTCATAATCAATTGAGGTTATTGATTGTCAGTGTGACACCTATTCTTACCAATCTGACATTGGGAGCCATAGAAGCCACCGGGACAGGCGCAGATGTTGGGTTTGATACAAGTCCCACCATTCAAACACACTGGATTGCAGACAGCTGGAGGTGAAGACAATGGAATATTTAGCCCACAGCCAAAGACACTGTTGTCGAAAAGAGATATATTCGTCATGGGCTTCTAAGTAGAAACATGTGGTGTTGATTGGAGTTACCTGAGTTACATGTTG
Organism: Oncorhynchus tshawytscha; assembly: GCF_018296145.1. Taxonomy (NCBI): domain Eukaryota; kingdom Metazoa; phylum Chordata; class Actinopteri; order Salmoniformes; family Salmonidae; genus Oncorhynchus; species Oncorhynchus tshawytscha. The sequence continues at coordinate 10,120,579 of NC_056451.1, read as the reverse complement.
GTCCGTACCAGCCAGACTTGCACTTACACACATCGGGAGAAATACACTCCCCTCCGTTTTCACAGTGCCTGTTGCACACCACTGAACAGAGACACGCATAGACACAGTTACACATGACAACTCCTAACCCCTATACACACATTCCATTTTTTTAGGAAGCAGACTGGTTTAGATAATTGTAGGGAAACATGATATATGCCAGAAAGGGTCAAATGGATTGAATTATCTCTCACTGATTTCACATCTTGGTCCCACGTAACCGTAAGGACAGGTGCAGAGATTCCTGACCAGACAGGTTCCTCCATGCTGGCAAGATGGCTCACAGTTAGCTACAAACACAGCAACCAAGGGGTGTACAGAGCATCCAGTAAGAAAAGGACAATATATACAATATTTAACATGGAGAACATATAGCCTGTACCCAGATCTGTTTGTGCTATCTTACCAACTCATATTACGTCATTGTCAAGCCACACAATGAGTGACAATGAGTTGGCAAGTTAGCACAAACAGATTTGGGGCCAGGATATAGAGTACATAGTTCGAGTTCAAATATGTGTGGGATGATATGTTTACCTTCCTCACATGTTGGTCCGCTGTAGCCCACGGGACAGACACACACATCTGGCCTGCCACACTTCCCTTGGTTTTTGCAGTCCGGTCGGCAGACAGCTGAGAAGGTAGAAGGTTAATAGAATTTACAACTTCTATGTGTAACTGAAAACAACTTATTCTGATTTACAGACATTTTTGCAGAAGTTACTTTGTAACTCTCATAAAGAGCAATAAGAATAGAAACTCAGCTGTCTCCTCCAACCCTGACTGTTGTTCCCACCTATGTGGCAGTTATATCCGGTATAGCCTTCTTTACAAGTGCAGGTATTGGGTAGAGAGCACTCCATATTCCTTCCACATGGATACCGGCACACAGCTGGAAAACACCACAAACAGTTTCATGGGAACCTACAGTATACAGTGGCTTGCGAAATTATTCACCCCACTTGGCATTTTCCTATTTTGTTGCCTTACAACCTGGAGTTAAAATAGATTTGGGAGGGGTTGTATCATTTGATTTACACAACATGCCTACCACTTTGAAGATGTAAAATATATTTTATTGTGAAACAAACAAGAAATAAGACAAGAAAACTGAAAACTTGAGCGTCCATAACTATTCACCCCCCCAAAGTCAATACTTTGTAGAGCCACCTTTGGCAGCAATTACAGCTGGGGTATGTCTCTATAAGCTTGGCACATCTAGCACATCTGGCCACTGGGATTTTTGCCCATTCTTCAAGGCAAAACTGCTCCAGCTTCTTCCAAGTTGGATTTGTTCCGCTGGTGTACAGAAATCTTCAAGTCATCCCACAGATTCTCAATTGGATTGAGGTCTGGGCTTTGACTAGGCCATTCCAAGACACTTAAATGTTTCCCCTTAAACCACTCGAGTGTTGCTTTAGCAGTATGCTTAGGGTCATTGTCCTGCTGGAAGGTGAACCTCCGTCCCAGTCTCAAATCTCTGGAAGACTGAAACAGGTTTCCCTCAAGAATTTTCCTGTATTTAGTGCCATCCATCATTCCTTCAATTCTGACCAGTTTCCCAGTCCCTGCCGATGAAAAACATACCCACAGCATGATGCTACCACCACCATGCTTCACTGTGGGAATGGTGTTCTCGGGGTAATGAGAGGTGTTGGGTTTGCACCAGACATAGTGTTTTCCTTGATGGCCATCTGAACAGAATACCTTTAGCATATGTTTGGGGAGTCTACCACATGCCTTTTGGTGAACACCAAATGTGTTTGCTTATTTTTTTCTTTAAGCAATGTTTTTTTTCTGGCCACTCTTCCATAAAGCCCAGTACTGTGGAGTGTACGGCAGATACGCCAATCTCCGCTGTGGTTGCAGCTGCTTCGGGGTTATCTTTGGTCTCTTTGTTGCCTCTCTGATTAATGCCCTCCTTGCCTGGTCTGTGAGTTTTGGTGGGCGGCCCTCTATTGGCAGGTTTGTTGTGGTGCCATATTCTTTACATTTTTGAATAATGGATTTAATGGTGTTCCGTGGAATGTTCAAAGTTTCTGATTTTATTTTTTATAACTCAACCCTGATCTGTACTTCTCCTCAACTTTGTCCCTGACGTGTTTGGAGAGCTCCTTGGTCTTGGTGCCGCTTGCTTGGTGGTGCCCCTTGCTTAGTGGTGTTGCAGACTCTGGGGCCGTTCAGAACAGGTATACACAGTTGAAGTCGGACATTTACATACACTTAGGTTGGAGTCATTAAAACTCGTTTTTCAACCACTCCACACATTTCTTGTTAACAAACTTTAGTTTTGGCAAGTCGGTTAGGACATCTACTTTGTGCATGACACAAGTAATTTGTCCAACAATTGTTTACAGACAGATTATTTCACATAATTCACTGTATCACAATTCCAGTGGGTCAGAAGTTTACATACACTAAGTTGACTGTGCCTTTAAACAGCTTGGAAAATTCCTGAAAATTATGCCATGGCTTTAGAAGCTTCTGATAGGCTAATTGACATAATTTGAGTCAATTGGAGGTGTGCCTGTGGATGTATTTCAAGGCCTACCTTCAAACTCAGTGCCTCTTTGCTTGACATCATGGGAAAATCAAAAGAAATCAGCCAAGACCTCAGAAAACAATTTGTAGACCTCCACAAGTCTGGTTCATCCTTGGGAGCAATTTCCAAACGCCTGAAGGTACCATGTTCATCTGTACAAACAATAGTACACAAGTATAAACACCATGGGACCATGCAGCTGTCATACCGCTCAGGAAGGAGACGCGTTCTGTCTCCTAGAGACTTTGTACTTTGGTGTGAAAAGTGCAAATCAATCCCAGAACAACAGCAAAGGACCTTGTGAAGATGCTGGAAGAAACAGGTACAAAAGTATATATATCCACAGTAAAACGAGTCCTATATCGACATAACCTGAATCGGCCGCTCAGAAAGGAAGAAGCCACTGCTCCAAAACCGCCATAAAAAAGCCAGACTACGGTTTGCCACTGCACATGGGGACAAAGATTGTACTTTTTGGAGAAATGTCCTCTGGTCTGATGAAACAAAATAGAACTGTTTGGCCATAATGACCATTGTAATGTTTGTAGGAAAAAGGTGGAGGCTTGCAAGCTGAAGAACACCATCCCAACCATGAAGCACAGGGGTGGCAGCATCATGTTGTGGGGGTGCTTTGCTGCAGGAGGGACTGGTGCACTTCACAAAATAGATGGAATCATGAGGTAGGAAAATGATGTGGATATATTGAAGCAACATCTCAAGACATCAGTTAAAGCTTGGTCACAAATGGGTCTTCCAAATGGACAATGACCACAAGAAAACTTCCAATGTTGTGGCAAAATGGCTTAAGGACAACAAAGTCAAGGTATTGGAGTGGTCATCACAAAGCCCTGACATCAATCCTATAGAAAATTTGTGGAGAGAACTTAAAAAGCGTGTGCGAGCATGGAGGCCTACAAACCTGACTCATTTACACTAGCTCTGTCAGGAGGAATGGGCCAAAATTCACCCAACCTATTGTGGGAAGCTTGTGGAAGGCTACCCAAAACGTTTGACCCAAGTTAAACAATTTAGAGGCAATGCAACAAAATACTAATTGACCGCATGTATACTTCTGACCCACTCGGAATGTGACGAAAGAAATAAAAGCTGAAATAAATCATTCTCTTTACTATTATTCTGACATTTCACATTCTTAAAATACAGTGGTGATCCTAACTGACCTAAGACAGGTTTTTTTAAAACTTGGATTAAATGTCAGGAATAGTGAAAAACTGACTTTAAATGTGTTTGGCTTAGGTGTATGTAAACTTCCGACATCAACTGTATTTACTGAGATCATGTGACATATCATGTGACACTTAGATTACACACACGTGGACTTTATTTAACTAATTATGTGACTTCTGAAGGTAATTGGTTGCACCAGATCTAATTTAGGGTCTTCATAGCAAAGGGGGTGAATACATACACGCACCACTTTTCCATTTTTTATTTTGTATAATTTTTTGAAACATGTTATTTTCTTCATTTCACTTCACCAATTTGGACTATTTTGTGTTTGTCCATTACATGAAATCCATATAAAAATCCATTTAAATTACAGGTTGTAATGCAACAAAATAGGAAAAACGCCAAGGAGGATGAATACTTTTGCAAGGCACTGTACTTCCATGTAAGGATTTGAATGTTAAAAAGATATGAAAAAAGAACAAAGACCATATGAATGAAAAACAGACAACAAGAGTGCTAACCGCTAACCTTTGCAGGTGACCCCATCTCCAGTGTAACCATACGGGCAGCGGCCACACTTGAAGGAGCCTGAGACAGTGGGCTCGCAGGGCACACCGGAGAAGCAGGGAGAGTCTGCACAGGTCACTATGGAAGACGATGACCCCCACCTCACCCTGTGGCTGAGGTCAGGAGTCAGTTCCACCTTGCTGCTCTGACCTTGGTTGTGATTGGTGGGGGTGGAGACTCTGGTGATAGTTTGGTCCTGGGGGCTAATAGATGTCTTTCTGTCCACGGAGAAGACTCTCTTGCTACCCAATGAGGGCCCCTCAGTTTTTCTCCTGTTCTGGGAGAAGGAGGTGGAGGAAGAAGAGGAGGAGGTGGTGCCAGTGATTTCCCTACTGGAGTCTTCCGTCACTTGAGGACGTCCATCTTCTCTGTTGGTGGTAACTGGCCTCTGTCCTGTAAAACACTGGAAGTTAGAAATTAAATGGGATTTGTATAAGACCTATTATAACTCAATCACCTATATCAACTAACCCTGAAGACCTAGCTAAATAATACTGGCATAACAGTTAGCTTTACTAGGAGCCAGCTATGATCCAGCTATAAAACTATGAAAAAAGCCCATATAAGACCAGATATTTAATAACCTTATAATAAACACCCAAACACACGAACCCTGTGAATCATCAGCTAAGTGATCAGGTGACCCTTCTCACCTGTTGTGGTGCTTCTACTACAGGTGTGTCCATTGCCATGGAGCCCAGGTGGACAGGGTCCACAGATGTACCCTACGGACACGTGTGTGCTCTCAAAGCACTGCACCCCTGGGTAGCATGGTTGTCTGGAGCAGGGGGCCTGGCTTGATGGTTTAACCGTGCCAGAACCCTGGTGACCTCCTGTGGGTACAGCGGGTATAGGCACGGTCACTCTATGAATAGGCTCAAAGTCATCATCCTTACCACTGGACGGCTCCGATTTAACCACAGAAGAAGAGGAGGTAGAATATAATTATTCACAGTCAATAGAAATATATTGATAAAATAATGAGGGGTGGGGGTGGGGGTGAGAGGATAGGGGTAGAGAAAGAGAGATACAGAGGGAGGGATAGAAACAGAGACAGGGAGAGGGGGAGAGTGGGACCCACTGCAACTCTTCCCGTCCCCAGTGTAACCCTCTGGACAGAAGCCACAGGTGAATGAGCCTAGTGTGTTTTTGCAGCCCACCCCAGGGAAGCATGGCTCTGCGGCACATTCATCCACATCCTCTCTACAGGTATGACCTGGAACACAAAAACAACATGAATGAAAACTCAGCCTTCCACACACACAGATTGTAATCTACTAACAAAACATCAAAATCTAAATTCACTGAACCAGATAAGGAAATCTGGCAATGCTTGTATCCAGACACTAAAAGAGTGGCCATAAGGAGTATGGTTCATAGGATGTCAAAGCACAGCTTCCTAACTGAATGATTCAAAGTAAGTTCTCAGAGTCATAAAAGCATCCGAGACCCACAAATGAGCTGCAGTATTAGCATGGAAAGCATGTACAATGTACAGTGTGTGTTGTAATTCTATTTCTGTCATGTACAATACCGGTCATTCCGGGGGGACAGATGCAGGAGAAAGAGTTGGGTCCGTCTATACACTTGACCAGACGACAGGGGTTGGGTTTACAGTCGTCTATGTCCTCCTCACACCTGTCCCCTGTGAAGCCTGCGGGACAGACACATAGGTACTCCCCGCTGCCAGAGAGGAGGTTGATGTTTGTAACACAGGAAGCTCCGTTCAGACAGCCACAGGGCCGCAGAGAGATCTGCACACACACAAAGGAGCGGGAAGTGTTAGTAGAGCTTGAGTTTAATTCACAAATACTTTGAAATGGACATATAAGCATGAGGAAGAATGATTGACAATCCGTGAGTAATTAGTGCATTTTAGTTTTGAATGTCTTGCTAACAGACATACCAAAGCAACAGACGCAGAAAGACTAGTGCAGCGGCAGGCTGGGCAATAAGGACTGTACATCTAGAGCTCCCTCTCGCGGTAGACAGAAAAGCTGACAATCAAGAGAAATCTCTAGGAATCCCCATTCACAGAGTTAACAGAATCAAGTCAAGGAATTCGCATTCCCAAGTTTCTTATTTTGGGGAACATCCTTATTCAACAGACTTCTCGTCTTTTGAAACCTACCTGTACAGAGGCAAGCGTCTCAGCACTACAATCGTCTTTGATAGTGAACTGAATCGTCTGCGTGGAGGAGGCGGCAGCAGTGTCAGTAGCCTTCCAGATGAGCAGGCCAGTGGGGGAGAGGGAGGTGTCACTGGGGCCTGACTCCAGAGTGAACAGCACCACAGAGCCTTCTGGGTCCTGAGCCTGCAGCTGGTACACAAAGTTCTCTCCCTGGAACGTCTGCAGACGCCCCTGGGCTGACTGAAACACTGGTGGCTCATTCTCTTCCAGGAGCAGAATAGTCATATTTAGTAATAACGTTAATCATTTCATCCTTAAAGTCCATGCCATTATCTGAGGTACAAAATATACAATCATTTTCCCTTTATTTCAACTTGTTTATGGATATGTTTATCTATCTTTGTAAATGGTTCTATTCCTAATTTGAACCAGTTGTATTAATTTCTATAATTTACTCTGATTGATCTGGAGTGATTTGGCCTCATTTTGTATAAACACTCAAATCAAAACACAGCACAAAGAACACATTGAGTCAACCACAATTACAGTACCCAGAGGCCTGATGTTACTATAATGAGTCTGATCCCAATAATACCTTGTTGTCTATAGCCTGACCAACACTGAGCTGTAGACATATTGCAGAGACCATGCATCCATATGTGTTCTCTGTGACTGTGTGCTGTCGTCAGTAGTGGGTGGCAGCAAATACCTTTCAGTTTGCGTGGTATGAATGTGTATAGAGATGCTGTTGTATAATGTAAACAGCAGTTGTAGAGTAAAAGTACGTTATAGGTAAGAGGACATTGTACTTACTCTCAGCGATGGACCATGTGTATTTGGAGGAGTCTGGTCGGCATATCAGGCATGGGCTGCTGGGATTGAGGTCTCCTTCTCCATAACACACACTGTCAATGTTGCATGTTTTCTCCTGGGGATTGATACACAGTAACAAAATTGGCATTTATCCCTTTCCCTTTTAGAAAACATAAAAACATCTGTTCTTGCCATTGAAATAGGAACCAGGAACACTTTTCGGGCCAACAAGAGAACAAGGGCTGGCAATGTCTTACTGCATATACAAGCCAGTGAACCTTGACAATCACACTGTACATGTGGACTGGGCTAAAACACCTAATTGTTTCCTGTGTTAAGAGATGCCAGAGAGGTAATCAATCAGAGAATTGGCCACTTTTCATTTGGGTGATAAATGTTCTGTTTGAGTTCTTCAGAAGAAACTGGTTGGCACGCATAACAAGGAGGAGTGGTGCTCATATAGCACATGGGGATGTGTGAAACGTACTCGTCAGCATGAAGCGTCTCCACTTGCACCACATAGCTAGCTTTTTGTGTGGCGCCGACTGGTAAGACGCTTCGGGTGGAGGAGGACGTTTCACACATCTCCATGTGCTACACTCACAGTTCGTTTTAAGAGGGTACGGGCCCATGTGCTGTTTTTTCCTGGTGGGAAAGGGGCCTGACATTTTAGCTAGCCTGAACATCTGTTGAATGTCCCACAACATAATGTAGAGTATCTGTTGAATGTTAGTGCCTAAAAAAGAACACAAACTACGAAAAGCGGATTCATACATCGTCAGGCTGAAAACATGTTCTCAATCAACTTGGAAACACACAATGAACAAGGACATGAAAAAGAGGGAGAAAAGTTACCTTGTTACAAGTATTGAATCATTTAAAGTCAGATTCTAATCATTAAACAACACATTCTGATCATGCTACCAGAAACATTGATACCATTAAAACCCTGAGAAAAAGAGAGAAACCCACCCTGGAGGTACAGAGAACGTCAGCGTTGAGTGTGCAGTTCTGACAGGCTCCATCGAACAGGGTCAGGATCTTGGCGTTGCTGTAGCCGTAGCCGTCGTTGGACACCTGCCAAGACAACGTTAATGACTTATTATCAGTGACTACTGGTAATACACATTTACAGAAGCTACTACTATAAGTAAGGGTATCATCGTGAAAACATCAGGTTGCACCATCTTGAAAACATCTGGTAGGTGTGCAAACAAACCATATTACAACACTAGGCCAGAACCCTGCCCTGCTGCAAACCGTACTATTGTTTAGGGCTCTCTTACCCAGCTGTATTTTATGAGGGATTTGCCCATTGGTGGGTTGGGACCTTTTGAGTAACAGCTTAAGACTGGCTCCTGGTTAGAAACGGTAAAAACTTTATTGCGATGTGATGCATAGTGTTGTTCCACTGACTTTGATCTGCCAGCGTGCGAGGGGTCTGTTGGTGGCCGTATCCATGTCCAGGCCTGCAGTGGCTTGTCTGTACTCCAGGGGGAGCTGACACTCCAGACCTGACACATCCATGAAGGTAGCCAGGGTAAACTGAGGTTCGTCCAGGGTCCACTCACCATCTACAAACTGGACGCACGCAGACAGAGACAGGTGGGGACACTCGGCTCAGAAGTACTGTGCTACAGAAATTAATATCACAAATATGGAGGTGTGTGTGTGTGTACAGTGGGGCAAAAAAGTATTTAGTCAGCCACCAATTGTGCAAGTTCTCCTACTTAAAAAGATGAGAGAGGCCTGTAATTTTCATCATAGGTACACTTCATCTACGACAGACAAAATGAGAAAAAAAATCCAGAAAATCACATTGTAGGATTTTAAATTAATTTATTTGCAAATTATGGTGGAAAATAAGTATTTGGTCAATGACAAAAGTTTCTCAATACTTTGTTATATACTCTTTGTTGGCAATGACAGAGGTCAAACGTTTTCTGTAAGTCTTCACAAGGTTTTCACACACTGTTGCTGGTATTTTGGCCCATTCCTCCATGCAGATCTCCTCTAGAGCAGTGATGTTTTGGGGCTGTTGCTGGGCAACACGGACTTTCAACACCCTCCAAAGATTTTCTATGGGGTCGAGATCTGGAGACTGGATAGGCCACTCCAGGACCTTGAAATGCTTGAAAAGCCACTCCTTCGTTGCCCGGGCGGTGTGTTTGGGATCATTGTCATGCTGAAAGACCCAGCCACGTTTCATCTTCAATGCCCTTGCTGATGGAAGGAGGTTTTCACTCAAAATCTCACGATACATGGCCCCATTCATTCTTTCCTTTACACGGATCAGTCTTCCTGGTCCCTTTGCAGATAAACAGCCCCAAAGCATGATGTTTCCACCCCCATGCTTCACAGTAGGTGTGGTGTTCTTTGGATGCAACTCAGCATTCTTTGTCCTCCAAACATGACGAGTTGAGTTTTTACCAAAAAGTTATATTTTGGTTTCATCTGACCATATGACATTCTCCCAATCTTCTTCTGGGTCATCCAAATGCTCTCTAGCAAACTTCAGACGGGCCTGGACATGTACTGGCTTAAGCAGGGGGACACGTCTGGCACTGCAGGATTTGAGTCCCTGGCGGCGTAGTGTGTTATCAGTGGTCTTGTATGTCTTCCATTTCCTAATAATTGCTCCCAAAGTTGATTTCTTCAAACCAAGCTGCTTACCTATTGCAGATTCAGTCTTCCCAGCCTGGTGAAGGTCTACAATTTTGTTTCTGGTGTCCCTTGACAGCTCTTTGGTCTTGGCCATAGTGGAGTTTGGACTGTGACTGTTTGAGGTTGTGGACAGGTGTCTTTTATACTGATAACAAGTTCAAACAGGTGCCATTAATACAGGTAACGAGTGGAGGACAGAGGAGCCTCTTAAAGAAGAAGTTACAGGTCTGTGAGAGTCAGAAATCTTGCTTGTTTGTAGGTGACCAAATACTTATTTTCCACCATAATTTGCAAATAAATTCATTAAAAATCCTACAATGTGATTTCCTGGATTTTATTTCTCATTTTGACTGTCATAGTTGAAGTGTACCTATGATGAAAATTACAGGCCTCTCTCGTCTTTTTAAGTGGGAGAACTTGCACAATTGGTGGCTGACTAAATACTTTTTTGCCCCACTGTATATGTGTGTATTTCTGTGTGTGATGTAGTATGGTACCTTTTCCTTCAAAAATTCACACTTGAGTTCATAGGAGTCTTTGAAGCCTTGTCCAAAGACCTGTACAGTGGAGCAGTCACTCTGTCTGACATCACACAGTCCCTCGTTCTCCAGCTCTGTGATCTCTGGAGTCTGGTCTTCACCATCCCAAACGACACCAGAAACAGACAGAAATGAGAAGCAAAAAAAATGTCTGCAGGTTTTTTAAAAATTATTTCACTAGGATTAGTAAATCACTGTGATATGTCTTTGATGAACTATGAGCCAAACCCTGGTCTAGTGTTGACAATATGTATGATTGACTTAGAGTATAGATGTGTATTACAGATCTAACCCTCCCCCCTCTTCTTACCAGAGATAATGCTGCAGTCATAGGAGCCGAACCCGGGGAAGCACACACACCCCAACTTGGAGCACTGCCCATTCCCATTACATAGATTAGGACACTTGAGGAAGGACAGCATGTCCTGGTGCTCTTCCTCTCTCCCCCTCTCCTCCACTAGCCTCCTCTCACACTCGTTCTCAAGCAGAGGCAGAGTGGCGCCCACCCAGGCCTGGTCGTCCTTTAGCTGGAGGTCGCTGACACACATAGCCACCGCCTGGCTCACTATGGCCGGGCCTAAGAGCCGGCCGCAGCTCAGGGCCATGCTGGAGTTAGCCACCGCCCGCTGGCACTGCACCCTGGCCTGGAGCTGTGTTAGCCCAGACAGGGTGGGCCAGGCAGGGGGAGGGGAGGACTCGGGCCGGGCCGTCAGCTCGTGGTCCTCTGGGAAGAAGTAGGTGAAGCCCTCCAGGTCGGACTGGCTCAAGCTCTGGTAGGGCGTGTCGGGGAGGAACTGGTAGGACTGGCGCCTTCCACGGCTCCTCTGGTTGTTGGCTCCATTGCTGGAGCCTGTTAGGGTAGAGCCTCTCTCTACAGGCTGGGCGGCGGTGTCCTCGGCACGGCCGTGCTCTTTGGAGTTTCCTGAGGGGTGGTCATGGTGGCCTTTGAACAGCTCTACTGAGTTGATGTATTCGGCAGTGACATCCAGAGTGGGGATGATACTGTGGAGTCTCACGTTGCCATGGTGAGAACAGGAGGAGTCGGAGCCAGGGATTGGCTGAGACCTGGTTCGCGGGGACGTGGGATGGGACTCCTCTTCACAGTTACAGTACCTGCGAGGGCTTGGGGCGCTCTGATAGGACGGAATGGTGTCAAACAAGCTGCCACCAGGAGGGAGTCTGCCAGAAGAGAAATACATCCTTATCAGTTAGGATCTCGACGGAAACACATTCAACAAATAATGACGTAACACAACCACAGCTGAAAGAGCTCATGTAAAATGTTCAAAATGATTCATATCCATCGTTTAAAAGAACAGTCTCAGGTCCAGACATGGTTGGGACAAAAGCCCACTCCCGCTTTGCAGATCAAAAGAAACTGTATGGGCATAGGAATTACAATGAAAGCTGCAGTGCAATCACTGATAGGCTGGTTAGAACCATCACCACATATCTTCTTCAGATCTGCAAACTCCATAGCGTTAGGGGCTAGAGGTTGATTTGAGACTTGGCATCAGACTAACTTCCATTCAGAGATGAAGGCTGCTACGTCTTCGTTGTCCAGCGCTGCGCCACCTGCTGTGTGGAGGTCATTGTGGGTCTGTCCGTCATACGTCCCACACAGGCCCTGGGTTTGGCTCCAGTCTGAGCTGGGGGCCCTCAGGGTCAGACTCATGCCCCAGTCAGACACATCGGCACGCACAAATGCCCCAGACGAGAAGGTCATCTACAGCGCAGACAGAAAGGGGATTAGATCCTATTGTATTCTGTTGTATTTCATTTGATTTTGCTCTATTCTATTACAACTAAACAATTTTCTGCTTTCCAGTGCTTCGCTATATCACCACATCTGTATCATATCATAATTAGCATAAACAATTGAAAACCGACTTTGCACTGTAAGTTTACACTGCCTTTCTCAACACCCTATTGGCTAATGACTACTACCTGTGGGCGTGGGCTTCAACTCTGTGACCTTTTCTTTTTCCTGCCACCACCAACTCATCGGAAGACAACTTGAATTCAATTCAATTTTTTTACGTTAGACTTTATGTATTTATTCACTCACTGTGACTTTGCGTCCTTGGTAAGACTCAGTGATGCGGATGCCACTCTTGCCCACGTCCCTGTTCTTCACCGACAGGTGCGGCCTGGTGTCCCCCAGCTCTCCATTGCACATGTCGAAGGCTATGACGTCACCGCCGTGTCTCGCCACGAAGCCGCACGTGCACGAGGCGCCGTGGACAACGCTCCCGCACTCCCACTGGCGCACATGAACCTCGAATGGCTGCCTCGTGCTTTTGTACAACACAAACGTCCCGATCTGATAGTTGTCATACTGCCTGAAAGGAAATGCATGAAAAACATCACACTACAGTATCCGTTACGGTAATGTGTATCCTTGTGATTGTTGTCATATTTGCAGGCTAACATTGCCTTGACTGAATCTATCATTTATGCTGACTATAAAGGAGTGACTGAAGTACCTGCCATCAAACGTGATGATGTGAGGATCAGTGAAAGAGTAGCAGTATGCAGAGGGAACATCCGTCACTGTGATCTGAAAACACAGAGAAAATATCACATATCAGATATAATTTATTTCATTTTCACATTCAGCTATCTAGATGAGAAAATAAAGTGTATACAGTGCATGCTTATATGAGTGTGTTGGCAACTTACAGTTTGTGTATGGGCACTGTGGCAGTGAGCAAATGTACACTATACAGTGTATATAGCATCATAGCATATTCTGCATTGAGTGAGTTAAGTGTAACAATCTAGACTGGTCCCAGATCTGTGAACAACCTAGACTGGTCCCAGATCTGTTAACATAGGCTGGTTCCGGTGTCACGCCTACTCCTGCTTCCTCCCTCCGGTGCTCGACTTCGTCGGTCTACTAACCTCCGGTCCTGGCTTCATTATTACGCACAACTGTTCCCCATCAATACACACACCTGGTTGTCATTCCCTCCTTGATTACTCCCCCTTTATTTAGCCCTCAGTTGTCTTCAGACACTAGGTGTTATTGTTTTCTCCAATGTTCAGCCTCATGTTTGCTCATCTGTATCGGTTCTTTATTAAACTCACCTTCTGCACCTGTTTCCTGACACCTGTTTCCTGACTCCCGGCGTATATGTTACATCCAGATCTGTTAACAACATAGACTGGTCTCAGATCTGTTTATGCTGTCTTACAAAGTTTTATGGCAAACAGGGTGACAATGACCATAGGAGTTGGCAAGACAGCACAAACAGATCTGGGACCAGGCTAATAACAACCGTCACTCTCCTCCCAACCCATCACAAGGGTATTTTTTCCAGTTCCAGTACCTGCACACTCTGTGGTGTGTAGCCGCTCCAGAGGAAGTTGGATGTGACGATGGGTATGACAAAGATCTGTGTTGTCCTGTCCCCGTCCCTGAGGAAGTCTGTGACCGCGCTGAGGTGAACCAGGGCCTGGCTACACACCCCGTTACGACACCCCAGGCTCTGGGAGAGATCCACCCGGCACGACGTCAACACCACGTCTGGACCCAGCAGATCGTCTCCTACGGAGGAATAGATCATTTAATGGTTATTGTCATTGGCTTTGTTTTTGTCTATTTCGTAGGGATTCCAACATGTCAATATGCGTTGTCACTGGAGAATCAAGATGCTATGGAAATCAAACGTATTGCCAAAATCAGTTATTAAGAATACTACATTTTGAAGAAAAAAAACTTTACTGTGGTGATACTGTGAGTATGCAGGATTACTTACGAAGCCTTTACCTTGATTGCTTGTACTCAGGTGTAAGGAGAGAGTACACTGCTCTGTGGTGGAGGAGGAGGAGGCACCGTCAGGGCAGGGGACAGGGATGGTACTCTCCACAGTCAACTCATAGTCCTTCCCATCCTCAGACACAGTAGTCACCTCGGGTCTCAACTGCAGAGACAAATCACAAGAGAAATTCTGATTAACCAGTGACTATTTAAAACAAAAAGGAGACGCACAAACCCAGACCCAGAGAGACAGACAGACAGACAGGCATGCACGCACACACAACTTACACACTTCACACACACTCAAACACCAAATCCTTGAAATAGTGTTCTCTATCTCTTTGACTTACCCTGATCCCGGCGAAGAACTCTTCGCTCTCCGATGGGGCTCCCTGGATGTCCGGCGAGTCCACGAAAAAACTGGAGCAACTGCAGTAAATCTGACAGAGAGGGAAGGACAGCCACAGCCGTTCAGGAGGAAGAGAGAGGCTACAGTTCAGGATGTAGAAAAGCCTTTATAGTTGAAGCCAGGTAATATACATGATACCACAGGAAAACAAAACAACATGTCTGAGAAGAGTTTCATAAAAGGATGACACGACAATATACTGTATAACTTTGATGGCCGGTGGCAGTCTAGGTTTTCAACACGGCCAGCTCGATTGCTCTATATCCTTACTTGTAAAAGAAATTCACTTCAGTTTTGAGAGAGAGCTCGGAAGCTAGCATTATTCTGGCCGTTTGACTGTTTTACAAGCGAAGTAGAAGCTACCCGTAACCACAAGTCTCGGATCAAATGACACCACCCCCGATCTTAACCTTAACCATTAGAGAGGAAAAATATCTGAACCTGCGTCAGTGGTTAGGGGTAACTTCTACCCACCTTGTCCCCCAGTCGGAGGTTGATCCCGTCCAGCTCGATGAAGGCAACGGTTTGGACAGTAATCTCTTGTTTCAGTTCTTCTTTGATGCCTTGGGGGGAGAGGCGAGACCAGGCAACCACATAGCCTAGGGAGCTGTTCACGCTATGGCCCTCGAAGCTGCACTTCAGGTAGACGATGCTCCCAGAGAGCTCTGCTACTATCACAGGTACCGCTGGGGAAGGAGGATGTTTGGCTGGAAGGGATAACGGAGTTGTGTTCAGTAGGGTACACTGAAGCAAAATGTTTAGCAACATATTTTATTGGACAAAATTAGACAAAATGTCTTATTGGACAAAATGGGTAGTTTCACCCAGTTTTCTTCCTACTGAACATGTAACTGGTATTTACATGGACATAGCAGGTAATAGTGTATACAGTATTTGGGTGATATGAGATGGTTGTGTTATAATAGAAGCTTGGCTGAATGTTGTTGTCCTGTGACCCATTAAGTAATCAAAATCTATATTTCAGGCAAAGATCCAGTCATCAGCCACTGCTTTCCAGTGGGTCCCAACATTTTGGTCTATTTCTATAACTCTAATCAGGGAAAGGGGCCAACCATAACAAACCAAAAGAGTAGGTACCTAAACGGTGGGTACCTTCTCCTATTTATAGTATCCCTTCCAACTTGATAGTGTCTCTTGTGTGAATAAAAGTTCATTAAACCATCCACCTATGTCCCCAGCCCCCCTCCTCCTTCGCCCTAAAACCGGGAGGGAAAATTCACGACCTCACCGAAAGATATCGTCATGGAGACGGGGCGAGGGAGGCAGGACACACATGCTTAGCTCATTAAGAGGACCTGTGAGGGGCCTGTTGCTGCATTCCACACCGCATGGCAATTCTGACGTGGATTGTTGTGGTGTCTGACTTTAACAAGGGCCTCCTATAGAGCCAGGCAACACCCAGTCAGGAGGCAGAGAGCTCACTCACCTTTACACGCTCCATCAACCTCCACCTCGTCAGGACCACACACCACAGCCGCAGAGTCTGACATCTCTACATGGTGAATGAGAGCAGGACAATGAACAGACAATTAACAGTGGTGGTCTTAACAGTTAACACTACAGAGGTCTGAGTCACAAGCACATAAATAACAGTTTAATGAGTTACATGTGGTTAGTGCTAATTCTTTTGCGTTTTTACAGTTGTATCATGTCACCTTTACGCTATTACCGCTATAAGAATTCCCTCTTAATAATAATAATAATAAAAGTAGTTATATCCTATTCTAGGAGCATGTACAGCATTTAGCTAACACTTTTAAAGAAACCTAAAGTCTCTCCTGTCTCAGCCTCCAGTATTTATGCTGCAGTAGTTTATGTGTCGGGGGGCTAGGGTCAGTTTGTTATATCTGGAGTACTTCTCCAGTCCTATCCGGTGTCCTGTGTGAATTTAAGTATGCTCTCTCTCTTTCTCTCTTTCTCTCTTTCTTTCTCTCTCTCGGAGGACCTGAGCCCTAGGACTATGCCTCAGGACTACCGGGCATGATGACTCCTTGCTGTCCCCAGTCCACCTGGCCGTGCTGCTGCTCCAGTTTCAACTGTTCTGCCTGTGATTATTATTATTTGACCATGCTGGTCATTTATGAACATTTGAACATCTTGGCCATGTTTTGTTATAATCTCCACCCGGCACAGCCAGAAGAGGACTGGCCACCCCACATAGGAAGAAACCTAGAGAGGAACCAGGCTAGGTTTTGGCCTTTCTAGGGAGTTTTTCCTAGCCACCGTGCTTCTACACCTGCATTGCTTGCTGTTTGGGGTTTTTAGGCTGGGTTTCTGTACAGCACTTTGAGATATCAGCTGATGTACGAAGGGCTATATAAATAAATTTGATTTGATTAATGTAATGTCATGTTTACATTGACACATACAGTAAGAGATCACAGCATAGAGCATTGGCAATAAGCTATGAAAGTGATGCAGCACTACATCGGACTGTACTTCCGAGGTCAGTCCTAATCTTTTGAGTGTGCTTGACGATTATATCATCAAATGAATGAAAACACGTTCATTTATGAAATTATATTTGTTTTTGTGGATGAATGGCCTTTTATGACATTGTGGCGCTGAAGACCATGGCGCTACGTTTTTGCCCATTGAAGAAGAAAAAAACTATGCCACCTCACTTTCATAGCATATGGAGCTCCTCATTGCCTCCACCTAAACAGACTATCGTAAACAGCTGCTGTACCCTGTGCGCAGTAGCCCATGCAACCCTGGGTGGGCTGGAGCAGGTAGACGTAGAAGTCTCCACAGTTGCGCACGGTGACAGGGATGCGGAACAGGCAGCAGTCCTTACTGCTGCTGAGGAAGAACTGCCAGGTGGCACAGGCCGTCAGATGCGTCACCTCCAGGGGCCGGGGAAGGCTCTCGCCCTCCCCCAGAGACAGCCAGACTGGGGCCTGGGTCCCACAGTGGTTCACCTGGTGGACACAGATAAAGACAATGGAGAACAGAATGAGATTACTTTAGCCTGGTTCCAAATCTGTTTGAGCTGTCTTGCAAACTTCTAGTCACTCAATGTGATAAAAAGTAAGACAGCACAAATATGTCTGGGACCAGACTAGTTTATACTGGGTGGTAATAATACAACCACATGGGTAATGATTGGTAGGGCGACATTTTGCAGGCAACAACTGCAATATGACACATGACAATGCCCTGGGAAGAAAAGGAAGCTGACACCTCTGATGGATCCTTCAGTCTGCAGCACAGCGGGCAGCCCAGGGAAAATGAGGAACATCTTTCTCTCTCTCTCTCTCTCTCTCTCTCTCTCTCGCTGTCTAACCATGTCTCTCTCTAATGCTGTCTATCTCTATCTCTCTAACATTGTCTCGTTCTCTCTCTAACTCTGTCTCCCCGTCTCTCTCCTGTCTCTCGTGTCTCTCTCCTGTCTCTCGCTCTCTTTGGTCCTGTGCTTAATGCTGATACCATCCCAGGATCCTCAGAACAAAGAGCCTATGTTCACTTCAAAGGGCAAGACTAGCACTCATGTTACCATTGCAATGATTTGGCTACTCACTGAAAAGTACTCAAGTGCAAGAAAAGCTGCTTAAGAAAATATTTACTAAATAAACTAAAGTAAAAAGTAACACAATAAAATAACAACAATGAGGCTATATACAGGGGTTACCGTTACCGAGTTAATGTGCGGGGATACAGGTTAGTTAAGGTAATTTTTACATGTAGGTAGAGTTATTAAAGTAACTAAGCATGAACAATAAACAATGAGTAGCAGCAGTGTAAAGGGGGGGGGGAGGTTCAGCAGTCTTATGGCTTGGGGGTAGAAGCTGTTAAGGAGCCTTTTGTACCTAGATTTGGCACTGCGGTACCGCTTGCCGTGCGGTAGCAGAGAGAACAGTCTATGACTTGGGTGAATTTTCTTTGACAATTTTTGGGCCTTCCTCTGACACCGCCTAGTTTATAGGTCCTGGATGTCAGGAAGCTTGACCCCAGTGATGTACTGGGCGGTAGTCACTACCCTCTGTAGCAGTCGGATGCCGAGCAGTTGCCATACAAGGCGGTGATGCAACCGGTCAGGATGCTCTCGATGGTGCAGTTGTATAACTTTTTTAGGATCTGGGACCCATGCCAAATCTTTTCGGTCTCCTGAGGGGGAAAAGTTGTTGTCATGCCCTCTTCATGACTGTCTTGGTGTGTTTGGACCATGATAGTTCGTTGGTGATGTGGACACCAAGGAACTTGAAACTCTCAACCTGCTCCACTACAGCCCCGTCGATGTGAATGGGAGGCGTGTTCGGCCCTCCTTTTCCTGTAGTCGACAATCAGCTCCTTTGTCTTGCTCAAGGTTGTTGTCCTGGCACCACACTGCCAGACCTCTGACCTCCTCCCTATAGGCTATCTCATCGTTGACGGTGATCTACCACTGTTGTGTCGTCAGTAAATGTAATGATGGTGTTGGAGTTGTGCTTGGCCACACAGTCGTGGGTGAACAGGGAGTACAGGAGGGAACTAAGCACGCACCCCTGAGGGGCCCCAGTGTTGAGGATCAGCGTGGCAGATGTGTTGTTGCCTACTGTTAGCACATGGGGTGGCCCGTCAGGTAGTCCAGGATCCAATTGCAGAAGGAGGTGTTTAGTCCCAGGGTCCTTAGCTTAGTGATGGGCATTGTGGGCACTATGGTGTTGAACGCTGAACTGTAGTCAATGAATCGCATTCTTACATAGCTGTTCCTTTTGTCCAGGTGGAAAAGGGCAGTGAAGAGTGTGATTAAGATTGCGTCATCTGTGGGTCTGTTGGGCCCGTATGCGAATTGGAGTGGGTCTAGGGTTTCCGGGATGATGCACTTCATGGCAACAGACATGAGAGCTACGGGGTGGTAGTCATTTAGGCAGGTTACCTTCACTTTATTGGGCACAGGGACTATGTGGTCTGCTTGAAACATGTAGGTATTACAGTCTCGGTCAGGGAAAGGTTGAAAATGTAAGTGAAGACACTTGCCAGTTGGTCCGCGCATGCTCTGAGTACATGTCCTGGTAATCCGTCTGTCCCTGCGGCCTTGTGAATGTTGACCTGTTTAAAGGTCTTGCTATGGAGAGCGTGATCACACAGTAGTCCAGAACAGCTGGTGCTCTTGTACATGCTTCAGTGCTGCTTGCCTCGAAGTGAGCATAAAAGGCATTTAGCTCGTCTGGTAGGCTCGTGTCACTGGGCAGGTCGGGTTTCCCTTTGTAGTCCGTAATAGTTTGCAAGCCCTGCCACATCCAACGAGCGTCAGAGAGGGTGTAGTAGGATTCAATCTTAGTCCAGTATTGACGAGTTGCCTGTTTTATGGTTCATCTGAGGGCATAGCGGGATTAGTGTCCCGCTCCTCGAAAGCGGCAGCTCTAGCCTTTAGCTCAGTGTGGATGTTGCCTGTAATCCATGGCTTCTGTTTGGGATATGTGCAGCTGAAGTCGAAAGTTTACATACCCCTTAGCCAAATTCACTTAAACTCAGTATTTCACAATTCCTGACATTTAATCTTAGTAAAAATTCCCTGTTTTAGGTCAGTTAGGATCACCAATTTATTTTAAGAATGTGAAATGTCAGAATAATAGTAGAGAAAATTATTTATTTCAGCTTTTATTTCTTTCATCACATTCCCAGTGGGTCAGATGTTTACATACACTCAATTAGTATTTGGTAGCATTACCTTTAAATTGTCAAATGTTTTGGGTAGCCTTCCACAATAAGTTGCAAACCGTAGTCTGTTTTCTTTATGGCGGTTTTGGAGCAGTGGCTTCTTTCTTGCTGAGCGGCCTTTCAGGTTTTGTTGATATAGGACTCGTTTTACTGTGGATATAGATGCTTTTGTACCTGTTGCCTCCAGCTTCTTCACATTGTCCTTTGCTCTTGTTCTGGGATTGATTTGCACTTTTCACACCAAAGTACGTTTGTCTCTAGGAGGCAGAATGCAACTCCTTCCTGAGTGGTATGACAGCTGCGTGGTCCCATGACGTTTATACATGCATACTATTATTTGTACAGATGAATGTGGTACCTTCAGGCATTTGGAAATTGCTCCCAAGGATGAACCAGACTTGCGGAGGTCTACAATTTTTCTTGGCTGATTTCTTTTGATTTTTCCATGACGTCAAGCAAACAGGCACTGATATGTAAACTTCAGAATTCAACTGTACAGTATGTACGGTCACTGTGGGGATGAAGTCGTCAATGCACTTATTGATGAAGCAGGTGACTGAGGTGGTATACTCAATGCCATTGGATGAATCCCGTAACATATTCTAGTCTGTGCTAGCAAAACAGTCCTGTAGCGTAGCATCCACGTCATCTGACCACTTTAGTTTTTACTTATAAGCAGGAATCAGGAGATAGAATTATGGTCAGATTTGCCAAATGGAGGGCGAGGAAGAGCTTTGTATGCCTCTCTGTGTGTGGAGTAAAGGTAGTCTAGAGTTTTTTTCCCTCTGGATGCACATGTGACATGCTGGTAGAAATGAGGTCAAATGGATTTAAGTTTGCCTGCATTAAAGTCCCTGGCAACTAGGAGCGCTGCTTCTGGATGAATATTTTCTTGTTTGCTGATGGCCTTACTGGTCTTAGTGCCAGCATCGGTTTGTGGTGGTCAATAGGCGGCTACGAAAAATGTATATTATTTGTGTCGTTGTTTAAACACAACTAGGTGAAACATAAGATATTACAGTTTTTAATGTCACGTTGGTAAGATAGTCTCGAACGGAGATCATCCAGTATATTTTCCAGTGATTGCACGTTGGCCAATAGAACAGATGGTAGAGACGGGTTACCCACTCGCCGACGAATTCTCTTAAGGCACCCCGATCTCCGCCCCCTGTATTTCCGTCTTTTCTTCACGCAAATGATGGGATTTGGGCCTGGTCTCAGAGAAGCAGTATATCCTTCGCGTCGGACTCATTAAATAAAAAAATCTTCATCCAGTTCGAGGTGAGTAATCACTGTTCTGATTTCCAGAAGCTCTTTTCAGTCATAAGAGACGGTAGCTGCAATATTATGTACAAATAATGCAAAGAATCACACAAAATAGCACAGTTGGTTAGGAGCCCGTAAAACGGCAGCCATCCCCTCCGGCGCCATTATAAGATCTTATACCATGGGGACAATATTTTTCTGTACTGTTCTGACTGAGGTATGGCATTTGCTATGAAAGACCACCTCAACCAGGGGTGTAAAACAAAAAAATTCTCTGGGGGCCACATTCGGTCTTCAACAGAGGTCCGGAGGGCGGCACTGATATTTAAAAAAATATTTCCTCGGCGTCAAAATAATATAAAAATAGTCCTCTATACATTGTTTTGGAAATTTTTATTCTTATATGGGTGTTAGCGACACTTAGGGGCATTGGGTGACCTCCATACATTGTAACATGCTTTGAGACCTAGAGAGAAAAAGTACTATAAAATAAAATGTATCATCGGTATTTACCTCCACACATTGTGTGGGCATGCTGGCGGGCTTGTCAAAGATCTGGAACTGGTACCAGCCTGGTATGAGGGAATGGTCACAGATGAAGTCCTGGAGGGCTGACTGCTGCAGGCTGCGGGAGCTGAAACTGGTGCTGCGGTATGGGTTCTGGAGCAGAGAGTGACCCCCCGGAGCACATTCTGGGGGCAGCACTGAGGATAGACACAAGCAGCCAAACATGTAGCACAAACATGAGTCAATAAGGTGCTGCTGTGTTTTCACTCAAAGCACACGCACGCATATGCACACAATTTGATTTGAAGTTACCGATCCCAAGTTACACCCCCAACACACACAAACAAAATCAACTGAGTTAGCAATGAAACACTGTCAATACTATGTTGCAACCATGTAATAACTAGGCCTAGCCTGATGATAATAATTGTAAAATAGGAGTTATGGGATTATGAGACAAATTAATGTTGAAAATATGTTGATCTTGTTTGTACTTTTGTGCATAAAAAAACATTTATTTGGAGAAATGAAACTCTTAACAAAACAACAATTTTCTGGAGTTGGAACGTCTAGGAGTTGTGACTAGAGGGAGTACAGCTACGACCGGAAGTTACTTTTCGCAGCAGGTTAGGAGAGCATTTTAGCTAACCCTAAACTTTTTCTAACCTTAACCTAAGTCTCCTAACCTGCCACATTAATTATCCTAACCTGCTGAGTAAATGATCCTAACCTGCTACGAAAAAGTACCTTCCGGTCGTAGCTGTACTCCCTCTAGTCAGAATCAAGTAAAAAATGGTGACATCATAGAGAGACACTGACATTCTAGGTGCATCAATCAAACAATTACTTGACTAAACAACAAAGTACTTTCAAAAAATATTGTGTTAAACTAGTTAAAATAACTGTTTATAACTATGGAGGATCATAACCCTTTCCAGAGTAATGCATTCACATCTGACTCAACACAAGGTAAGCATTTTATGTTCAATTACAATTCAAACCTCTCAAAACTGTCTGTTAGCTTTTCAGCTTTCTAACTATCTATGCTTTATGCTTTATTCTAAAGTTAGCATGACATTATCATTTTGCATGACAGAAATTAATTAAGGCATAATGACTTTACAAATGCATTTATTCATAACATACTGTACAAAATATTTTGTGAATCAAAAAATTATAATTTGGTTTCCTTTCAGGAAACAGTTTACTGGCAGGACAGATAACTCTGGTCATAGATCACAGCACAAACCCTCCGGTTGTAACAGCCCATTTCCAGCAGCCTCCTAATCATCCCAATCTCCTTCATCACCATCTTCATCATCACCATCAACCCCTTCTTTCTCATCATCAAACCCATCAACATGCGATCTATGGCACATTGTTGTCTACCAAAGATCAGCCACTTCAGCCACCACCAGTGCCACAAATCTGGGCAGTATGTCCCCCACCAGGGTACATCTGTGTGGCTGCACCAGCACCAGCAGCTGCAACCAACATTACCATGGCACCTATTGATACAACAATGAACACTGGCAATCCAGTTGTCCCATTGGAGGAGGCTGCAGGAAGCCCTGTGATGGAAGCTACTAAAAATAAAGAGGAGGATGCAGAGCAGGGAAGAGGGGAGACGACAAAGAAAACGGCCATCATTGGAGAGGTTGGTGACAGTAGTGATGGCGTGAACAGTGAAAAGATAGAAGGTGAAAAGAGGGATGGAGAAAGAAGTGTAGAGGAGAGTAACCCTAGTCCTGTGAAGGAGCTGGTCCAATGTGCAAGGAGCGGTGCTGCAGATGGAGGTGGGGACAGAACAGGTTCAGACATTTCCTCATCCAGGAAGCAGAAAGGTAGCGTTAAGGGGGCTAAGTTAGGGGTGCAGCCTACCCCAAACGCTCCCCAACCACCCCAATTGACAAGGAGCCGTCTGGGTCATCAGATGATGCAGTCTGTTCAGGTTTTCCACAAACTTGGGGTAAAATCCCAGACATCCAATCAGTCCAACCAGTCTATTCCCAATGAACAAATAACAGAAGAACAGGTCATTTTGATTGACCGCGACCTGCTAGACTTTGATACGATTCATGTTACCGTAGCAAACAGTCACTCCTCAGTGGTGGAAATAAGAATGCGAGATGATGTAGATACCATTGGGGCATCCCAAGCTGAACATCCTTCGTCTGCAAAACCAACTGTCTTTGACAACCCAATAACACTTGACAACCTTTCACAGAAGTATGCTAGCTCCACAAACAAGTCTGTCTCCCCATCCTGTCAGAGTAGGCAACCAACTTCACCAGGGGGAACAATCCATAGCGACCCCACACAACCCCTACCCTTCGCACCACCCATTACCCAAAACCACCCCCCGTTCAAAGCCCCCAACCCTCAACCAAGGAGAAGGTACCGTGGTTCTCGCCATCCCAACACGTGCCATCACCCAACCCCTCCTGGGCAGTACGGGAGGTTACCCCCTCCTGATTCCCTCTACTTTCCCAGCCCGTGGCAGGCCTCGGTGCCCATCTCTCTGTGGCAGAGGGAGGAGAGGGAGGACATGAAGAGGAAGACCCAGCAGCAGAGAGAAAGGGTGTCCCGGATCACCAAACAAGGCTGGGACCACAACGTGTTCATCAACAGGGACCAGTACACTCTGGAGAAATACCTGAGTAGTCCCACAGTACCCATGCTGAAGGGAACCATGAGCGCCTGGAAAAAGCTCATGGAGATCTGGAATAAATGAATGATAATTTTTGTTGGTTTGCATGTGTTTAGTGTATCTTTTAGGAAACTATAGTGATGCACGGGGTATACTACAAAAGGTGGTAAAGACGGTTCACTTCTATGTTTTCTACACCGACTGTCACTGTACTGTATGCAAGTTACAGACAGTCGTGTTTCACTAATTGAATGTGATTTACAGGGAAGGGTGATTGTCAAATCCACTATGCACAGTGAGGAGATCCACTTTGTATGTGATTGTCTTCAACTTCCCCTACATCTATATTGTAATTTAATGTAGCCAATGACAGTCCCAGCTGGGAGCAGTTAGAGTGAAAGTGTTTAGTATGAAAGGATCCGTTACCAAACATGGCGTCTCTTTGGCTACGGAACTAAGCCGTAGCCACAGCTAACAGCCTTATTATTTATAGGCTTCCAAGTTAAATAGAGACACTTCAGCTTTGGCAGGATGTGACTGCTAATGTCCATACGGTCGATTTTAATGTATGCCTTCACATGAGAGGTATCATAAAAGGGGGAAGGAATATGAGGTACATGCTATTCAATGGTATGTGGTAAAAAACTGATGTGGTGATCAAAATGTTGCTTACGATAAGCATGCTTAAAGTAGCTTCAAAGACAGTCCGACTTCTCAGTTTAGGGTAAAATGTGAAATTGAAACAGGAGGGAAAGTATTTATTTGGAGCATACCGAAGCAAGACCCTCGGGTGTTGGACAGAATCTAAAAGAAAGACATCCTCTTGAAACTTTGCTGAGAGGGAAAGTAGGGCCTACTGCAAATACAGCTATTCTGAAGCAGGAATGTTTGGTTGTTGCCACAGTAACACCAGCTGTGTTCACCTGAGTAACAATTCTGACATCACAGTCAGGTAACATTCTAAAAACATTCTAAAATGTGCTACTGATGCTCTTGATTTTATGTAGGTGTGTCCTTTATAATGTATCTGGCATAAGAGCAGAGGATAAAAATGAACTTTCAGTACAATTACCAACAACACTTATTACAACAAGATCATGGTAAGTGTGTTGTTTGAACATCTTTTAATAGCATAACCACAAAACCAAAAATGTTGAAACAATCAGAAATTGCTTCACAAAGAAAAAGTGTACTTAGGGTGTACTAGCATCAAATATGATTACTATTAAATTGCATGCCTAACAAAAATAGATGGTCATGATTGATCAAATATTTAATATAAAACTAATTTGATTGTCTTCAATATACAGGACACCGTTCAAAAATGGGCCTAGATTGTGCTGTTCTTGCAAACATTTCCACAGAGGCCTACACCTCTGGAGGCATCATCCAGCCATCTACTCCATTGATTGATTATGTCTACACACCACACCCTCAGCACCTTCCGGTGATGCCTATTGGACCAGCCTGGCCCTCACAGCCATACCACTGTGTTCCAACCATGGTGGGTGCTGCTATTCCTCCCGTGTCTGTGGTTGATCCCAGCATCCCCTCTACGGTGATGAAAAGAGAGAAGGATAAAAGGCAACGAGCTGTTAGGTCGAGGGCAAAAAGAGACCCTAACAGTTTCACTCAGAAATACAGGAGACTGATGACGGTGATGGGCAAGACTGGAACCAAAATTGACGACACCTCTTATACAAACTATCAGAGATGGGACGCTACTGATATGGTGAATCTTCCAAGTCAGGCAACTGAGACCAAAACAGAAGTGGTGGGTACCCCTGACAGAGACTTATATATGCTAATGGTTAATGAAGAGCAGAACAGCATGAGGGAACATAAAGACGAAGGCAAGATGAATAGAGATAAAGATGGAGAGAAAACTCCAAAAGTGAGAGCTGTGGGACTTAAAGGCCAACATGAGATGAGCATGAGGCAGAGATTTCACAGCCAAGTGAAAAGTCATAGCCCAACTAACTATGACACAGTGACGCCAGTCGGACAAGTTGTTGCAGGTGACGACAGGATCTTTCAGAGCTACCCTATCATCGTTCACTCTCAGCAGCACCTGGTCAGTCCATCTCTCTTCCGCCAAGACGAGAACTCTCATAGTAAATGTCCTGAAATACCCTTCAGCACCATATCTATGTCCGAGTGGGCGGCCCTCATGGACACGTGTCTCTTTCCACCTTGGCCGCAGGGGTCAAAGGCTTGTGTGGTTGGAGAAGACACAGAGACAGGCTTGGCCCTTGCTGCCTCCAATGACAGGTCAACAGACTGCCATAGCAATGAGAGTCGTAGGTATGTGCCCTTGGATGACAGGACCTTGATTGATGAACTTTACTATCAGTATGCACGCCACAGATTTACACCATTCTTACCAGATGGACAGGACTAATGGAGAGAGCAGATACAAAAAGTTTATCTGGCTCTAATAAATTATATATTTTCAGCATTAAAAACGGTATTGTCACCTTTTCTTCCATAGCTATGCTACATTTATCCCCCAGTTCATAATAGTAGGCTTACTGTGTTCATAATATTCATCGTAAACCATGTCCGTTGAAAAAATAAGCTTGAAACCCATTGGTAGGCTACAGGTAATTTACGCACATCATTTTACGGTCTACATCCAATGTAGTCCCAATTTGGCATTATCAATTAATAACATTGGCATACCACTTACCTGTTTGACAAAATATTGTATTAGGGAGTAAAATTAGTAAATACAAATGTTCCAAAACTATGTTAAGTTTCATCGTTCACGAGCCAATGTGAAGCCTTCCAAAATGACCACTGACAGACCACGGTTTTACAACGGTCCTTGGCTCCTCAAAAGATATGCTCAGTTCAGCTGCCTTCGATTTTCCAGTAGCTTTAAAAAAGAGTAGGGATAGGCAGAAATAAACGACAATCAAAGACACCGCCGACAGTCAAAGAAAGTCCGTTTCTAAGAGGTTCGCAAGAGCTGATAAAAGCACTTCCCGGGACCACCGGACTGCGGCGCGTGACCACAAACTCCCAAGAGCAAAAGCAGCAACATATTAGGAGGAGCGTCCACGAACCGTATCTCGACCGAATCAACAGCGACGACTGTTTAGACGAGGACAAGTGATAAAAGGATTAAAGTCGGGGACTATCCAGTTGCATTAACAGGAAAATGGTCGAGTCGTCATCATGATTGTGGTCATTCATTCGCTGAGAACTGATGCAGCTTTCAATTTTGAGCAAATGTAAAAATGGTAGGCCTAAATCAATTATGAAATAAAAGTAGAATTTATGTTTTTTTGTTGTTGGAAATAATGGACTGTTATTACAATGTTTGTTCTTGGTACAATGTTATTAGTCATGATTGATTTTTCCTCTGGACTATAATTACCACTCAGCAAACTGTGAATTCTACCCAAAACACATAATTTTGTCACCGTTGCTGCTGCTGAGTGTAGGGCGTTGAATACCATCATAATTACAAATGCATAATAAACAAAAACTATGGAAATTAATATTAGCACTAAAATGTATGACATTACCATTGGGTGATTGAACCTGACCAACTTGACCGAGCTTGGCTGGTTATTTGCCTTATAATTATTCTGCAGTATACAATAATTATACATCCCATACGCCCATGGAGGACCAGAACAGTAAGGTTAAACTGAATTTACCACAGGCAAAGATGTGTACAGTCTATGATTTTTCTCTCTTTCCCTAGATTTCTCTCTAATTATCCAGCGACAATCTAGGCGATAATGATTTCCATTCACTATGCAGTCATGGGATGTTTAGTCACTACTCCAATACACTAAATCAGATGGTCATACTGTATCTTTCAAGAAAATGACTCGGCCAAAGAGTGAGATTTTGGATAGGCCAGATATCACGTAGGCCAATATAGCTCACTCTAAACGGTATATTTCCTTTCCCATTTAATTCGAAAGTGTATTGTGCAACCGTATACCTTGCTTACGGCATTCCAAGATCTCTTTCAGTGTTTGGATTTGAACCGAGAAATGATCGCTCAGTTCGAATCGTTTATACACAGATGTAGGATCTTAATTTGAGCCAGTTTGCTACAGCAGGAAAATAATCCTGTAGCAACATGTTGATTGTAATATGGAAATGTTTTGTAGGGGCTGATACATTTGTTATGGCACATTTGTTATTTTAAAGTGGAAATTACTATGTGTATTATGATGTTAGAATATTTTTTTTTAACATTTAAACATGTTTATAAAGATTGACATTTTACTATAGCTGTGGACATCATTCAATAACATATTGACATCCCACACTAACATTTGTTTGAGAACTGATAGAATTACATAACACAGAATTACACTATAAAGACAGGACTGATATCTTAATGGGGAGGATTTTCAGAGAGCTCAAAGAGCTCTTGAAAAACTAACAAACCAATCAGATGGGTGATAACTTTTTCTGAAAGTCATAGAATGGGTTTCACATGATGACCTTTATATACTGCTGGATAAAGATTCCCTAACCATCTTGTCCAAGGCTTTCTCCTTTTGACTCTCAGGCAGAGGGAGGCACAACCTCTCGCTCGTAAATCTCCTGGACCATCAACCTGTTAGTGTCTGGAAAATCTAACAGGGAAAACACAGATATTCCCCTCATGCAGTTTCTTTCCCATAACAAGTAATTAGGTAAAATCTCGATCGTACATTCTTAATCACTTAGTTTTTCAACCATGTAAACACTATATACAATCATGTATAAATCTAATCTCGGGAAAGAATAAGTGATCTGACCCATTAACAAATACAGGTAATTGACAATTTGATATTTTAATCTGAACACTTGACCTCATTTTGTGCAATTTTCCCTATTACAATTAGTTATGCATGGATGGAGTGAGGAGAAAATACTACTTCCTGTACCTCCTGTGGGAAATCTAATATCAGCTAATGGAATACTGCTGTGTAATTACTTTGACCTCCACTTACAAACCCTGAATGTACAACTTCATGTACACACAACATGGTTTTGGTATTTATACTTTTAGCCCCTAATTTGTGCAACACAAAACGCGGCCCTCTCACAAACAATATTTACAAAACAGTGTAAAGCCTACCACTAAAAGCACAGTTTTAACTATAATCAACAACAGAACAAAACAATGGAAGCAAAATACTAAAGATAAAGACAGAACAAGCCCCATGATTTATGTCAGTAGGAAAAGTAACAGATAGAACTAGTGACAGGCCTTATAGGGACCATTACCGGACTGACCTTGTCCATGTAGCCCAGTGGCGCTGCAACAGGGAACCACTCCAGAGGCCAAAGCCACACACGCATCCAGACGTGTGCTCACATGCCCAGCCCACTTCTGCTTATTGATAGAAAGATGGCACTATGGAGAAAGTGATGTTCATTATAATCAGTTGCCAAGGAGGAGGTACTGCTGAGCAGATTGGCATATTGACATGGTTCATTGTTATACAGACAAAAGGATGGGAGGCTATTAGATAACATGGTAACATGCCGTATTAAAGCTGTCGATATACATGACCGTGCTTCTGGTGCCCTAGATGTACAGGAAATAAAAAATAACCCACACTGCTTGTTGTGCTCCAGAAACAACCTAAAATATGAGGTCTTCATCAAGTCAGTTGCTGACCTCTGACCTTTTTAGATATGCATTCAGTGTTCCACCCTTTCTGACATGACATCTAAATATGACATTGACCCAGCACCCTGATTTACACTGCAATCTGTTCACTCCTTTTTTCCTAAGACCAAACATCCTGTTTCCAGACAAAGATAAAAGTAGCCCTACCTAAGGGAGGAGGGGTGAGAGGGTAGACAGTTGAAAGGATGGGGGGGAATGGCTGGATCTAGGACCCACAGTCGCTTTTGTGACCGAGCTTAAACAACGGTAAAAACAGACGTTGGGTCCTGGAACGTGGTCAGAGACGGGCTGTGGCCCAGGCAGACGGGGGCGTTGAGCTGAAGGAGAATGGCTGGGGAGGAAATAGGAGACATGCAGCTTAGTAATGAACCCAAGCGGTTAATGGAAGAACCATTTTCAAAGCCCACCTCCACAGTCCACACATATACTATCGGCTGCCATTTGTTCTTTGTGTTCTCCATCTGTATTTAGCTTTGTGTGTTTCTTTCTTTCAGTACACCTACAGCTACCAGAGATATCTCTCTGTTTCACAGCGTGATTTGTCTGGGCTATTCACTTGTTTGTGTTCAGACAATATAGCAATTAGGCACCGCTGACAGTTCTCTGCTTTGGCACTCTCTACTACACTTACTGTGGGGTTAAGTGGGATGTGTTTAAGTGCACTTAAACAGAGGGTCATCAGTGGCCTCTCAGGTTGACAGCTTTGACAAAAACCCACAATAATTGGTACAGCTGAACCTTGAGGGCTTGGTAGCTGTAAATGATACTGGATACAATGGCAAGAACTATTCTAAGACACAGCTGAAAAGGCAAAGGTTAAACCCAGCTTTATAGGGGCATTAGGGTCAACTCCTTTACAGGGGTTGTATGGCCTGTATTAGGTTTCCTGTTGCCTTTAGCCTCTCTGTTCAGCTGCCATGATGGGCCCAAATAAAAAGGCCACCACACCAACTGCGTGGGTAAACTCTCCCACATGCAGATATGAATTTGTGTAAGGGGATACCCTCCGCTTTACGTCTGACCCCAATATATTGCAGCTGTGACATCTGACCTCCTCTGTCTGTGTCTAGACCTGAGGTTCCATCCTCATTCGACCACAGGATATTGGGAATCTATCAGGAAAAAAATAGACAAAGGTTTCTTTCAGCATGTCCAAAAATGTTTTACTCATAGCACAATTGACCATTATAGATGGCTGACTTAGCAGTGCTCAATGGCAACTGAATACAATGAATGCAGTTATGGTTTGTGCATGTTTCTCTTAGTTGCCTAAGGAGGAAACAGTCTTGAGGATAACTCATCATACTATTCTATATAACGTAATGTCCAACAACTTCATTGTTGCTTGGGGATAAAGCTGACATAAAACACTGAGATGTGACTAGATCCATTTCATAATGATCACAAAATATTGATGAGGAGGCTACTCATTTTACTATTGGGACAGTTGTTACAAAGACATAATTAAAGCTGCAAATGTATTGTGCAGGACAGAACTTGCTGCTGACACTCTGATTTGTCTGGGAGGTTTAGTCTGTAAAAGTATCTCCATGTAGCTACCTGTATAGTAGACATAAAACAGCGGTCTGATTCAGAGAATGATAGCAAGTCAAGGTCTGGACGAGGCATAATCTCTGCATGCCTTGGCCTGTCTCTAGAGGGTTTCTGATGAAGTATTCATTATAAACTGTTTGCTTACCAGGTAGGCTACACTGTGTCTTACTGATGGAAATATGCCTCAGAATTTAACTGAAATATTGAGAGAACTGCTGAAATAAACCCATCAAAAAAAAGAAACATCCTCTCACTGTCAACTGTTTATTTTCAGCAAACTTAAATATTTGTAAATATTTGTATGAACATAACAAGATTCAACAACTGAGACATAAACTGAACAAGTTCCGCAGACATTTGACTGCAATGTGTCCCTGAACAAAAGTAACAGTCAGTATCTGGTGTGGCCACCAGCTGCATTAAGTACTGCAGTGCATCTCCTCCTCATGGACTGCACCAGATTTGCCAGTTCTTGCTGTGAGATGTTACCCCACTCTTCCACCAAGGCACCTGCAAGTTCCCAAATATTTCTGGGAGGAATGGCCCTAGCCCTCACCCTCCGATCCAACAGGTTCCAGACGTGCTCAATGGGATTGAGATCCGAGTTCTTCGCTGGCCATGGCAGAACATGGACATACATGTCTTGCAGGGAATCACACACAGAACGAGCAGTATGGCTGGTGGCATTGTCATGCTGGAGGGTCATGTCAGGATGAGCCTGCAGGAAGGGTACCACATGAGGGAGGAGGATGTCTTTCCTGTAACGCACAGCGTTGAGATTGCCTGCAATGACAACAAGCTCAGTCCGATGATGCTGTGACACACCGCCCCAGACCATGACGGACCCTTCACCTCCAAATCGAGTACAGGCCTCGCTTGGTGTAACGATCATTCCTTCGACAATAAACATGAATCTGACCATCACCCCTGGTGAGACAAAAATGTGACTTTTCAGAGAAGAGCACTTTTTGCCAGTCCTGTCTGGTCCAGCGACGGTGGGTTTGTGCCCATAGGCGACGTTGTTGCTGGGGATGTCTGGTGAGGACCTGCCTTACAACATGCCTACAAGCCTTCAGTCCAGCCTCTCTCAGCCTATTGCGGACAGTCTGAGCACTGATGGAGGGATTGTGCATTCCTGGTGTAACTCAGGGAGTTGTTGTTGCCATCCTGTACCTGTCCCGCAGTACAGGATGGCAACAACAACTCCCCGAGTTACAACAGGAATGCACAATCCTCCATCAGTGCTCACAATCTGCCACTGCGAGGATGATCAGCTGTCCGTCCTTTCTCCCTGTAGCGCTGTCTTAGGTGTCTCACAGTACAGACATTGTCATTTTTTGCCCTGGACACATCTGCAGTCCTCATGCCTCCTTGCAGCATGCCTAAGGGATGTTCACGCAGATGAGCAGGGACCCTGGGCATCTTTCTTTTGGTGTTTTTCAGAGTCAGTAGAAAAGCCTCTTTAGTGTCCTAAGTTTTCATAACTGTGACCTTAATTGCCAGGCTGTAAGCTGTTAGTGTGTTTTTTTTTACCCCCTTTCCTCCCCAATTTCGTGGTGTCCAATTGTTAGTAATTACTATCTTGTCTCATCGCTACAACTCCCGTACAGGCTCCCATACAGGCAACTCCCATGCGTCCTCCGAAACACAACCCAGCCAAGCCGCACTGCTTCTTAACACAGCGCGCATCCAACCCGGAAGCCAGCCGCACCAATGTGTCGGAGGAAACACCGTGCACCTGGCGGCCTTGGTTAGCGTGCACTGCGCCCGGCCCGCCACAGGAGTCGTTGGTGCGCGATTAGACAAGGATATCCCTACCGGCCAAACCCTCCCTAACCGACGACACTAGGCCAATTGTGTGTCACCCCACGGCTGCGACAGAGCCTGGGCGCTGTGATGCAGTGCCCTAGACCACTACGCCACCCGAGAGGCCAGCTGTTAGTTTCTTAACGACCGTTCCACAGGTGCATGTTCATTAATTGTTTATGGTTAATTGAACAAGCATAGGAAACAGGGTTTAAACCCTTTACAATGAAGATCTGTTAAGTTATTTGGATTTTTACAAATTATCTTTGAAAGACAGGGTCCTGAAAAGGGGAATTTTCTTTTTTTTTGCTGAGTTTACATACATTACATATAACAAGAGACATTCCCTCTACACCTATGTAGACTCCTCTTTCTCTCTCACACACACACACACACACACACACTGTAGAGCCTCCTCAACTGATGTTATACGACATACTTTTCACTTGGAGTATGTAGTGCCATCTAGTGGTTTCTTATTTTCCTCACCCCACCTGACAAGAGGTAAACTATTGGAGACCAAATTAATAATTAGAAATTCCCTGTCAACCTGGACTCAAGGGTAGACGTAACATAGTAAAGGTAAATCAAGGGACACCAATTAGTATGATATGTTAGGTTTCGTATTGGTATGTATTAATTTGTGGATGTCCATCATTAACTTTGTATCATATGTTACGAATTACAATTCGTGCAATATGTTACGAATTTTCAAATCGTATGATACACTATGTGGACACCCCTTCAAACTAGTGAATTAGACTATTTTAGCCACACCCGTTGCTGACAGGTGTATAAAATCGAGCACACACCCATGCAATCTCCAAAGACAAACATTGGCAGTATAAACGCCTTACAGAAGCGCTCAGCGACTTTCAATGTGGCACCGTCATAGGATGCCACCTTTCCAACAAGTAAGTTTGTCAAATTTCTGCCCTGCTAGAGTTGCCCCGGTCAACTGTAAGTGCTGTTATTGTGAAGTGGAAACGTCTAGGAGCAACAACGGCTCAGCCGTGAAGTGGTAGGCCACACAAGCTCACAGAACGGGACTGCTGAGTGCTGAAGCGAGTAGCTAAAAATCGTCTGTCCTCGGTTGCAACACTCACTAGAGGTCCAAACTTCCCCTGGAAGCAATGTCAGCACAATAACTGTTCATCGGGAGCTTCGTGAAATGGGTTTCCATGGCCGAGCAGCCACACACAAGCCTAAGATCACCATGCGCAATGCCACGCATCGGCTGGAGTGGTGTAAAGCTCGCCACATCGGACTCTGGAGCAGTGGAAACGCGTTCTCTGGAGTGATGAATCATGCTTCATCATCTTGGATTCCGACGGACGAATCTGGGCTTGGCGGATGCCAGGAGAACTCTACCTTGAATTTGACGTTTTCTCCCCAATTTCGTGGTATCCAATTGTTTAGTAGCTACTATCTTGTCTCATCGCTACAACTCCCGTATGGGCTCGGGAGAGACGAAGGTTGAAAGTCATGCGTCCTCCGATGCACAACCCAACCAAGCCGCACTGCTTCTTAACACAGCGCACATCCAACCCGGAAGCCAGCCGCACCAATGTGTCGGAGGAAACACCGTGCACCTGGCAACCTTGGTTGGTGCGCACTGCGCCCTTGCCCGCCACAGGAGACGCTGGTGCGCGATGAGACAAGGATATCCCTACCGGCCAACCCCTCCCGGGCGACGCTAGGCCAATTGTGCATCGGCCCACGGACCTCCCGGTCGCGGCCGGTTACGACAGAGCCTGGGCGCGAACCCAGGGTCTCTGGTGGCACAGCTGGCGCTGCAGTACAGCGCCCTTAACCAGTGCGCCACCCGGAGGAGGCTGCTGTATACCCAGGAGGCTGCTGTATAACTTTTTTAGGATCTGGGGACCCATGCCAAATCTTTTGGAGGGGGGATAGGTGTTGTCATGCCCTCTTCACGACTCTCTTGGTGTGTTTGGACCATGATAGTTTATTGGTGATGTGGACACCAAAGAACTTGAAACTCTCAATCTGCTCCACTACAGCCCTGACGATATTAACGGGGGCCTGTTCGGCACGCCTTTTCCCGTAGTCCACGATCAGCTCCTTTGTCTTGCTCACATTGAGGGAGAGTTTGATGTCCTGGCACTACACTGCCAGGTCTCTGACCTCCTCCCTATAGGTTGTCTCATCATTGTCGGTAATCAGGCTGTTGTGTCGTCAGCAAACTAAATGATGGTGTTGGAGTCGTGTTTGACCACGCAGTCGTGGGTGAACAGGGAGTACAGGAGGGAACTAAGAGTGCACCGCTGAGGAGTCCCAGTGTTGAGGATCAGCGTGGCCGGCGTGTTGTTGCCTACCCTTACCACCTGGGGGTGGCCCATCAGGAAGTCCAGGTTCCAGTTGCAGGAGGAGGTGTTTAGTCCAAGTGTCCTTAGCTTAGTGATGAGCTTTGTGGATACTATGGTCTTGAATGCTGAGCTGTAGTCAATGAACAGCATTCTCACATAGGTGTTCCTTTTGTCCAGGTGGGAAAGGGCAGTGTGGAGTGTGATTGAGATTGCGTCATCTGTGGATCTGTTGGGGCGGTATGCGAATTGGAGTGGGTCTAGGGTATCCGGGATGATTCTGTTGAAAATGTCAGTGAAGACACTTGCCAGTTGGTCCGCGCATGATTTGAGTACACGTCCTGTTAATCCATCTGGCCCCGCGACTTTGTGAATGTTGTCCTGTTTAAAGGTCTTGCTCACATCGGCAAACGGGAGCGTTATCACATAGTCGTCTGGAACAGCTGGTGCTCTCATGCATGCTTCAGTGTTGCTTGCCTCGATCGAGCATAAAAGGCATTAAGCTCGTCTGGTAGACTTGCATCAATGGGCAGCTCGCAGCTGGGTTTCCCTTTGTAGTCCGTACTAGTTTTCAAGCCCTGACACATCCGACGAGAGTCAGAGCAGGTGTAGTAGGATTCAATCTTAATCCTGTAAGTAATTAGCTAAAAATCAAAAGTTGTCCATGATGAGATTCAAATACGCAACCTCAGGTTTGCTAGACGTTCGTGTTATATGCCCACCCATCCACCCCGACTAAGTAGCCTTCTATGTTCTGTAACCATACCAAACATAACATATCATACTAATTTGAGTGTCCCGGATTTACATGTACTACGTTACGTCTAGTATGAGATTAGACTGCCTCTCTCTTCACATCCTGACTGTGTAAATTACCATATCATTTTCTACTCTATTACTCATAACAATTCAGTGATCAAACACATTTGTGAACAGACAAACACTGTAGATTTAATAAAATATTCTAAGAAGCTACACTAAAGTTTACACATTCGAAAACTACCCTTCAGGATAGAAAGTCTACCAAGCACAGACCGCGTCATTTCATATGCCTCCAAATTACTTAGTCAGTCTTTACTAATCTGACAGGTCCTTAAGTTTAAGGGTTGATATTGGCATTCAGAGGGCACATTGTTCCTCGGTTGCTAGGACGTTTCTCTTTTTTCTTTTAGCGGAGTCTCCTGCTGTTCTCAGACCTTTTGCATATTCTTTATGTAAAGTCTCCAGACCCTGGTCACTTAGCAACCACTTTTATTGTATTAACACTTTCTTCCTGTGTTGTCCCTTACTTCACATCAAACAGTGCAAGCTGAACTTGAAACTTGGTCATTTCTGAACATGTGTCTTCTGTAACAGATTGTGTCTTTGAAATTCAAGGTAAGAGTAAAATAATTTATCCCTGGTCAACGCCATTTGATGTATTTAAAAGAAGTAGAAGCAAAGTGTGTAATGTTAGACACTTTAGAGTTTGCTACTGCTGTATGGTTGAGAAGTTCAATAGCCCTTAATTATTTTCTTTGCACCTGAACAGGTTACCGTTCATACAATTTCAGGACTGTGATATCACAATGACCTCTAACCGTTACTTGGATCCTTCGACATCAGTTTATTTGAATAAAAAGACAGTCTTTTCTGCTAGCCTGAACTTAGCCACCATAAGAAGCGAAGGTTTTATTCGTCCTCATTATTCACATCAGGTTGACCCATGGAACTTGAAGCCGCCTGATTTCTCTCCTAAACTCTACACATCTCTGAGTGTCCCTCGAAGGAAGAAGACAAAAAATACACATCATCCTTTACTGACACTTGCCTCCAGTGAGACAGTCTTAAGTGTGGACAGATTTACCCCAAACATTCTAATTCCTGAGATTGACCAGAATAAAAAAGCACTGCCAAAGTTCAGCACATCATACAGACCTCCTGGCTCTTTAGAATCCAAGCAGATGTTCGTTAAAACAGGGAAATACCCTCCTGTGGCCTACAAGAACCCTAAACCACATAACTTTAGACAGGTATGTTGCTGTGATATAACATAACACCTTCCTTACATGTTCTTTGTGATTTCCATGATTTGTACAAAATACTGGTACTAAATTCTTGCCGCGTATGATTCTAACACAAGATGGCGACAAATATATTGAAAAACATTTTGCTCTGAAACATTTATTTCAGCTTGCTGATGACATGCCAAATATGGTTACTGCAGCTGAAAGGGATCCTGGTCAGTTGAACTTCAAATCTCAGCACCTGAGTATAAGTAAGTCAGCTTTCCTGAATATTGGTGCGGAGACACTGCTCTATTACTGTAATTAGACAAGCATCATCCATTTTGTGCTTACTCATGACAAAAGCACAAAGTCATTTATCATTTGAAGGCTAAGTCCATGGCCTTTTATCAAAACTATGCCTACATTACACAGCAAACTCAGCAATATCCTGCCGACTGTGACACTGGTTTCCATTCTACTCCAGTTAGGGGGACCAGATCGGACACAGACATTTATTCAAGGGAACCTTTTGGGAAGATGGACACCTATAAGCCAACAGAGCCTAGATGGGAGGCCAGGCTCACACTCCCTAAATTGCCTTGGCCCCCAAAATCTGCCTCCTACACTGTGAGTGGTCTGGTTTATGCCCAGTCTGGCTATAGGCCCCACACCATTTTAATTCAATGCTTTCATGATACTTTAGGCCACTTCTGTAGCGTGACTTAGTCAGTTACCAAGTTATTATGCTGTTTAACACAAAAGTGCTAAAACAAAACCATTTCCCCGCCCGCCACTGTTTTGGTAAAAAGCTTAGGGCTGCTTCAAGTGTCTACTGATATACATTTTCTAAAATATTTTCTTCTTCTCAGAGACACAGGCACAGACGCGGAGTGTACAGTGCTTTCATGGACAGAGTAGAGGAGAAGATCTCCAGCTCTTGGAAAACTGGCTGACACTTTGACCTCTAAAGTCTTCTATGGAGTCCACAGCTGTGCAGTGATCTGTGCATAGGCTCCACTAAAATGTCCAGTGTGTTAAGCCAGATAATATGTTCTAATCTGGGTGTGTGAAAGGCATGGCTGAAATATTTGCATTCACAGAAAGGAATCTTGCAGGCTATAGCATAATAAAAATACTTTGAGGTATCATGAAAATACAATAATTGTAGGCTAGACTAGAGACTTCATTGCAAACCAATTGCCCATGCCATGACACTTTTTGAAAGATGTCCTTTTTTTTCAATTTATCTAGGCCTAATAGGCTATTGTGTGTGTATAAATCTATGCTCTCAAGACAATAGGAGACAAAGATAATCCCAGTAACTGGAAAATGTAAACAAAGTGTGTCATTACAATGCCATTGAAACTAATTTCTAAAATGTCGGCCGAAATGCAATTAAAGTTCACAATTGGAGAGCAGCCAAACCTTGCTTAATCCTGAACAAAAACCTTGAGTAATTAGTCAGATGCTCGATTAAATTCTGGGTCCATACATGAGGGAGGGAGAAGGGAACAAACAGCTCCACCCGTTCTCTTCGCAAGTTAGGGGCAAATCTTATGGGCCAAATGTTCCCTCCCCTTTCCGAAATTCTAAAGCACCAGAACTAATGCTGCTCATTATCTCACACTTCCGGTTGTATGGTGACAAATGAATGTACCATTTATGTTAAAGTCGTCTGTCCACAAGAGATTAGAGAGCAGCCAAACTAATTTCGGAACCCGGAACCAAATTATTGCAAATGTTTGTTCATGTATTTATTTACTATTTAATCGCCAATTTCGATTGTTTGTAAACTGGTTCGACCTGGATGGCGCGCTTTGGTCACGTCCACATTTTATCCAACAGGTGCTTGCGTTTAGTAATTACAATGTTCTTTGTTGATGGGTGTTTGCCTAATATCTTTCTTCGTTGAATATTTATGTGACATTATGTCCAGATGTGTTGAAATGTATTATGTATTTGCTAGTGATATTGAAACTAGTGAAGTATTGAGTGAGATCTTTATTTAAACTGAGGAAATACCTGTTTATGTTGATTTTGGATTATCCCAGTTTTAAGGGTTGGGTTATTATTATTATTATTTAATTTACTAGCCTCAGATGGCTCATTTTCGGGTAAATTTAGGCTGGAGTGGCATGTTGTCCCAGCTGGGGCTCTGCTAAACTCAACTGTGTGAGGAATTGTCGGCACTCTGCCTAAAAGGAAGCTAACCTTCTGCACCTGTAAATAAATTCCACCATTTTGTTCATTTTGCACCTGATTCCGTCTGACTCCTTCTTCGCAACCCCCTGACAAGACGGATAGTGCTATCCAGAAACCCTGGGACGTCCCTAAACTAAATCACACCTTCATTATTTTAAATGTAAACTTCAATGGGGCGCTATTTATAAAAACAGAGGCTAACGTATTTATTTTTAATTATATATAATTAACATGATTTAAATAGATACCGCAGGATTATAATTTCTACAATTAATCCTGTGATTATTCTCACTATAAATTCAGTATGCGTGGGATACAATTTGTACTTTTGCCCAACAGTTTGAAAGTAAACAGCTAAGGACGCATCATGGGGCGGCGCTGTTTAGCGTATATCAAAACCCAAGCCAAGGCACATGCGACACACGAACACAGCAACAACAAAAACGGTAAATTAGGCATTTTTTATAGTTCAATAAATTGTTCATTTTAATTAATTCATATCACAAACTATTTAGTGACTTTTCTTTTACTTTTTGTTTCTTTTACTTTTACGAATATAGCCTACAGAATGCTTGGCTTGCTATGTTATGTTAATAACCATTCGTAAATATTATGTTTAGACTTTGACCTAGC
Organism: Oncorhynchus tshawytscha; assembly: GCF_018296145.1. NCBI lineage: Eukaryota > Metazoa > Chordata > Actinopteri > Salmoniformes > Salmonidae > Oncorhynchus > Oncorhynchus tshawytscha. The sequence goes on along the minus strand of NC_056451.1, from coordinate 10,079,674 downwards.
ATACTATCAGATACGTTTTTATTTTAGGCATTGTTGATGTTGCATAGTATTGCGTAATGATAGTATAATAAATATATTGGCTGGAATAATGACGTTGCAGCAACAGGTGATGGGCGTGGTCTGAATGGATACATTACTGATGGACTACCCCTTGAACCAATCGTTTGCTAGAACATGAGCAGGTTTTTCCACAAATTGCACTGCAGTATTATTCTATGGGAATGAAACCGTCTAGTAAAAATAATAGGACGCTGCTGACCGCGCGACAGTCATCAGAAGCTCTGTATTGTGAACATTGGATAACATGTTACTGGACCTCGTGAACACAGTTCCGCGTATTCAGAGTGGATAGATGTAAGTGATGCCCTGCACGAAAATGTCTGGCTGGACGGAACGGTTGTAGGCTATAATAAAGATTTATGCCGCAATTTGAGAGCCTGGTATCAGGTCAAGTGGCGTTACTGGCTGTCAGCATCTGTATGCCTATCGACTTTATATTCATTTACGCGCCTATCCTTGGCAATAGGATTGTGCATTGCTGCCGCCTAAAATTCAAGTGTGTAGCATACCTTGACAAAGTCCGGTATTTCTGCATTGTATTTTCATTTGAGCCTTTATAATTGAGGGTGTTTAATGAATGTCATATGCATTTGGCACTACTCAGGTCAAATGCTGCCCTCAATAAGTGAATAACACATGGATAACTGATTTGATCACCTTCATATAGTCTATAAGTATTCTGTGTCGACTTAAGTTTGCGGTAGACTTATATTTGTGTCCTATTTTTGCTTGGCTGAAGTAAAATTTGTTTTATTTTTAGGTCACGGTTGTCTTCTAATTGGAATATAATCAGTGCCAATCATCGTTGGAAAAGTAGACCAACCCTTTTATTCCACCTGTTGTTCCCCACATGAGAAAAGATGGGGAATAGATTATCAGAACCACAGACCTTCCTCTCAAGAATCCCCTTCTTTCAGTCATTCCATATCGCCATTTTGGGACTGGACTCTGCAGGTAAAACAACTGTCCTGTACAGGTTGCAGTTCAATGAGTTTGTCAACACAGTGCCTACCAAAGGCTTCAATGCAGAAAAGGTCAATGTGTCTTTGGGCGGCCACAGGACGGTGACCTTCCATTTCTGGGACGTGGGTGGTCAAGAGAAGTTGCGTCCATTGTGGAAGTCATACACACGCTGTACCGATGGAATTGTATTCGTGGTGGACTCTGTAGATGCCGAACGCATGGAGGAGGCTAAAACGGAGCTCCATAAGATCGCCAAGACCGGAGACAATCAGGGAGTGCCACTGCTGGTGGTGGCTAACAAGCAAGACCTGAGGCACTCTCTGAGCCTGGCGGAGATTGAAAAGGCACTAGCGTTGAAGGAACTAGGCCCTGGCACGCCTTGGCACTTGCAGCCCACCTGTGCCATCATAGGAGACGGACTGAAAGATGGCATGGAGAGACTCCATGGCATGATCCTTAAACGGAGAAAGATGCTCCGCCAACAGAAGAAAAAGAGATGATCAAGGAGGGAACTGAATCTCTTGTTTTAAATGAAGGACAAAAAGGAGATGTTCTCGCACCTGGGTGGATATAGGAATTCTCCCATAGGCTCGGCACACTGAGTTATATCAGTCAATGTTAAACTAGGTTCTCGTGTCTCAGACAGCAAAGTCTCTTTGCTTCATCTTCGGTATTTGTTGCTTTTTAGTGGTTGAGAAAGCACTATGAAGGTAATAAAGGATTTGGTGTTTATGGATTTATATAGGAATTTGTAAGTTGTCGTTACAAAGAATGGTTTTGATCCTTGATATTAGACCATTAGTAATGGCTACTTCAAAATTGAACACCAAAAATGACATGTTTGACGAAGAACAGAAAATAATTCACTTCTCTCTACAAAGGTTAGTGGGAGGACAACAAACGTGGTCTTCCTCAAAGGGAACTTTTGAACCTTGTAAAGAGTGCCTAAGCTACTTTTAAATGTACCTTTTTTGTAAACATTTTTTTTACATGTTTCTTTCCTTCTCAAAAGGAAGGTACAGTCTTGCGCTTTTTCTCTGTCTAGTGTACCTCTACTGTCTGTTTGTTAATGCACTTTAGATGACCTTTTTTGATGGAGTTTACAGCCTTGAGGTTTCCCAATATAGCTTATTACACAAAGAGTTTAGTTGCTTCAGAAGAAGCTAACTACTGGGTCCCTATTAGCCACATGGACAATAGATGGGTTATGTGTTTCATGTTTTCATCTTTAATAAAAACCTCTTTGCAGCACTGCTTTTGTTTTGTATGAAGGATATTTCTATTTTGATTATTTGTCATAATATTTTCAGAGAAATTCTGCAGATCTGATAAACCTGATGAGATGTGTACAATGTATGTCCTCTGATTCTCATATTTGAATGAAACTGAAGTAAATCAAAAATGAATCTTGGTTGCTCCTGCTCACACTTTGTACTGATGGATAATGAATCTCCTCCCTTTTTTCTCTTTCTGAAAGTAAACAAGACGGATATGATTGAGGTGATGGTGGTTGAGTGTTTACTTGCAGTGTGATTATAGGGCCTGGAGTCCTTTTTCTGTTTTCTGGAGCCGAGAGGCTCAGCAATGCAGTCAGGGCAGTCTACTCTGCATGCCAAGCCAGATGCCATACCCTCTACAACAGGCTGGGGCAGGAGGAGACTGGAGGCTTGGGAACATTTTTGTGATGGGGAGAGGCTGTTGTCACATAGCTCAGTGAAGTGATGCCTGTTGCTCACCCATCCCTTTAGAACAATTATAACCTTGTACTGTAGAGCAACAGGGGGAGCAGCAGTTGACCTACTAAATATAGTACTATATTTGCATATGTTATTCTGTTCCTTACAATGCTCCACTTCAAGTGCAGAATTTGCTCTATGTTCTCATGATGTATTTGACCAAATTTTTTGACCTGTTTGTAATGGTCCTGTGTATTATAGATGCCATTTCACTGTCTTTTCTTTCCTGATTCAAATGATATTAGTAATGTTAAACCTACACCACATTTTACAATGTCTGTCATTTTGATTGATATGCATCAGGTTTTAAAGACAGACAGTACAGTCTCAGGTCCAAGATTAATCTTGAGGGTGTCACTCCTTATCTGTGTTGCGCAACTCTTCCCAGCTTGTTTTCCAAGGAAGGAAACCCTATTGGATGGCAGCAACACATATTCCTGTTATTCCCATGTCCTGCTCTCCATTCTAGGAAATGGAGGTAATGGGAGTGAGTGTGAGTCTGATCATGGGACTAGTTTTGGGGTCAGATCCTGATACAGGCCTGGTGGCAGGGTCTCTTCTGTTGATCTGCTGATGTAATTAACTAGGGATTATGTTTGAACATAGCTTTGGAAATCCTGAAGCTGGTTTCCTTTCTCACACTTTGCTTTTGCTAACTCAATTATACACTAACACGGGAAAGTACATGCCCTGTAATGGCCCGTCGTCACATGATATCCCTGTGCCCAACTAGTTTCCTGGACATCTACTAGTTGGTGGGTTTTATTTGACCGCTTGACCCTGGCTGAGGTCAACTCTGTGACGATAGTAAGTCCCTCTCCTCAGTAACAGGATCACTGTAGGAAAGGCATTGTCTCACGGCTGCACTGGCAAACTGCGTGTCGCTTTAGGAAGACAATTGTAGGAAAGGAGAGAACCACTCCTCATTCCACTACTCTACTAGCTAACCTTGAGATTAGGAATGTCGTGCTTCAACTCACTTTCTCAAAATGCAAGAACATGTACATCAAGTCTATCTTCTGGAGCAAGTCGGAATCAAATATTTTTTTGTGGAAATATTTTCTCTTTCTGTGTAGTAAAAATATATTTTCTATAACTATACATTTTCAAGCTGTGTACACTGTACTCAAGGGAAGTAGCAATAATGCATATTCCTATGCTGCTCATTATGCAGGGTTATATCAGGATGAATCTTTTTCCTGTTTTAGCGAGCGAGTGGCCTATTTACATGTGAATTCTTCCATCGTCCTAGCAGCCTCTCTGAAAGTAGGGTGAACGGGGGCCACCTGCAAGGGGAGGGAAAGAAAGACAGACAGCTCTAGAGAAGCTTGCTCTTGCTCTTTGGTGTAAGGTTGCTCTCTTTACATTAACCCTCAGAAGCATGAAAAGAGAGACTGAGAAAAAGTGAACAGTATAACAGGGTTTTACCAAATTTATCCCGCGGGTGATTTTTATTTGGCCCCCCAAGTTTTCTGAGCAAAAAAACCCACCAGCAAATCAGCTCCGAGTGATTTTAATTTGGAAATCTGTTCCAAAGTATTCCCAACCATAATAGATATATGTGAACGTATACAAATCTAAGCAAGGTTTGAAATTGTTATGTTTTAGTCAAAAATATCAGTTTGGGCTTCAAATTTGCAGTCTTCAAATGATTTGTCATTGTGTTCTGGCCTCCTGACTATCCGCTCAAGGAAGAAATCTGCCTGCGGCTTAATGTAGTTTATGATCCCTGGCATATAATCTATCGTTGGTCCCATAGATTCATTCATTATCCATTCATTAGGGATTATAACTTTCTGTATCATTGTTCTTATTACGAATATGTTCCTAGAAATGATTCATTTAATATTCTGGGTCTTGGAAGTCATGGGAAGTAAGACCAATAACAATTGTGTTGTCCTTGCTGTTGTTGCTTGTGGTGATTTATTTTGATAAAATATTGCTCAGTTGGTTTGGATATCGTGCTGGCAACGCCAACTCTATGAGTTAGTTCATTAGCTACTCACTGAATGTGAATGTGATTTTATTATTCCTGTCTGGGTTGTTTTACCATGCATAGAAGTCAGTGCTGCCTGCGTGTTCATGTGATGGCATCCCCTGCCTTACCCTGTGTGGAAGGCTCTGTGATGGCATCCCCTGCCTTACCCAGTGTGGAAGGCTCTGTGATGGCATCCCCTGCCTTACCCAGTGTGGAAGGCTCTGTGAAAGGCTCATTGTCAAGGTGATGATTGCTTTGTCAACTTTGTCTGTGACTGAGAGGGCTTGAACATTGGCAGCTGTGATCTGTATGGGAGACTGTCTATGTGGGAGAGGGGGACAGAAAGAGAGATAATGTGTAGATGACTTTGTCATTCTCTCTGCCATTTGGCCATACACACACACACATGTACGTGTATGTGTGTGTGTGTGTGTGTATAAAAAATTTAAAAAACGCCAATCTAATTGTTGTGAAGCACGAGCCTGTGAAATCTGGCTTTCGTCTCGTTTGTGCAGGATTAGGACCGGGGCAGACTGAGGTCCCCATAGCTTTGTAGTGGCTCCATTGTCTGGTGGCAAACGTTAGGAAAAGTTGTGACCTGTAAAGCAAGGGTTCAACTCAAAGGACTGATTCTTTTGGTGAGGGGATGCGGGGGAAAAATATATGGAGGCAGCTCAAATCTAAATAGGCTAGTTGTGAAGTATTTTGCTTACTTGTTGTCTCACCAACTTGTTTACTTTGAACTATGTTTCTCAAAAATGACACATACTGTACAGTTGAGTTCAGAAGTTTACATACACTTAGGTTGGCATCATTCAAATGTGTTTTTCAACCACTCCACACATGTCTTGTCAACAAACTATAGTTTTGGCAAGTCGGTTAGGACATCTACTTTATGCATGACTCAAGTAATTTTTCCAACAATTGTTTACAGACAGATTATTTCACTTATAATTCACTGTATCACAATTACAGCGGGACAGAAGTTTACATACACTAAGTTGACTGTGCCTTTAAACAGCTTGGAAAATTCCAGAAAATGATGTCATGGCTTTAGAAGCTTCTGATAGGCTAATTGACATAATTTGAGTCAATTGGAGATGTACCTGTGGTTTTATTTGAAGGCTTACCTTCAAACTCAGTGCCTCTTTGCTTGAAATCATGGGGAAATCAAAGTAACATCAGCCAAGACCTCAGAAAAAAAATTGTAGACCTCCACAAGTCTGGTTCATCCTTGGGAGCAATTTCCAAATGCTTGAAGGTACCATGTTCATCTGTACAAACATTACTACGCAAGTATAAACACCATGGGACCACGCAGCCATCATACTGCTCAGGAAGAGACATATTCTGTCTCCTATAGATGAACGTACTTTGGTGCAAAAAGTGCAAATCAATCCCAGAACAACAGCACAGTAAAACAACCTTCTGAAGATGCCGGAGGAAACAGGTACAAAAGTATCTATATCCATAGTAAAATGAGTTATATATCGACATAACCTGAAAGGCCACTCAGCAAGGAAGAAGCCACTGCTCCAAAACATCCATAAAAAAGCCAGACTGCAGTTTGCAACTGCACATGGGGACAAAGATTGTACTTTTTGGAGAAATGTCCTCTGGTCTGATGAAACAAAAATAGAACTGTTTGGCCATAATGACCATCGTTATGTTTGTAGGAAAAAGGGTGATGCTTGCAAGCTGAAGAACACCATCCCAACCGTGAAGCACGGGGGTGGCAGCATCATGGTGTGGGGGTGCTTTGCTGCAGGAGGGACTGGTGCATGTCACAAAATAGATGGCATCATGAGAAAAATTATGTGGATAGATTGAAGCAATATCTCCAGACATCAGTCAGGAAGTTAAGGCTTGGTCGCAAATGGGTCTTCCAAATGGACAATGACCCCAAGCCTACTTCCAAAGTTGTGGCAAAATGGCATAAGGACAACAAAGTCAAGTGATTGGAGTGGCCATCACAAAGATTTGACCTCAATCCCATAGAAAATTTGTGGGCAAAACTGAAAAAGCGTGTGTGAGCAAGGAGGCCTACAAACCTGACTCAGTTACACCAGCTCTGTCAGGAGGAATGGGCCAAAATTCATCCAACTTATTGTGGAAGGCTACCCAAACGTTTGACCCAAGTTAAACAATTGAACTGCAATGCTATGAAATAGTAGTTGAGTGTATGTAAACTTCTGACCCACTGGGAATGTGATAAAAGAAATAAAAGCTGAAATAAATCATTCTCTCTACTATTATTCTGACATTTCACATTCTTCAAATAAAGTGGTGATCCTAACTGACCTAAAACAGGGAATTTTTACTAAGATTAAATGTCAGGAATTGTGAAAAACTGAGTTTAAATGCATTTGGCTAAGGTGTATGTAAACTTCCGACTTCAACTGTACATTGCCTTTGTCTGGAAGGTCCCTGTCTGTCGCATTGATATTCAAGTCAGCATGTCATAAGGATGTTGAACCTAAAAATGAAGTTGCAATCCAAGAGAGGTTAATGTGTCATACGATACAGAAGTCAATGCAGTTTCCCCTCATGACTTTCTCTTCTTTGTCCCATTGCATATCATTCTTGTTCTATACAGTATGTCGCTAATGTCATATCTAATGGATGTGATAGATTTATGATTGTATGTAATTCCTAACTGTTAAACATCAGTGTGCAGAAGAAAGTTTTTGACAACTTAGCCCTAATTGCTAATGTAATTGACTAAAATGTAGTTCTAGTTGTAAGGGGTAGACATCTCAGAAACGTCTCTTTCTATACACAGAAGGTTGACACTTGGCAAGCCTTTTCTATGAGACACTGTGGGGGCACCCTACTATCTGCAAGGTAATTCAACAGCCGTGCCATAAAGACTCTTTTATAGGAGTTCATTAACTACAAAGAACATTGGGATTGAATAATGGAACCAGACGCTTTTAACAGAGTCTAGGAGGGGTCGTATTGATGTTGCCCAATCATTTACGCCCACCACCGACTGGCCAGGGGTCCTCAATCTGTTTCGATTTCCATGGCACTCAGGGATGGCCCTCAGTGTAGGAGCTCATTGCTTTCAGGCCGAGGCGCTCTGCTTCAGTACTCTGGTGTATTAGAGGGGGGGCTGTACGAGTGCACCATCTGCCCCACAGTCACATTAAAGTCAAGATAAGAGAGCAAATGATTGGGTTCAGTAGAGTCTGTGTTTCATTGGTCTGCACTCAAACATTCCCCTTATCTGTCCCGTGTCTCCTCTTTTTTTTTTTTTACGGCAGTAAGAGGAGATGTCTGGTTAATCTCTCTCACTCTGTCCTCAGCTGTCGGCATGGAGAGCTTGGAACTGTTAGCGGGCTGACAGAATCTGTGGTAATTAAATTATTTATCTTCAAACCCTTATCTTACAGTGCCAGGGCTTGATTTGTAGGCTACAGCTAGCAATTTGAACATTAGGATTGTGTTCGGCTTTGAAGAATGTTTTTGGACCAAAATGTGTGTGCTAAAGTAACTTGCAAGAATGGTCCCACTGGGCACAGATGTCAATTCAACCTCTATTCAACGTTGTTTCCACGTCATTCCAATGAAATTCAACCAGTGTGTGCCCAGTGGGGTACTTCGAATTAAGTACATTGATCTGTTCATAGTAAGGGTTTCATGTTTGATCAGCTTAGTCAGTTTTGAAACACAGCTGTGATATGTCAGCTAGTGAACCCAAATATATACAATATTACAAAAGACGAACTAGAATGATAGTGTAGGTTTCATATGAAGTAGACACGGGACAGAACCCCTTTCTCTACAAGTGAAACCTCGTGGGGCGGTTATTGCTCTCTGACCCCCTTGGTCATAAATCAAACTAAATTAAAGTCAGGATCCCCAGTGCATCTGGTGCCCCACCCCTGGTAACAGAGCCTGGGCCCTGCCGTTGCCCCTGCTTTCCCTCTGCATTCATCACTGCTTCTCTCTGGTGTGCTCACTCATCGGTGTCCAATGCACTGGAACACTCCTGTCTAGGAAGGCGCAACAGGGTTGCGGATAACAGAAACCCTGTTATCAGGAGGAAGCAATGGGATTCTTCTTTACTTCAACTCAGGTTTCTTTCTCTCTCTCTTTCTCTCTGATGGATCATATGGCAGCAATTACTGTATGTTGCATGCAGAGTTAAGTTTCGTATCACTTTCTCTCCCACTGTTTTCATGAACCCTTCACTCTCAACTCACCCCAAATTCTTCAAGCATTGTCCCCTGCTTGGAGTGAAGACGGGGTGGCAGGTTAGCCTAGTGGTTAGAGCGTTGGACTAGTAACCGGAAGGTTGCAAGTTCAAACTCCCGAGCTGTCGTTCTGCCCCTGAACAGGCAGTTAACCCACTGTTCCTAGGCCATCATTGAAAATTAGAATTTGTTCTTAACTGACTTGCCTAGTTAAATAAAGGTTAAAAAAAGACCAAATTAGGGTTATTTGCGAAACCACCACAGTATGTATGTTAATATTATCAATGACTGCTATTTGATAAGTCACAATCAGGATGTTACCAAAGAATAATGGACAAGTACCGTATGTTCAGTGTTGTTAGAATTATTTGGCATACTATAGGCCTTGAGGCTGCTCTATGGCATTGAGGGAAGTGAAGGGCCTGATAAGCTGTAGTGGACTCACTAGTAAAGCTGTGCTTTTATCTGCCTAGATATGGCTGATAATCCTCTCGTTACTGGTAATTTGCTATGTCCTTAGTGGGGACATGTGACCCATATGCAGCTCTCTGACACCACTGACCAACACTTATTTTCATATGAATTTGACATTTTCAGTATGTTGTTAACTATTAGGTATTGTTCTTTTGAATTAGACCCAAGACCTTGAACACATCTTGGTTCGTCCTTGATTTAAGCATTAACCGTCCAACAAATATCTACTTTTGTTAAGGCCTACTGTAAGAATAGGTAGAACTACAAGTGCAACAATGTGCAGTGAGAGGACTGAATGGATAGTGATTATCTTGCCTCATGCATTAGACTTGGCATGCTAGAATGGACATGCATCCAACAGTTGCCAACCTGAGAAACACAGAACTCCTTGTGGTCATTATGGCCATTTGTCCCTGTTATTTTCTGTGGGAAACCAATATCACTTTCTACTCCATGAGCACAGGTGGTTCCTGTTCAATCTGTTTCCTGCTACTGCTATGGTCCCTGTCGCTTTCCTGATTCTTACCTCTCACCGCTTCCAAATAAGGCCAATGCTGTAGACCTTTTCTAACGCGTTTACACATAAGCGTTTGTATTTCTTCAATTGCTACACACAAAGAAATGTATTGGGTTTTCTTACACCATAATTGTCACATCTGAACCATAGAAATACAATAACTATTCTATTTCACGTGTTCCTCATAACCAAATAATGTCCCGTTGAATGAGAGGACGTCAAGATAACTTGATGAAAGTTTAATTCGTCTGTCTCTTTGAAAGGGACTTGACTCTCCGCTGTTCCATAAGAAGCTGCTCCGCCCAGGCGCCCACCATTTGGATCAAACAAACAGATTCCTTTGAGCGGTACTTTGTTTCTGAAATGAAAGCACGGCGATAATGACTTTGTGATGGTAGTTGAAACTCTAGCCGAGCCTCCCAGTGCCAGATCTGAGGCTGTAGACTGGAAGCTCATTAGCAGTATATCTCTCTGGCTGCATTGACTGAACACAATGTAGCTTTGTCTCTATGCAGTCTGGGTCTTTGACACAGTGAGGCCCTGTGCTGAGAAAGACAATCTGACTCAGGATGGAGACACTTCAAAAGAGGGCCTGTTCCACCTTTTAGCTCTCCCTGAAACCACGGAGGACAGTTAGGGGTTGTCCATCATCCCCTGTCATCAAGGGCAAGGACAGTTCAGTACCTATCTCCCCTTAAACATGAGCTCAATAGAGATTTGTAGTACAGATTTTCCACTAATGTAGTTGCCTTTCATCCTACATATGTGCTAACAGATTAGATAACTACAGGTGCAATACCACAATAGTGGAATCTGGAACTTCACTTGGATGATTTTGGGAGTTTTGATACCCCGCTACTGACACTTCACTTCTTCACCGGAAGGCTGGCATGCTTGTTGACATTGATCTTGAAGTGTGGCCCACTCGCTCTGGGCAACACAATAGCCTGGCAGGTAACTGGAAAAGCTTGAATGAGAGGAAAAGTGAGTGCTGCAGAAACAGGAAGGCAATTAGCTAGCAGATGGCAAAAACACTATCTGTCACCGGGGGTAACATTCCATACTGCTTGAGGTGGTGTGTTGTTTATGTTATATTCTGAGCTGTGGACCTTAAGACAATGACAACTGGCATCTTGATTCGCTGGACAGTAAGTGTGCACATGCTGTCATTTAGTGCCAAAGTGATTCTGCATTGTCTGTTCTCACTAACACAGAGTAAATAATGATAATACTCAATATACAGTTGAAGTCGGACGTTTACATACACCTTAGCCAAATGCATTTAAACTCAGTTTTTCACAATTCCTTAGGGAATTTTTACTAGGATTAAATGTAAGGAATTGTGAAAAACTGAGTTTAAATGCATTTGGCTAAGGTGTATGTAAACTTCTGACTTCAACTGTATATTGAAAACCTATTAGAGATGGTCTGCGTGTGAATTTATGGGAGATCCCACACTGTATTGAGTTGTCGTCAGCAAATCCTCATTTTCCAAGAACTTGGATAAAAAGTTGAAGAAAAGTACAAGCCAAACCCTCCAAAACCCCATATTACTCACAAAGAACATACATGTTTGTATTTGTTGACACTTTGCTCACTCCTGAGTGTTATTTGAGTCCAACTGTCTCCTTGTCCTCACAATGGACCCCTCCGGTGGGAGAAGGCGTGGGTGGTGTTGTGATTTGGACTAGCTCTGCTCAGAACCTGTTTCACTAGAGCAGGTGCTTCCTTGTACAAAATCCTCACCAGCGGCAGAGCACACCGGTCACTGAAGGACAAACAACAGGCATGTGGAGAAAGGGAACTCTCTGGGCAGGAAAAGCCATTGCACATAATCCCTCATCCGCTGTCGTCAACATCTGCATCGCAGAGTTTCTTGTCATGTGAGGGCATACCACCAGAAGGCCCAGAGACGATCAATGATAGAAATACAGTACAGTTTTATTTTGGCATAGAATGTGACAGTTTTGTGGACTTGGTGTAGGTCTGGAAGAAATCTTCATGGTCTGTCATGACAATAGTCAAGTCCACATGCCATCATTCCTAAACAAAGCTGCAAAACCAGTATAAAAGGAAGCAGTTTGATTTTGAAGCACATTGGGAAATCCCTGTCCACATACCACTCAGGTTCCACCCCGCCTACGGTGCTTTGAGCTATTTGAATTGCTAGTGTGTCATCAATTGTCACATTGGGGCGGCTGGTAGCCTAGTGGTTAGAGTGTTTGCCAGTAACCCAAAGGTTGTTAGATCGCATCCCCGAGCTGACAAGGTAAAAATCAGCCGCTAGGCAAGACAGTTAACCCACTGTTCCTAGACCAGTTAACCCACTGTTCCTAGGCCGTCATTGTAAATAAGAACTTGTTCTTAACTGACTTGCCTAGTTGAATATAAAAATACATTAGTGGATGGTATCCTATTTCTGCACTGTTGCTAATGGAGAGAAGGTTCTGTTTTGTTCCCCCATCCGCTGTCCTGTCTCACAGTAGGGGGGATACCCCCATTTCCCCCTTTTCTCCCCTTTCTCCCCATTCTCTTTCACACTCACCCACTCTACAGGCAGAGAAACAAGCGGTGCTATAGGATAGGGAAGTAGGCCATAACCCAGCCAATTAAAAAACCATGTCCATGCAGCGCACAAGAGGTTGGTGGCACCTTAATTGGGAAGAACGGGCTCGTGGTAATGGCTGGAGCAGAATTAGTGGAACGGTATCAAATGCATCAAACACATGGTTTCTATGTGTTTGATGCCATTCCATTTGCTCCTTTCCGGCCATTATTATGAGCCGTCCTCCCCTAGGCAGCCTCCACTGATGCAGAGACAGAGCAAGAGGTATGTGTCCTACCTGAACTCCAATACAAAGACATTCTGAGCCTCTGGAACCCGAGGCTCTCCCATGCTAATAAGGGAGTGGAGTAAGACTATGACGGTGTGTAATATTGTGATTATATAAATAGATCGCCTTCACACTAAAACAGAGAGGTCACACTGAGGATTGTGTTATTGATCATTCCCAATTTACCAACTAGCCGAACATTTGTTGAAGACCGTTTATTCACCACGGACACAAGACGTGTTACGGTTCTCAGTTATCTAGCTAACCTGGGGGGATATCCTTTCCGAAGGATCGCACGTGGTCTCCCTAAATGAACGTTTGACTTATTCATTGCTTCATTTTTACAGGTCAGAGTATAATTTCCTGTTAACCCAATCACTGGACAGATAGATGTAGATCTATGGGAATGAGGCTCTGTGGTTCACATTGTGGACATTGACCAACTGAGATCTGTCAGCTTAACGTGAAAGACAGGAAATAATAAACAATCACAAACTGGTTTATTGCATGTATTTTTTACATAACAAGTCTGCCCTGTAAGTTTAAACGATAGTCAATGCTCACAATGACTTGGTTTAGTCATTCAGAAGTACCTCTGTGAAAACAGCCCTCCCTCTAAACAGTAATGACCAGCGGCACCTCGTAAGCAAACAAGACTCCATTCACTATGACATAACCCGCCATGATGTCATTAAACAAACAACAGAACCTAATAATAATAAAACTCTTCCCGATGTTTTGTTGACGGTGTCCTTACCAGTGGGTGTTAGCTCATCCACAATGGTCAAAGTCTAACTCTGAACCCAATGTTCTGTGCCATGCAGTCTAACACAACAGTCATTACATAAACATTGACTGATACAGGTACCTACTATTCAAAAATAATATTATACAGTAGGCCTCTGTCATTTTCAGCTTTGCCAAAATTACAGTTGTCAGTATGGTACTTTTGAGTGTAATGACCCAGGATTATAACATTGTGTGTGTGTGGGTGTGTGTGTGTGTGTGTGTGTGTGTGTGTGTGTGTGTGTGTGTGTGTGTGTGTGTCTGTGTTGCATGTCCTGTTCTTCCCATTTTATTCCAAAGTTTATACATTCAGAATGTTGGCACTCCTGCATCATTCTAGAAATCATAATCACCATGACAACCATTTCTAAGTAATCCTTTGACAATACATGATGCATTATGTTCATCACATCTGTAGGCCACTGACTGAGCAAAACAAAGGCCACTAGACAAGACTGTAAGGAGACCATTTTATGTGAATAAAGTGCAAAACCAGCTATTTTGAGGGTTTGTTTGTCTTCTGTTTTGTTGTTGATCATTGGCTTGGTTCTGTGTGTCCACTTTCTCACTGAGTGTCATTCTTTCAACAAGCAGCTCATGACGTCTGTGGATCACATGAAGGAGGGCAAGTCAAAAGAAAGTCCAGGATGGCCAGATCAAAGGAAAGAATGGAGGGAGAGATGGAGGAGAAGGTGACAAGTGACAGCGAAGAGGGAGGGGAAGATTACTACAGAACAGAGGGAGAACGGATGAAGATAGCAAAAGCCGGCATTGTGGCAAGATTATCAGCAAGAGAGGAGAAAACAAGAGAGGAGTAAGGTGGTGATGGACAGAAAGGAACAGGAGATGAAGGAGGTGATGACGAAGGAAAAGTGGGAGAAGTTACACGAACACAACGAGATAGTCTTGGAGGGATTGGAAGTGGTCAGAGAAGAGAAAGAGCAGTTACAGGAAGAGAAAGAGCAGTTACAGGAAGAGAAAGAGCAGTTACAGGAAGAGAAAGAGCAGTTACAGGAAGAGAAAGAGCAGTTACAGGAAGAGAAAGAGCAGTTACAGGAAGAGAAAGAGCAGTTACAGGAAGAGAAAGAGCAGTTACAGGAAGAGAAAGAGCAGTTACAGGAAGAGAAAGAGCAGTTACAGGAAGAGAAAGAGAGGATTCAGAAGGAGATGGTGAACATTTAAAAACGAGAAAAAGCTCATTGCGAGAGAACTGTGATTTGAGGAGACCGAGTGCAGGCAGTGTCGTGCAGACAGCTGTTGGAGGAAGAGGAGCTCAGGGAGGAGAGGTTGGAGATGAAGGAAGCTGGTGATCACATTGAGCAGGAGCTCATGGAGATGCTACTTGAAAAGGAGGAGATGCTCAAGGAGAGAGAGAAGTTTAAAGAAAAGAGGAAGATAGAGGAGAAAAAGATGAAGAAGGAAAGGAAGGTCATTGACTTGGCACATATGTTTATGAGTGAAGTGTTAAAGGCCATCGAAAAACAGTGGAAGAAGATAGAAAAAGAAAGGGGGCCATTGAGGAGGGAGAAAGAAGTGATGCTTAAAGAGAAGGAGACAATAAAGGAGAGGAGCAAGGAGGAAGAGGGGCAAGATGAGGAGAGTGATACGAGTTAGTCATCATTCATTCTACTGAACCGCAACATAAAAAACATGACTTGCAGCATTAAACAAACGCAGCATGAAACTCCTTAACCTTCCACTAGTTTTGTTACCATCCTTAATAGCCAGCTCTGGTTCAATGCTAAGTTAACAGTCGATTCTTATCATCAAGAAATACTACTGTATTATTGTGGACTGAACTACAGCAGGTTAGTTGCTCTCCCTGTTTTCTGGGGACTCCAAGGCTTCAGAGATACAGTTGCCTGGAATTTGAGGACTTCCAATGGCGGCCGTTGTTATTGGTTGAGGTGTGTAACAGTGGTGACGGGCTGTACCATAAGCTACATTCCACAGAGTTACTGAAGAGAGAGGTGTGAGGACTCTGTGGCTGGTACAGACGGTGTGGGGTCAGGTGGGGTGAGGTTAGGGAGTACATTGTATTAAATCACTGCTCGGAGTTGCCCTTAATTAAGCATAGATCTAGAATCAGTTTACGCTCCCTTAATCCAGTACATGTTAGCATGTATTACAGTGCACAAGACTGACCTTAGTTCAGCAAATGACTATTGAGAGCAGTGTTTTTAGCAGAACTTAAGTATTAGGAGTGGCACTTTTATGTGGATTCTTCCTCCTACACCTGAAAATAGAAATGTTTCTTATAGCCCAATAATGATTCACAGTGTGGGTATCCAGTTATGTCTTCCCAAAATGGGCGTCAACATGTCTGCAGGTCCATCGCTCCAATAGGAGGTTGAAGGTCAAATTTAGGAATGCTTAAAATGTATATTTTCAGGTGATGGGAGTATGTAGGCTATACACTGAACATTTTGTTATTTAGTGTATCCAGTTGAATGGATGCAACACTTGCTTGAAACTGAAAATGTTTGAGACACAAAGCAAGCTATTTTGATCATTTGTGTCTTATGAGGCTCCGCTGTGTACTGTAATATCTGCTGTAATACAGCCAGATTCCAGTGGTATCTGGTACATATGTGTCACGCCCTGATCTGTTTCACCTGTCTTTGTGATTGTTTCCACCCACCACCAGGTGTCACCCGTTTTCCACATGATTTCCAGGGTATTTATTCCTGTTTTGTCTGTTGCCAGTTCGTCTTGTCAAATCAACCAGTGTTGTTTTTTCCGTGCTACTGGTTTTGACCTTGAGCCTGTCTCCCTGTACCCTTTGGAACTCTGACCTGGTTAATGAACTTTTGCCTGTCCTCGACCTGCCTCTTGCCTGCCCCTTGTTGTTTTAATAAATATCAGAGACTCGTGCCTCCAGTGTCTGCATCTGGGTCTCGCCTGTGTCGTTATACATATGACCCATTAATATGAAAAACTCCTGGGGATTTTAAAACCGGGTTAAACCATGCCATGGTTTAATTTCCCCTTTAAGATGATCTCATGGGGTTAAATGGTCGAGTAATGTGTTCCTATATTTGCATCAATCCCCGATAGACTACGTATCCTCTGCCCACATTAACTATGGCCAAAACTCCAGAATGTTCACTTTGTACATTATTAATGACTTTAGAAGGCACAGAGGGACCAGAGGACTAGCATTAACTGTGGTTTTTAACAAAGCTTACAAATAAATGTCTTTGATGTGGATGCACTGGGGAACTGGGAGAGAGTCAAATCAATAGCAGTGCGGAGGAATTTATCATTCAGCAATTACAACCAAAGCAAACATTCCCACTCCTTTGGTTTATGCCAAGTGTCTAGAGGGAATATTTCCACTGTCAGTAGGAGGAGAAAGAGAGAGAGAGAGAGACCTCTAGGATCTGTGGGGGGTAAACATCACTGAGTGCTATAGGGAGATATATTTGAGAAATGTGTTTTTGTTGAGTTCTCATGCAGCCCAACCTCTCTAAATGCTATTCTCTCAAGGCAGTTTAGTAAGGGGATAGAAGAAGAATATTTGGTGCCTATGTGGAATTACCCTGTGAGACTCCTAGTGAATAATGTACTACCAATATTTGTGTTTTGAAAGGGGGAAGATATTTTTGGTTTAAATGGCGGTTTCACAGTTCTTCAATTGTAATCAGAAGGATTTCAATGGCTTTCTCCTTTTGAGATTATTTTCCTCTTTAACAACCTCTTTTCATTGACCTTCAGGATTGGCAGAGTAGGGCAAAACTGACCCGTGAACTTTAGGCATGAAATTAGACTGACGAGTTTAAGTTCTTCACAGGAAGTTCTTCACAGCACTCTGCTTTATTCCTGGTACTGTATATGTTGCCATATGTAGCATGGCTTGGCTATAATTAAAAGATACATGCAAATAATAGAGATTCACAGTTTTATTAGTTTGTGTACATTATGTTATTCTGAAAAAGTAGTAAAATGTTTAGTTCACTATTTTACAACTTGATGTTAGAAAGTAGTCTATGGGCCAAGATAACTGAACCATGGATTATAGTTTTTCTTTAAACAGCCACTACAAACTTTTGCTAACTTTAGCCACCACAAGCTAACAATCAATGAAAGTGATGGGGGCATGTGAGTGTGTTTTAAAAAATAAAATGAATATCACCTGAAATCAATTGAAATTCACAGTTAGTTTGATGTTACTTAAAGGTGATTTGGACTTTTTTTTTTACATGCTCACATGCCCCCATCACTTCTATTGATTGTTAGCTTGTGGTGGCTAAAGTTAGCAAAAGTTTGTAGTGGCTGTTTAAACCATGGATTAAAGTTTCTCCTGGCCCATATGCTACTCTAAGGTGAGGAACCATCTAACATAAAGTTGTAAAATACATATTGAGGGTTGTTGGTTTTTTACAGTAAAGGCTGTTATTTGATACTAAACTGCCCTCTAGTGTAGAAAGGTGTTGCTGCAGACATTCTGTCGGGTCCCACTTTACGGTAAGACCAGAATTCAATCAAAGGAGCGTTGGCGACAGACCTTTAAACGTCAAGTGCAGTGTGTAAGTTACAGTTGAGCCGACATCCCAATGTTTACCATGAATATGACCTTCGTGAACAACAGGGAAACGGTCTTCAAAAGGCACGTTATCGACAGTGCACTACGCTTGTCGACAACGTGCCTTTGATTGAATCTCGTCCTAAGTGTTCCTCATATGCATACCTATATTTACATGGTACTGCTTACACGGGTAGATACAGTGTCATTACATTGCAGGTACACATTGTTATACACTTGTATAGTACTCACAATGTGGATACATAGGGTTTACAATAATGTATTGTAAAGTGACTGCAAAGCCTCTGTGGTGACTAATCCCCATACACCAAAATAGTTACAAATTCTGATTTCATATGATCAGTTATCAGTATCACAGCCTTTCATACTATTGTCATGTGAACAGCAGGGTTCCTGATATTGTGTTACTGTAAACTAGCTCCATCTTTGTAAAGTGTTAATGAGTGACTTTCATTGTTTTTGTTAGTGTGTCACAGGGATGCTCCCTAGCACCCAGCCCCTCACCCATCCCCTTTAATGTACTAGCAAGTGATTCCTACTGTACTAATCAACACTCTGCTTAATTGGCATCATGAGCTCTCATTGTTGTACAGTGTTGTCTGTACGTAGTTTTCCCATTGTTTTACTACATATGTCTTTTCAGAACATCTCAGCCCTTTATTTTCATATCATCATCATCATCATCATCATCATCACTGTGATCGTTATTGTAGTCCTCCGTCAAACATTACGCATGGTGGCACCAGACTGATGGTCTCGTCTGTTGGTTTTATACATCGAACATTCAGCAGAGGGCGCTATTGTAACTCCTATGAACACTGAAGCGAGCCCTCAATGGAGTTTTTACATGTTGATGTACAGCATGTCTGTCTGTCATTCAGTGTACTATGTGCTTTAGGCATGTATTTTTGGACACTGCTATATTATTCTCTGAAGTGTGTAATATTGTGTCGAGTTAACGTTGAAGAGCCCAATGATAAAACGTTTGCTTTTAACAAACAGAAGTCAGGTCCACTCTGCTCAAACAAAAAAACGGTCATTTTAGCTTTTCAACCATTCATTTCTACTTTTGATATTTCCCCCTTGACCAATAACGATGAAACCCAAAAAATTGAGTACTAACAGGCCATGCATTGTATAAAATATAATGTCGACCCAATTTTCAGTCATTCTACAAAATGTCACTTTCCTAAGCCCTTTGAACCTGCTTTTCAGTTGTTGTGTTTTCTAGAACCTGGCACTGTGTCACACCACAGACCGCAGTAACACTTTGCGGTTTGCTCCGTGTTCTTCTCCCACAAACAACAACACTTGAGAGAGTACATGGGTGGCAGCAGCGTTCGCAGCTGCTTTGTATGCATGCTCACAGTCGCACGCCGGGCCGTCAGTATCTGCGAGCGGTGTGATTAATTAACATCTAGTTCATAACCCCCCAAATTAGCGCTAGAGCACACAGGCTAATGAGCTGACTGTGAACCTGGAGGATACAATAACCACACCACACCTCATCTATCAATACTGAACTTTCTCTTAGCTACCCAAATAGGCCCAGGCATGACTTCACTGAATACCTCTC
This sequence comes from Oncorhynchus tshawytscha, assembly GCF_018296145.1. NCBI lineage: Eukaryota > Metazoa > Chordata > Actinopteri > Salmoniformes > Salmonidae > Oncorhynchus > Oncorhynchus tshawytscha. The sequence continues at coordinate 10,060,005 of NC_056451.1, read as the reverse complement.
TCTTTCTCTCTGTATTTACAGCCTTGATCATGGTAAAATACAGTTATTGAAATGGCCCATGCCTTTTCTCTCATATCCCATAGCATTGTCTGTCTCACAGGCTGGTCTTTCTCACCCCATCCAACTTGAGTGACTATACCTGGCCAGTGAGCTCACCAGTCTCAGCCAGAGCCCCAACCTACACTGTCAGTGTCAAGCCTAGTGGTGGTAACGACAGCTGCACAAACTCATTCGGTGTAGTTCTTATTTCTTACATACTGCAAACAAACCAAATGCATTATTTTTCCATTGAGTCACAATCTCCTGATGGTTTTCTGGTGGACACAAAACAAACATGTTACCTAGACAGAGCAGAATACCTTGTTAGCTTTCAGAGACCTCGCTAACAGCTAAACCCACTTGGCCTGTAAGCCACATGGTCCCATCCCGAGCTGCCGGCCGCTGTTGCCGCGGGTGATGATGAAGATGTTGGCACAAGCAGCAGAGACTCCGGGGCCATCTCCAAGGGAACCAGCATGCACTGTGGCGATGTGATCACCTCTCAGGCGACTGACACCTGCTAACCTCAGCCTGCGACGCTGCCCAACTGGAAGCAGATTGATAAGGCTGTTGTATGAATGACACAATGCCTTTTATGACAGGTTATAAAAGGTCATGACAAGGGAGATAAAGACAAAGGTTATGGTAAAAAAAATACTGTGTATGCTACTTTATGTAGGAACGACGATTTAGGCTACTTTAAGTAGGAAAAACTTTGGGATACTATATGTAGGAAAGTCTATGGGATACTTTATGTAGGAAAGACTGTGGATACTTTATGTAGGAAAGACTGTGGATACTTTATGTAGGAAAGACTGTGGATACTTTATGTAGGAAAGACTGTGGATACTTTATGTAGGAAAGACTGGATACTTTATGTAGGAAAGACGAATACTTTATGTCACTGACATTTATTATGATAATTGACTTAACACAAAGTTCTGCATTTGATTATCATTATCTCATTGTTGCTTCAGTTTAATATGTTTAAGAGGTTTTACTTGGGTGATTTTCCTTAACTGTGTTGACCACGGTTAGTATATAAAAAATAAAAGTCGCGCTCTCTTTCTCTCTCTTTCACTCTCTCACTCTTTCACTCTCTCTCTCTCTCATATTCATATATATATATATATATATATATATATATATATATATATAAAAAACTCCCAGTAATGTATTGGGTAAAACACTAATGTTTGGGGATCATTGTGCCTTCAGGATTAGTATGACATGTATGTTGAATGCATACAGTATTTGGCAATATCATAAGATGTGAATTGAGTTTGTAAGCTTTTCTTATATGATGACATATTGTAAAGTTTTCCAAGTTGGAGCTGAAATATACGTAGGCTCTTGAGCTCCTGGGTAGCTCAATCAAGTTAATTAGAGTGCAATCATCGCTTTATCATTATTTAACATTTTCCCTCTTTGATGTTGATGTTTCGGGTTCATCCCTCCCAGCTAAGTACTGTACACACTCCAAGCTTTTTCATATTTAGGTGATGTCCCCCTGAAGCAGCTGTTTGACAGAGCTCAACTCCATGTAAACAGAATCAACTTTTCTTTCCTTGTTAAGCCTAGGCAATATTCTCAAAGGAATACAGCCATGAAATACTGCTGGGCCATGTCAAACATATTACTGTACTGTAAAAATCAGATATAAAATGTTTATTCTACCAGAAACCAGCATTATTTTGTTCAAGGCCACCAGTTTATTCATAGACATGTTATTTTGAATATTGGTCATTTATGTCATATAGGGCATTTGCCCAGGTCAGACAACCTCAATAGCTCATTGCTAAATGGAAGTCTTTTAAATGTCCATTGGTTCATTAGATAAGTGCGCCCATTTTGATTGGTAAAAGCATTCACTGGGCTTTTTCTTATTGGCTCTCCCTTATGGGCCAGATGACCATTAAGCATCCATGGGTCCAAGCCTTTTCATTACCTATGTCACACGTCGCCACCGACAACAACAACAAGGAGGGAGAAAGGATTTAAGCTCCCTCTTTTAAAAGTGTAATGCTATATTTATAAGCCAGTATTTATAAACACATTTGCATATATCAAGATGAAAAAGTTGTTTGAATTGGGGGCAATTTGCATTTGGTGAAACATATGGCGGAGCCGCGGAAGCCATGGGCCATGCCTTCATTACCCGATCTTCGTTTCATCAGCTCCTCGCTCCCCCGCTGAGCCTCCCCACGGTGTCGCCTTCTGTCCCCGAGGTTCCAGTGACAGGGGACAATATGTCCCCAAGGTGAGGAGCAGGGGGAAAACCATGCTCGCCGCTACTCCAATGATTATTTAATCAGACTTTTCACTCTGGATCTTAAGAGAGGAACAAGGAGAGAGAGACGGAGAGGTACAAAGTGGTACTTATTACCCATTTGTTCAATGCTGGGAGGACGAGGGGAGACGAGGTGATTGGTGATTCGTTAACGTGGAGAGAGGAAAGATGAGAGAGAGAGAGAAGATGGAGAGAGGTTTATGACAGAGAAAGAGGAGGGTGAGAGGAGAATATAGTAGAGAGGAGAAGTGAGAGGAGCGGAGAGATGGGGACGGTTGATAAGAGAGGAGAAAAAGTCCAGTGAAGAAGAGGAGAGCAGAAGTGAGAGGAAAGGAGGAATGAGAAGGGTTAGAAAGGAGAAGTGAGAGTAGAGGAGGGGAGAGGAGAGGAGGAATGAGAAGGGTGAGAAAGGAGAAGTGAGAGTAGAGGAGGGCAGAAGGGAGAGGAGAGGAGGAATGAGAAGGGAGAGGAGAGGAGGGCAGAAGTGAGAGGAGAGGAGGAATGAGAAGGGTGAGAAAGGAGAAGTGAGAGGAGAGGAGGGCAGAAGGGAGAGGAGAGGAGGAATGAGAAGTGAGAGGAGAGGAGGAATGAGAAGGGTGAGAAAGGAGAAGTGAGAGGAGAGGAGGGCAGAAGGGAGAGGAGAAGAGGAATGAGAAGGGAGAGGAGAGGAGGAATGAGAAGGGAGAGGAGAGGAGGGCAGAAGTGAGAGGAGAGGAGGAATGAGAAGGGTGAGAAAGGAGAAGTGAGAGTAGAGGAGGGCAGAAGGGAGAGGAGAGGAGGAATGAGAAAGGTGAGAAAGGAGAAGTGAGAGTAGAGGAGGGCAGAAGGGAGAGGAGAGGAGGAATGAGAAGGGTGAGAAAGAAGAAGTGAGAGTAGAGGAGGAATGAGAAGGGTGGGAAAGGAGAAGTGAGAGTAGAGGAGGGCAGGAGGGAGAGGGGGGGCATGCAGGTGAAGTGCCGGTTGGCAACTTGGCACTTGCCCATCACGGCTGGCTGCAGCTCGGCGTGCCACTTGCGCCACATTTGCATGTGCAAAAAGGGCTTGTGTTGATCCGCTGCGGTGGCAGTCTCTCTCTCTCCCCTCCTCTCCTCTAAGCGTGTGTGGTTGTCACTGCTTGTGCTGTGTGTAAGTGTTTATGAAAGGGGCTCATCACAACTCTCCTTAGCTCTGATCTGATGTGTTTTGACAGACGATACCTAGTCTGGTCGCATCTTTTCATGACTTCAGTGATTGAAAATAACCTGTAGCCCGAGTGCACAGTCAGGGAGGGCAGAAATAGTACAGGTCACAGTTGTCCGTCACGGTTTCTCTCCTCAATGTTTGTCTTGCTATTTCCATAGTTGATTACATTTGGATGCTGCTGGATTTAGAGCCAGGTGGCTTTTACTGAAGACTACTTTTAGTCAAATATGGTGAGGTGAAAGACCTGTTTAGCAGATTCGGTGTTATTCCATTTGAAAATGAGTGACCCATATTGTTATTGGAGAAAAATCGTTCAATTGCACTGAAATTACCAGTGAAGAAAGTAAGCACCCGTTTAGAATTTGTTTTTGCAATTGCTGTATATACTGAACACTTTCCCTTCTACAATTTTGTTCAATCTTTTCTGCAGGAACTGTACTGCAAGAACAGACAATAGGATGTCATATTTGTATTTTTTACAGAGAATAAAAGGACATTGTCTTTCCTGCATGGAGTAGCCCACATAGTCTTTCCTGCATAGAGTAGCCCACATAGTCTTTCCTGCATAGAGTAGCCCACATAGTCTTTCCTGCATAGAGTAGCCCACATAGTCTTTCCTGCACAGAGTAGCCCACATAGTCTTTCCTGCACAGAGTAGCCCACATAGTCTTTCCTGCATAGAGTAGCCCACATAGTCTTTTCTGCATAGAGTAGCCCACATAGTCTTTCCTGCATAGAGTAGCCCACATAGTCTTTCCTGCATAGAGTAGCCCACATAGTCTTTCCTGCATAGAGTAGCCCACATAGTCTTTTCTGCATAGAGTAGCCCACATAGTCTTTCCTGCATAGAGTAGCCCACATAGTCTTTCCTGCATAGAGTAGCCCACATAGTCTTTCCTGCATAGAGTAGCCCACATAGTCTTTCCTGCACAGAGTAGCCCACATAGTCTTTCCTGCACAGAGTAGCCCACATAGTCTTTCCTGCACAGAGTAGCCCACATAGTCTTTCCTGCATAGAGTAGCCCACATAGTCTTTCCTGCATAGAGTAGCCCACATAGTCTTTCCTGCATAGAGTAGCCCACATTGTCTTTCCTGCATAGAGTAGCCCACATTGTCTTTCCTGCACAGAGTAGCCCACATTGTCTTTCCTGCACAGAGTAGCCCACATTGTCTTTCCTGCACAGAGTAGCCCACATTGTCTTTCCTGCACAGAGTAGCCCACATAGTCTTTCCTGCACAGAGTAGCCCACATTGTCTTTCCTGCACAGAGTAGCCCACATAGTCTTTCCTGCACAGAGTAGCCCACATTGTCTTTCCTGCACAGAGTAGCCCACATAGTCTTTCCTGCACAGAGTAGCCCACATTGTCTTTCCTGCACAGAGTAGCCCACATTGTCTTTCCTGCACAGAGTAGCCCACATAGTCTTTCCTGCATAGAGTAGCCCACATAGTCTTTCCTGCATAGAGTAGCCCACATAGTCTTTCCTGCATAGAGTAGCCCACATAGTCTGTCTTACATAGTCGCCCCAATTGTATTTTCTGCATAAAGTAGCCCACATAGTCTTATCTACATAGCGTAACCCCAATAGTCTTATCTACATAGCGTAACCCCAATAGTCTTATCTACATAGAGTAACCCCAATAGTCTTATCTACATAGCGTAACCCCAATAGTCTTATCTACATAGCGTAACCCCAATAGTCTTATCTACATAGAGTAACCCCAATAGTCTTATCTACATAGCGTAACCCCAATAGTCTTATCTACATAGCGTAACCCCAATAGTCTTATCTACATAAAGTAACCCCAATAGTCTTATCTACATAAAGTAACCCCAATAGTCATTACTGCATAAAGTAAACCCAATAGTATTTTCTGCATAAAGTAACCCCAATAGTCTTTACTGCATAAAGTAACCCCAATAGTCTTTACTGCATAAAGTAACCCCAAAAGTCTTATCTACATAAAGTAACCCCAATAGTCTTATCTACATAAAGTAAACCCAATAGTCTTATCTACATAAAGTAACCCCAATAGTCTTTACTGCATAAAGTAACCCCAATAGTCTTTACTGCATAAAGTAAACCCAATAGTCTTTACTGCATAAAGTAACCCCAATAGTCTTTACTGCATAAAGTAACCCCAATAGTCTTTACTGCATAAAGTAACCCCAATAGTCTTTTCTACATGGAGTAACCCACTAAGGGATCTATTAAATCTGTATCTCTGAAGCGAGATAGAAATGTAAATGTAATGTCAGATTGAGCCGTCATGTGCACCGTTCACCGGGAATGCAGTCTCCACTAATGCGGGAACATTGCCTTGAAATTTCAATCACTCTATAACGCTGAACTTCCGCGATACAGATTGAATAGAGCCCATAGTCTTTTCTACATCAAGTAACCTACATAGTCTTTCTAACATTAAGTAGCCCCAATAGTCTTTCCTACATAACCGTTGTCTCCATGTGTTCTGTTGGAATGAGCTGATCTCCACCAGGGTTAAAACCATCAGTGGGCCGGGCCCTGAAGAAACAGATGCATTAAGTACAACCGGGCCAAAACGGCTTTTCAGCTATGTACACAGTCAATTCAAAATACTGGTTTAATTAATTTCCCCTTATGATAACGATTTCATCTGGGTCAATAAATAGACATTTTCACTTTAGTTTTATCAGCGCGCGGAATAACCCTAATATTTTTTTCTGCCATTTAGTTCAAGTTAAAATAGGGGTATATGGGATGGGTGCATGTTTAGAGCCACACATTCACACATTCAGACTGGGGGAAAGCATCCAGTGAGTTAATAAGTAATGACTGCCCGAGATCACAGGAACCTTACACTACAGCAAAACAAGTTAAGCACAAGCTTTGATAATGACTGTTAATAATTCAATGTGTGTAATTATCCCAGTGTGGAAAGCAACAATGGTGGCGGGGCGCTGTAGGGATGACGAGAGTAATTACAGTGAGAGATCGGGGTCACAAGATCAAGGGGGACATGACAGGCTACCACCTTGTCGAGTCGACTTTGTTGAACGTACAGGTGTTGTCGTCGAGACAGACTCTGTCAAACTAACTTGATCTTCTGGGATTCTTTGGATGACTGACAATATGATTTACATGCCACTTCAGGTGATAGACACGAGCACAAATGACAGTATTTTCTCGAATTCCATGTATTTTTAGGGGAAATGTATTAATTTAAATCAATTCATGAGACACTGCCCTAGGGTAGTGCTTAACATTCACAGGTTCACAGTATGCTCTGGAGTTTTGAGTAACCTAAATGAACTGTGACCTATTGCTTCCTCAGATATGTACCTCCTTTGTTTGTGCCTCTGATTCACTCAGGGCCCACATTTTGAGGTGAAGAATTTACAACTCAAAAACCATTTACATTAATGCCAGAGCTAATCACTCTATTTGTCATCTCCAGATTTGAATCTCATAATGTGCTCCAAAAACCTGGAAAGAATCTGGCGTCACACAAAATCACTGTCTTTCAACAGCCCCTCTCACTCTTTTACGTGAAAAGGGCATTCACACGCATTCGGCATCCATTGTTGGGGGGTAAATGACTAATCATAACATCATTGAAGTGTGAAACAACAAACGCGGTGTCATTGACAACCTTTGCTCCCGAGTAGTGAGAGTTAATTTGATCTTGATGACACCAGGCTCTTTCAGGCCTTTTCAGGCCACAAGCAGCTGGAGCTAAGAGCACGAGATGAACGAGGGATGAATTCCACATGAGGAGAGAGAACAGAGGGGTAGAGTTGTTATTATACCTCTATTGAGGGGCTAAGAGGGGCTGCTGAATTGCCCTGGATTACATGTGTCTAATTCCAGCGCTAGGCCCTGTGAGCACTGAGATGCCACTGGGCCTAGGGCCAGTATTAGGGGCTGGTGGAGCGCTGGTAAGAATAAGATCACAATTGCATTTAAAGCCCAGAGAGGGAGCGAGAGAGAGAGGAAGCCTATGAACCCTAATTGCCAGATGGCGAATATTTTCGCTCCCTTTCAACGGTGCATTAATTGCAGGGCTGCCCGGGGGTTGAGACGCACTGATCAGTGTGGTAGAGGATCCTGACCCTGATTATCCCCCCTTGAAGGAGGGAGGTAGGGAGGGCAAGGGGGGTTGCAACAGATATTCACCCAATCATTTGCCTATCGAGCCACCTGGGCCTTGACACTAGGGGTGGCGAGTGTGGAAGGAGGGGGGAGGGGGTGCGGCTTGGAGGGTCTGTGGGGGCAAGGGGAAGACTGGTGGGGTGGTAGGGCTGCTTGAGGGGTTGTTTCAACATTCCGTGACCCCCCATCCCACACAAACCCCCTCTACCCACCTAACTCTCCTTACAAATCCCTCTTACCCCACCACTACCACCCTGACGCCCCTTATACGACTCGTTTACATATCTCCCAAAGATGTAATTGAATTAAATAAAGCTTTCTCGGGGGCAGCTGCCACAGCTGCTGTTTGTGGCATGTCAAAAGGGCCGCCACTTTAAGAGCACTTACATATGATCCAAATTAGCAGGTCAGATAGGCAGGCGCTCGATGACAGGGCTGAGGCTGCCAGCGCTACGAGGGGCCTACAGCTGGGAGCATTTCATTGGGAGTGAGGGGCCTTTTCAGTTTAGACCCCTGATTAGGAAGGGTGAGAGACACACACACACACTGGTCACTGGGGGAATTAGGGAGCATTAGTTAACTGTCCCATTAGGGGCCTATAAACACAGAAGAGCAGGGGTCAGGGAGTCAGAGAATGAGCTCTCTAACCAATCAGCTGTGATTACCCTAGGACAGGAAGTGGTGCATTGGTAAACTGCCCCTCTAAAGTATACATTGAGGTAAAATGATTTTTTTTTAAACACACACATTTTGAATCTATTCCGTTACATGCAGTGTTTTTCTGAGGATTATCAAAAGTATTTATAGCCAAAATCCAAAATAGGCGCAACAGCACCACTGTCAGCCCCAGGCGCATTTGTTATTGTTTTTGTTTTGAGTAAATGAGCATCCAGCATTGTGGTAAAAATACATCTTAGTACATACTCGCTGTTTTATCGCGCATGCAATGATGTCGGATGGGGAAAAAAACTGTGTTAGTAGTTTGAACTAACGTCTTTTCGGTTTTAATATCGCAAACGGACTTGGCAGTTTTACCACTATGGATTCCAGCATTAAGGATGATGTTATTTCGAACCAATGCATTGTTTGTCATTGCTCATTGCTCATTGTGTTGTCAAATTATTTCAAAGGTATACTTTAGTAAAGTCACTGCTTCTTATAGCGCCAATAGTTTGCATTAGTTGCGCATCCAGGGGATACGTTTATATTCCACAATGCCTGTCATAGTAATCAGCTTTCGCAAACAATTATCTAATGACTTGTCACTCAAAATCCGTCTGGCAATTATGTTTATTTTTACTGCATTGCAGTGTGGTGTTTATGACAAATGAACCATTATGTAATGGCACCTGTTTTCTTTAAGAGGTGTGCTGTATGATTAGCTAGCAGTAGGGTTGACATCATTAGACAAATTAGCCTTAAAGTTAACACGAACATTGCCAACCTTATGTAAACAACCTTGTACTTATAAAGTGGTCATCAAATATGCGATGACAATGTGTGACATGTAAATATTTGGCGTCACACCGCTATCAAAATGTGTTAAATTACATATATCTAAGCTATTAGATAAGTGCTTTACAGTGTATGTATAATTACGGCGAAGCTATAGATCTGAAGAGTCAAGTTAGAGGAAGTGTTTGTCATGATTCCCACTGCATATTAAAACTCATGGCGTTTATTATCTAGTCCATTCAAGGCTCGTTGGATTGGTGTATATTGAAAAGATTATTTCCAGAATGCTATATCCACACATTTTTCATATTTGTGTTTTTCCATCAGAAATGATTGCTTATTACACACCTTCATGTGTGTGTAAAATATGACTATTCTTTTATTCATAGATTTTAGATGAGTATGAAAATGTGTTTATTTGCAAAACGCTATAAACTGGAATACAGTGTTTGTATCCTGTAAATTTGACTGTGATATGTGCTTGTCTCGCCTACCTGTAGCTATCTTAAGATGAATGCACTTACTGTTATTCTTTTTTTGATAAGAGCATCTGCTAAATGACTAAAATATCAAATGTAAATGTTTTACATACAGATATTACTTGATTTAACTATGTGTTAAAACAAATGTTGATGTCACATGTGTCATTGTACAGTTCTTTATTAAACATAGTTAAGTGTTACATTTGACTCTGTAAATCCTAGCACTACTACTTCTTTCTCTGAGAGTGAGGTGGATATATAGCATTTTGCAAAAAAAAACATGACTATTTGTCTCTCTGTAATGAAACCATCAAGTGATAGATTTTAAAACAAATACATGTCTGTCATTGAACAACCCATTCCATGATTATATAGTGAAAAAGCACACCAATCTCTTTCAGAATTTCTTTAAACAATTAAAGCTTATTTACCAACATTTCTGAAAATGGATATATAGCGTTTTGGAAGGAAACTCTTCGTCTGCCTTTATCAGATTTATCATCTGTGAGTTCTACCTGTCCCCTCCAAAACCTACCATGTTTCCTAGCTAGGGAACACCACTACTAACCAAGAGTATGAGGATTGAAGTTGAGTTAACGTTACCATTTGTGTATTTATTTGTCTTACTATTTTTCTATTACTTCTCTTTTCTTCCCTCTGTGCATTGTTGGGAAGGGCCATAAGTAAGCATTTCACTGTTAGTCTCTAAACCTGTTGTTTTATGAAAGCATGTGACAAAGAAAACACTTGATTTGATTTAAATCTGAGGAGTTATTGTTTTTTTCCTGTCCTGTGGCGAGCAGAAAGCCTGTGACTCAGCTGTTTCCATGCTGCATTATAGAAACTGAATGTGAAGGCACACCAAACAGGCCCTTTAAAAATGCATGAGCGCTCCTTAAACCTCCCTCTCCCTCCTTCCAATAGAGCTATCACTGGGGCCTGTTATCTCCCGAACCCCCAGGTAGAAAATGGTAATGATACCACTTAACATCGCTGCACATATGGAGGGAAAATGGAAATGCCAACAGCACCTCAACTATAAAGCAAATCAAATTGAAATATTAATCCGCTGATTAATATAACATTATGAGAGCCCATTCTCTTTGTTGTTTAACAACAAAGGGTAGTAAAATAAGCAACTGCCTAAAGAGGTAAGGGGTTTAAAAGAGTCCCACAGAGGTGCTAAAGCCCCTTTCAAACATCATTACTGTGCATAATGTATTCACTTCCACAGTGCTGAGATTTGATATTGATGTTTACTCATTTCTTTTTTAAAATTAATGTTCGTTGTTAATGAATTCTTTGATGAGAGGCATTTTGTAAATCATTATCCAAGGAAAATAAAAAAGGGGTGTAGCGTTTCTCGGCCGTTGGACTGGGTATAACAATGCTAGGTGTAAGGAGAAAAAGTTGATGAAAAGTGGGGTCATTGTCAAAAAAATTAAAAAAATAAAAAAATTCCCGGTGGTACATTTTTGTTGTTGTGGATTTGTGATCGCAACTTCTATCAACGCGGGGATGTGTGTTGAGAAGTCAACTGGGAGTTGCACGGGAGTGTTGAGCGAGTGAGATACTTAGCTAATTAAACAAATCTTACTCAAGGCACCAAGAGGAGATACAGGTTGGTTTCTCCACAGAGCCTTTGGTGGAGCGCTGTCCTTCCCCTCATCTATATTGATCACTGGGGATCTTATGGAGGGACAGAAAGTGAGCAGGGAAAACAGGAAGTAAAGTGAAACCACCATCGCTCAGCATCAGCAAGAGATAGTTGAACAAACTGTTTACTCTGAGTTTTACCAACGCCTCTTCTGTTATTGGTGAAGGACTGTACTGTATGTTCCTCAGTTACCACCAAAAGAAAGATTGTGATATGGCCTTGGATGATACTGAATCTGTGGAACAGTAGGCGGTTTGTACCATTTGGCCATTGGTGAGTGTTGAGTCCCCTACCCATCTGGAGACCGCTTTGAGGAAGCAAAAACCTGGACCTCGAACAGCTCTTGGCAAGGCCAGCCCTGTCTCTCTACAGATACTGTACAAGGCTGTTCAAGGCTCTAATCCTACCAAACAATTAATTGTGTAATTGGATCAATTAGGCATCCCAATTGGTCACACTGATCTGCCCCAGTTGCATTCTGGTTTGTAAATTCATGGCAAACTTTAACGCAATATAACAACATGTTCCATTCTGCTACTTTTCAGCTTCAGTATGGGTTATTCACCTACATAAAAAATGTTATCCGCCAAACGTTTATTCAAAAATGTTGAAAACGATTGTATGAAGTGTCTCTAAAGTGGAATTTGAATTAAATCTTGATCCTTTCAAGGTTTTAGGCAACATATGGCATTTTTTTTTATCTAGTAGGCTTTGGCCTGTATCACAAAGATTTCAATTCCATTTCAATCATGAAAACACTTTTCAAGTTTACGTGTCTTGTCATTACGCTATATATGTTTTTGAGACAGCAGGGACAATCTTCATGACTTATTGTGTTTGCAATATCTCAATGCTCATACAGCTTCTTTCTCTTCCTATCCTTCCAGCCAGTCTCAAATGGAGCCCAGCCACACCGCTTTAACGGCACATTTATCAAAAAGTGAAAGCGAGCATGGTGCAGATGTTACGCGTGTCGTAAATGATTGCTCCCACTTTCCCCCAAAATGTCGCAACTAGAATTACGGCTTTTCATCAGCTGATATATTTCACTTGTGATTAATTGCAACACTCACATTTGGATCATTTCTGCACAAGAGAGAGCATTTCTGCTTTGTGAAATTGATATAAAAGAAATGCAAATCGATGGTGTTCTTGGCACCAAACATATGCTGCCACAATGCCAACAAGCCTGCCCCTGACAACCCCAGCTGGGGGCTTGTAAGACTTGCTCTTGGCAAAAGACGTTTTTTTTTCCAGCCGCTTTGCAAATGAACACCAATTAATACGAACAGCATCCAATTCTAGTGCTGCACCTGGTTAAGTCTCTGAGAAGAATCGTTCTCCAAATCTAATACATGCTGAGGATCCAATGGATTGAAATTCCATAAAGATCCTCATTGTATTGGTGATGTGTGTTAAATCCTCCTGAAATCCAAACCGAGGCAAATGACTGGCCCACCATCTCAGTTCATTTTTTTGTCTTGATCACCAGGTACAATGTAACATTTTTGTCCTTTTATAGCACACCACTAACCTAGTTGTCTCTCAGCAAATGCATAGACATCTCGACTAGTCAGTTTCCCATCGACCAAATTCTGAGCTGCTGTGGTATCATCCTTGTCATCCTCTCTCTCTCTCTCTCTCTCTCTCTCTCACATTTCTCACTTTTTCACTTTCTCTCTCTTTCTGTCTTTCTCTCTCTCACACACACTTTCTCTCTCTCTCTCTCTCTCTCTCTCTCTCTCTCGGTCTCTCTTACATTTCTCACTTTCTTTCTCTCTATCTTTCTCTCTCTTACACACTTTCTTACTTTCTCTCTCTCTCTCATTCTGTCTCTCTCTCTCTCTCTCTCTCTCTCAAACTGATAGTCTCCATATGACTTATGATGGATAGGAAGCTTTAATGAGCTCTTACAAGCAATTAAGTAATCAGGGAACCCCGCTGCTCGGCGCTGGAGCTAGCGAGAGCGTGACAAATGGAGGCCCATCAGTACTGTAATCAACACAGGACAAGCTCCTCTCCTTTACTCACCACTCCCAAACAATGACACGCAAGGACAGCGACGGGGCAACCAGCATGGACCAATCTCATGTTGTTGTTGTGTCTCCGAAAAGGATCTGAACCGTTGGACATTCCAATGAGCTCTTTTCAAATTGTACGCACATTAGACGTTACTTGCAATACCTACATGACAGGTTATCGACACTGAGTGGAGATAAGTGCAATGTTCATGCTATGTGATGTTTTTTTCTGTTTTCTGATCAATACAAACATATTCCTGTGCATGATTCCTATCAATGATATCAGTGTACAGTGGAAGCCTTTCATTACCACTTCAGTGGGTTCCAGACGTACAGGTTTATATGGCAACATGTTGTGGCAAGGAAAATGGAATCTAATTGCAAGACTTGGCCTGCTCAGCTCCCAGTCCGCCTGGGGCTACGGTATGTATGTAGTGAGCCTCTACGTTCTCAGTTTCACATTCTCACCCACCTAAAACATGGTGTGCACCCCAGGGTGGTATGACACCTCTCGCACACTCCTGATCTACCGTGAATAATTCAACTCTTACCATACGTCTGATGTCTCCGTGTTGGATATCAGAACAGAGTTGGAGCCCGACACAATACCTTGCGTATTGAAAATCAAATATGTTGCTTATTAATAGGGCGGCTTTGGCGAACGCTACCTGGAGAAATGCCTAAGGGAGGCTGGGAGAAGGGCGCCCATAGGGTAACGCTCTCATGTGAGTGAGGGAAACAGCTGATGGTGCAGATTTGACATCACTGAAACTGGCACAGTGAACACACACCCACACACACAAACACACGCACTGTATGGAAATCAGAGAGCTAGGCCAGCCATGCATGACAAACTGTGTGTGTGTGTGTGAGAGAGAGAGAGCCCTGTTTATACCTGGTGCTAACATGGGTCCTTTGTCTTGATCTTGTCTACATTCTGATTGTGCCCACATTTTCAGAAATGTGTCGACACATGCTATTAAAATGTGTCTGTTATCCATCCACTGTGTCTGCACTGTGTCCAGATTTCCTGGTCCCTTCCTTTATGCAAATTATTTCACAGCTATTCTTTCAAAAATAATACTTATTTATTTATTGTAAGATACATATTGATGTAATCAGTCAATGGTGCCACCTATCAGAATAATAGATATCAGAATAATGATGATTTAAATGGTTTCTGATCACAATCAGATCACAATGTGTCTTTTGAATGTCTACACCTGTCTAAAAATGTAGTCACAATGAGCTCTCTCTCTCTCTCATTCTCTCATTCTCTCTCTCTCATTCTCTCATTCTCTCTCTCTCATTCTCTCATTCTCTCTCATTCTATCATTCTCTCATTCTCTCTCTCTCATTCTCTCATTCTCTCTCTCATTCTCTCTCCCCCATTCTCTCTCTCTCTCTCTCTCTCTCTCTCTCTCATTCTCTCATTCTCTCTCTCATTCTCTCTCTCCCATTCTCTCTCTCTCTCTCTCTCTCTCTCATTCTCTCATTCTCTCTCTCTCATTCTCTCATTCTCTCTCTCATTCTCTCTCTCTCTCTCTCTCTCTCTCTCTCTCTCTCTCATTCTCTCTCTCTCTCTCTCTCTCTCTCTCTTTCTCTCATTCTCTCATTCTCTCTCTCATTCTCTCTCTCTCTCTCTCTCTCTCGGGGACAAAGAAAAGGGCAAGCTGGCAGGAAGTGAGTCCAACCCTCAATTGACCTCTGCTTTGAGTCAATGACAGCACACAATCAAAACAAGGTTTGATGTTTGGGTGGTGGCGGTATCACAATAAAGCACCGGACCAGTTATGTTTTGGTTAGCTACCATCTGGCCCAGTGCCAAATGGATTGTGTTCCTTCCAATTCAAATTGGCTCAGGGAGGTACTCATGTCCTTTCATTTACTGCTCATTATATTAGCCACCAAACTGAAGGTTTAATAATTACCCCATCCACTGCAATCATTTCTTCACATTTGTAAGTCATTGTGTAAGCAACAATGTTACTGATATCTGTGGGTCCTTACAGTGAAATGTACACACTGAAGAGTGAGCTCTGTTGCACTGCTAACTTGGCGTCATTTCCTCAGATTCCGTACAGATTGCACCAGCTAATTATGATCTAATAACTGGCAGACTGTCTCAATATTATTACAGGAAGAGTAGGTTTAAATGAATAGCTCATCATCTGCCCTCAGTATCAGTCATGTTGTTTTAATGATCATAATTCAACCATTAAATCTTAATAATATGTCAAGGTCTTAAGGGAAGTATGTCAATTTGCTGCTTCAATTGGAATTAACCCAAGTATTGCTCAAGTTAGGTCTGTTTTTCCAAGGAGGCAAATTCTGTTAGCAATGTACACAGCGCGCGAACAGGCGCAGAGCCACATCATTCTTAGTCAGAGACACAAAAATGTATGTTCATTCATTTATTAATCTGTTGATGTAACAAGATACAGACAGACCAATGGTTTTCTCCTTTGAATATTTGGGCACTGGCATGTGCAAATACACAACCATTTAAATGTTGGAAAAATGAACACAGTTTTAAAGAGGTCCGTGTTGTTTCCATTTGGATATGCATCCCTAAATGAACTGATTTTCAGAGTAAATGTGCATCTCTGAATTATAAAACATCCATAAAAAGACTCAAAGGACCCGTGGAGAGAGATATGGCGCTTTTGGCTGGACTTTCAGAATCTCTAAAATCACTGCTTTGAGGTCTAAATCTGTAAGATAACTTCTCCCCAAGGCTTTCTATTTGTGAGGGAGACCGACACTGCAAACAGCTTCCAGCTAGGAATCGCTGTAGGAGACAGAGAGAACAAGAGAGCAAGAAACAGAAAGGAAACAACAATAGAGAAAAGAGAGGGAGAGGACGTGGGAGGGAGAGAGAAAGAAAGAAAAGAGAGGGAGAGAAACAGAAGAGGGGGAGAAATAGAAAGAGAGAAAGAGAAAGAGTGCAAAAAGGCGTCTGATATAGTAAACATCATCACTCCCATCCGGTAGTGTCTAAGATTGTCTAGCGCCGCGCTGTACATGTTACTGGAACACTGGAGGGGCGGTGGAGCACCAGCAAGACATCTAAATCAATCAAGTGTCCGGTCGGTGGGGAGAAGGGTGGATGGGTGGTAACAGGGTGTACCCAGCCCCAGGCCTAGGGGTCACCACGGGCATGGGAGGGGGTGCAAGGGAGGGGGTGCAAGGGAGGGGTAGCAAAGGAGGGGGTGAATGGCGCACAGTGCCAATGGCCCTGTTGAGGAATAGCATGAAGAGACAGCGCTAACGAGAAGAGCACAGTGTAAAACTCACATTAGTGTTGTATTGTGCAGTAGATAAGAGGGAGAGATACTGTTTTATAGACTGCAGCTTTAACTTTAGGCTAATTATAGCAATCGTGTCCATATTACAGTCTTATAATACGTTGCTGTTTGACTTAGTGAGAGTGGGCTCATGATCTCTGTCATTCTACTGTGACAGATATGACAGATATGTGGTAATAGGTCATTGATGAACCTACTGTACATACTGTACGTACATCAGTCAAAACAGTGGAAATAACAGTTTTCTATTCCTCTGAAATGCCATGAATAGAAAGGTGAAATATAGACTAAATGGCAAAAATAAAAATGTTTCCGAACATGAGCTTTACCACACACACGCGCCACACAAATATACAGAGCCCATTAGAGCAACAACGTCTCACGAACTGAGAAACACAGTTATCCCCGAATCCCCCCCCCCTCCTCTCCAACAGATCCTCACCTACAAAACAACTCCAAAATTAGGTGAACGCTCGCTCAAAATAGGCCCTGTCCAAAATAACTATAAGCCATTACACCTCCAACACCAATTGATCAATTGTAATTACCTACCTGTGGATTAGCCTAGTGCTGTAGTGCTGCTTCTTAGGCCCCTGGGGCCGGTGCTATAGACAGACCTGGAGCCTGAGAGCCAGTCACAGGTAGAACTCCATAGGAAGGAGGGGAGAATGATCTTTTAATTGCTTTGTGCACTGTGTGTAATTGAAGGTTGAAGTGTGTTTGCCATGAGGAGTGTGACTTCACTTGGCCCTGTCTAATTAATCCTGTCACACGAGCCTTCTGTCTTCAATTTTCACTTTGCCGCTCAGCATCGCGAGGTGAGAATACAACTGGAAATATAGGTTGGTAACTGTCTATCGCTCACTGGGCCAGACGCAGCACAAAAACAGCAATATGAAAGGGAGAGAGAGAAACTCTGTTTTTCTCAATGTGGGGGGGGGGGACACGTATTGGGAGATGTTTGATTCAATCAAGCTTTAGCGAAGCAACTTTCCCAGTACACACATTTGATGGCAGTTTTTTTTGTTGCTATAGGGACCTTGTAACGGCCGTTGGTGGAAGAAGGTGAGGACCAAAGCGCAGCGTGGTACGTGTTTGTCATTTATTAAATAGAACTGAACACTAAATACAAAGTAACAAAAAGAACAACCGAAACAGCTCCGTCAGGTACAAAACAGAAAGCAACTACCCACAAAACCCATGTGGGCAAGAGCTACCTAAGTATGGTTCCCAATCAAAGACAACGATAGACAGCTGTCCATGATTGAGAAGCATACCTGGCCAAAAACAAAGAAATACAAAAACATAGAAAAGGAACATAGAATGCCCACCCTAGTCACACCCTGGCCTAACCAAAAATAGAGAATAAAAGCCTCTCTATGGCCAGACCTATACTGTAGATTCAAGTTGATCAATATTGCTTCATTAACATAGAGATTAATTACATTTTTAATGAGTGAAATCTCATATAGGATGAGGATGACTCATTCAGACCTTCTGGCTTGAACATGTATATATCTTTCTTATATGATGAAATCTTATCTAAAGATAAGAAGTATGCAGTTGTAGGGTCTTAATTTAACCTATATTGTCACAGCAAACAGGATTTGAACGTTTAGTCCATAATGTTGCTTGATGAGTGGTTAGGCTACTAGCTGGCCAAAAGTAGGCTACATGAAAAGTGCAATACTGTTAATATAACCGTGTTTAAGTGCAGGTTTTCAGTGAATTTATGTCAATCATGAAGCTCATCTGCATTTCCGACAGTGCAGGAAAATTGCCAGCAACAAAAGAGTTATCAAATTAAGATCCTACATCTGTGGCTAAATACTTCACTTCTCACTACACTAGAAAATGAACACCTTCTCATAAAGTAATCACACATCTTATAACCATACCCTCTCCAGCCTACAGACACTGAAGGGCAGAGCCAGAGACAAAACAAACAACCTCCCTGCCTCCCAACAGACTTAATGCTGACATCTTTGGCCCACATTCTGCACAAAGAGTCGGGATCATCATCACTTTTTACTACTTTTCCCCCCATTTCCACTGTTCTCCCTGCCTGGACTTGCAGGAGGAGTAAAGACGAGCCGTTGCCCACAGTGAGTCCCCCTGGCACAGATAGATATGGGATGGCCGTGCAACAGTATGTACAGACTGCCTTCCTTCTGTTAGCAGTGCATCTGAAGATAGCAAACTGCACTGTTGCTCGCACTCCCCGATCCTGTTGTTGTCGTTGGCCAGCAGCCACCGCTATAGCGAGCCAACTGAGTTAACAGACACTTCCGCTCGGCACATAAGGAACCATCTGTTTAAAGGCAAAAAAAATAAATAAATAAAGAGCCTCTCTATACCACCCGTTTCCTCCCTCCTCCCATCCTTCTATGGCCATGCTACAGTAAACAGTGTTTTACAACAGGGCTACTCCTCATACTTCACTGAATAGCCAATGAAATAGCGTTAAAAGTGTCTAATGTGCCTATTGTCTCTATCTTAAAGGAATGACTTAACAAGTGTTTCTCGACACCTAGATGGCCTTGATTCAGGACTCTCCTCGCTGTCTAATAGGCTTCATTTAACCTCCCATATTTTTTTGATTCTCTTTTTCTGTCCGCAACATTATTCATTGGTTGACTTCACACAATACGTGTTGTTATCCCCTATTGATTATTTCATTGTCGTGTTACTTACTAGGGCAGAAATGACAGTCTCCTGCCAGAGTCTTTGAGCGGTAGATTACTGTGGTCAATGTCAAGTAGGGTTTTGAAGCCTGATGATCCTAATGTCTCGTTGTGTTTAAACCAGGGTTCCACAGTAGCCTTGGCTCTGTAAAACTCTTCAGACATGCCAGCTTGTAGCTAAATAAATATTGGCTGAGGGGCATTTGAAAAAACATATTGTCCTGGCTCGGCATCCAATCCTTCGGCCCTCTGTTGCCAAAACAAGACGACGGGGGTCTACAGCAGAATTGATCCTCACATGAGTGGGTTTGTAATGGTCAACTCAAACTCACTGCCATGGCTGTCTCTCGGGCTTTGTTCAGGTTTTGTGTATATTTCATATATATTTCATATATATTTCATATACCGTACATGTCATATATAGGCATATATTACAGTGTAATATATACATATATATATATATATGACGTTACATCATGTAAGCTCGTGGAGGAGCCTGGGTGTGCCATTTACAATATCACACAGCACCTTTGTTGTTCCCAATACGGTTGACGAGAAGAGGAGGGTTCTTGGTCTTCTGTCTTCTGTTTACACCTTGAAAGAAACACATTCAAAAATATATTTGTCTCCCTTGTTTATGACGTGTATTTTGAGACAGTGTTCTAAATCTGACAGGCGCCACACTGGGGTTTATTTTTCTTCTTTACAAATCATTGGCCAGGGTCTGTGTAGGCCTCCGCAGACAATTGTTTGCTTGTGTCATTTCATATGTACACCATTTGGAGCATTTTGTTAAGCTTGAAATCATAGTGTTTCTATTTTTGGTTTCGCTTACTTTGTTGACTCTGTTAAGTTCCAATGCACATCCTTAGAATCCTGCCAGGTCCTGGATCAGGTCCTGGTCCTTTTCTATGCCTACCTTATTTAACATTGAGGAAACTTTAACATTGAGCTAGAAAAGAATAAAATAACTTTAAGAGAGTTATGACTAGAATATTACCACCTGTACTCAATCTCACATGTGAATGGCCCATAAATTATCATCACAAAGAAATGAAGGTGTATTGTAATAGGTGCATTATTTAGTAGATTTGACATGGCTGCCATGTATTAGCACAGCGAGCGCGTCTGTAAAAACTCCACAGAGAAAGAAACTGATAATTGCCTCAGAACCTATTTCTATTTCTCCTCTTAAGCCTATTTTAAGAGCATTAGGTCGTTATAAATGTGAGATGGTCTAAATTTAGCCATGCAACATCTATCATCATCTGACTACATTAGTGTACTTTCCAGGCTCGGCACTGACTAAACTCTCTCTAGGAATTAAACGAGTGGGTTACGTGACTCTTATATTAAGACTTTTTATAACTTCTCCCAGATACATTTTTCTTAGTGTTGTCATTATTATTATTTACACTACTGTCTATATGGCAGAACATGTAAATGGTTGAAAAAATGAATCATGTATGTATGCACTGAAAAGCAGCCGTATGGGAATTATGTAGCTAGGACTCCATTTTGTGCCTATTAAGATCCCCCCCTGGATACACTTGCTGTATGTAGCAGAGCTAATGGTCCAGGGGAGGGGAAACTGTGCGTGAGGAGGTAGAGCCCTACGCTGCTAAGGTCTCTGGGCCCGGCGACAGATGGTTGGCCACCACACTGACACTGGGTGGCTGTGTGTACTAGGGTCTGTCGTGAGACTGATCTGTGGTGTTGGCGTGGCAGAGATCAAACGACATTGTGGAAGGTGAAGAGACGGGTCGAGCGCCAGGCCAACTGTGTGACACCCGGAGAAGGAGATGCGAGACGAGGCGCCGTCGTGGCAACCCTGCCTCGACTGTTGGTTTTGACAGCCTCCCGTTTGTGTGTACAAAACGTCTCCGGAGTCGAGCGTTGGCTGGCAGGGAATGTGGCACGCCACATGGTGTGTTGGGGCTGTCGTGTGAGAGTGTTAACCCTCACTACTCGTAGTGCAGGCAGGAGATGAAAAAAGTAGCCACACTAGCAATAAGTACAACAACAAATTATCACCATCATCATCATCATCATCATCATCATCACTAAATGCAAAAACAATTTGCATATGCAGGCAGCAATCATAACTTCAAAGCTATGTGAACAATAGATGCCATACTGCCATGCAATCACAGATCATCATCAAGACACAAACACAGTGTCAGCCATTTTGACAAAGGACATTGTGTAAATGGTAAGAAAGGTAGACCTACATAAATACTTTGGCAAAGTACGTTTGTTTTCATTTAAATGGTAGTAGACAAAATGAGATGAATGTGAGAAATCCCCATTGAAAACAAGCAGGGCATCCATTCTACAACAGATCCACCCTGGGAAAAGGAAAGGACTGTCAAGCGATTACTACCCCGTCTTACATTCCCAATGATCAGAACATCTTCCGCCCACAGTCTAGTCAGAAACTACTTCGACCCGACGCTCCCACCTGAAAGCATCTCAATATCCAATTTCACAGCTTTCTAAACATGGACCACGCCCCTATTTATTACTGCCATGATCGTTGTGTCAGTTTCTGTCAGTCAGCGCCCAGTCTGCTCTTTGTGTTTCATCTGCTCCAGAACAGGAAGATGGCAACCAGATCAACAGGGGCAACAGTGTAATGAGTGTGGATGGAACCACCGGCGATGCCTAGATCTGAGAGGGTTCCTCGTCAATTACAGATGACGCTGTTCGTCTCAGGAGTCAGCAGCTTCTCCGAGACCTTTGATCCATTCGCTGTGACTGGCTACTGGAGATAACAATTACAGCAGCCTATACAGTACACGACCTGGATGGGTACGGTGCAAGTGATGAAACTGTTGTAGATGTATGCCCACCTATATTGGACATTAAAGGGCCAATGTGTATTTATGAAAATGTGTGTTTTCATGTTTTACTTTCATTCTATTCCTCATGTTTAGTGGATGAAATATGATTGGTGTGTAATATATATATATATATATATATATGTATACAGTACCAGTTGAAGGTTTGGACACACCCACTCATTCTAGGGTTTTCGTTATTTTTTACTATTTTCTACATTGTAGAATAATAGTGAAGACATCAAAATTGTGAAGTAACACATATGGAATCATGTAGTAACCCAAAAAGGGCTCAACAAAACATATTTAATATTTTAGATTATTCAAAGTATCCACCCTTCGCCTTGATGACAGCTTTGCACAATCTTGACATTCTCTCAACCAGCTTCACCTGGAATGCTTTTCCAACAGTCTTCAATGAGTTGCCACATATGCTGAGCACTTGTTGGCTGCTTTTCCTTCACTCTGTGGTCCAACTCATCCCAAACCATCTCAATTGAGTTGAGGTCGGGTGAATGTGGAGGCCAGGTAGGGCCAAATAGCCCTTACACAGCTTGGAAGTGTGTTGGGTCATTGTCCTGATGAAAAATGAATGATAGTCCCACTAAGCGCAAACTGCAGAATGCTGTGGTAGCCATGCTGGTTAAGTGTGCCTTGAATTCTAAATAAATCACTGACAGTGTCACCAGCAAAAGCACCCCCACACCATCACACCTCCTCATCCATGCTTCACGATGGGAACCATACATATTCACCTACTCTGCATCTCACAAAGACACAGTGGTTGGAAACAAAAAATCTAAAATTTGGACTCATCAGACCAAAGGACCAGTCTAATGTCCATTGCTCGTGTTTCTTGGCCCAAGCAAGTCTCTTCTTCTTATTGGTGTCCTTTAGTAGAGGTTTCTTTGCAGCAATTCGGCCATGAAGGCCTGATTCACACAGTCTCCACTGAACAGTTGATGTTGAGATGTGTCTGTTACTTGAACAATGTGCAGCATTTATTTGGGCTGCAATTTCTGAGGCTGGTAACTGTAATGAACTTATCCTCTGCAGCAGAGGTAACTCTGGGTCTTCCTTTTCTGTTGCGGTGCTCATGAGAACAAGTTTCATCATAGCTCTTGATGTTTTTTGCGGCTGCACAGGAAACTTTCAAAGTTCTTGAAATTTTCCATATTGACTAATGATGGACTGTCGTTTCTCTTTTCGTTTTTAAGCTGTTCTTGCCATAATATGCACTTGGTCTTTCACCAAATAGGGCTATCTTCTGTATACCACCGCTACCTTGTCACAACACAACTGATTTGCTCAAACGCATTAAGAAGGAAAGAAATTCCACAAATTAACTTTTAACAAGGCACACCTGTTATTTGAAATGCATTCCAGGTGACCATGTCTTGAAGCTAGTTGTGAGAATGCAGAGTGTGCAAAGGTTGGCTACTTTGAAGAATCTCAAATATTACATTTATTTTGATTTGTTTAACACTTTTTTGGTTACTACATGATTTCATATGTGTTATTTCAAAGTTTTGATGTCTTCACTACAAAGTAAAAAATAGTAAAAATAAAGAAACCCCCTTTTTTTGTGTCCAAACTTTTGACTGGTACTGTATATGGAACCTGTTCAGGGAACAGAACAGAAAACCGGCAAAGAATGAAATTTTTCAAGGAACAGAAATGGAACTTGGAACGAAATAGCCATATACTGTTCCAGAACAGAATAGTTATTTTAAAGCATAGAAATCGGTTAATAATGCTATTTTATGTTCCAGACATTTTTTTTACATTCCCACAACAAAGCACCTATGCAAAGCCCTCACCTCAATCAGAAACGTATTCCAGTGTCCCCTCTGAAGCATAGTTTAGTATAGCTACTGAAGTTACAAGCGTGATTGTGAGATTATGGAGATAGATTTTTTATAAACTAGAGAAGAATGGATTAACATTTTTCAATGTTAGTTAAGGACACTATAGGCCTAGATACCACTTTTCACGTTGGATTTATTAACTACAAAAGGTAAGATGTGTTTTTAATTCTGGTGGCGCTCTGAACACACAAGCTTGCTAGCTAGCTAGCTCAAAGGACATTCAAAGTTCCTCGATAAAAGTGGCTTCTCCTAGGTTATAATTCTGTAGACCTAGTTCATATAATGCATGCCATAGCAAGATGCCCTGCACTTCAAGCCTCCTCCTCACGCTATTAATTTTTTTTAAATCAGCAGACAGTGCCTTTAACTGTCCCAACAGCTGTAATGGGCCTGCTGTTACAAAGGCTTCATTATCTCCCTGCTTTTCCCTGTAAAACCACTGTTGTTCCTCTGATTTACCCCTGAATGATTTATGCTCACTGGTCTGGCCACTGATAGACCATGGCAGGAAAGATACCCTGGCAGGAAAGATAGAAACACACTTAGGGGCTTTCTCACGGGTAAACACACCATATTAAAAGCACACTTGTTTCGAAAGCCCAAACACATTTGCTACATGGGGGTGACCCAATGTCATTTCACTTGTCAAATACTACAGTGTCAGAGCCAATCAGGCGACTCGGCTGGCAACACAACCCATTTAACCTGAGCAAACATGGTGTGTCATAAAGCCCAAAGAGAACTTAGAGCCTCTGCAAACATCGGCGAGGTATAGCGAGGACCATCGGGCACGAATCAAGGCAGCCACGGTGAACACGAGTCACTCCCGTAATGGGTTTGTGATGACTCAAGAACCAAGGGCCATCTGCTTGCTCCAGTGGGGGAGGACAGAATGGACAGAATCACAGTTCAGAGACACACGAATCATCCCATATTAGCGTGACTGGTAGTAAAGGGAAAAATGTAGCTACTGTCACACAATGCATAAGGTTTAAAAAAAAATAATCTTAAAGTGATAGTTCAGTGATTTGACATACTAAGATACGTGTTTTCTTTGAAAAGCAGTATATGGACAATGAAAGAAAAATGTAAAATGGCTGAACTATCCCTTTAAGCCATGTTCTATGTATTGTAACCAGATAACAGGATTAGCATGGCGTTTTTCAGCTCCTTACATGAAGTCTAGAGGGCTTCACAAAATTAACTCCTTTCTCTGAAACCTGTTAATTTCTTGGTGAAATAAAATGTTATAGGATCTCTCAAAGCTCTCTTGCTTAGTCCTCTTTTGTAGGGAATTCAATTTCCCTGATGACATGAATGCTCACCACGTATTTAAAACACAGAGGTTTGCATGGGATTTCAATGTGGAACTTTGAATAAACCACAGTCATTTGTGTCCGCTCTGGAACCGTGAAGTTCATTTCAACAGCCAAAGTCAACCACAGCCTTGGACACACACAACTGCGATGAGGCACCAAGACAAAAAGGCTTTTTTCCGGAAGCACAAGTTTGACTGTACGGTCGTTCCACGAAAAGAGTGCATTTTATGTTCTTTTGATATTTTAAGTAGATATTGTGCATCAATATTTTAAATGCCTGCTATATTAAATGAAATGTCCTTTAATATATACCATATAATCACATTTGTAATATGAACAGAGGCTTGCTAAAGTGAAAAAGGTCCATGTTTCGCCATCATTGCAAAGCCCTAGTTATTTTGTTGCTTTTTATCAAGTCATTTCTGTCCCTCATTTTAAGGTCAACCCTGTTACATGAACTGAACTCTCATTTTAATATGGTGAAACTATTCCTTTAAAACATATTAACCCAAAGAAACATTGGACATCTAACAGTCAAATCAGTGTCAAATCAGAAGAGCTGGTTTGACCATTTTTGGCCATTTACTGATGTTTGTGGTGGATAACTGAGCGGGTTGAGCATACCACGTTAACCCTGTTATCCATAAATAGACAGACTAGAAATATTTTTGCAATTAAATTGCCACATTAAAAGCTTGTTGCACACAAGCTTCCATTCCTCCTATCACGAGGGGATTTATGGCTGATTTAAGATGAAATCTCCAACCCTGTTATGGTCAATCTAGTTTTTTATGTATACTTAACAAAAATGTGTTTTTCTGTCTGTAATAAAGCCCTTTGTCTGGAAAAACTCATTCTGATTGGCTGCGCCCCTGCCCAGTCATGCAAAATCCATAGATTAGGGCTTAATTCATTTATTTCAGTTGACTGATTTTCCTTATATGAACTGAAATTGTTGCATGTTGCAATTATAATTTTGTTCAGTATAGTTGAACATGTGTTCTTTATGACAGAATGGTAAAATTAGGTCAACTCTTTTACCAAGTCACACTTCTCAAAGCACTGAATTGGTGGAACGACCCTGTAATCAAACATGTAATCCATCATATTAAAAGTTAGGTGTTAGTAAATGCTTCCAAAAAGCAATCAGATGGATAAAGTTAAAGGGGCAATACATTGCACTATAGGCAATCAATAAAAACATCTAGGAGTAGGACCTATAATAGGGTTTGCCTGTAACCTGGCCTGACAAATTAAGGCAAGCTGTGCTTTTTCATTACTTACACATCCGTTTTCATTTTTCCCCCAGTGAAACCAATTAAACAACGCTTCCTTAAATTAGTCATTGATTTTTTTTTTGCGAGTGACACTTTACACAAGGCAATAATAACTTTAAGGCAGTGTTACTTTTTCATTACTGACACTCCAGCTTTTTAAGAGTAGGAATAAAAGACACCAACAATTGTCCAACATGAAAAAAATACTGCTTTAAATTAGACATTGATTTTTCTTTGTGTGTCACTTTTGGCTAAATGCTTTGCGGTAGAGAGTATCTCCACCAACCTGGAAATTGACGAGTTACTTTTCTCCATTGCCCTTCTCTACACCAACCCACACATGCTTGGTTGAACTGCTCTAATTGTGTTTTTGCTTGTCAGTAAATCTACTGAGTAATGTGGTTTTGAAACCTTACAGAATATTTGTGATTAAATGCAACAAGAGGTTTTGTGGTAAGATTGGCTGTGGAAATTACGACAAAAATTATATTTTCTATTTCAATAGTTGCCATAGATAGCTCACCAAGATCCCATACTTCTATTATCTTTACAAATGTTTACTTGTTAAGACTTAAATAAATCAGAAAATATTGTATTCATGGTAAAAAAAAAATATATATATATATTTTCATGGGTGACAATCACGCATATACCAGTTTTTCAGCACTATTTTATTACAGAATTATTGGCTATTGCTAATCCCATCCCAACCTGTTAACTTTTTACAGAACTTCATCGTGGTGACTTCATTTTTTTCATTTTTGAAGAATATAAAACAAAACATGTGAATAAACAAAACAACTAAACATAGAACGCAGAATTGCAGATGCCATTATTGTTAGACTATAAAATGACGGTTACAATTAGAAGCAGCAACCAATGTGCATTTACCTGATAACACATGGAAACCCTATTTCATATATAACATGGATCTTTATAATACTATAAAATTCCAAATATTTCTGATACATTTTTATTAAAATGCAACTCCTGTATGCAACATTTACATAATTTGTCTACAAAAAAAAAAAGGAAAAAGTTAGATATGATTTCATTTAGCATGTTTTTCTCTTTTTTGTACGGGATGCATTCCTCACATTGCCTTTGATTTTAAAAGGGGGAAAGCAACATTGTGTAATGGGATTTAAAAGGAACATTTGTTTTGTACATTTCCCACATTGTGGCCTTGAAATATCGGATGACTAGTGTTATGGCTGAACTGCTACACATCATCAACATAAAAACCATTTGCGTCATATAATGTAGGACAAATCAGAATGAAATGTTTGTTCTAAATATGTAATTCATTAAGTCGACTGCTGGTGTGATATACATAAAAATGCAAAGACTAAATAAAGGTACAGTCTCCGCTTCCATTGTCTTAAATACAGGTCATTTGCATTACATATAATAAAGTATGTTTAGGGTGAATTTGATTGCATCTGACCGTTTCGTGTCGAATTCCTACAGGTCTACACAGTCAATGTAGTTTTGAAAAGGAACCCAAAACTCAGTCATATCATGATGTACTGTTGGGCAGTCAGTATTAGCAAAGGGGCACGTTTAAAACTGGCAGCAAGGCAGCATGTAGATGTCAACTAAGATTGGTATAATTACATTACTGTTTCAAGTATATAATTATGTCACTTCACCATAAAAGTATCTTAAAAGCATGTCATTACAATACATTGCATTATTCACTTAAATGAGTAAGAAAGTACACATGATGGAGATGAAAGTACAATTGAACAAAAAGAGGACTGAGAGAAATAATTGAGGATGTTTCCTGTAACTGTCGAAAAGATCAGGATGATTTTTTCCCCCCTTCAAGCTCTGAGGATTCACCTGCCTAGACTGCAGGAATATGTCCATATGTGACCTTTGGCCTTTGAGTCCTGTTTCATACGAATACGGCATGCTCGGGGGGGAATCCCTCCTTTAAAATCAACATAAACATCTGAAACAACCCAATTACATAGCTAGCCCCCGCAGGTTCACACACTGTCAGTCAAGTCATAAAGTGCACTCTCTATCCTGCAGTACGGCTTGGAGGTCAACAAACATGTGAAGAAAAAAAGGGTGGTGTTTGTGAGCGAGGGTGAGTCGGGGTCCTCTGAATGACAAAGTCTTCCCCCCCTGTTCGTAGTGACTGTGAAGTACATTGCAGTTCGGCGTCTTGGGGCTTCACGTTAATAAACGTAGCCCTCGCTGTACGGGTGTGGCGGGTTGCAGTAGGGCCCCGCCTCCTGTACGTAGGCCATGTTCTCGTCAAAGTGTGACAGCGGCACTGTGTCCTCCTCGTTGATCTGCCGCTCCATGTCCGTCTTCAGCACGGGCCGCTGATTGTCAGGGAAGGCCATGGAGAACAGAGCCTCGGGGTCGCACACAAATTTGTACACGTATCTCTCCCCTGCCACCTGGAGATAAGATAAGATTAGATAAGATAAAATGAGATTAACTTTACTGTCCCCAAAGGGACATTTGTCAGAGCACATGGTTGACTATGGAGAAGAAGGTATTACAGCTAATCACACGCAGAACCATCGTCATATGTCTCTTGTCAGGGTGCAGCCTTAGGCCTCTTTTACCTTCTGCATAATGCCTTTTTCGTAGTAATAGCGTAACGATCGGCTGAGTTTGTCGTAGTTCATAGCTGGTCGATTCTTCTGGATTCCCCATCGACGTGCAACCTTTGTTACACACATCCACGAACAGACAGACACACATAAACAAAGGGGAAATGGCCGCGGTGAAATGAATAGAACCAGAATGTCATAGAAAGATCACGTTCATTATGTTTGGTTGAGGATTAGTGGCTTCAGCCTTGTGACATATTCCTTGTGCATAATAAGAGGTGAGAACATAACACACCCCCTGTTACACAACTTCCTGGTAAGAATGGGATGACGTTGTCTAAATGTCAAAGCTTACTAATCCATATTTCCTAATAACAGCAATTAGAGTGGAACCAGACTCCACACCCCTTGACAGGGATGTGTTCATTAGGAACTTGTCACCCACCCAGTGGAGCAGGCAGCAGATGTTACAGCACCTGTCTACCAGACCACACAACCTCCCCATCCTCCATTCTAAAGCCCTACTCCTACGCTCTCTGTATACCACTCTCTCTCTCCCTGTCTCTCTCTCTCTCCCCGTCTCTGTCTCTCTCTCTCTCTCCCTGTCTCTCTCTAACCCTGTCTCTCTCTGACTCTCTCTCATCCCCTCTCTCACTCTCGCTCTTTCTCTCTCTCTGCCTGGACCCAACACTAAAAACATTGCGCCCCCTTTCATGTCCTCATGCTCATTCATGTGTTACACCTGCCCGGGCCAAAGGCAAAATTTACGGCCACCCAAAGCCCAAAGTTAGCGCGTTTGGTCACCTGATGGTATGAATGGCGGCCCTGTTCGCTGCAGCTGGCTGGTCGCACTGAGTTGGGCCATGTGGGCCGATGCCAAGTTACACACCCCCCCAACACACACATACACACACACTCCTCTAACCATTACCCTACCAACACACCGGACACTGACTGTGCCTCTGTGTCTGCGATGTGAGCGCACAAACCCAGACCTGTTCCATTTCAAAGGGCCGAACCGTCAACACCGTTTATATTTTTAGGAACAGGTTCATTGAAACATTTAGTAGGCCACTCTCCGGTTGACAGTGTGTTTGATTGGATCAGATTACATACTTTCAGCACGTGGTGAGGCAATAAAAAAAGAACGTCAGTACAGTACATTGCCTCGTTCAAAACGTTTCCTAACACATTATTCTGACCATTTGAAGAGCAGATTTCACCTCAAACTCAAATCAATGATCAGAATAATCTGGTCACTGTTGCTCGAATGGACTAAGATACTCTATGTGGAATATGATGAGACAGGCATGCTCTCACCTCCTCAGGCTCGATGAGTTTGAACTCCATGCCCCGGCCAGTCCAGGCGATAAAGTGAGAGTTGGACGGGTCGTCCAGGAGAGCCACCAGGAACTGCCAGAGCTGCAGTGAGCCTCGGCGCTGGTAGGTTGGACCTTCACGGTACAGACCTGACTCCTGCTTTATGTCACCTAGAGGGGGGATGGAGGAAGGAGGGGGATGGAGGAAGGAGGGGGGGATGGATGGAGGAAGGAGGGGGGATGGAGGAAGGAGGGGGGGATGGATGGATGGAGGAAGGAGGGGGATGGAGGAAGGAGGGGGATGGAGGAAGGAGGGGGATGGAGGAGGGGATGGAAGGAGGGGATGGAGGAAGGAAGGATGGAGGGGGGGATGGAGGAAGGAGGGGGATGGAGGAAGGAGGGGGATGGAGGAAGGAGGGGGATGGAGGGACGGTTGGGATGGTGGGAGGAGGTTGTCATTTCACATGTTTCAATGGCTTAAAATGTCTTTGATTGAAATTACAAGTCAAAGCAGCAGTGTACGTGTCAACTCTTGGACGTCTCACCTTCAACCTTTTCGGGGACCACGCAGGTGTCGTCGTAGAAATGTCTCGCGACTTTATCGAACATGCAGCCTGAGAGACGAGACAGTGTTGAGAAATCGCATTAGGAAAATGGCAACTTGGACGGGATGAATAACCCAACCAACATGCATGTCTCCAAGTGTCATCCCTCACCTTCAGTCCTGCTGCTGTGAGCCAGATAGCCGTCTTGCCTCAGGTAGACAGAATGGCAGCTAGGCACTTCTGCTGGAGACAGGGGAGAATGGGTGTGAAGCCCTTAAGGGAGCATTAGGACAGTATCAGATATCTTGAGAGCAGTCAGTTACTGCTCACTCACTGCCCCTGATAAAACAACATGTCTTCTAGCATCACACTGGAGCTCAGTCAACACCAAGCATACAATATGAAACTGGTACTGAACAGTGTAGTGTCTTAGTCTTGGCTAAGTTCAAGATAACCTATTAGCAGCGTTGGAGTAAATGTAGCATAACATGCCGGCCATGTTTTCTGCCTGTTCTGTTTCTTCAGCAGTGAAGCATGATGGCTGTGATGACTTTGTTTCACTGCCGACAACTTCACTGGTACTATTTACAACAGTATAATAGTGTATATGTCTGGCCCTCCTACCACATTACAGCTGCTGGGTACAATCAAAGGGCCGAAACAGTTACAAAGTGAATGGTCAATAAAATGACTAATCCTGTTAATTTAATTCATCAAAGTAATGGGCTTGTCGAGGAAATTACTGCTAATGAAATGACCAGGCTCCCCTCCCATCCTCTCCACAGACCTGGTCTAGTAACCAAGCTGCAGAATGACAGCTAATAAATTCGCCAAAATGGTCAATCTGGGATACAAAACATGCTGGAAAAGGACTCCCCCTGTTCATCCATGCCAAAATGGTCAATCTGGGATACAAAACATACTGGAAAAGGACACCCCCTGTTCATCCATGCCAAAATGGTCAATCTGGGATACAAAACATACTGGAAAAGGACTCCCCCTGTTCATCCATGCCAAAATGGAAACCTGTGTCAATGTTTGCAGGGTAATGTTCATTAGACACCAAACTGGAGACAACAGACTGAAATAAACCGCCCCGTGTGGCTCAGCTGGTAGAGCATGGCGCTTGCAACACCAGGGTTGTGGGTTCCATTCCACGGGGGAACAGTATGTTTGCACTTACTACTTACTGTAAGATGCTCTGGATAAGAGAGTCTGCTGAACAACTCAAATGTAAATAGTGAGGACTACCTGGATCTAGAAACATTTGTTTTCTGTTGCAAATGTTTTCTGTTGCGCTCTCCTATGAACATGTCCCTGTTGAAAAGGGCTCATGTTACAGAGAGAAGGCCAACTCAAAGGGAGCTCAGTGCTGTTGATATTGAAATCCTTCTCTGCAGTGGATGCCACATTCCACCCTGACTGGGCACACTATTACACCACTCCACAGTAATCTCTCCTTGGCTCTATCTTATGAATGAAGCCAGCAGTCCAGTGCAGGTTCATTCATTCATGCCCCGGCGTGGCCTCAGGCCTCTGGGACCCGAGGGGTTAGAACACTCCACCACCCCTTCTGCGGGGGCGGACTGTGACCAGGCACAAAGATTAGAGCACCACAGGAAATGGAGCCCGGCACAGACATCCAAACCAGAACCCCCTGCGCTAATAATGGGTTAATCCAATCAACAGGCCCATTCCTCAAATGACAACTATCTGATCTGATTAAAAAGAGGGTGGTTTGATGCTGTGGTGGGTCCAAATGCTCAAGTATTTGGTTATATTATTGAGTGAAAAGAGTGTCCTTTGGTTGAATTTCTCATATTTCTCTAATGATGGACACTAAAATATAAATATACAGTAGGCTGCATTTTTCTATAGCTCTTACCCTAGTTATAGATTCAATGGTTGTAAAGATGGGGAGAGGTCCGGCCGTAATAAAGAGATGTTCTGCTTTTTTTGACACTCCACAAAGCATGTCCTACAGGCCGTATATATTGATATGTAGGCTACGTGTGAAGTTTTTAAATGTGTGTAGTTCTGTCCTTGAGCGGTTCTTGTCTATTAACGTTCTCTATTATCTCATGTGTCATGTTCTGTGTGGACCCCAGGAAGAGGAGCCGCTGCTTTCGCAACAGCTAATGGGAATCCTAACAAAACACCAAATAAGATACTGACACCACAATATTAAATACAACATATTTTACTGTATCTCTACGACCACCCCCTCCTCCCCCCAAAAAATAAGAAGACACCCATCACGCCCACTCACCTGAGTCATAGGTGAAATCCCTGGGCTCCTGTTTGATCATCATGGAGGGGGGGTACGTGGGGGGAATGGGCGCCCCGACCATGGCAGGGTGCTCAAACAAGGGGTCGGGGTACTCCTGCTTGAAGCCTTGTGGGGGGAACAGGATGTTGGGCTCGGACATCTGTCTGTGGTACATGGGCCTTCCGTCCCGAGACATCGACGGTGGGGAGGGGAACGAGTGGCAGGGCTCCGACAGCTGACGTCGAAATCTGACAAAGGCAAAAATATTACATTTTCACAAATTTTCGTGATAACCGATTGAGACAGATAGACTGACATAAATACATGTTTATACCTAAAGCTTGACAATTTATACAACCCTTGTGTCTACTTAGAATGGTACATCTAGATTCTGGTAAAACTGTACTGAATGAACTAAAATGATCAAATAAACGTAAAATGTGCACTTGAATCTATGTCGATAATGTTTTGTTAGTGCCAGTTTAAAGATGATGTGGTGGTAGCCTACAGTATACAGTAGCTGTGTAGTACAGTACCTGTGGTCTATGGAGTAGGCGCTGTCCGGGAGGGGCTGGGAGGGCTGGAGGTGGGGGTACGTCCTGTCTGGTTTGGGGGTGGGGACTGTCGTGGGGGAGCCATGATGAAGTGGGGACACGGGGGTGCTGCAGGGGGGCGTCGCTGGGCTGGAGGGCTTCATGCCTGTGGGGTGTTTGTGCTGCTGGTAGGCACTGAGAGACACACGGGGTGGAGGGATCAGTCTGATGTTGTTTTCACATTATATCCAAGCATGCCATTTGACAGAAGCCATTGTAGTGTGGCCTAGTATTTGAACGCAATCCTTTTTCATATCCAATCGTCTTTTATGTTATAGTTATTGTCAAAATGACAGTTTTAAAACCTTTTGGACAAAATTTTGAATTTCAATTTTTACACATTTTCCTTCTTGAAGAAAATATATATTTGAGCATATATGTTTAGGGTTTCAAATACTTCTGTGTCGCCTCTTCTAGAATACTTCTTCAAGATGACTCTTGACGTACATGGTTCTGTAATATCGTAAGCATATATCACAATGCCATATATCACAAGTCAAATCAATTCAAGATTTAATGTAACTAGCCGACTCTTGTGCCATGGGCATATTGGTTCATTTGAAAAAGCAGTTCATTGAATTGAATTTGCACCTTAGGTAGACAGTATAATATCCTAGATCTATTCCAAGTCAAGTGCATCCAACTTGAAACATTTAGCACAGCACCTGGCCTTTTGTTTCATAGGGAATGACTGCAATTAAGTAATACAACATTGAAAACAGGGTGGGAAGCCAGAAGTACTGTAGTTTATCAAGCAATCATCATGAAGCAGTCATTATCCATCCAACAGTGTGGAGATATATTGGACAGCCTGTGGAGATGAAAAAAAGATTGCACATAGTGTGTTTAATGTTTATTTTTAATCAAACCACATTTACCTGCAGAATCCTTGTGAGATGTCACTACAGGTCAAATAAATACTACTTCAATATCCCACGGGATATTTTCCAAAGCACCAAAACCTAGGATGTTCATTTTTTGGGTGTTAGTCTATTTCTTTGTATGCAATCTGGCTCTGTTGGTTCCAGATAGGGGAAAGTGACTGGTGCTGTGGCTTACCTACCTGATGTTGTACAGGCACTTCTCCCCATAGTGGAGCTTGAAGGGCCGCTCCTGGCCACAGGTGGAGCCCAGCTCGGAGCAGGGGCTGTGGGGCTCCTTCTTGATCTTCAGCTGCAGTCCGTGGAATGCCACTACGACATGCATGTGTGAGAGGGGGGAATGGAGAGGAGACAGGTGGAAAGGTACATTAGATTGGTGATGTTGAAACATTTATTCAGTAACTAATTCATTATTTATCAGTACTCTATATGTCCAAATGTACAATAGTCATATCACCATGGAAAGTAAACCTATTTTGAAGGCCCTTCCACCACATATAAAATCCTTACTCAACACTTGGGTAATAGGTGTACATAAAAGCATATCCAGTACTTCATCCTACTCCACTGCTATCCCTAAGGACAGGGCCGGGAATATCTATGCAGACTATTTCTAATTCTAAGTCCAGAATCCCAGTCTTCATCACTCACTGTAACTTACTCTCTTCCTTCCTGAAATATGACAATCTCAAAGCAGGGCTAGACTCCACTAAATCCATATCACGTTTCAGCTAACTGCCAATACTATCCAGACAACACTAACAAGGCCCATTGATCTGAGCCCACTCTCTGTACCTATGCCCAGTTTCCCACAGTGGCCTGTGCATTTAAGAAGCTGTTAAGAGCCAAATCAGTCCTGATCAACGTCCCATCATCTTGAGTCATGATCAACACTAATTAAATTGGCCACGCTGATGAAAACCCAGTCAGTCAGGATCAAGTCAGTCCTGGGTACCTGGAGAGCTACCGTGTCATCGCTAATAAACACACAGGCTACGTGCACGAACATTCACACAGGGTTGTACCAGGAACATCCACAACTACTGAGGAGAGTATACACCCAAAGTGCTTTACTTATGCAGAGAATAGGGCACAATCCTTTCCTCATTACAGTTGACAGGAAGAGGTTGGTCAATTTTCATGTTAAATTTCGCATCAGACACACTGCGACGTCAAAACAAAGTAGATAGCGATCATGAAGGGAAGTGAAAATCAATCAAACAAAAAAAAAGACTAAAATTGCTTGTCTTTTCACCGGTTATTTAGAGCTACAACCATGCTCAAATGTCTACATGAGTGATTGCCAGCCCAGTGTATATTTTTCTTGAATGGGCCTTGTAAAACAAGTCCATTCCGGGGCTGATGACTGAGGAAGTAGTTTAGGGGTTGAGGAGCTGAGAGAAGCGGATGTTTTGAGTTTCTCACTGCTGACTGACAGCTTGGCCTGTGTGACAGTGTCACAGTCTCTCTGTGTGGAGGAGTCAATCTGTCAACACCCCATCTGACGCCTGGGTCCCAGGGGAATGATGCACGGGGCACGTTGTGGCAAAGCACAGGGGATGTTCACAGGTCTCGCTGGCCTCGGTGGGGCGCGACCTTTACGGGTCATCGATCGGAGGTCAAAGTGGTACTTCCTGAGGGGAGACATTTGACGAGGTCGAACGGCGTCACAGGAGTCGCAGACACAGAGGCTGCAGCCTTATCTGGCTAATTATAGGCTTATGGCAAGAGGGACAATAAGTATCAGAGACGTATTGTTTACCTGTTTTTTGTGATGCACATGTATTTATCAATGGACATACACTGAATAAAAATATAAACGCAGCATGTAAAGTGTTAGCCCCGTGTTTCATGAGCTGAAATAAAAAATCCCAGAAATGTTCCATATGCACAAAAAGCTTATTTCTCTCAAATACTGTTAACATCCCTGTTGATGACAACTTCTCCTTTACCAAGATAATCCATCCACCTGGCAGGTGTGGCATATCAAGAAGCTGATTAAACAGCATGATTATTACATAAGTACACCTTGTGCTGGAGACAATAAAAGGCCACGTTAAAATGTGTAGTTTTGTCACACAACCAAATGCCTCAGATGTCTCAATTTTTGAGGGAGCATACAATTGGCATGCTGACTGCAGGAATGTCCACCAGAGCTGTTACCAGAGAATGTAATGTTCCTTTCTCTACCGTAAGCTGCTTCCAACGTCGTTTTAGAGAATTTGGCAGTACGTCGAAACGGCCTCATAACCGCAGACCACATGTAACCACGCCAGCCCAGGACCTCGAAATCTGGCTTCTTCACCTGTGGGATCGTATGAGGGGGCTGGGGGTGCTGAGGAGTATTTATGTCTTTAATAAAGCCCTTTTGTGAGGAAAAACTCATTTTTATTGGCTGGGCCTGGCTCCTCAGTGGGTGGGCTTGGTTGCCAAGTGGGGCCTATGCCCTCCAAGGCCGACCCATGGCTGCACCCCTGCCCAGTTATGTGAAATCCATAGATTTAGGATCTAATGAATTTATTTAAATTGACTGATTTCCTTATTTGAACTGTAACTCAGTAAAATCTTTGAAATTGTTACATGTTGCATTTATATTTTTGTTCACTATAATTATGGTTTATGAAATTATGTTTTTGTTATACAACACAGTAAGTTAATATGCAAATGAACTGAATGAACTACAATGTTAAGAACAGCTCATGCGCTCTAAGAGAGGCACCTAAAATAGAGATGGAAATGTCACAATAGATTTATCAGTGGGGTGCCAAATGTACACCAATCAATATGGAAGACATCACCTGTAACGAGAACAGATAAACCTTTTTAGAATGTCAGGTCCATAAATGTTAAATTGCTGTGATTATCTACAGATTGATTTATCTAAATTACTGTGTTTCATAAGAACAAGCATTTACGACAGTTAATTACATCATTTTGAATGGATTTCATTTGAATTTCTCAAATATTCTGTCAATTTCTTTGGCTGGTTTTCTGTACAAAATGAACATGCGTTAGGCTTGCCCACATTATTACCATTTTAATATTTTGATAACAAATTACTATTGTTTGTTTGGCCCTATTCCCTATTTAGAAACCAAAGCATACATTTGGTTCAAAACAACATTTTGATCATTGATTTTTATAAATACAGATTTGAGTCTGTTTGCCTTTTGTCTCTGACTTTAAACTTTGCCCAAAGTGCACACAATCTCTTTCACTGATTATTTTGGTTCCCTTATTTAAATCATATTTGAAATATCTCCCAACCAGCTATGCCGTTCACAGTGAATTTTCTCAATACAGCCACTATATTAGCTGCAAGCTAATAAATGTCATTTTGGTGCCAATCATTCCTAATTACCACAAAACGCCCTTGAGGACAACAGTTGTGTGCGTTGGGTTACAAACTGTGTATTTTGGCATTTACAGTGAAGTCTACTTTTGGCAGATATTTCTCGAGTCCATTCATAAAATAGCAACGGATGGGGGGGGGGGAATCAATTTTCACAAACTAAGTGCTTGCCATTACTGTTAATGTTAGTAGCTTATCTGCTGATTACATGTGGTCTCATTTTACACCACCTACAGTACTTCTTCATACCCTGCTAAGTTATGCTAATGGGAGCATGGAAACCACTAACATTGAAGGTATTAGACAAAGAAAATGTCTCCTCCATGTGCAAAGCCTTAAGATTCAGTGTCTGGAAGTTTCCCTTTCAAATTTGATGTTAACTATGGTTGATGGACATGGAAAAATTGTCCACAAGTGAGGTGATAAAGTGAGGACATGAATGCTTCTCTATGAAGCGCAAAAAAAAATGTGTCAAAAATATCAGCTTATATCAACAGTGTTGTCAAAGTCTATTGCCGCGTTTCCACCTGTTCTCAATGTATATTTCTTCATACTGTAAGACTGAATGGACTGCACATGTCATACACCTCGTTTGACCTCTAAACAATCCCACCAACCTCTCTCACTCTCTACTTGGTGAAACCCATATTGGAGTGATGCAGGCTGGGACGCCTGCTCGAGAGCCCAACCACGGTGCCCTCGCCCTCCCACCATCTGTTTGTGCCTCTCCAGTCTGCTCCGGCATGCCAACAGGACGTTTCCTATGGTCGGCAGTCTCCTACTACAATGGACACGGTGGGCCTTGGATGGCTTTGAAGGACATGGGGACCTCAAGACCTTATGGATGTTACTGTACAACCATTTTGGATCCTATAGTGGATATGTACCATACTGTACGTCTATGGAGCTCAGAGAAACTGGTAGGAGGTTCCTTAAAGCCAAACAGTTCCTTGAGACAAATGTAGAAATAAAAGTATTGAAATGAATAAAATATTCTGAGGTGAATATCAAACATGTGAGTGATAAAAGTGGGGTAATGGTCATTACAGACACAGTTTCCTGCTTTCTCACTGTTGCACAGGCCTTTTGGCTCATCTAAAAGACATGTGCTAGCACTGGATCCCACTGAGCTCCACTCACTCCACTTCTGTCTCCACGTTGGCTGACTTCCTTCATAACCCCACTGTGCCAACAACAGCCTCGTCTCCACTCACTTTAAATGCTCATTGTACTGTGCCACCAAGTGCATTATAATGTATAGCGCATTTAGGTCAAGATATATTGGATTTCTTCCAGTATAACCACCACAACACATACTGACAGTTACAGAGGATAAAATACTGGAGTTTGCGATGATTATATCATTTATATAAATAAAATACTATTTGATTATTATCCCTCATTGCAAACAACTCAATATTTGGATGTTTTCCTACATAAATAAACCCCAGTGCTATAATATCATAGCTACCTATTCTACCCCCTCTCTTCTACCCTCTCTTCTACCCCCTCTCTTCTGCCCGTCAGCCAACCTGCAAGACTAGCTCTCTGGAGAGCACATGTGAGAGTGAAGGTGGGGATACTGAGAGACATGGAAAAACACACACACACAAGTGCAAACACACACACCCACACACACACACACACAGACTCACACATACATATACAAATACAATAACATTGTGGCATCATATACTCACAGTTTTCAGTCTGGAAGTCTGGGACAAACTGCTCGTCATTGTCGGGAACTTGAGCTAGAGAGAGAAGCAGAGAGGAGAGGAAAAGGTTATTTTCATGCCGCTGGACAACACCAGACTCATGATATCCAGTCTAACCATCGCAATCCTTTCCTTTGGCGAAA
This sequence comes from Oncorhynchus tshawytscha, assembly GCF_018296145.1. Taxonomy (NCBI): domain Eukaryota; kingdom Metazoa; phylum Chordata; class Actinopteri; order Salmoniformes; family Salmonidae; genus Oncorhynchus; species Oncorhynchus tshawytscha. The sequence continues at coordinate 10,020,054 of NC_056451.1, read as the reverse complement.
AGCCCCTAAAGACATAAAAAAATCCCTTTATGGACATTTATCTATTCATGAACAAAGCAATGTAACCGCAGAATCCTCCCAATGTTTATCCAAGGTATAACACACCGATGGACAAACAGAGTAGCTAAAAGTTCAAATAACGGTCTCTAGGGAGAAAGAATGTATTGTTTTCCCCCTCTTTCTCTTGATTACACATGTCCTGAGGTTGTCTAGGTTGTCTAGATGCTGTAGCTTCAGGAGTTTGCTATCTCCACGCCGATAGCAATAACACCCATTGTTAACAGTAGCTAATTGGGTTCTTCCCCACTGCTGAATCCACCTGTACCTGCCAAGTCAGCTCTGCTCCAATCCAGAGTGTTTCACCTATCATTCACACTCCTGTGCTTTCGGCTAATGCTAAGACAATGAAGGCTCTGTACAGGGTCCAATTAGGCATGTACATATTTATATCACACACATTTGTACTTTTTAGGTCCCTGAAGTTTGACGAGTTTGGAGAATTGTGGCAAACGGCAATATTAGAAATGTAAATGTGTCATTAGCACGTCTATTTTTACGCACAAAGAGGTGGATTGTCATTATCACTGAATCAGTATCATGTCGAGGCAGGTCTGTGTCACATGATCGAGTTGTTCTGTATTTTCCCTTTCAAAAGGATCTGTTCACTTTTCAAAACGAGAGAAAACAAACAATCCAAGAAAATAGAAAAAGAAAAACTCCTATTTTGTCACAGTATAAGTTGTGTAACAACAAGTGAAAAACTATTAGGTCAAGCCTTGTGTGAGCTAATGTTCACCGTAAAACAATTGTCAATAAAGTACACTGTTCTGATACACACATGGAAAGATGAATTGTATTGTGTGGTGCAATACTGTATAGTGATAAAGATCAACAGAACAGCAACTGAAGTATAATTGTAAAACCCTGTGCACCTGCTGACTTCAACTCTTTGTGCCAGCCAAGCACCCTCTTGTAGAGGGTGTGTGGTATGCACTGTGATTTCTGCATCAATATGGACATTGTAAGAACGTGAACCGTTTCATACAAAGCACCTTTTAGAGCAAAATAATGTCACACCTTGCCACTATAAATAATTACAGACCAGAACTTTCTCTCAATTCAAAATACTGGCTCCACCACAAGACCATGACTGGCAAACATTCACCCAGTGCAAGCCGGACCACTCAAAGAAAAAACAACAACGTCTCGACCACAACCGTGTACAACTTCTATCTGCCTCAAGTTTGCGAGCACTGTGTAACCACACGCGCACTGCAGACATCACAAAGTCGCAAGGTTCAAAGCGAGAGGGGAAGAAGGATGGCAACGGACAGGCGGAAACTAAAGGAGAGCGGGACAAAGTGATGTTGCAGCCAGGAGCTGCAGCAGGATGTATGAGTCACTGGACCCAGTCTGTGAATGGGCCAGCTGATCCCTGCAACAATTCCTGGGGAGAGCACCAAAACTGGAACTCTGCTGCCATTCACAAAAAAAAGAGAGAGAGAGAAAAGAAGAGAGAAAAGAAGAGAAAAGAAAAACAGCAAAGCCCCATACACAGGCCCTGAGAAGTAGTGGCACATCCATTGTCTTTTCCTCAACCCGTTCTTTTCATCTCAGCCCTGTTGTTGGCGCGCTAGCTAGATTTGTTTGAAACCCAACACCATCATGGTCCTGTACCTACAAGTACTGTGTGTCTGATGGTGTTAGGTTTCAAACAAATCTAGCTCTCGCGCCAACAGGGCTGAGATGAAAAGAACGGGTTGAGGAAAAGATTTACCGTCTCCTTTCAAAACGTTGAATTCAATAGGCCAGACTACGTCAACTATCCTTTTTACATTTGTGTCAACATTTTATTCAAAAAAATTACAGTATCCTAAAATTGTGGCAACCTCAGCAAATAGATCTCAAAGTGAAATTGATACTTGAAGAACTCCCAAAGAGAGAGAGAAAAAAAAGCCTTGGCCAAAATGACCAGGTTTAAGAACCCTTCAACCTCTCGGTTTGTGATGTCGGAAATTCAGTCTGTCTCCCATAATTCCTCCTCTTATTTCCAATTACCTGAATGAATAAATCTTTGAAATAGGTAGCTAGGTATTCTTTTTTATCTTAATGGACAGGAAGTCATTTATTAAATCTACTTCAATCTTGAAACGTACATCACATTGATCCATGACATGCAGAACTGTACTCCTTACAGTCATATCTATATCAGGAACCAAGGCCTTTTCCCCCACTTAAATACTAAAATATTAAAACGACATCTCACTCTTTTACAAGCCCTGCGGTATATACTTCATAATCTAACTGGCAGAGAGTAGCTGGTAAAGTATTCCAATATCTATTTCAAAGCATACTTTTCATTTTTAAAACCCCTAAATTACACTGCAAGCATTTTTAAATGTATTAAAGAATAGATGAATCTCATCAATGATTAAGTTGCCTATCCACCTGTGCAAAGCAGGGAGAAATATGTTTCTACCTCCGTGGAAAATGTAATAAGATAACCGAGAAGAAAAAAAAAGACCAGAAAAACATTACAGTTGATTGAGTATAATAAAAATGTATATTATTAGTTAACGATCTGCTGTATACTTTAGACCTTAACATTACGACTAGAATCATCTGCCAGTAGAGACTAAGGCCTACTGGATAAAGGAACAGGATGTGTTGTTCAATACTAATGTAACAGTAGAGCTGAAGAAAATATCTAAACAATTTACCATAAGTATACATTTTTCTATTTGAATTTGAAATATCTGGTCTGAATATAAAACATCAAAAGTTCAATCTGTTATCAAACGTCGATTCCCCATCAAAGCTTGAGATACCAAAGGGCAAAAGTCCTGACACTGACATAGATTGAACCACAAAAGAATGATGGCATTATTTATACCAAATGTAGCCTAATTCTAATCCAAACAATATTTCTATGAAATAGTTAGCTGACACAAGATGTTAGCATGTTTTTGTCTTCCATAATGCAGTCCACATAAATCAATGATGTGTAGTGCATATAAGGAGAAAAATAAATATGCAGTGCATTGAGAAGGATGTCCCACATACAGAGATCAACGCTGTTATACTATGTGTAGAAAGGGAACTCATGGTATATTTACAATACGAGTTAAGGTGATGGGACCAAATTATACAGCACACAATGTCGTGGGCTTGTTTTGGTCCCTAAGCAAGAGGCAAGTACAAACTTCACGCATGCATACAATCATATCGACAAGGGAAATGATAATGATTAAAAAGTCATGTAGATGACTTTTAAAGAAGCCACAAAGAACTCGCACGTTGAATCCACATCCTACTTCATATTTACACCACTATTTACTCAGAGTCTGAACCTTTGTGATTTCATGTTTTAAAACCCAATGCCAATAACATAGATTGGACATACTGCATATTTTAATTTACAGGTCACTCTAAAGGTAATCAAAGCAATAGTAACATCCAAAATGTACCAACAAAAGTTAAAGAATAAAAGGCCATGTTTTTCTATTAACACACACTGCAGCTTATTGGCAATCAATTGTAAGGAATAAACAATGCAAACTTTTCTTTGCATGTCCCATCATATGTATATACAAGCAGCAGACTAACACGTTTACAAACTAAGACATGCACAAACACAGGCATCTCACGAAAATGGTACAGGCACAATATGATCAATATTCTTTACTGACCAAAAATTCTGTGCTGCAAACAGGGTGGAAAGAAGACACCCGCGCTTAAATCCTGAAGCATCACGTCTGAGTTATACCACACAGAGCAAGTCTTGCCATTAGAGAAAAAAGTATTAAATAAACTAAACAAAAAAATGAACCCTCAACCAAAAAAAATCTCAGTTGCTGATCACAGACCAACTGATTTTTCTAAGTCAAAAGTAAATCCGTTCTTTTCTTCCAAAGAGAAAAAGAAAGAAACGGAAAAGACAGCTGATACTACAGCTATGGAGGATGATCTTTAGAGAGATGCGCCGAGAGGAAAAGAAAGGGATTGAGTGAGGGAGTGTGAGAGAGAGAGCGATAGAGAGTGAGAGTGAGGAGATGGTAGACGACCGGTGGAGTTGGTGCCGGTGGTGGCGGCTCGTGTGCGTTAGCTCTTGCCAAAAGCAGAAGAGACAGTGAGCAGCGGACAGCTTTCTCCTGGTAATTTGTGATGACACAGAGTAGAGCCTCCTCAGTCTCCCTCAAGACCACGCTCATCACAGTCTCTCATGTATGCATGACACACAAGGTGCCTCTTCCACAGAAGCTTTAATTGGACTGCACGTTAGTAGGAATGGAACTTGGGGCCGATTTTTTTGGTCTACATCTCTACCTTTCCCTTTCCTTCTCTCCAATTCTCTTACTCTGTCTTTTAAACTAAGTGAGCTTGTTGAGCTTCGACACTACAGTAAATGGGTAAACACTTACCTTCCGCCAGCCAGGTCTCTTGCAGTTGACTGAGGTCCTGGAAGAGTTCTAGGAGAATAAAACAATGGAGGACAATCATGGAGGGGAAGAAAAAAACAGGACAAAAAAGCTTCAGAAACAATTCCCTCCACTATGACAGGCTGATAGGCTTAGAATGCCATTGGAGGCTTGGCTGGATGATTCAGAGGCACGTGTGTAACTAATAACAACTCAGTTTGGGTCTGTAGCCACTGATAGACGCTACTCGCAATCTTCACAGGTGAAAGTGTTGTAATTGAGATTTTACTTAAGAGTGCAGGTGGCCACAAACCAATTGAATTTTGCTAAATGTTAAGAAGCCGTGAAATTAACATTTTCGTCCCCTCTGCTCTACCTACCTTCAGTGTCCAGGGCCAGGTCAGAGTTAATGAATTTTATTTTTCTGTCATTTGCTGGTCTATCGCTGTAAGACGTCTTCCCTTGTGGCCTCTAAAAGGGAGGAAAGAAATCAATGTTTCCCACTGGAGTGATTCTGTTGTGTACTAGCACACTTACACAGATGACAGCTGAGAGGGCAATAGATGTCCATCAATCACACAGCTCACACACTTTTAAACTTGACCCTGTCCCTTTTCTTTACCTATAACTACAGAGGAAATGCAACACTTTAGTGATTACTAGTAATAACGTTATTACAATATTTCTTAGAATATATAACATCATGTATTACACAGTAATAGTTCAAATATTATGCTATCCTTACATACATCTGCACATGGAGGTGGCTGAGCGACCAACTGAGTGACCAGCTTGCAGGTTTTACAGCAACTTAATAACACAATAATGAATAACAATGTCATGATATCTAAGTGCTGTTTTATTTGTTATGTGGTCTTGGATTATACGTAAAAAAAAAAAAACGTGTCTCTCACTCACATTGGATTTAATATAAGGCACTTGTTGGTCTTGAATCCCATCCATTCTGCAACGCTAATGCTCTACTTTAATTGATAAGCAATTAGCCAGAATTGTCCGCAGATGTGCCGTCCGACCCTATATCAAGATGGATTGGGGGAAGAATAAAATGAATGGACCGTCTAAACCTACCGAGGTAGTCGACCTGAAACAGTTTCATTCATAAAGGTACAAACACCTCCGCAGTAAACTTGCACTACGATTATCCCACTTACAAACGTAAATAATTGATATATTAGCTGCATAGCTCACAATGAGTTGTGTTTACTCACCTTTGTAAAGAGGTAGGCTATGCATAAGGTTGTTGACAAACGGTCCACTTCTAGCTATAGGCTGTGCCAAGGTTGGCGATACATTTTGAGAACAACCACCTAACGTGATCAAAAGCTCTATATAATATTCCAAGGGAAAGTTAAACACAAAATAGAAAATAAAAGAACAGGGACACTCACCTAATTAACATGCGCCGCATTCATTCACGGGTTTCTGCCTGTATTTAGTAAGAAACAGAAGTCAGCGACGTGAAGCCCGCTGCTGAATCTACCGGCTGAAGCTTGCGCACACTCTGCTCTAGTGTTGCTTTCGCGCGGCTTGGCTTCGCCTCCTGGGGCCTCCGGTGGAAAAAGAAGGCTCTCCGTTTCCTATTGGTTGTCAATGTCTTTCACTGGATCCGATTTCCACCCTTCAATCAGGCACAGTTTTAATCATGTGTGTTTAACTTCTAAAGAGAACAACTTGTGAAGAACAGTGTCAGAACTGTGCGCATGTCTCTGTGTGTGTGTGTGTGTTTGCATGTCATGTTGGTTTAAACTTTTATCACTTTGCACAATGTTTCTCAAAAATTGGGCTCTTAAAAAGCCACTTATTATACTTTTACTTTATGCTACCTTTGAAAGAAGGAAATAGCTTACCTGTGTACAGAACCTGTTTTGTTTGAGAGCACGTTTCTCAGAGCACGTTCTTGATCAAACACACAGTCACATACACGTACAGTCGCATACACACACAGTCACATACACGTACAGTCGCATACACACACAGTCACATACACACACAGTCACATACACGTACAGTCGCATACACACACAGTCACATACAAATACACACATGTCACATACACACACAGTCACATACACACACAGTCACATACACACACAGTCACATACACACACAGTCACATACACACATGGTCACAGTCACATACACACACAGTCACATACACACACAGTCACATACACACACAGTCACATACACACACAGTCACATACACACACAGTCGCATACACACACGGTCAAATACACACATGGTCACAGTCACATACACACACAGTCACATACACGTACAGTCACATACACACACAGTCACATACACACATGGTCACAGTCACATACACACACAGTCACATACACACACAGTCACATACACACACAGTCACATACACACACAGTCACATACACACATGGTCACAGTCACATACACACACAGTCACATACACACATGGTCACAGTCACATACACACACAGTCACATACACACACAGTCACATACACACATGGTCACAGTCACATACACACATGTCACATACACACACACAGGTCAAATACACACACAGTCACATACACACACGGTCAAATACACACACGGTCACATACACACACGGTCAAATACACACACGGTCACATACACACACGGTCACATACACACATGGTCACAGTCACATACACACACAGTCACATACACACACAGTCACATACACACATGGTCACAGTCACATACACACACAGTCACATACACACACAGTCACATACACGTACAGTCACATACACGTACAGTCAAATACACACACGGTCACATACACACACGGTCACATACACACATGGTCACAGTCACATACACACACAGTCACATACACACACAGTCACATACACACACAGTCACATACACATACACGTACAGTCACATACACGCACAGTCACATACACGCACAGTCACATACACACACAGTCACATACACACACAGTCACATACACACACAGTCACATACACACACAGTCACATACACACACACAGTCACATACACACACAGTCACATACACACACAGTCACATACACATACAGTCAGTCACATACACGTACAGTCGCATACACACACAGTCACATACACACACAGTCACATACACATACACGGTCACAGTCACATACACGTACAGTCACATACACACACAGTCACATACACACACAGTCACATACACATACACGTACAGTCACATACACGTACAGTCACATACACACACAGTCACATACACATACACGTACAGTCACATACACGTACAGTCACATACACACACAGTCACATACACACACACAGTCACATACACGTACAGTCACATACACACACAGTCACATACACACACACAGTCACATACACACACAGTCACATACACACACAGTCACATACACATACACGTACAGTCACATACACGTACAGTCGCATACACACACAGTCACATACACACACAGTCACATCACAGTCACATACACACACAGTCACATACACATACACGTACAGTCACATACACGTACAGTCACATACACACACAGTCACATACACGCACAGTCACATACACGTACAGTCACATACACACACAGTCACATACACGCACAGTCACATACACGTACAGTCACATACACACACAGTCACATACACGTACAGTCACATACACGTACAGTCGCATACACACACAGTCACATACACACACGGTCACATACACACACGGTCACACACACACGGTCACATACACACACGGTCACATACACACATGGTCACAGTCACATATACCCCCAGTCACATACACACACAGTCACATACACACACACACCTTACGTTCTTCTATTTTCCCTAACTCTAAACCTAAACCCTTGCCCTAACCCCAAACTTAAAATAGCCTTTGTCCTCATTTGGACATGGGAAATGTCCCCACAATTATTTTTTTTACTATACTTGTGATTTTAGGTCCCCACGAGGATAGAATAACCGACACACACACCCACACCCTAAATCTAATTCTAACCTTAACCCTAAACCCCCTAGAAATAGCATTTGACCTTTTGGGGACTAACAAAATGTCCCCAGTTGGTCAAATTTTTGTCCCCACAAGTATAATTAAACACATCCACGCACACACACAATCGCTCACACAAACACATGCTCCCTCTGTCCTTTCTCATTCAGAGGCAACACACACAGACGTGAGCACACACACTTTGTGACCATGGAAACAGCGTTTTGAAGTGGTTCCAGAGGGACTTGCTAAAGCTGCAGCTCTCCCCTAATGTAAGGGATACATTGTTGTGTGCCTCAGACCTGCAGAAGGCACTGACCTGTAAGCAAATCACAGGTCACCGGGCAACTGAGGACAGGTTTGCATCACAAACAATGGGACACTAACACACAGTGAGAGCAGTCTGGGGCTTTACAAAAGAAAGATATCACTAACACTCACACCTGACCCCCCTTACTAGCTCCGACTTTGCTGAAAGCTACTTTATTGAGGAAACGTACTTACTATGACATGTGGTTGTCCTACCTAGCTATAAATGCACTAAATGAATGCACTAACTCTAGGTTGCTCTGAATAAGCCGTCTGCTAACTGACTAAAATGTAAATATAAAAATCAAATGATTTGGGGGAAAATTATAAACAGTTATTCCTAATATTATACAAACTCCCCCTTTTTCTCCCAAACATAATGATGGTCATTATGGCCAAACAGTTCTATTTTTGAATCATCACACCAGAGGACATTTCTCCAAAAAGTACCATCTTTGTCCCCATGTGCAGTTGCAAACCATAGTCTGGCTTTTTCATGGCGGTTTTGGAGCAGTGGCTTCTTCCTTGCTGAGCGGTCTTTCAGGTTATGTCGATATAGGACTCGTTTTACTGTGGAATATATATTTTTGTACCTGTTTCCTCCAGCATCTTCACAAGGTCCTTTGTTGTTGTTCTGGGATTGATTTGAACTTTTCTCACCAAAGTGTTCATCTCTAGGAGAACGTGTCTCCTTCCTAAGCTGTGTGACGGCTGCGTGATCCCATGGTGTTTATACTTGTGTACTATTGTTTGTACAGATGAACGTGGTACCTTCAGGCGTTTGGAAATTGCTCCCAAGGATGAACCAGACTTGTTGAGGTCTACAATTTTTTTTCTGAGGTCTTGGCTGATGTCTTTTGATTTTCCCATGATGTCAAGCAAAGAGGCACTGCGTTTGAAGGAAGGCCTTGAAATACATCCACAGGTACATTTTCTGGAATTTTCCAAGCTGTTTAAAAGGCAAAGTCAACTTAGTGTATGTAAACTTCTGACCCACTGGAATTGTGATACAGTGAATTATAAGTGAAATAATCTGTCTGTAAACAATTGTTGGAAAAATGACTTGTGTCATGCACAAAGTAGATGTCCTAACTGACTTGCCAAAACCATAGTTTGTTAACAAGAAATGTATGGAGTGGTTGAAAAACGAGTTTTAATGACTCCAACCTAAGTGTATGTAAACTTCCGACTTCAACTGTACATACACTGGATAGGTGCAGTGAAATGTGTTGTTTTACAGTGTCAGCCATAGCAGTACGGCACCCCTGGAGCAAATTAGAGCTAAGAGCTTTGATCACAGGCACATCGGCAGATTTTTCACCTTGTCGGGTATTCAAACCAGCGACCTTTCGGTTACTTGCACAAAGCTCCAACTGCTAAGCTACCTGATGCCTAAGACATTGATGGGGATAGGAAGTGAATTATCTTGTCACTCCTGTGGAACCCCCCAGGAGGCCTGAGAAACACAGGTCGAGCGTAGGTGTCCTGTCCATCTGACACCAAGCGAAGAGGTAAACATACTCATTTGCAACATCCCTAGAGAGTTAGGAAAACAAGCATTAGCTATGTGCTCCAGTTTATATTTTACATTGTATTGAATTAGTAGCAACACCATGTAGTTACTTTGTGCAGAAGGCATTGATTGTTTTATGTGTCACATAAGCCTACAGTAAAGATATAAATGAGATCATAATGAATGAGGAGTTATGAAAGAAATTATGTAATACAATCAAAATTCTTCTCATTATTTTAAAAGTAATACAGGCTAAAGGAAATGATTAGATTTGGTAAGGGGCATTTCTTTGAAGACTAATCATATATTGATTTAGTTGAATCAAGCAACAAGAAAAAAGCATGCTAAAGGGTCATTGAAGGGTCATCGCAGGATCAGGGTGTAAACAGTTTGAAAGGCATCTCTCATGGCTTGAGTGTATCCTCTGTATAAATAGCAGGTGTTTAGAGCAGGTGTAAGAACACTAACAGGATAGTGAGTGTCCTGTCTGTGACAGTCAACTCGTCTCAGGTGACATTGTGCCATTGAGAGCCATTAGGTGTCAACAGGGTCAAAGGTAAAAACACGTGTAGATGAGCATGTCAAATGACAACAACATTTAATTGTTTTCGTGTTCTGTTCAGATTTTGAACTACACATTGGCATGATTTACAGAGAAGAGCTATACTTTATGCAGAAAAATAACATTGTGTACAAAAATACAACTTCACTGTACAAAACAAACACTGCACAGTAAAGCAAAGTAATGGAAAAGTTAGCAGACCCACATTTTCCATAGGCAGGATGGCACTTTGAACAGAGACAGAAATCCAATAGAGTAATCTTCTATCCTTGAATTGTACTTAGAAAACATGCAGGAATGCATTTCAGTTGAAAACTTATATCTATTCATGTACAGTTTGACTTGTCATTCTTGTGTAACAGATTTGAAGAATTTCATATAGTGTATGGATCTGATCTGAATATGTGATCTGAATATGGCCTTCCATTCTGTTTATCTTTGGTAGTATATTATATTGAGGTATGGGTCAGTGGTTTAGGTGAAAACTGGAGGAATGATGTCAATATAATAAAAAGTCTATATAGATTTCTGAAATTAAAAATACAAAATACTGTTCAGGTTAACAATATCAGGTCATTCTTACGGTTAGTCTTATATGCATATAATGTGCAAGACCAAATAGCCTCTGCAGATATCTAGAGGGAGAATACATAACTTCTTCTCGTCTCTGAATAACCCAGTCATACAAATTGATTAGACTGATTCTCATGATTGATTCTTCAATTCCAGCTCAAATATGTCAATAGTAATTTCACATTTTGGAGTTGAGTTCTAATTGGTTAATGTATGCATGCATCAGTGATGTATTGGAATCATTCTCAATGGCAAACAGCTGAAAAAGACTGAACAAATCAATAACCTAAGGAGGTCAAAACCTGCTCTGGAGTCTTGACTGTGATGATTGTACAACATGGTGTACTCATTTATATTTGTTGAAAGGTGTTTCTATAATAATAGTTAGTGTATAAACCTTTGAGCAATCTTATATCTTAAAAATACCTGAGTACCTGGCCTTGAAAAACAGGACTCCCTGAACACAAAAGGTTGATTTCAGGTTGATATGATTTCATATATTGTGAGAGAAAGGCAGTAATTGAACCCTGACAAAGTGTTTTACTTCCAAAATGACCAACACAGTACAATTCCACAGGTTCAAGATTACAGTAGATCTTGGTTATCCATGCAACTCAAGATGTGCAACTGCACAATTAGAAGAAATTGTCTGGATATCCCATGCAATATAGAAAAAGTGTATGTCATCTGACGTGTGCATGCGTTTGTTACCAATTCATTTTCCTTAATTGGTCTATGATCCTTAATGGAAATAGTTTCTATGATCCAGCTGCAAGACATTTGAGCATTAACCTGTCAAACATGTTTAGCGAGAAACCTAACAGAGCCTTTGAGATTCTTAAATCCATTCTCGGATGAAGTCAACATTGAAGAGCTGGTCAGTGCCCCGTTGAATTGTGAAGCAAATAACCTGAAACTTTACCTTAGACCAAAAGCTTATACCATATGTTGACTCAATATCATCACTGTCCTTATGCACCCTGAAAGATATGTTCACTTCATAAACAGTAATCCAAAGTCCATCATGCATTGGGGTGTTTAAATGCAAACACATTCAAAATATTGATGCAGATCAAATCAATACCTTACCATACAAATGACTTTCAATGATTGACAGAAATGTGTCGCTTCCTTCAAAGGACTTGATCCACATGGCACGTTGCACAAGACCACTATAAAAATGACATTTAGAAAAACATGCCATCGTAACAGTATAAAGTTATAATCTGGAAAGGTAAACAACTGTTCCAGAAGGACAACGCCACTGCGTTGGCATTGTGGAGTGGCACTGCATCGTGAACCAAAGCCTCTGTCCTTGTAGTTCCTCACTCTAAATAAGAAAGGGGAGCACTGACATTTCCATGGCAGAAATAGCATGCACAGCTACAGTATGCTATTGAATGGAGCTAGGCTAACAAATTGGAATCCTAGCATCATAACCTAGTGACCCAAATGGAGCTAACAAATTAGCATTCTGGCATCAAACCTAGAGACTTCCATGGGTAAAAACGCTTGTTTCTCTGGAGAAGGGGCCCGAAGGCTAAGTCTCTCACTCAGTCATTGCTCTCGCTGCATGTTCGGCGGACCACAGAGGAGAAGAAGCTGTTGCCTTGTGGGGGACCCATCAACATCGGGGCCTGGTTCTTATGCACTATTTCAATCTGGTGTGGACAGAGAGTGAAGGAAACAGGATAGAGTTACATGGTGATATGATACTTGGTGAATGCTTTCATAACATGGAGCACATGGACCCACTGAACATACCTGTTCATTGTACAGCAAGGGAGGTCACGGCCTGTGTAATAAGGTAATCATGCCATTCCAATAAGCGACCACAGAGAAAAGCTTGATGCTTGAAGTCTATGAGTATTAGACGCTAGTAGTATTTCAGAAGAAGAAAAAGTTAAATTACCACAGATCAATGAAATGGTAAATATCAACCCTCAAGGTATATGCCCTGACCTGTACCTAGCTCATTATACTATAGCCCTCGTAGTACAAACAAGAATAATGAGCAAGGTAAATGGTATCATCAGCATTAAAGAAACCCTTTTTACTTCAAAGAGAAGCGTGCCGTTCATCGTTCATGAACTCTAACGCTGTAGTGGTCGCTATTGTGCGTGGGCTTGATGTCCAAATTATATTCAACATGATTGAACTTAATGTTACTGGAGTAACATTTAATTGACAAATTAACCTTTCCATGAGAAATGAGGTCAAAAAAAGGTTCAGCACAAAATAAGAACTTGAAAGAGAAGCTGGCCATGTTTGAAAGCTTAAATGGCAAAAAAAGTTTGTATTTTATGATAAAGAAATGTATTTGATTTTTCAAATAGATGAATTAAAGGGGAAATCTGCACAGCACAACAAAGTGGCTACCCTAGCGCTGATTTGGTAAATATCTGAGGGATGGGGCTAGAGAACGGAACCAAACAAAGCTATCAATACGGGGACTAACCATCCATTAGATCAAAATGATAGTTTTAACCATGTTTTAAACCTACACAGTCAGTGTTTGTTTACAATTGAATGGTATACAAACAATGGAGTAAAACAAATATTATGGGGTTCTGATGGTGTACTGTCACACCCTGTCCTTGTGATTGTCTCCACCCCCCTCCAGGTGTAGCCCATCTCCCCATTATCCCCTGTGTATTTATACCTGTGTATTTATACCTGTGTATTTATACCTGTGTATTTATACCTGTGTATTTATACCTGTGTTCTCTGTATGTCCATTGCCATTTTGTCTGGTTTGTTCAAGTCAACCAGCGTTTTTGTTATCAGCTCCTGCTGTTCCCAGTCTCTCTTTTTCTCGCCCTCCTGGTTTTGACCCTTGCCTGTCCTGACTCTGAACCTGCCTGCCTGCCGACCTGTACCTTTACCCCACCTCTGGATTGTTGACCTCTGCCTACCCTGACCCTGAGCTTGCCTACCGTCCGGTACCGTTGCCTCACCTCTGGTTTACTGACCCCTGCCTGCCTTTACCTGTCTATTGCCTGCCCCTGTTGGAATATTAAACCATTGTTAATTTGACGTGTCTGCATCTGGGTCTTACCTTGATTCCTGATAGGGTACAACAGTTAAACTAAGATAATTAAGGAATTATAGTTGTCAATAATCAATGGTTATATATAATTTAAAAAAAATGCATGGCCCTTTAAAGGTTATGCCAGTGTACAATAGGGATGTAGTCATACATGATATAAGTGCAAATTAATGGGGTTAATTATCTTATGTATGCAAAACATGATTTGCATAACAGTTGTTAATAATTAGTTGGATAGCATCCCATTTTAATGAACATTTAACAGGTTGACTGATTCAAAATTCAGCATTGAGACGTCTAACTCATCATGGAAATGACCCAACACACAATTATACACTGCTCAAAAAAATAAAGGGAACACTAAAATAACACATCCTAGATCTGAATGAATGAAATATTCTTATTAAATACCTTTTTCTTTACATAGTTGAATGTGCTGACAACAAAAATCACACAAAAATGATCAATGGAAATCAAATTTATCAACCCATGGAGGTCTGGATTTGGAGTCACACACAAAATTAAAGTGGAAAACCACACTACAGGCTGATCCAACTTTGATGTAATGTCCTTAAAAAAGTCCAAATTAGGCTCAGTAGTGTGTGTGGCCTCCACGTGCCTGTATGACCTCCCTACAACGCCTGGGCATGCTCCTGATGAGGTGGCGGATGGTCTCCTGAGGGATCTCCTCCCAGACCTGGACTAAAGCATCCGCCAACTCCTGGACAGTCTGTGGTGCAACGTGGCGTTGGTGGATGGAGCGAGACATGATGTCCCAGATGTGCTCAATTGGATTCAGGTCTGGGGAACGGGCGGGCCAGTCCATAGCATCAATGCCTTCCTCTTGCAGGAAATGCTGACACACTCCAGCCACATGAGGTCTAGCGTTGTCTTGCATTAGGAGGAACCCAGGGCCAACCGCACCAGCATATGGTCTCACAAGGGGTCTGAGGATCTCATCTCGGTACCTAGTGGCAGTCAGGCTACCTTTGGCGAGCACATGGAGGGCTGTGCGGCCCCCCAAAGAAATGCCACCCCACACCATGACTGACCCACCGTGATGCTGGAGGATGTTGCCAGCAGAATGTTCCGTCAACTCTGTCACGTGCTCATGTGAACCTGCTTTCATCTGTGAAGGCACAGGGCGCCAGTGTTGCAGTTCTCTGGCAAATGCAGAATGTTGTAAGCTCCACCTGTGGACCGTCTCATACCACCCTCATGAGTCTGTTTCTGACCGTTTGAGCAGACACATGCACATTTGTGGCCTGCTGGAGGTCATTTTGCAGGGCTCTGGCAGTGCTCCTCCTGCTCCTCCTTGCACAAAGGTGGAGGTAGCGGTCCTGCTGCTGGGTTGTTGCCCTCCTACGGCCTCCTCCACGTCTCCTGATGTACTGGCCTGTCTCCTGGTAGTGCCTCCATGCTCTGGACACTACTACTACCATGCTCTGGACACTACGCTGATAGACACAGCAAACCTTCTTGCCACAGCTCGCATTGATGTGCCATCCTGGATGAGCTGCACTACCTGAGCCACTTGTGTGGGTTGTAGACTCCGTCTCATGCTACCACTAGAGTGAAAGCGCCGCCAGCATTCAAAAGTGACCAAAACATCAGCCAGGAAGCATAGGAACTGAGAAGTGGTCTGTGGTCCCCACCTGCAGAACCACTCCTTTATTGGGGGTGTCTTGCTAATTGCCTATAATTTCCACCTGTTGTCTATTCCATTTGCACAACAGCATGTGACATTTATTGTCAATCAGTGTTGCTTCCTAAGTGAACAGTTTGATTTCACAGAAGTGTGATTGACTTGGAGTTACATTGTGTTGTTTAAGTGTTCCCTTTATTTTTTTGAGCAGTGTATATTGTCAGAGCCTAACTTTGATTTGTGGAGTTTTGCCAACAGACACAAGTGCACTTATAAACTACTTGTTTTGCCATGCACTAGATTCTCCCATAACGACTGAAAGATCTGTATGTAAATTCTGGCTCCACTTCATCTGTGATGCTGCTGTCAGAGGAGTCACATTGTAATTAAAAGCAAACACTGGTTTAAATCAGCACAAGTTGAGCCATTTCATTTTGAAAAGCGAACAAAATGTAAAACAAACACTTGTACTTGTGCAGGGGAGTAGATTGAGGGACCAGGTGAACACATTAAAATAAAGCTCTGTGTTATTACATATCAGTTAGGATAAATCACAAATATTTAAAACAACGGAGCTTCACTCTCGGGAACTTCTGCCGGGGTACTTTAAAGCCTTCATCTCTTATGTGGGAGCATAGAGACACCTAGATGATGAACTTTCCATATGAACCACCTGTGTGCAGCACATTGTACTGTACAGTACATGCATTAATAATACCACAATGCACGGAACATTGACATGACTTACAGTACAGGGAGTCTGCATCCATGGCTCCCCATCAATCTGCATGGGGAGGGATTTGGTGGTCCTGACAACCACAAACAAAAATCCCTCTTAAAACATGATTCTTGACTTCTGTTATGTCATCCATCTAGATTGTTTCTATGTTGTTAGATGGTAAACAGTGTTCAAAAAGGTAGAATGTTGAATGGAAGGGTTAAAAGAAGGTGACTGTGGTCAGACAGTGATAGACAGTGATCAGTGGTTGTGGTCAAGGGGTACCGACCTGATGGTGACCGAGGAGCACTGGGCCAGGCGTCTTCCTGCGCTCCTCAGGCCGATGTGGATCTGTCCCATCTCCATGGCTCCCTCCAGACCCACCACCTCCAACAGCTGGTCTGACTGGTCTACAGACACGGAGACATAAACACAGCCACACATAGAGCTCAGACCATCTCTCAACCATCCTGTTGAGCTGAGCAAAAAGGTTTGAATGGATCCTAAATCAAGCCATTGGTTAACTCGGGAATCCATGCACCTTGAGTAAGAAAAAGAAGAAGAAGAAGGAGGAGGAGAAGAAAGATGGCGAGAAGAGGAGGGATAAAAGAGGCGAAAAAGAGGTGTGCTTCATTTTCAGGGTGCACAGTTTGCCTTCCGTTCTCCAAAGCCTGAATATTCACTGTTGAAAGGAAAAAAAGAAGCAACAAGAACAACAACAAGCAGCCATAAACAAAACACCTATTAATTAGATTGCGCCGGCAATGCAAAGCAATCTTGTCTTCCTATAATTATTAATTTATTTTCTGTTTTGAAGTTATGAGCATTGATTTTGCCCCTGCTGGAAGCCCAGTGTCGCGCTGAGCCCATCTGTTTCAGCGGGCCTGTTACTCCTCCTACTCTCAGACTACTCGTCCCTCCGCAAATTAAGCCCTGTTGGGAGTGCAGAGAGACACTAATTGAAACTAAGACCCATTTTAGGGACTTGGTGGGTATGGTAGAACAAACTAGCATGCTGTCATTGATCGTGCTGCTGTATGGTGCTGTTGCTAATGCTAGGTTGCTGCTGCTAGGGCCAGGCTGATGTTCAGGGCTTCTAAGATGTTCGAGTGATGCCTTAGACACAGTATATAAATCAACCATATTTGTATTTCTATGGATGTTACTGTTGAGGGGTAGTGTCCAGCTGTCACTATAGCAACAGGCTGGGTCGGCACCCTCTGTGTTAAATTGTGAATGGAAAGCTTGCCGTGGCATGAGAGCTAAAAAGAGAGTTTGTGTGCGTTCGCACGTGCGTGCTTGTGTGTGAATACCTGTGTGTTCACACCTGTGTGTGTATGTGTGTGTTTATGCCTGTGTGTGTGTGTGTGTGTGCATGTGTATGAGTCCGTGCCTTTGTGTGTGTGTACACAACGTGCTAGCCCCCTGACAATGGGCCCTCCCTCCCAACATGCCTTCTCACGTTAGCGCTGCTGGCTCACACAGCCCCTGGCTGACATGTATGATGGACAGCATCACCACGGCGACGGATAAACGTGTGGAGCTTCTTGGTTGCCCGGGGCTACACACAGGTCATATTGTATACCCCAGAGTGCTTACTGTGGGCAAGGCCAGGAGTGTGCTCTGCTCTCAGTAACCAAGGTCAGGGCGATCATCAATGGACATAAGGCTTCATGAATTTGCCTATTTTTGAAAAGAACAAATGATTGGTATATGATTATCATAAACATTGGTGGTTGTATTAGTGAGGCTACTTCAGTTGTTTAAGTATAAGCCGTTGGGGGAGGGGTGGGAGACTAAGCTAACGTTTGGAATTATTTTAAGATGGTCATACCATGGATTATTTAGCTATTTGATATAGAACTGTATCCCCCCAAAACAAGTACAATTATTTGAGAAAACATTGAATATGGCCTTTACTACTATAGCCCATAGAAATGCATTGAATTACACATTCATGAATGGCAAAATAGACAGTCCAAAATATTTAACAATGTATTTTTTGGGGCACAAAACTACCTCCATACTTCCATTCGTTTGTACTTCAGATGAGTCCTGTGACACTTGTGGGGTTCGTAGAGCAAAATGTAGAACATTGCACTCGCAAGAGTCTCCCTTTTCCATAGTGGTGTAATATTCGTTTTTTAGGCCAAACTGTTTGGGACGCTACAAACGTTTTCTTGAGACGACCGATTTTCGGCATGTCTCCTGGTCTGACAAACACTGCTGTAGCTCTGCCACCTTCCAAGGCCGACACATGCAAATGAGGAGGGTTGAGGCGCAGCCCATACAAAAAACCCCCCCCAGTTATCTCTAACTTAAACTGACCGATTTTGATGGGGATTTTTTTATTATGTTTCTTAGATTGAGGCACGGGTGAGTCAATAGACCCTTAAGGATGAATGAATGCGTGTCTAATACTAGCTGACTGTTACAACCAGTGCAGTGCCCGTTTAATAAAAGTGATGGATGCATAACCACAGCCTGGTCTGCAGTCTATAGTCATGGAAGAAAGAACAGACTCCTGTTTTCCCAGATTTGAAAAGAAAATCATGTGAGCTCAGAAGCACTGGTTCCACTTGTCAGATAAGAGAGACCGATTAAAGATTTATAAAAAATGTTTTTTAAAGAAGAACACTAGTGACACCAGCACTTCCGGACAGGTTTCTCTAACTCAAAGCCATGTAAATATATGGCTGTGCTCTCACTTATCTACTACATTCTGGCTAAGTGTTATTGGTTGAGAGTTGGTCATAGCGGAGATGTTTTGTAACATATCATCAAGCGCTGTACTCTGAGAGAAGACCCACATTCACTCATCATGCAGTGTTTAAAAGGGGTGAAAGGTGGAGGGTGAAGTAGAAACATAGATCTGGCAAAAATAAAAACTTGTGTTGAGCGATTAGTGATTTTTATAGGTCGGTTTGGTTTCGGTTCGATTAGTAAAATAAAATTGGTTTAGATTGCATTTACATTCAAATGATTTTAGAGCTTTTTAATAGAAATTCCAAAGCCAAAAACAGTGATCATTCAATCGCCAAAATATGGAAAATATTCCATTGTCTCGGTCAGGTCCACACTGGGTAGACATCAATAGAAACAGAAATTTACTATGAAATAATACAATATTTCTGTTGTGTATATTACATTTTCATTCCTTAAAGTCATCATCTCATCTCTGCTTTAGCAGTAGAAGCCATACTGTACTGTCTGTAGTCATCCTATTTAGCTAGGCTAGCCTGCCTAAGTATGCTGCGAAGCTGTCTGAAGAAACCATTTTACTAGTTCTTCAAGGTAGATAAGGCATACTTTCACAAACTGTCTCTATCTCGCTCACTCGTAGTAGTGTTGTGTACATTCCTCTCTCATGTGGTCTATGCGGTCTCTGTGTATCTAACCTAATGTAGCAGGCATAAAGTGTATCCATCTCTGTCTGAGCCAGAAAGAACAGGTGCAATAGATCATGGCCATTGTAGTTAATTACCACGTTTCTGCAATGAACTAGGTTAAATATTTGCTTAATGAAAACTACAACTCCCTTCAGCCCAGCATCCCACATAGTTCTTGACTTGATTTCTCTCATGAATAATTTGATTTTGCTCTAGGAAAACGGCACATTGGTCTCACAAAAAAACAGAACTAAATGGAATTCAAGTAATTGAACTGATTAGTTGTTTAATAACTGGGGTGATAAAAATACATTTTGGTTAATCGCTTAGCACTACAACTTGTCTTTTTCATACATCAACACCCCGTATTGTAGATAAATGGAAAATACAGTCATACAAATAATACAAATGTAGTTTTACACTCATAGTGTTCAAAACAATCTGTTTTAAAAGAGGGGACCAAATAAAGACCAAATCATTCCTGTTCGCACATCAACATCACTTATTTCAGATAGAAGACAAGACCGAGTCACAGAGATGTTACAGTGGCTTACGCACACAGCCAAGTCCTATATTAGGCAGCCCACGCCTCATAATCGAGTTGTCACAGTGCAAGATTAGTCCCAGCATCCTTGTCATTGTCAAATACCTGTCCATGGCAGTCTCTACTCCACTGACAATATGCAGGGTGACAGAGAGGGAGTGGGTGAACGACGTTGAGACCACCTTTAGAATCTTCATGGTACATGTCTCAGGGCATCAGTCCCCCATCCCTCCCCCCGTCCTCCCCATCCCTCCCCCCGTCCCCCCATCCCTCCCCCCGTCCCCGTTCTAAATAATTCACCCATAGCCATTCCCTTCCACCTGAGGGGCTTGTCTCCTGGCGTCAACAGCGGGACGACTTAACAGTTCCAGAAAGGTCAGTCGTTTTTCCCAGTTTGATCTGCACTTCGCACTCCGTGCTCTGGGTACACGTACAGCCCCATTGCCCCCAGCCCCACGGCCCCCCAGGCTAATGCACTCTGTGTTTACGGGCCCCTCTAATACGCCATTCTCTGATCTGACAAGTTGGGCCTCTCATCTTGAGCACACCTTCAGCAAGGGCAACCAGCACTCACTCACTGGCCACTAAGTGCCTTTTCAGGTTCAGGCTGAGGGTTAGGATAAAACAAAAAAAATCCGTTGCACCAAATCGAATGATTTTTGGGTGAATTAATGGAAGGGAGGGACTACTGTAGTGTATCAACAGTGTGTGAATTGATCATCTCCGACCACCACTACCATCTTAACCCCCCTTGCCAAAGCTGACATTTCTTGGGCTCTGTCCATTGCCTCTCTCCCAGTCTATAAGAGTAGAACTCAGTGAAATGGATGATGCCCTAGGTTATTAGAAAGAACATGCATGATCCAAATGGGTTCATCCATCAGTGCTTGACTCGTATTGACTGAAATTAAAGAGCAGGTGGAATCTCCTCGATACTCAACTGTGCGAAGCACACTGGCAGATAATGGGAGCACACTGGCAGATAATGGGAGTACACTGGCAGATAATGGGAGCACACTGGCAGATAATGGGAGCACACTGGCAGATAATGGGAGCACACTGGCAGATAATGGAAGCACACTGGCAGATAATGGGAGCACACTGGCAGATAATGGGAGCACACTGGCAGATAATGGGAGCACACTGGCAGATAATGGGAGTACACTGGCAGATAATGGGAGTACACTGGCAGATAATGGGAGTACACTGGCAGATAATGGGAGCACACTGGCAGATAATGGGAGCACACTGGCAGATAATGGGAGCACACTGGCAGATAATGGGAAGCACACTGGCAGATAATGGGAGCACACTGGCAGATAATGGGAGCACACTGGCAGATAATGGGAGCACACTGGCAGATAATGGGAGCACACTGGCAGATAATGGGAGCACACTGGCAGATAATGGAAGCACACTGGCAGATAATGGAAGCACACTGGCAGATAATGGATTTGGTATGTAGTCAATGGGTTGCCTATTATACAATGCCGTGTACATCGCAGTGTAACTAATTCATGAAAACATCCTTGGTATGATTGTACATTTGACTGTGAGAAATTGTCACATGCCCAGTCATGTATGATTTGACTTTCACTATACACAGTATGAAACTGATTTGGTTGATCTATGATCTAATCAAGCCTGGACATAATACACCAGCAAAACACTACCACATACCACAGATGTAGAATCTTAATTTGATCACACTTTTGTTGCTGAGAATCTTCCTGCGGTGCAGGGAAGGCAGATTAGTTTCGTGATTGACATAAATTCACTGAAAACCCGCACTAAAACACAGTTGTGTTAACAGTATTGCACTTTTCATGTGGCCCACATTTGTCCAGCTAATAGCCTAACCACCAATCAAGCAACTACTAAATGTTTAAATCCTGTTGCTATTATTTTACTACAACAATGCTGGTCAAATTAAGATCCTATATCTGTACAATGCCCTTGTAATAAAATACTGTACACCTTCTAATACAAACACCTTGATTACAGCTACAGTGTCATTGTGCAAAATGGTACGCGGCATCATCTGGACATGTGTGCAACAAAAGTTTAACATTCACCATTTCTGTCAAGCGGTCTACACGTACAACTTGATGATATTGTTTGATCAATCTAAAGCATGCACCTCACAGAACTCACTGCAACTGCCTCTGCAATGGGATGCTGCAAAGTAAATGCAGCGTTCCGTTGAAGACAATTTACCAGTTTACCGGCTGACCTTAACTCCTCCTAAACAATCATCTGCGTTAATTCATAGATCCTCATTGATGAGCTCCCATCTGACATATTTCTGTGTTCAGGGCCCATAAAGGCGGCAGAATTGACACTGAGCTCCCTCAGTCTGCTCCTATTAAGCCGGGTTGTCCACTTCTGCCTACACAAGCCATTACCAGTCAAGTGACAGTGCGAAACAGTGACATTAAACCGCACCCCTTCATCCCAAACCAAATCTAAGCACTGTGATTCAACTTGTCATTGGTGAAATATTCATACCAGCGGCCAGGGAAAACTTTGTCCCAAAGTTTGTCTCTGATCTGTCTAATGTGAGCTTGGACAAGGTCTTGCCTCTTAGTGTCACAGGTTATTAAGAGAAAGGGTCTTCTATGCTAAAAAATCTACACACAAAATGGCAGCCGATCAGCCATTGAGTTGTAGCATTTCAAGCCTGGTGTTATCCTGTGTACGTTTGGTTGTAGTACTGATCTGTAAGAGGCATACCTGAATATGAGCAAGCCTTTGACATTTTAAAAGACCTTAAAGGACCTATGTAAAATACCCCATGTAAAATAAATGTGGCAATGTGAACAATGTTTTCTCAAAGTTGGAATTGCAATAAATACATTTAAAATTCACCAGTATCCATCATTACGATAGCTACCTTGGACAGCAAATTGAAGCTCTTTGGGGTCCAGCACTGTTGTCCTCTTATCCTGGGTCTTCTTCCCTCCCCGGCGGTTGCCCCGCCTTTTCCTGCTCTCACCCCACAGGTTGGAGCCGCCATGCATGCTGGGAATGTTTAAAATTGCGATGCCTTCCAAAGAGATGCTGTCTAGGTCCAGAGTGATGCCGTCGCACTTTACAAAGGACAAGGGTCAGGAAAGAAAGCGAGAGAGAGAGGAAGAGGGAGGGAGCAAGAGAGAGAGAGAGAGAGAGAGAGGGATTACATCAAATCAATAATCAAAATGTTCCTCTTGAAACATTTGTGTAGCAATTAAATAACATTAAGTAGATCATGCTAATTATGCATGAGCCAGAGCTTCTCATTTAGGTGTTATCAAAACTTGACCATGCTCATCTGGCAGCCTTCACTGCTCAGTGATAATTAACAGTTTATGTCGAAGCCATTTGATCTTTGACAAGCTGGAAATGTCCACCAGAAGGGGACCTGCCACCAGCCATGACTCCTAACAACCTTCTACCAGTATGGCATCCATATTAGGAATTCCCTCATTTGCCAGCTGTATAATAACAGGCCACTTCTCTGTCCTCTCTCAGTGGAGTTTAAATACATGGCCTGTAATTCCACACCGAACCTGCTCCCCTTCAGTACCATACTAAGTAGCCATCCACGGCTAATTAATGAAGACCTCTACCACCGCTGATGGCTCTGAGGAGGGGAGATGGATCGGCTAGACACCACCTTCATTATCCCTCAATATCACACACAGCAGGACCGTGCCGGGATAATTACCTGTGTGTTGGGCTGAGGATCCGTTAGGGGAGTGGGAGGGGGAGAGGGGAGGCCTCCCTCCCTCCTCAACACTTCCAGACTGAAATTGGTACAAATGGAAGGCTATTTGTGGATCAGGAGGTGGCTGGTGCTCAGTGTCTTAAAATGGTGTGCACTAGATTAGAGGCATTACTCTCTCCCCAGGAGATTGTACCTAGGTGTTATACTTTTTGCTCCTTGTTTCCCACTGCATTGTGTCTGCTTTCAAAAGACTTCATTTTGCATGTTAACAGTAGGTGTTCTTGTTGCAGAGAACAGTGAGAGTAGTTTATGTTGAATTATTGCTTATTCATTACACAGTAGTGCAATCAAATGGTGACAAGTCATAGCATTAAATAGCATAAAAATACTTAGTCCCAATCTCCCAAAATTGAAAGCAGGCAGTTGTACTTACCTCAACCTCCAGAAAGTCGTGGAGCTTCTTGCATGTGGCCGAGAAGGTCTCAGAAGTGCCAAACTCAAAGTACCACAGCTTATTCTTTGTTCTGAAAAACAAGACAACAAGAAGTGTAAGGGGACTAGGAGGAAACAAAAATCTCTCTCTCCCCACATCAAAATCTCTCTCCCACAGTCAGCAATACAAAAAGGGGATGAAGAGATTTCCCTCTCTCTCACATTCCTCTCTTTTAGTTAGTTTGGGTTTTATGGAATAGCTCTCTATCTATAATAGCTTTAATTCATGTACAGTTTTTATTTAAATGTATTTATTTCAGACTTTTCAGAATTGACTTGGAAGTATTCTCCACCATTGTTTATCAACATTTTTTTTTAAAAACAATACAACACGTTTTATTGTCACATACACCCAAGAGGTGCAGTGAAATGTGTTGTTTTACAGGGTCAGCCATAGTAGTACGGCACCCGTGGAGCAAATTAGGGTTAAAGGCCTTGCTCAAGGGCACATCGACAGATTTTTCACCTTGTTGGCTTGGGTATTCAAACCAGCAACCTTTCGGTTACTGGCCCAACACTAAAACTGCTAGGCTACCTGCTGCCCTATAACCCGCTACAGTGAATACCATCCACTATTGTCTGAGAATTTAAAATACATTTGATATTGGATTTAAAACATATTCACAATATCCAATCTCCGAAAACATACGTCATTCATTAATCATAATGTCTCACACACGTAGAAGCCGAAAGACTAACGTAAAGCCGAATAACCACTAGAGTATGTGGGGTGGGTACTTAGCATTAAAACACAGCAAGGGGTGAGAGAGGGTAATCTAACTGGCCCTTCATTTAACTGAGGACTGGGGTGCTGCTCCCCTGGTTTCCTAGGGGCACATGATCCCAGAGCTAAGCCTGATGATCAATGACCCTGCTAGTTAGAGTCACCATCTGTTGTTATAACAGTGTGATACTCTGTATAGAGCCTATATGCTTTTACTTTACTGAGCCGGATTGTATTTATTAAGCGTCTCAGAGCAGGAGTGCAGATTTAGGATCAGGTCCCCGCTGTCCATTCATTGCAATCTAAAAAGGTCAAACTGATCCTAGACCAACACTCCTACCCCGAGATGCTTTCTGAATACTGTCCCAGGCGTTAATCTGAAGATTGGTGCAGAACGTAGGATACACCTTAAGACAGAGCAAGCTTTGAAACAAAGCAAATGGAAACTCTGAAATACTCCACGTGGACCGATGAGTGAGAATTAATAACTGTAGGCCTAATACCCAAAGGGAAACTATTATACAGAACAGAGAACAAAAATATCTATGAAGACAGGATTTCTTCTAGACTCTCCTGGTTTAAAAGGCCTACAAGGTGAATCAATATTACTAAACGCTCTGGTAGCCACAGTTTGGCCAGCAAAGATGACTTGTCTCAACCTATTGCACTCTGCCCATAGAGTTGGTGAGCCTTGAAAGAGTCATAATAACTCACAGCCCTTTGAGCATGAATTAAGTGGGAGAAAGAAGATATCTATCAACACGTGTTAAGAAAGATGTTCAAACATCTTTCGCTTGGCAAAAACAGATGGAGCAGTCTCTGAATGAGGAATATTAGCTAATCTTTGTAGATTCTGTACTGTACATGTAGTACACATTGGAGTTCAGTTTAATAAGTGAAGTTAATGAGGCATTAATCAACCTCAGGAGGCTGAAGAAATTTGTCTTGTCACCTAAAAACCTCACAAACTTTTACAGATACACAACTGAGAGCATCCTGTCAGGCTGTATCGCCGCCTGGTACGGCAACTGTGCCACCCACAACCGCAGGGCTCTCCAGAGGGTGGTGCAGTCTGCACAACACACCCCGAGGGCAAACTACCTGCCCTCCACCTACAGCACCCGATGTCACAGGAAGGACAAAAAGATAATCAAGGACAAAACCACCCGAGCCACTGCCTGTTCCCCTGCTACCATCCAGAAGGCGAGGTCAGTACAGGTGCATCAAAGCTGGGACCGAGAGACTGAAAAGCAGCTTCTATCTCAAGGCCATCATACTGTTAAACAGCCATCACTACCGCAGAGAGGCTGCTGCCTACATACAGACTTGAAATCATTGGCCACTTTAATAAATGCAACACTAGTCACTTTAATAATGTTTATACATCTTGTATTACTCATTTCATATGTATATACTGTATTCTATACTATCTATTGCATCTTGGCCTATACAGCTCTGCCATT
Source organism: Oncorhynchus tshawytscha (assembly GCF_018296145.1). Classification (NCBI taxonomy): domain Eukaryota; kingdom Metazoa; phylum Chordata; class Actinopteri; order Salmoniformes; family Salmonidae; genus Oncorhynchus; species Oncorhynchus tshawytscha. The sequence goes on along the minus strand of NC_056451.1, from coordinate 9,992,930 downwards.
TCTCATCCATATATTTATATTTATATATTCTTATTCCATTCCATTCCTTATTCCATTAGGTATTTGTTGTGGAATTGTTAGATATTACTTGCTAGATATTGCTGCACTGTCGTAACTAGAAGCACAAGCATTTAGATACACTCGCAATAACATCTGCTAAACATGTGCATATGACCAATAACATTTGATTTGATGGCGGACTAAATGCTGCTCTAACATTCATAGCATCACATCACATCCCATCCGTATAGAGAAAGTTTATGAGCACCAATGTCTATTTACAGCTAAATGCTTGACTTTCTTTAGAGATTTCTTTGAAAGCACACCACACAGCCAACAGAAGATTTATCATCATGGGGCTTTCGCGAGAGAGAAAAAAACAACCTTACCACAGTGCTGACATGCAGAACTGAAGACAATAAAAAATGGCCTTCTTTTCGCTGGAATCAAAGCTTTACAAGCGGGATGTATTAGTGTAAGCAGAGTAACAATCACTAAATTATTGATTTCCTCATTAGGAGTTTTGTCAGGGCCATTTAGCTGCTTTATAAATTAGCTTTCATTAGCCACTTGCAGGATAGCCCAGCCTCAATGTTGATTTATAATGTGCAAGATGGTCAATAGGTGCGGGAAGAGAGGAGTAAAGGAGAGAGAGCGAGAGAGGGAAAGCGAGAGCAAAAGAGAGAGCGAAAGAGAGCGAGAGACAGTGGGGAAAGACATGGGGCGTGCTGAGAGGGCCTACTACACAATGACACATCTAGCATCTCTCAAACATGACTTCCAACAGCTGCCCTGGGCTCCATGTGCAACCCTCACCATAAATCTGGGTGCTTAGCAGACCTAGCACAAGGCCGGCTACAGTAAATGTGCAATGTAGGCTATTTCAAATACTATTTGAACCCAGGTCTGGTTCCTTCTCACGAGAGACTTGTCTATGGCAGCCGAGAACGACAACACACAAGCACTCCTGTCGCAGACAAAACACAAATGCAGACATGAGCATCATTTGCAAACAAACAAATGTGGTGGCCTATTCGCGAGTCTATTAAAAAACAAAGCAACTTGTGGTGTGACTGAAACTAAACGATGTGCAGCCTTTACACCTGCAGTGAGCTGTTGGAGGAATAATTTGCAGCACTCGCTGAGGTGAAATTGTTTTGTTTTGTTTTTGTTATTTTCAAGAGACTCTAGCACATCTGAAGCACTGCGACCTTTAAGTCACAGGGGAACTACCCAGGTTTCCAAGCAGCTGTATTATTTGGTTGCCAGGCGGAAAGTTCCTCTCTGTTTACATGAGAGGCAAACTCAAGAGGCTATTACTCTCCTCTGATGTACTGTACCTTTTGTACAGTGCACCACTTATCACCACAGTAATAGGCTTAATACAGCATGTCTAAAACACAGCACATACAGTACACACAGCACATACAGTACACACAGCACATACAGTACAATATAACCAAAACCAAACACAGCACTTTCTAGACAGTCTCAAGTCGACTTTGTAGTAGTTAAAGATGGGAATAGATAGTTGACATCTGAATGTCCTGATTGTTCCCTCTACTTAATGTAGGATGTCTGAAACATGTGTAAAACATACAGTAGTTTATACAGCAAATTCACTATTTCAGTACAATATCAAGGTTATATTTTACTGTAAACTAAACCAAAACACAGCACTTTGTCATTCTCAAGTCTACTTAACGTAGTCAAAGAAGGGAATAGACAAAGTCAAAATCAACACAATACTACTACTACAGCATTGACTTCTTTCCAGTACAACATAACCAAAACGCAACACTTTTTCGTCTACAACTTTGTGTAGTAGTTAAACATGGGAACAAGTAGAACTGATAGAGTCGACATCTGACTGTCCTGTCGATTCCCTCCACTTAACCTAACAAGAGAGCCATGGCAACAAATCACGGCCTTATCTCCCTGTTCATGAGATAATTAGGAGCATCCCATTGGCCCCATCGGATTCCCATCCTTTATGTGCTGATAGACTGGCGCTCAGCACCATGATCTGAAACACAGCTGGAACAGGGAGAGGCTCCAGTGAGATGGCCTTTGAGGATCAATGGAGAATCAACTGAAAATCATGATCATCTGAACACACTGATACTTTTAATGTGGGTCAAGAGATTTGACTTTGCAATAAAAGTGAATATAAAGGGGATTCATTAACCAGAGTGTGTCAATAATATCATAACTTATATTATATTGCAAATGTAAGTTCATTTTGAAGATCATATAAACAAAGAAAGGTACTTTTTTCCACCATTTAGTGCACAAGAGACAATATGTAGCTACAACTGCGATGTCAAAAGACAACACTGTCTCAGGTTTCACCAACAAGTGAAGCAAGCAGCTCCCTGCGCAGGCTTAGCACAGTATTATGCCCCTGTTCTCTCCTCATCAGTCAACTCATCTACTTTATAAACCCCTGTCTCGTCACTATATTAAAAAGTGTCAAAGGCAAACGGGCTTCAGTGTAGCATGGCTAGGCTCTCCCCAGGCCACAGCACCTTACAATACTCTTCAATGATCTTTCTACTGTCCACTGTTAGCATGAGGCACAGAGCCATTGATTTTTCCCTCTGGCACTTAATCTCAGCCCCCATGATCTATGACCTTATTTTCACACTAATTTATTTTTTGATCAGAGGTGATAAATATCTCGTTGACATAACCAACTCTTTGTGCATTGCATCAATGCACTGTTTTGTTTAACATGACACCGCCCCGAGTGCTACAACTCTGACTGGCAGCTTGAAAAATGGCCTGTGTCGTGTTGTCTCCCCTTTCTTAAAGAGACATGCCAAATAAAACAGTACAATGAATGGGTTTGTTTGAACTCCAAGCAAAGGATCCCTGGGTGTATTTATAATATCAGTATCCTCCCAGCAAACCAAAAGTGTTTGTCAAATGTCTCCGAACATTTGTTATGTTGAAAAAGTTCTCATAACACAAAAACTGTCCAGTCTTGCTAATTATTAGACAATGTTTGCATAAAACATTCGCCTGATGTTGCAAGATCGTTCCCAGGACACATTTAGTCTGTTCTTTAAAGGTTCCCAGAATGTTTCATTAGATTGTGGGAACATTGTGGGGATATGACAAGGTTCCCAAAACACTGATACAACACAAAATGCTTGTATCAGGGTGCACAAAACATTCCTTTGATATTGCAAGAACAGCGTTTCTAAGTTTTTAAAGGTTCCCAGAACATTTAATTAGGTTATGGGAACAATGTGGGTACAAGATATGCTCTGTTGTGATGACATTCCATGTTTAAGTTAGGTTGCTCTCGACATTCCCTTAATGTTTTAAGAATGTTGACAGAACACCTGGTCCAACATTTTTAAAGGTTCCCAGAACATTTAATTAAGTTATGGGAGTTGTCTGGATGTTGCAAGAATATTCTCATATTGTACTTAAGAGGTTGCACAGAACATACCCACAATGTTGCACAATGTTCCACAATTTCCAAATGAGTCTGTTTTTATTACTTTTATTTGTTTTAGGTTTAGCATACCATTCCATTGATGTTCACACAATATATATTTTAATGTTTTTGGGATGTTATCATCATAATGTTAATAAAACCCTAACGAGAACTTAATGGGAATCTTAGCTAATGTTCTGGGAATGTTCCTGGTTTCCTGGGATAGCTCGAATCATTTTATTTGAGTTTATAAAAAATGTTCCTTGTCATTGGAACTTTTCTGTTACAAAGCTCAGCTCATACTATAAGGAAGGGCCTTTTTTGTGTGTTTTTTGTCCAATATTGAAATAATCCTAGATTCATCACAATAAATATACTGAATGGCTTGTAAGAGATATGGTCCTATCAATTGTTATAATATAGGGACTACAATAATCAGACACATAAAATCTAAAAACTATCTATCTAATGTATATTATTTGCTGTCTGTTATCTCTCACCCTAGACGTGAACATACTGCTGGTGGGAAGGTGTGAGAAGGGAACTGTGTAGCCAGCTGGTGGCTCTGCAGGGGCTATGGGGGCTCGACAGAGGATGGGGGACACAACAGGGACTAGGAGACTTTTGGAGGAGTGGTGGGGAGTCAATATGTGGCTGGGGTCTTGGACAGTAAGAGCTGCTGCTACAATATGAGAAATCAGAGGGCATTGAGACTACTATAGGGCTTTCATCTACAATCTTAGAAAAAAGGTATCCAAAAGGGTTCTTCGGCTGGTTTTAGGTAGAACCCTTTTTGGTTCCATGTATCACCCTCTCTGGAAACGGTTCCACATGGAAGCCCAAAGGGTGATATTTGGAACCCAAAAGGGTGATATCTGGAATCCAAAAAGGTTCTACACCTTTTGTTTCTAAGCCTGTATATAAGTGTCATATTAAATATTACATCCCAACCAGTTAGAATTAGAGTCTATGGGATTTACTGAACAAGACTGGTGGCTCACTTCTGAGGTCCAGACAAGTGTGAAACTATGTTTATATACGATACGGCTGTATGTGTGTGTATCCATTCATTAGTGAGTGTGTGCGTTTGTTCATTTTTGTGTGTACAGTATATGTATGTGTGTGACTGTGTGTACATTCATGCTGGGTTGGGGACAGGGCCACAGGTGAGGTCTCTCTAAATTACACTCACAAGTGGCCATTAATTATAGATGACATCCTGGTCAGACAAACGATTTCATCCTCAAATGAGGTCCGAGGGCGGCCCCTGCCCGGGTCCACAGGGGCCCTGTGGGGAAGCGGTTTGGGAGTGTGTGTGGCAGTGTGTGAGTGGATCCAGTGGGCCCTGCGCGCTTTGATGAACACACTCATTATGCTAAAGAGCGCTCCATGCCTGGGCTTCCCTGTGCCTCCAGGAAAGGTTAACGCCAGAGTGGTTCAACAGAACAGCCACAGGCTACATAAGGGAGAGTGGTAATAGAACCAGTGCTTAAGACAGTAGTAGTAATAGTAATAGACTGCCATACATCAAATACAATACCTCAGGCTTAGAACACAGACCTGTGTTGGTGACCATTGAACTGTTGCTAACAAGTTATTGAAGTTGGCTGAAAGTGTAACTGTTTTTTGAGGGTACAAAGGCAAAAACGATGAGAAAATCTCTACCTGGCTATAAATCACATATTTTTTTGTCTTTCCATCTCCCCCCCCCTCCCTCCCTTACATTCTCTCTCTCTTTCTGAGGCAGAGATTAGTGTGTAATTACATGGGAGATCAGTAACAAAGAGAGAGAAAAAGGAGCAGTATGTTTGAACTAGGCAGAGGGAGGTAGTGTGTGGCGTCGTCACGGGTCGACTGATTGTCTTACTTTTAATCCTCGACCTCATTATCACCTCTTGGTCAGGCTGCAGTCAGTAAATGAATCTATCTGCCGACGTGTCAAATCTTCACACATTCTTCCTCATAACCGCCCAGAGGTGCCAAAACAGAGAGGGAGTCACCCCCGGCCCGGCCCCAGCATTCATTACATTCATCAACCAAATCCCCTCGTTTCATAATTTAAAACACAATATGCCATTATTTTGTTGCTAATTAAACCTGATCAAATATGTATGTCTTCTTTAAGGTCAACCCGATGACAAATGTAATTGATATCCTCTGAAGAAAGAGAGAAAGACTGCGAGAAAGAGAGAAAGAAAGTAATACAGTAACTGAGAGATGGTGAATTTATCTGATTTGGAAGAGTCAGACATGTATATGCAGTTCAACTGTGACACGTGGGAATGTGTGTCAGGCTGTGTTTTTGAGTTGGGGCTGCTGTGAACTTTGAGTGTGTCTTGGTGTTGTTGGCTTTACACAGGCCCAAATGTTCTATTCTGTACAGACAGTGTTCTCTGCCTTACACCCGCTATTGAACACTGTTCATACACTCGGAAGGAAATGGCTCCATGATAAGTTGCATTCTACTGGCAATGGACATGAGCCCCTTGGACAAATCCAACAAAATATATGCTACCTTGAAAAACTATAATCATGCATTATTCAATTGGCAAGGATAGTGTGTAATAGAGAGATCCTAAACCCATTCCCTCCTGTAAATTATTCATTGAATTCAAATAACAGATGGTATCATTTTCTTAAAATATCTCAATCATTTTTCACATGGGCTTAAAATGGTATAAAACAATATATTTGATGTCTTTGTATACATGTTTCGTGTACTGTGTATTAATATATATTAGTATTAATATATATAGCCATATAGTGTTATTGATTGATATTAACCGTTTGGGAATTGAGATTTAACCCAATGATTTAAAAAGATGCAGTGTGGCTAAACCTGTACCTTCAATGTATGGCTACACTAGCATTGGAATATGCCTAAAACACACATACTGGAGAGAAAAAAACACAAACTGCAATACAAGGAAAATTTGAGTACTCTCCCATATATAATTTTGCACTGCAGCAACCCTTTGCAGATCACATAGCCGAAACAAACCTTTGGATAATAGTTTGCTAAATGTTGAACTAAAGTCAGAGTAAATATGATAAATGAATACAAATGGGATTATTAGGAGACTGTGTGTCATCACTCCGACAGATACACAATGTCAAACTACCCAAGCAAATTCAATTACCCACGCCATTACTCCCTACTGCTAGTGGAGACGTATTGGTCACGTTAAATATTGATGGGAACATAGACGCCACATTTGTTCATCTCCAACGATATTTAAGGTAATCACAGATGCTAAAATTTGAGGCATGTCCATTTACTGCATCAAGTGACTACTGAAAAAAAAGAAGAGGAAAGAGTCTATTGCAATTAGGAGGGTTCAAGCCATGTTTTTAAAGGACCAAGGTTCAGTATTGTATAGAGCTTTCTGACTTGGTGAGTATTTCTGTTCACAGGTGTCACACTACCAGAGGTCTTGAATGCCACTTTTTTCCCATATTGCTAAATGAAGGATCCACTTCAGAACTATCCCTAGTATGTTTGAACTGTATACATTGACCAATCAAACAATCTAAAAGTCCCCCCTGTAACAATGCAAAATCCGCCTGAATCCTAAATATATTTGTAGTAAACAAAAACAAAAATTCAGTAAGACATGGGCTAAAGTATGAGGAAAGAGAGAGAGGAGTTAACCATATACCAGTAAGAAGTGGCAGCTTCACAGGTGCTGACAGTCAACAGGGGGGAGTTAACATGCAGTGTTGGTAAAGTGTTGGTTAAAACCCAACAACACATACCTGCTGTTAAAGCGTTCAGGGTGTCTCTCCCTCATCATGTGGAACCGATGTGCAATGGAAGCATCCTAAATAAGGGAGAGAAAATAACATGGATTCAGCAATGACTTTGATTTTTATACTAATGTATGCAGTGGAAAAGACCTATTAACCAATGACTGTATAAATAAGGGGTACATTACTAGTCAAAGGTTTGGACACACCTACTCATTACATTTTTTTGTAATTTTTTTTATATTTTGGTTGCTACATGATTCCATATGTGTTATATCATAGTTTTGATGTCTTCACTATTATTCTACAATGTAGAAAATAGTCCAAATTAAGAAAAACCCTGGAATGAGTAGGTGTTATAAAACTTTTGACTGGTACTGTATATTAGGGGTATAAAACTGTATACATATTTTCATTTTGTAATAAGCTACAAGACTAAAAGAGTTTACATTTACATGTGGGATATTGTTATTTAAATTAATTCATTTATGAGATACAAAGATGTCGCAAAATATAGGCAAGATGTTGGTACTAAAATCAATACGATGGCTTTTTAACACCAATTAAAGTCAACTTCTTCCCCTCTGGTGATAAGCATCTCAGCCAACTTTCTATTGCACCCAAAAAACGACAAATATGCCCGATGCATATTGATATGCCTAAACAGAACCAGGGTGTTTTTGAATTCCTGGCCAACTGGAAGGCGGGCGGTGGTTGAGGTTTGAGCCAGGGATGAGGGTATTGACAGAGAGCTTGACGAACAGCACGCCGTCTTTCCACACAGGCTAATTAATTAAACACACATTGCTAGTAATCACAGCTCCCAACGTACAGGATGCTGCCGGCTCCCCTGGCAACCAACTTGTTCTCTTTCTCTCTCGCTCTCTCTCTCTGACCCGGGGCTAGAAGTGCACCACATTGGTAGACTCACTGGTAGTGTTGGGTGTGTGTGTGTGTGTGTCTGTTTGCATGCATGCAGGCATGTGTGATGATAATGACAGACTGAGATTGACAGCTACTCTATTAATCAAGAGAATCTAAGGAAAGAAAATCTGTGCCTGTTTGTTGAAGATTCGGTGTATTTCTATGAAATGCTACCAAAAAAGTAGACTACCCTTGGGCCATTTGAAGATGAAACCTCACTAGAATTTACCATGGTCTTTGTGAGTCACGATGATTGCCAAGTAAAAACAACAACTGACGAACAGTCTTCAACCACAAAAAGGGGGGGAAACTTCAGGAAACTTTTAGGGTTTGTTCCTATCCCCCCCACTTGAGCAATCTGTTTTGACCCGCTCCATGTTGAGTGGCTCTATTGAAACGCCAGCCACAGGGAGGACCCCCTGCTAGCTCTCAGTACAACATGTAGGAGAAACCAAAAAAATCAATGCCGTTTTCTTGATGTCTTTTCAAGACGCTGTTAAATAAAGACCAAAGAATTTCCAAGATCCCCGCAGACTCTATTTATCTTCAACATGAGCCAGAAGAGGTGAGATGATGGATATATCTGAAAGATTGGAACTTGATTTTCTTACAAACAGGACAATAACTGAAAACAAGAGAGTGAAAGGAAGGAGGAGTTGTTTCCCTTTTGGTTTGAAATCTGTGAAAATATACTGCAGCTCAGAAACCAGTGAGCAACCACTTCAAGTAACCTCCAAATTGAAGAAGGTACACTACAACCTCGTATACGATACGTCAAATCAAATCAAAGCTCATTTTATTGGTCGCGTACACATATTTTGCAGTTGTTATCGCGGGTGTAGCGAAACGCTTATGTTCCTAGCTCCAACAGTGCAGTAATACCTAGAAATACTAAACAATACACGCTAATCCAAAAAATTCAAATAAAGGAATTAAGAAATATATAAATATTAGAACGAGCAACGTCAGAGTTTGGTGTGCATAGACATTGGTGTGTATAGACATTATGGACAGTATATGAATGGAAAATGTGTTTACAGTTAGTTATATAGGATGAACCTTGACTAGAATACAGTATATACATAAGAAGTGGGTAAAACAGTATGTAAACATTATTAAAGTGACCAGTGTTCAATGACTATGTACATATTGCAGCAGTCTTGAGTACCGGGTGTTAGCCGGCTAGTAACAGTGACTAAAGTTCAGGGCAGGGTACTGGGCGGAGGCCAGCCAGTAGTGACTATTGAAAAGTCTGATGGCCTGGAGATAGTAGCTGTTTCTCTGTCCCAGCTTTGATACACTTGTACTGTCTCCGCCTTCTAGATGGTAGCGGGGTGAACAGGCCGTGGCTCGGGTGGCCGAGGTCCTTGATGATCTTCTTGGCCTTCCTGTGACACCAGGTGCTGTAGATGACCTGGAGGGCAGGCAGCGTGCCCCCGGTGTGGTGTGGGGCTGACCACAGCACCCGCTGGAAAGCCCTGCAGTCCCGGACGGTGGTGCATCTGTAGAAGTTCCTGTCCTTCCTGTAGAAGTTCCCGTCAGTCTTTAACTGTAACTAGATGGACTGCAACTACATTCCACTAAAGCTACTTTGTTCCTCCAGGGCCAATTTAATGTAGCGCAAGTTCATATGTACAATAAGAGGACATTAACAGTAGATTATCTGAGCTGATGATACAAACATCTTCAACCTCAATCCCCAAACAGCAGTAGGACAATGAAGTCTCACTCTCACACTCCCTCTCACTCATCTTGGGGGCGCCTTCAAATAATTAGCATTGCAAAACTCTGGCACCCAAATTAATACAGGACGTGTGTAATGTAATGTGCCCTCATAGCTCAAAGTTTAGTCCAATTATGAGCGGTGCTCAGGCAGCTGATGACTCTCCTTCACGGGGAGAGTAATGACTTTGACATGCGAGCCTGGGTCATTAGACGAACTGACTGCATCATCTTAGGACCTCCTCTGTGATTAGGTCTGTTCCCTCAGCACACTAAGCCCTGATTGAGATCATTACACTTCACGTCACTTTAACATCCTCATAAAGGGATGGCGACATTAATTCCATTCAACTGGACGGAATGGCTGGATTGGAAGGATAGGAACAGGAGGTGTGCTACAATAGTTGACGATGTGGTCGGATGATGGTCTATTGGGAAGGCTTTATGACTTTTGGTGTAAATCTTGTAAAAATGGAAGAGGAAGTTGTAGGTGATCTTGGTACTTTGTGAAGTTTGACTGGGATGGTGGGTTTAAAATATGTTTTGAAATATACTCTCCCCATCCAACACGGTTACCCGTTCATTCACCAACCCCTGGGCTTGTGCATGTTCAAACAGACGCCTTTCGGTTTGTGCAAAGCCTGAGCCACCTTCAACGCCTGATGCAATGGCAGGTTGATGCTTATTGTCATGAATCTGAAATTAGTGATTTCCGCTGGATGGGCCAGCTGCAAAGTAAAAATTGGCTATATTGTAAAAATTCAGGAAAACAAAAATTTGATTTTTGGTCTTAATTTAAGGTTAGGTTTAAAATCAGATTTTATGACTTGGTGGCTGTGCCAGCTAGGAACCATTCTGTAGAGCTGCCTCCAGTGCAATAACAACAATGAATGCCAACCTGTGTTGCAATGCTTCAAATTTTTAAGACGAAAAAAGATGTGTACTCTGCACATGAAATGTTTGAAATCCAATAATAAGATGCTTATGATTACACTTTTCTGTGGCTCGACATAGTGAACCCTTTTGGTTAGTACTGATCCTCCGAGGTTGACTCGACAGAAATGTCATTACAGAAACAATCTTTCTTCATCTGCATAATCTCTGAGGTAATTATTAGCTTGACTTGTTTTGTAATCTTTATTGTATTCAGTGTCTCTTTCCAACGGAAAGCAAGATTTGATGTGAAATGTGACAAAATATATCACACTCAATTCCATCGAGAGCTCCGAATCTTCCTAATCCTGGGAAAACAACTTCATTTGTCAACACATTCGTTAGATACTAATCCCACTGTTAGAAGGCCATGAAAATAGTGTTATAACAATCAAGTCTATTGGTTGCAATGGCTTAAAGTAATACTTCTGCTAAGGCTGCTACCCTTCTTTGGTTGAAGGTTATTGCAATATCTGTACATACATTCAGAATACATGTTTTGCCTCAAGCCACAACGAATATTGAGGAATTATGAGAGAAATGATCTTTATTTATTCCAATGCTTACAACCCCTTCGTCTGTTAAGTGGACCTACCTTCATCAATACGGGACAAAGCCAAGGTATTTATTTGACTAACATTTCTAAGGACATGCATCCCTCATTTCCACATCAGGTTCGAATGTCACAACACCAAGATGCCGCCGTCTCCCAACCTGCAAATGTCAATTACCGTATTTCCCCTGACATTTATCAGTAATGACCCACACGAGCTGGGTGTAATCAGTGTCATTATGTTGAAGATGGACAGAGATGGGCCCGACTCTTCTGTTGATGAGTTGAAAGGTGCGTAACACCACGCAGATGCACAAAATACAACATATTCTTCAATCAGAGGTGGTTGAAGCTTTAACACATCTCAATGAAGGCGTATTAACTAGCATTTGATCAAAATTAGTAAGATTACTCAGAAGAACATATGATTGTGTTGCTTCTTTAAATTCGGTATACAGTATCCAATTGATCCAATTGAGGCCTTTGTATAGATTATTCGATTGAAATGGATGATCCACGATAAGCATGAAGCTGTCAGTCGTGTTGTTTTAGGTGAGAGCCTTAGATCAAACTTGGCCCTCTCCTATTGACTAGTCCAGTTTGTTGACCCACTGTTCTTGCTGAAAGGGATAGATCATTTTAGATATTTAGATATGTGTTTACTTATCTTGAAACCAGTCTATGGACAAGGAGTGACTGCAATCCACACTTTCGCTTTGTTAAAATAGCCACTGCCAAGATTTGCTAATATTAGGAAACAAATGTTTCAAATCACTGAACTAGGCCTTTAATGTGACATATGCTCTGTATATTAGTGTAAGTAACTCACCACCCCAATAGAGAAATAGTTGTTGACGATGCTGTAAGGCACAGGGTCTCCGCGCTCTTCTTTGTCCGTGGGTGTGACGTTAATCTTCCAGCGGTCCAACATCACCTCAGAGCTGTTCTCTATGCCCCTCAGGATGTTCAGAATGCTCTCTCCCTCATAACCTAATATACAAACAACATAGGATAGCTTATGTTGTAGATAATACCCCAGAACATAAGCTAAAACCTGTTACAGTGTAGGCCATAAGTATTTTATTATAACATTATTCTCTGTAACTATTTATGCCTACTGATTTATTCCTACATGCAAACATAGGTAACATTTACAGTCAAAGGAGAAAATGAATATAATGTTCAAATCTAAATTCAATCTCATGAGTCATGTAATTGGACAACAAAAATGTGGCCACACATTTATGTGAAAAAATTGCACACTTTGGGTCAGTAAATTGCTATTAAACATACCTCCTCCCCATCGCAGACACCGTGCCAGGTCATTTCCTGTTCCAAGGGGAAGTACACACACAGGGGGGTTCCTGTCCAGATTGGCCTTATCTACACAAGGGGTACAACAAAAACATCATACTGTATTATTATTACTATGCCATTGAGCAGACGCTTTTATCCAGAGCAACTTACAGTCAAGCAGGGCTCCCGAATGGCGCAGCAGTCTAAGGCACTCCATCTCAGTGCTAGAGTCGTCACTACAGACCCTGGTTCGATTCAAGGCTGTATCACAACCGTCCGTGATTGGGAGTCCCATGTAACCTTACTTGACCAGGCAAGTCAGTTAAGAACAAATTCTTATTTACAATGACGGCCTATACCGGCCAAACACCGGGACAACATCGGGCCAATCCCCCCTATGGGACTCCCAATCACGGCCGGTTGTGATACAGCCTGGATTCGAACCAGGGTGTCTGTAGTGACGCCTCAAGCACAGAGATGCAGTGCCTAAGACCGCTGCGCGCCATAGGGTGGCGCACAATTGGCCCAGCGACAGAGGACCTCACCCCCACATTCGGACCACAACAACAAAACTGAACACGGTTCCACTTTAATATACTGTATACATTTTTATTTAACTTTGATTTGCCCAGGTCTCTGAGTAAAAAAATAAAAATCCCATTCAGTGCAGCATGGTTATCTGACCTTCACTCAAATCTAAACTCTGACATCTGTGCAACAACAAACGGCGACGTGAATGTCCAGTCTCACAGGCTATTTCAGGAGTAGCATTCATTCTGTCCATGTTATTACTTCTCTTTGTTTTGATTGATAAAAAAATGGAGGCAATTTTTAAAGGCAGAACCAGAAATAAGTCTTCAAGGAAAAATGGACTTGAGGCTGTTTCTCAAATGACGACTAATATGCCGATTTTGAACTCACATAATCATCCTGTTTTACCTCCCTCGAACACGCCGGCTTGGACGTAATGAAAATGTTTATATACAAATCATAAAAGTATATTTGATGCTTTCTTGCAGAATAACAAGAGCACTGTTAATTTCACCAAAGTAATACAAAATAATACAAATTGAAACGCACAAAAAAATGTCACTGTACGGCACAATTGTACAGGTTTTGAAGAAAGCACAATGAAACGTTAAGGAAAGGGGGAAACTGTTATAATGCAAAAGTTATGTTATATTTAGAATTGAGAGGACCAAATTCATACTTAGGCCTATTTCCATTCATCCCAATAGTATAATCACTAGTATTTACCAGGATGTGTTCACCAGTCTGTTCACCAGTGTAACACTGGTGTGGCAGTGGAAGTGCACACTCACCTATGAAATCCAGAATCCAACCGACTGTCCCATCCCCACCACAAGCTAACACTCTGAAATCTGGAACCTCTCGGAAGAAATTCAACCTTGAACACAACAAAAAAAATCATATACACAATATCAATCATGTAATGCAGGAAATAATCCCCTTTTAGAGAGAAACACATTCTTTTCTTTATCTACTATAAATTCAATAAAAATCTTCAGACATCCTCAGACATTATCCCTATTTTATCTCACATCTTACAGTATATTGTAACTCTGCTGCACTGGAGCGGCTCTGCAAAGGCCCCTATAATCTCACAAAATAACACATATCACATTGACAATTATTCCTTCAGCCAGCTAGTCTGTTCAGAGGCTAATCGGATCAAGATGGCCAATGTTCAGTCCAACTTCTTCCGTTCCTTCACAATAACAAAGCCCTAACTGAATGAGGGAGCCTCCAAACCTCATACGGCGGATAAATGATTCGCTCAATTACTCTCCAACTGGGACTGCAAACCGCATTAGGTGCAAAACAGACGGCCGCGAACATGAAAGGCAACTTTGGGGATATTTAAATACCAAGAAACAAACACTTCATTTGGGCTAATTGCATTAGCGCTAGTGCTAATTGACAGCAGTGTGTGAGGCTGCCTCAGCCTGCTAGTGACCACGGTGACCAGTCACCTTGCTAAGGCCAACCGCATTACGTACACTTCACCAAATATTAACAAGGTTACAGCCGGGCAAGGTCATCTGGAATGTTCCCAACTAAAGATAGAGGGGGGCTTCTTCTGAGTGCAACACGTCTCTTAGAGCCTCGTCAATAAACATGGCCTTCCCAGCCAACAAAGCTCCAAACACAGAGAATCAATACTGAAGACACAATATGGCCGACAAGGTCAATTTCAAATCTTACGACTGTGTAAGATAAATATATGGCGTAAAGCCATTATTTTGCCCCTCTGGGACACTGTAATTATGAACATAAACTTAACTGTCTACAAAAGTTTATATTGGACTTTTCCTCTTCGCAAACCATTTACATTCTGCTTTCAAAACCTAATCAAAGTCCAGCAACATCAGAGCACGGCAGTGACGTGTTCCTGCATTTCAGAATGTTCCGGAATTGGTGTGTCTAAAACAAAAGGGGCGGAACCTTGTGCGTCGAGATGATCTGCTCATCTTCTTAATCATAGGCACGGATAGTCCAACAACCCCAGACCCATGCCTGTGCAGCCTACAGCAGTATACTTGATCACACATCAGCATGCCTCGCGTCACTCACAATATATCACTATTCCCACACACTGTAACCAATACTAGACTCAAGCACAGTGTTGTTGTCTCACTGTTTGTGATCTCCGATCTCACCTTTCAATCACGTCTGCATATGAATCCGGATTGAGTGAGAGGCTCAAATTGAGAGACCTCCCCTGCATGAGATGTTGGATATTATGACTGGGCAACAGCGGAATACATTAGGGCTTTGTAAACAGTCGCTCATCCACCACTCTGATTCCACATGTAACTTGAGGATAATAATGATAGTTGAATCATGACTGTAGAGTGTTCTGTGCACTTTAGGTGATGTTGCTTAGTCTGTGTGAGATGATTAGAGCAGAACTTACCCAGGCATGGGTCCGTTCTTGGCCAGGTTGTATACCTGCCTAGGGTTTAAGAGGTACTGGAATTTTCTGTAGATCCTGGAGCGGAGAAGAGAGAAGAGGAGAAGAGAGAAGAGGAGAGAAGAGGAGAGGAGAAAAGAGGAGAAAAGAGGAGAAACAAGGAAAGAAAAGGATGAAATTGTGTCAACCAGCAATATAGTGTTGAGTTGACCCACAGAAACATCTCCCCCTTACAGCTACCACAGAACATCTGGATCGTGAAGAAAAGTCCAAATGCAAACGCTTAATTGAAATGTGATCAACTGAACCCCTGTACATAGTCCGTATGCCCGTTTTGCTACAGTATGATTGACAGCTCCAATGCCGAGGACGAAGTCATTAGAAAGACTAATTCATTTTCATTTCAATTTCATTATATCAACTGGCTCAAGTCATATTTTGATCTCATCATTTAAACAAATGAGGACTGGAGTAATAAGGAGTAGAATGAATGTGTTCAGTAATAACCCAATTAGGCCCTGGGTTAAAGAAGAAGGTCTAAATCTATACACTGACAACCAGGGATGTGACAGTCAAAGACAGTGCCATCTAAGAACCTCTGCAGAATCAACGAGGAGTCTGTAGGTCAATGTTATTGTGTTTCTATTTGACTAACTAAGCCTTGAGCACTCTGTGTACAGCCAGGCTTTGCAGCTCTTTGATTGAAGAGCAGTTCTGAGAATCCCTATTTTTTTTTTTTACAGAGAGTTAGAGTGTGGGGAGAGAGTGTGCTTACCTGTCTCCCTGCTTCCCTCCACTCTTTGGATTCACAAACACTAGCAGAGGATGAGTTCCCTCTATTGTTGTGATCTATGCAAAATATATCAAAACAGAAAGAGATTTCAGTCCAATTGCTTATAATGCAGTAGGCTGATCTGACGTCAGAGTATAGCGTAAAATCATTATTATAAACAGTGAATAGAAAAAAATATTCATATTTATTTAAAAAATTGGCTGGCTGCTTCACCCTGGCCTCTCTTGTTACTGTTAAGGTTCAAACATTTATCATGTGAACAACAGCCAATACCCAACAAAATCCCAGGAAATTGAAAAAAGATACCCCTCCTTATTCAAGTTATAACCATCACCATCTCCTGATTGGGAGAAGCACTTTGAGTCTTGCGTGACATGGGGGCCATCCTTAGGGACAAGCCTCTTCATTGCTACCTCTGGTAGAGCAGTGGACAGAGAGAAGCAGCAGGCCTCTACCACGGAGGAGGCAGCCAGGGCTGGGGCGAGGCATAAACAAAACAAGCCCTAATCGCGGGCTGAAGCCTACTAGTTGGCCTTCCTGCCACTCAGTGGCGGGCGGCGGTGACAGTGCGCCCGTGCATCTCCTTGACACAGATGAAGCTCTTAACTCTCCCTGTCTGCTATCCCAGCAGGCCGAGCGGTGGATTAATGAGCTCCCTGTCCAGCCAGGAGTGATCCATTACTTCCTCTAATTATAAATAATAATCCTGATTATTACTCTGGTTAGCAGGAGAAGGCAGAGATGGATGTGGCGGGGAGATGATTCAGGTTGATTGTCACCGGTTGTCTGTCTGTTAGATATTAGGGAGGATTTGGATGGAGCGGATTCTTGTTTTGTTCACCAGTAGAAACTAATCTCATATTAATCCCACCAGTGTCTTTTCGTATTATCCTGCGCCCATCAAAGGCTAAATTGTGGTTAGATTAGAAATGTCCATTTACAGTACACATTCTTCACAAATTTCTACAAAATTTTGAAGAAAAAGAAAAATATTTGGATTGTCACCTGTAGTCCTTGGCCATCCACTGTGACTGAGTTGGCTCTCTGCATCTTCCCTCTGCCTCCTGATTGGCTGGATCTGGAATCTTTCCTCACCGTAGACTGTCTTTCCTGGGGGTCAAAGTGCAGACAGTAGAAATGGGCACCTTGAAAACAATCTAATAGACATTATCAAAAATATGTTGCCTCTATAAATATGAGAAACTGTGATCTATGTATGAGGAAATATACATATATTTTCATAAAGCTATCATGTGGTGAATTTGTATATAAGCAGAATATGGCATCGTTTTGAAAGTTAAACTCACCAGTACGACAGGACAGATTGTGTTGGGGGGCAGGATATGGTCCTTCAGTGGTCCACAGTCACACTCAGGTTTCACATGGGAGGCACACTTATTATGAAGCTGGATGAGGGGAAACACTCAATTACAACCATATTAGTATTAGGGTGACATTCAAGATCATAACATATTATTCAATGTTACCTTTCATTTGATTGTAATTCGATATTAGAGTTCAGTTCCTTTAAAATGTATGGGGGCCATAAAATATAACGTTCAGTTTGTATCAGCTATGTAGAATTGTTTTTAGCTAAACACCAAGTGCTGTTGAGTAAAAAGTAAGAGCACATTGTGTGATTTACAAAAACACAACTGCTAACAGTGGATTTATTTAGAAAATAATGATATCAAAACACATTTTCAATGTGGTTTATTTTCTATTAGCAGAATACTGGAAATAACTGTTACTTGGTGTAAATTGGCAAAGTGATAGGACTCGGATAAAAGGTGCAAAAAAGAAATCATAAACAGCAAGAAACAGTGGAAAATAATGAGGAGGTGGCTGATTCTCCTCGGGGGGGGGCGTACCGTGACTTGGCACCACACACAGTGAAGCCCAGTCAAACCCTGGTAACACTTAATGGTTTTGTGACACTTGTCACACTTGGTCGGGCAGTTTCCCTCCACCCAGAAATGGTGCATCACCTGTGGAGCGAGAGACAGAGAGAGACAGAGAGAAACAGAGAGAGACAGAGAGAAACAGAGAGAAACAGAGAGAGACAGAGAGAAACAGAGAGAAACAGAGGAGAAACAGAGAGACAGAGAGAGACAGAGAGAAACAGAGAGAGACAGAGAGAAACAGAGAGAGACAGAGAGAAACAGAGAGAGACAGAGAGAGACAGAGAGACAGCGAGAAACAGAGAGAAACAGAGAGAGACAGAGGAGAAACAGAGAGAAACAGAGAGGATCAGAGGAGAAACAGAGGAGAAACAGAGAGAAACAGAGGAGAAACAGAGAGAAACAGAGAGAAATAGAGGAGGAAAGCAGAACAGAAAACAAGTGAGAAATCCACAATAGTAAGAAAGAAAGAAATCAAGATAGAAAGTAACACAAATGTAACAATACTGTCTGTGTATTGGGCATGTATTTAAACCAGACTAAATATTGTAATTAGGTATGCTTAGTATCAGAATGAGTTGTTTAATTCCATTAGTGAGGAAGGAGCCCTGGATCTAAGCTCCGTGGAGCATCGCTGATCCGAGCGTGCCGATTAGTAAACACTCCAATTGGACGCACCTCTGTGTTTTTCTTGCTCTTCACGTAGGTTTTGATGCACGACGGAGGAGCACGGGCCACACAGCGCTCATGGACAGTGTACTTGCAGACTGGGAGAGGTGGAATACACATTTTGACCCCTCAAAAAAATCACAAAAACAACTAAGAATAGCAAACACTAAACTGAGGTT
Source organism: Oncorhynchus tshawytscha (assembly GCF_018296145.1). Lineage (NCBI taxonomy): Eukaryota > Metazoa > Chordata > Actinopteri > Salmoniformes > Salmonidae > Oncorhynchus > Oncorhynchus tshawytscha. The sequence goes on along the minus strand of NC_056451.1, from coordinate 9,973,830 downwards.
GGGGACACATTTCCGAGGGGCAATTTGGGTCACAAAAATGCCTTCTTAATGATGAAAAAGTGCTATGGAATAAACCTTTTGGGAATGGTAAAAATGAGAGTAGACATGAGACAACTGTTGACGTTGCCATACTCACATGAGCAGCACAGCCCTTGCTTGCCCAGGCCTATAAGCATGTTCAGACACAGGTTACAGTAGGCCGGTTTGTTGAAGTGCTTCAGTCTCCACACGTGCTGCCCATCGTCTTTCACATTCTAAAGGAAAGATGACTGATTGGTTTGAGTGATTGGTTAATTATTGACTGGTTGATGGTTGGGTGATTCGTTACATGGCAGATATAAATAGGCCATGTAAAACAAACATGCCTCTCTGACACGCACAATAAGGAATCATATCGGCTCTATTCGTGGCACTTTCATCTCCAGCGTTCGACAACGTTTGGCAACTGAATGTGGCCCATGTGAACGATTTTGATATTTGTTTTACTGTTCTCCAAAGCCATCATCTTCAGTGGGGAGGATTGCCTGGGTTCTTCCCTTTAATCCTGTGTCATTAATCATGTCACCTATTACGTCAATCACAGCAAAATGACAGTCTGATGTCACTGTAAGAGACTGTCTCATTAGCCTGTGATAAGTGACGACTTGTTCAAGATCATTGAAGACAAAGGCAGCAAAAAAAACTGAAAAGATGACTCCATCTAGTGGACAAGGAGAGCTGGGACATCAGTGGTGCCGTCTGACGAAGCTATTGACTAGTTAGGAAGTGGTGGGAATGTCCAGACCTTGTACCTGATTCACACAAAAGGGCCCACCCCAACCATACTGTGCTGGCTCAAATATGGTTTTCCCACATTGTCCTTTCCAGCACGGTTCCAGCAACTATATTGGATGAGGAACCAGGCTGGCCTAATACAGCTCGCCTTGGCTCGGTTTGGCTTGGTGTATAATTTCTACTTAAAATATCAAAGGGATGCAAAAGGCACCAATTTTGTGGAACAACCCAGTTGCTGGTTGAAAATACAATCTACACAGGACCTAATTAGCAGTTTTTGCATGAACGGAGTTCAAATAAGTCAACACTATTTTTTTTTAACTGTGTGCCAAAAACAGCTAGTTTTCCCCTCAGACTGCTACCAGAAAGTCCTAGCAAAGTTCTAGCGTGAAAAATAGTTTTTGCTTAAAAGCTATTTTTGTTTATTTGTTTACAGTAAGGTACTACATTGTTACCCAGATATGATTTGATATTGAAATAAAAATGGCTGCATTTGGCCTTTAACTGGGCTTGAACTAAATCCTGCACACACTATGGCTTTCCAGGACCAGAATTGGACACCTCAGAGCCATACATAGACAATCTCTATGGCTCTGGTCTAGAAAATCTGCCATTGAAAGTAACAACAGTGATGATGTTTAGGTAACACTTTCTTGACTACTCACCGTCTCTAGTCCCAGTAGTACAAGTAGGGGGATGGTGGTGCTGCCTCCCTGGATCCACTCCTCTAGAGACACAGTACCGTCATGGTCATAGTCAATCTCCTGCATCATCTCCTGCAGAATCTACTCACAACCAATCAGAGACAGTACAGTAGGAACTGTCAACACAGATTAAACATATGACACCCTCATTCAAGCTTTACAAAGTTACAGTATTTTCCTGTTATTGATATAACCGAAACTAGGGGGCCATAGATCTTTAGGTCTATGGATCTGCAGTATATTAAATGTTTATGAAAAATATGTATTTTACCGGCTTCAATTCTGTCACGTCCCATTCCAAGTACTCAGCAACATGCATCATTTGAGAAACGATGTGCTCCAGTTCCTAGAAGTAGAAAACAAATCGTGTGTCAAAACACATCTATGGTACAATAGCCATTCTTCAATTGATGACAAACAATGGTTTTAGACAGATGAACAGCATGTAATAGTCAGTTGGTTCAATCTTCCCTCTCCAAAGGAGAGTTGTACAATGCACAACAAAAGCAGCTTGAAAACTGATACAGGCTTGATGACTTAATTACAATGGTTGGCCTACGGGAGGGCAATTATCGTCTAGTGGAGAGTCATCACATGCAGGCCAGAGCAATGAACATGAGACATTCACTCGCCTGCCCCTCCGCAACAAGCCAAAGCTTTTTTTATTTATTTAACCTTTATTTAACCAGGCAAGTCAGTTCAGAACAAATTCTTATTTACAATGACCGCCTACCCGGACGACGCTGGGCCAATTGTGTGCTGCCCTATGGGAATCCCAATCACGGCCGGATGTGATACAACCTGGATTCAAACCAGGGACTGTAGTGACGCCTCTTGCACTGAGATGCACTGCCTTAGACCGCTGCACCACGGGCTTGTGTAATGTTACTTTAGATTATATTGTACAAAATATTCTACATTTCCATATGTCAGTGTCATGGTTAGAATGACTAAGATTCAGATTTCCAGAAGGTCCTCTAAAGAATAATTGTATTTAAAGAACATTAGGTAGCTATTATGTACAATTTTACCCAGCATGGTCTCATAGACTAGACGTATCATAGTAAATGTAAATCTGAGACACTCAAATTAGTATGATATGTTATGTTTGGTATAGTTACATAATACAGAAGGTTACTTAAGGCAAAAACGAAAGCAGGGTGGTTGGTTGGGGTGAATGGGTAGACTTATAACGCGAACGTCTAGCAACCCAAAAGGCTGCGTGTTCGTATCTCATCACGGACAACTTTAGCATTTTAGCTAATCTGCAACTTTACAACTACTTACTACTTTTTAGCTACTTTGCAACTACAAGCACTTTAGCTAACCCTTCCCCTAGCACTAAACTTAATAACCTAACTCTTAACCCTAACCTTAACAATAACCTTAACCCCTACCCCCTAGCCTAGCTAATGGTAGCCACCTAGCTAACGTTAGCATTAGCCACCTAGCTAACGTTAGCCACAACAAATTGGAATTCATAACATATCATACATATTGCAAATTTGTAACATATCATATGAAATGGATGACATACAACCACAAATGAATACATGCCATACGAAACGAAGAGTCACTTGGATTTACATTTACTATGTTAAGTCTACCCTTGAGCTCAGGTTGCAGCACCAAATCATTTTTCAGTACAGTAAACAACATGGCGTGTATAGGACAGAACCAGACATGGCACTGGTATAGGCTTTAGAAAATAACAAAGATGATCTTTCATGTAAGGCTGTGTTCAAATAATGTTTGGCATATTTTTTGAATATGTATGAAGAAGGAAAAATGATTACCGAACTATCCAGAGACCCATTCCCATCTGTATCATAGAGACGAAACATAACTGTAGAGAAAGAGATCAAACATTTATGAGTTTCAATTGTTGTTGGAGATGCAATACATGTCATTGAGACACATTTTTACTACCAATTTAGTTTCATGGATACACTTTACTATGTGTATCCACATAGTAAAGTATCCTTTAGTTTTTAAGGGTACAATCAGCTATTGAACTCCCATCAATTCAAAGCAATGTTTCCCCTCATAAAAGTGTTCTTAGCATCTCAGTGTTGAAGTCTGATTGGTTCTTGCACTAGCCCCCAGCCACAACTTAACACCATCACCATGGAAACAGACAGCTCCCTCACCAGAACAGTGATTGGCTATCTAATACACGAGTGACTGACAGACACACACACACCAGTTCTATAGTAATATAATCGTGACAACACTCTCCTCTGCCCCAAGTAATTTACATACTAATGGATATTCCCAATACGTGGAAAAAGTGTTTTTAGCCCAGTCTCAGCCTGACGCTACCCACTCCCTCAATCTCAGTAGTGGTGCGGCTAGTGACAAACCCAGCTGGATTGAAGAGGGTGAGCTGGTGAGTTCACTAAGGACTCGAAGAGGGGGGTTGTTCATTTCATATGGGGTTGACGTCAAGCTGCTGTTTGTCAGACGCTAATTAGGAGCTAATTGACAGCTTCCTGCTATGGTGCGGTCACGTCGGTCCACTGGGGCCGGAGGATGGGGAAGTGAGGTAGATGCCTGGAGGAATGAGAACTCTGCTGGAGCTGGGAAGGTGTTTGTGGTGGAGAGAGATGAGAGGAATAGCATACAGTCGAGTCACTCAGAAAAGGCAGAGAGCTAAGTTGTCTAACCCTATGAACCTAGAGTATAAAGACTGTTATTTATCGTTGTCATCACCTCACCTCCTCTTCAAAGCTGAACTAGTACTAGTTGCAGTAACAATAACTGAATCCACTGTGGTGACGTAGGGTATATTTCCTCAACCATACAGAACCAAGGGAATTTAGCTTGCTACTGATGATGATCAATACTCACTTTTTAGATGTTTCTCTTTTTGCCATGCATTCCCTGACTTTGCACAAGGTATGTAGACCTACAGATATAGCAGCTTAAATGAATGTACTGTACGTGTAAATTGAAACCTGTCATTCTTAGAAGAACCAGCAGAGGGCCCTATTTAGCTCCACAAGACATCATTGAGGCTGGACGGAAGGAGGGGTAGGGTGGGCAGAGTGGGCAGAGTGGGATTCTCTCTACAAGGAGAGATACTGTAGCATCCAAGGCTAAACCAATGATGTGCTCCCTGGGCCAGACCAGCTAAATTATTAACACACTTAATGCTTAATGAACAGCTCTGTTCTTCAATTATTCAGCAGTTGGATGAGAATTATAAGAACACATAAAAAGTCTGATGTTCAATTATCTAATATAATCTCATAAATAAATAAGTACACATCTAAAGTTTAAGTAGAATAAAGAGATCCCCATGGCAACGCTAATAAGGGCTTTCAGTAAACATAATGATTCAAGTAGACTACAGTGAAAAGGCTAGACTGCTACTCCTGCTTAGGTAATGGGAAATATCTAGCAGTTTATTGGGATGAAGCTCTATCTCGTTTGGCTATGCGTGTCTGTATTTACGGTACACAAATGTCATTATTCTCACGGGTAAACCACAAAATAACATTCTTGTTCTGGAAATCCTAATTCTGCATTATAGCCAAAGGAGCTCCAGTATACAGTGGGGCAAAAAAGTATTTAGTCAGCCACCAATTGTGCAAGTTCTCCCACTTAAAAAGATGAGAGAGGCCTGTAATCTTCATCATAGGTACACTTCAACTATGACAGACAAAATTAGAAACAAAAAATCCAGAAAATCACATTGTAGGATTTTTAATGAATTTATTTGCAAATTATGGTGGAAAATAAGTATTTGGTCACCTACAAACAAGCAAGATTTCTGGCTCTCACAGACCTGTAACTTCTTCTTTAAGAGGCTCCTCTGTCCTCCACTCGTTACCTGTATTAATGGCACCGGTTTGAACTTGTTATCAGTATAAAAGACACCTGTCCACAACCTCAAACAGTCACACTCCAAACTCCACTATGGCCAAGCTGTCAAAGGACACCAGAAACAAAATCGTAGACCTGCACCAGGCTGGGAAGACTGAATCTGCAATAGGTAAGCAGCTTGGTTTGAAGAAATCAACTGTGGGAGCAATTATTAGGAAATGGAAGACATACAAGACCACTGATAATCTCCCTCGATCTGAGGCTCCACGCAAGATCTCACCCCATGGGGTCAAAATGATCACAAGAACGGTGAGCAAAAATCCCAGAACCACACGGGGGGACCTAGTGAATGACCTGCAGAGAGCTGGGACCAAAGTAACAAAGCCTACCATCAGTAACACACTATGCCGCCAGGGACTCAAATCCTGCAGTGCCAGATGTGTCCCCCTGCTTAAGCCAGTACATGTCCAGGCCCGTCTGAAGTTAGCTAGAGAGCATTTGGATGATCCAGAAGAAGATTGGGAGAATGTCATATGGTCAGATGAAACCAAAGTAGAACTTTTTGGTAAAAACTCAACTCGTCGTGTTTGGAGGACAAAGAATGCTGGGTTGCATCCAAAGAACACCATACCTACTGTGAAGCATGGGGGTGTAAACATCATGCTTTGGGGCTGTTTTTCTGCAAAGGGACCAGGACGACTGATCCGTGTAAAGGAAAGAATGAATGGGGCCATGTATCGTGAGATTTTGAGTGAAAACCTCCTTCCATCAGCATTGAAGATGAAACGTGGCTGGGTCTTTTAGCATGACAATGATCCCAAACACACCACCCGGGCAACGAAGGAGTGGCTTCGTAAGAAGCATTTCAAGGTCCTGGAGTGTCCTAGCCAGTCTCCAGATCTCAACCCCATAGAAAGTCTTTTTGAGGGAGTTGAAAGTCTGTGTTGTCCAGCGACGGCCCCAAAACACCACTGCTCTAGAGCAGATCTGCATGGAGGAATGGGCCAAAATACCAGCAACAGTGTGTGAAAACCTTGTGAAGACTTACAGAAAACGTTTGACCTCTGTCATTGCCATCAAAGGGTATATAGCAAAGTATTGAGATAAACTTTTGTTATTGACCAAATACTTATTTTCCACCATAATTTGCAAATAAATTCATAAAAAATCCTACAATGTGATTTTCTGGATTTTTTTTCTAATTTTGTCTGTCATAGATGAAGTGTACCTATGATGAAAATTACAGGCCTCTCTCATCTTTTTAAGTGGGAGAACTTGCACAATTGGTGGCTGACTAAATACTTTTTTGCCCCACTGTATTCCCCTGTTAGAGGAAAAACAATCATTAGTCCTCACACTCCAGTTTGTCCTCGGGTCGGCCACCCTCCAGCAGTGAGAGGTAGCAGACGATGTCCTTCAGTTGAACCATGCCTAGAGGTCTGGGCAGAGTCCTGGGTAGAGGGGGCACCTTCAGAGGGGTCGAGTTCCCTTTGATCAGCTTGAGGCCTGCAGAGAGAAGAAGGCCAGAGAAGAAGGTCAAAATGTAGACCGGTTAGGATCATTGCTGAGCTTTATGCCTCTAATGTCAACCTCAAACTGTCTTTCAAACTGTCTACCAATAAATCTAAATTCATGTTGTGAAATTGATTGCAGATGCTATATAGGTGTGGTCTTTGCCAATATTACGGTAGTAAATGTTGACTAGACAGCACAGTTTTAGTTTATGATGATTGTCGGTAGTACCTCAGGACATTTTGTGAAAAAGTACAAGCTGTGGCTACATACACTGCACTCAATGACTTGGCTGTAAGCTACAGTCCACAACAACAAGGCAATCTGGGGGGGTCTGACGACAGAGTTAACCATACTGAACCAATTACAACAGTACCTATCACCCAGTGAACATGCTCTTTGTGGTAGGAGTAAAAACTACAGCAGACCTAAACAACTTTAGGCTTTTATTTGTCTGCTGCTGAGGTCATAGAGGTCATAGTTTCTATGCGTTCTTGATCTGTTCCTTTGCTTTTGTAGGTACGGTGGTCCTAAGGGCAAAGTAGCTTTAAAAATTCAGTAACAGCGCACGCAGACAACATAAAAGCTACTTTGCCTCTTAGGGACATCATCTGAAGGTTATAGCTGAAGTGCAGGGTCTTACCAGTAACTCTGGGCTTGTCTATTGAAGAGGGGCTGGGTTTTGGTCCCTTGTTACTGAATGATAAGAAGAGGTGTTGACAGAACTCCTCTGCCAGCTCGCTCTCCAGAAACGTATGCATGAAGACCTTGAAGCCTTCAAAGTCAATCTCCTGAAACAAGACCCAGAACATGATCCTGGTTGGTATAATTCCCATGAAGGAAGCTTTGATTACCATATCATGTCTGGGAGAACAAGGAATGCAATACCTGATTGAGTATATCTTTCTTCTATGCAGCATTGAATAAAGACATTGGGAATCTCAATAAATCAAACTTTTAAAAAAGTAAGTTAGTCATATCCTGAAAAGCACACAAACAACCATGGTGTGACATTTTCGGCATTTCCACTATAAACAAAGTAAGTAGTGCCTCTTACATTCAAATTCCAAAACTAAACCAAGATATATTGGTCTGAGGTGACTATAGACTGACACCAGTGTTGAATGTTGTTGACATCCAAAATGACCAAGACTTGGTAGCAATTCTGAAGTGATGGTAGTTTTCTACATTATGAAGAAGTCTCAAAATAGTTCTACAAATGGTTCATGCAATGCTAATGTTGCCACATCACTACCAGAACAGTGTCTTATGGGAAGAAAGACTACCTCCTCTGGGTTATATTTCGCCAACACTCCGTCTCCATGGAACTCCTGCAGCACATCTTTCAGCTTCTTGGTTGAGTCTAAAAGAAAAACACTCAACAGATGTTATAACCATAAAGGCTTCCCGTTAAATAGCAATTGATATCGTATCCGTGAAGGGAGATCCCACTGCGGGATCTCATCCAATTATAGAGTGCAAAAGATCCAGTCTACGGCTCAGGAGGAATTCGATCGGACACCCACCAGACCGCATCGAAATTACAGGAGGAATCACCAGACTCTGGAACCAGTAGGAGGTTAGACTCCTCTGCCTGGCCCGTTTGGTCTGGTTCCTGTCAAGGTCTCTTCCTGTATTTTCAAACTATGGGAGTGTAGCCCTAGGAGTGTCCTGGCAGGACTGGTCCATTTGGGCCCCTGGTGTAGACATTGTTTTATTATGTTATTCTAGCTGTTCCATTATGATATTTGTAGCTTCTGGAGCAACAAGACTAGATTTGGAAGGATGACCATGTGAGACCATGAAACGTGTGACTGGTTGCCTGCGTGATAAAACCCACCAAAAAGAAGTTATAAAGTATTAACTATTAACTCGTGCACTGTTTTTTTATCACTCCTCTACATGGTCAAAAAACTGTCACGTTGTCATCCTAATGCTAAAACTTTAAAGGAAATGACTTAGTGTAGGTTACTTTAGGCCAAAATGCATGTCACATCAGTGTTCTACTACACAGCACCTGGGAAAATACAAACCGCAACGTCACTGTGCAAAAAAAAAAATCCATTCTAATAATCGTCTCTGATTATGAAGTCATAACTAGTAGACTGTAGAGTATTGGTGCTCATGCGGTATCTGAAGTGAGGAAAGTGTGCAATATCGTTCACTTCACCTTTTAATGAGAATAGGGTGTGTGGGGGAGGGGCTAAAGTAAGATGGAGGGACTGAAAAGGAGGGAGGGAGAGGTGGAAACAGGGGAAGGTCCATTGTTGCAGCTCGGAGAATGGGATATTGTATAACCTGTCGCTGCACACGGAGCACAATGACTAGCTGTGAGCCCATTGAAACACGGTTATCCAAATCTCTCTATCGCACACTGTCCTTCACTCTTTCTTTCCTTCTCATTTACCCTGGTCCCAAACCCCGTCTCTTCTCAGACTTTCAGACATTATAGCGGAGCTGGATTTGTTTTAGAGGGTAGATGAGCTTTAATATTGCAGATGTAAATTGTCTGCATCATTTCCAATCCCTCCCTCAACACTTCTAGAACCAAAGCTGCGCCCCTGGTAAACCCTGCAGAAGAAGAAAATCGATCCCAGTCAGAGACAGTAAAGAGAGGCTGGAGAACTGCTTACAGTCGGCGGAACAATGTTGTCAAAACGCGTAGAGCAATTAACTTGTCATGGCCAAGTGAAACCCTTGGCCTGCAGAAGAGATCCCAAGCAAAAAAAAGCATTCCTTATTTAGATTTGGACTGAGGTCTGTGAATATGTAATAAAATAACCTCCAGTCAAGACACTATATAGATTTAGGGTCTTTATTGCTGCTCAAATGAGCTCTGTTGTTTTATTCTCCTCTACTATACTGGGATGAAGTTCTTATTGTTGTGGTCATGTGGGAAGTCTTTTGAGATTCCTTCCTTTTACGAAAACTATTTTAAAACCAAAATATAATAAATATTGCAAATAATAATGTTACTCCATTTAATTGTTACCCTGGAAACCACCAACGCAAGAAAGGCTTCAGTATATCTCACTATTCACATTGAAAAGGCAACAAAACCATCCATCTCAAAACTTGCACAGTCAAATCTTTCATTTCCAAAAACCTGAATACTTGCAGTATAACTTCAAGACGTTCATAACTCTCGTTGGCCCGCAGGGGAAGCTTTTGTGTTATGATTAATAATGGTTTAACATAAACAGCACCAGAGCACCAGACAGATTTAATGCTTGACCTGGTATGCTGCAAAATCAGAAGGGGTGCCAAATAACAGATTACAGACATATGGATGATTCCAAGTCATCAGAGAAAGAGGGGGTTTTGTACTGTTTGAGCTTTACACCAAATCTAGTTGGATTAGGCTGGGTTTCATAACGCAGTGACAGTGCATGGAGATATTCTCTGCTCTTATGCAGTCACCATTACAGTAACTGGGCTCTGTTATCCTGCCGTAGTCAAGCAGTAGGAAAATCTCTCTCTGTGTGAGGTGGATTAGGACATACTGCTGGGATGGGCTCTACAGTAGTTTACTAATCCAGTGTCACATTTTATACCTGACTATATTCAATTTTCAATGAAGTTTAAACTTGATTGTGAGAGCCTAAGCGACGGTGTACACGCGCACACACACACACACACACACACACACAGTCAGAGACACAGACTTACATTGAGCGTACTCCTGCAGAAGGGAGAATTCAGCTGGGGTCAGAGTGACCCACTTGTCCTGGTTGGTCATTGTGATGAGTCCTCTTCTCCCTCACATCCCCAAACTATCATCCCACAGTCCACTCTCTGGAACAGAACATAGAACAACATGTTGTTAGGCCTCTTTCATCATAGGACTGTTAACAGAAAGAGATTTGGTTTGGGTTCTGACATTCATTCCATCATCTCCGGTCATAGAATTGCATAGAATGACTGTATATTGATCCTCACATCATTACATTGCTATAGTGTAGTATAGCGTAGTTTCGCAGAAACCTTGAAACTAAAATGTCCACCTGTAACCAAAAAGTATATCCGTCTGTCAGTCAATTAGAGACTGAGGACTTTTTTTTGATTCATAATACGTATTGAACGCCCTAATGAACACATTCTTCATGCTATCATAAGTATTACATCAGACAAGTACATGACTCTTAGTATGACTGACAACCAAGCTAATGCTATCTTGTCCTATCCAGCACTATGTGCTATAGCTAGCTCGTCCATTTGCTAAATGCCATGTCAATGTCCAACATGAACTCATCAACTCAATGCATTATTTGACGTCTGTCCTACTTACAGACGTAGGATCTTAATTGCAGGAGATCTGTTGCAGGAGAACTTTCCTGCAATGCAGGACATTTAAAACATGTAGTGTATTTGAGGTTTAAAAAGGCAGAAATTTCAGGCTTCATTTTCCCTTACAAAAATGTACCAACCCCTACAAAAATGTCCATCAATTATAATCCACATAATAATTCACATTTCCTATTGCCTGCTTTAGCAAACTGGCTCAAATTAAGACCCTACAACTGTACCTAGGACAACATTTAGTTTATGCGTAAAGAAGCATTTATGACAGACAGTATAAGGGACATGTAGGAGTTTAAGTCATGATTGTCCAGGACTGCTGACAATGTTTGAAGACAACAGAATGATGAGCCAGCTGGCATCACTGATTATGGACAATGCAATGGTGACAGAAGATTAGACAGTGTCAGAAAAGAGGGGATGCTATGCCACTTTTCCCTTGCACTAGACCCCCCCACACACACACACAATGGGTTAGCACAATACAAGATATGCTTACTGTAATCTTAATCTGTTCTACATTGTAACTACTTTAACTACTGAGAAGGGTTTAAAAAGCATTACACATTCATGTAAAGAGAAATAAAGAGTGTGTGTGTGTGTGTGTGTGTGTGTGTGTGTGTGTGTGTGTGTGTGTGTGTGTGTGTGTGTGTGTGTGTGTGTGTGTGTGTGTGTGTGTGTGTGTGAGAGAATGAGTGTTTTGGGGTTAGTCGGTTGCTACATTATATAGCCTGGGGTATTGTGCTCTGTGGGCTACTGAATCTAAATGTCCCACTCCCCCCCTGCTCTCTTAATGCACCTGTGTTAGTTTCAGAACCAGCTTCCTTCCTTTTTGACCCAATTATAAACCCTCACAGCAACAAATGCATGTAACAGTACTTTACCACCTCAGTTCACAACTATTTCATAATGAAAGAGCTGGCATGAAATCATCCGTGTGTGTGTGTACTAGTATGCGGGAATTCGTGTGCGTGTATGTGTGTGTCTGTGCATATATGTGTATCTGTGTACAGGCATAGTTTGTATGTGGATGTCCTGAACATACCCATAGAAATTGCACAGTTCTAAACTTAAGGAACCCTTGAGACACTTGAATATGCATGGACACGTACGGTGCGTTTGGAAAGTATTTCCAACCCTTCCCTTTTTCCACATTTTGTTACGTTACAGCCTTATTCTAAAATGATTCAATTATATTTTTGTTCTAATCAATCTACACGCAATACCCCAGAGTGACAAAGCAAAAACATGTTTTTATAATAAATAAGGTATTCTATATATTTTTTTACCTTATTTACATAAGGATTCAGACCCTTTGCTAAGACACTCAAAATTGAGCTCAGCTGCACCCTGTTTCCAAAGCGCATCCTTGAGGTGTTTCCATAACTTGATTGGAGTCCACCTGTGGTATCTTAAATTGACTGGACATGATTTGGAAAGGCACACACCTGTCTACATAAGGTCCCACAGTTGACAGTGCATGTCAGAGCAAAAACCAAGCCATGAGGTCGAAGGAATTGTCAGTAGAGCTCCGAGACAGGATAGCAAACCAAAAAAACACAGTGGACTCCATCATTCCTAAATGGAAGAAGTTTGGAACCACCAAGACTCTTCCTAGAGCTGGTCGCCTGGCCAAACTGAGCAATCAGGGGAGAAGGGCCTTGGTCAGGGAGGTGACCAAGAACCCGATGGTTACTCTGACAGAGCTCCAGAGTTCCTCTGTGGAGATGGAAGAACCTTCCAGAAGGTCAACCATCTCTGCAGCATTCCACCAATCAGGCCTTTATGGTAGAGTGGCCAGATGGAAGCCACTCCTGAGTAAAAGGCACGACAGCCCGCTTGGAGTTTGCCAAAAAAGCACCTAAAGGACTCTCATACCATGAGAAACAAGATTCTAGGGTCTGATGAAACCAAGATGGAACTCTTTGGCCTGAATGCCCAGCGTCACGTCTGGAGGAAACCTGGCACCATCCCTATGGTGAAGCATGGTGGTGACAGCATCATGCTGTGGGGATGTCTTTCAGCGGTAGGGACTGGGAGACTAGTCAGCATCAAGGGAAAGATAGACGGAGAAAGTGAAGCGAGATCCTTGATGAAAACCTGCTCATGAGCGTTCAGGATCTCAGACTGGGACAAGGGTTCACCTTCCAACAGGACGACGACCCTAAGTACACAGCCAAGACAACGCATGATTGGCTTCGAGATTACTCTGAATGTCATTGCGCAGCCAGAGCCCGGACTTGAACCCGATCGAACATCTCTGGAGAGACCTGTAAATAGCTGTGCAGCATCCAACCTGGCAGTGCTTGAGAGGATCTGCAGAGAAGAATGGGAGGAACTCCCCAAATACAGGTGTACCAAGCTTGTAGTGTCATACCCAATAAGACTTGAGGCTGTAATCGCTGCCAAAGGTGCTTCAACAAAGTACTGAGTAAAGGGTCTGAATACTTATGTAAATGTGATATTTAATTTACATTTCCAAAAAATATTTTTGCTTTGTCATTATGGGATATTGTGTGTAGAATAAGGCTATAATGTAACAAAATGTGGAAAAAGTCATGGGGCCAGAATACTTTCCGAATGCACTATATGTAGTGCTATATATTATATATTATTGATGCAATTGTACAGTACTGACAGAAGACTTAAGAATAATATACTGTACATCTGAAATACATTCAGTATCTGTGGCTAAATAGACCGTAATGTGGTGCCATGTATGCATTATTATGCTATTTAGACTGCGAAAAATCACAGAAGTCAATCGAATCGCTTGCTACAGGCATTGGCTCTACCTCCCATAAACTTTGATCAATTGCTTGTGTGACAAATACATATCGCTACTCTGCAATCCCTCTCTAGGACTCGTACATACTTATCCCTATCATAAATACTAGTTGTTACATTTGTCTTGTAATTCACATTTATAATCCCTTCCCTACGAGTGTTAGATACACAGGAAAGCAAAATGATCAAAATGATTCTCATTCTCTATTGTTTATAATCCTTTTACATCAGTGGAGGTCGGTGAGAGGAGTTATAAGAGAACGGCCTCAATGTAATGGCTGGAATGGAATAAATGGAATGGTATCAAACACATAAAACATATGGAATCCACATTTGACTCCATTCCCTCTAGTCTGAGATGTGGACGTTGATTAAGGCAGCCCCCCAAGACACATTTCAGTTGAAGGCATTCAGTTGTACCCCCTTTCCCTCTTCCTTTCCATTCCGTTCCATTACCATGAGCCTGTCCTCCTATAGCTCCTCCCACCAGCCTCCGCTGGTATACATACAGTATAATGCACGTAATCCTCATCATAATGTCCATAGAACTGCAACAGCAGCATCACAGCAGTACTTCAACCCTTTAGCAAATGTCTCAATGCTGCGAGTCTAAATCCACGAGCAGTGAACTGTATTTGTAGTAGCAGCACTGTGATACCGATAGGCTTGATTCATTTCCAGTGGTGCCACCGCAGGTTATCAAACACTGTTGCTGCATCTATCAATTAATTCATCGGCAATATGACACCCGGTAGAGGATTCTACTGCAAGAGACACCAGCGATACGACTAGAGTAGCTGACACTACACATGAACAAATACACTCACTACATTACACACCCACTAAATACACGCTCGCATACGGTCAATGAACGAACAAACAATAGACTGCAGTATCAACATGATACTCACCTGCTGGAGAGCCAAAGCAAACTGCCTGGAGCAGGGAGTAGTCTTCCAGACAGATGCTTACAGATGACGCTTACACACTCTCACACACGCATCTTGCTCTTTCTCACACTCACATACAAAATACACACCCTCACTCACATCATGTCCCCGCTGAATGTACTGGAGGAGAGCGTAGAGGGTTTGTCATCAGATGGTGTGTATGTGAGTGTGTGTTAGACCCCCCCTTCTGCTGTGTGTGTAAGAGTATGCGTGTGTGGCTGTGTTTGTGTGTGTTTGTGAGTGTGTGTGTTAGACCCCACCGTCTGCTGTGTGTGTAAGAGTATGCGTGCGTGGCTGTGTTTGTGTGTGTGTGTTTGTTTAGAAGCAGTCAGTGCTAGAGGATAGAATCTCCAATAGAAAAGGGGGAGTGTGTGTGTGAGAGGGAGAGAGTGATAAAAAGCACAGAACGATCTTCGCTTGTCCGCAATGATAATCAGTTCCCATACTCACTGCTTACGTCACCCTTATCCCTCCTCTCCTCCTCTTTCTGCTCCCCCACTATTCCCTCATGAGGATGATGTCCTGAGCTCCCGCTCTCTCTCCCTCTCTCTCTCTCTCTCTCACCTGCTCTCTCTCCCTCTCTCTCTCTCACCTGCTCTCTCTCCCTCTCTCTCTCTCACCTGCTCTCTCTCCCTCTCTCTCTCTCACCTGCTCTCTCGCTCCCGCTTTCCCTATCCCTCACTTTCTCTCTTCTGTTCTCTCTCTCCCGTTGCCGTGGCGCTTGTCACCATTAGCATTCAGCAGGCAGGTGGTAACCGCGGCGACCTGTGGGAACACCTCTTGATTGAACTGATGGGATGTGAAAGGGGCAAGGGCCGGCGGTCTCATGTTCAACAGACATGAATCAGGAGTAATATTCTCTCATCACTGTGGTGCTGCAGCTGTGGAGGGCTATTGGATAGCAGCCCAAGGCCAATTACATTCAGAATCAACAGGAAAAATGATAGGCAAGGGTCCTTGACATTTTAGATACTTAAAATACATTATGTGTTTTCTATGGCTGTGGCTGAAATACAAAGGGAAAAGACTGGAGGGATACAATATATTATAGTTTGACGCCATGTGTTCACCAAAGAAGCACACAACATATGAGTACAATAACAGCTATTGCTGAAAAGCAGTGACATTATTTCTACTCATACAGAATGTACAACTTGCTGCTGTTATGTACCAGCCTCACAAAAGAGAGAACATGTCGGACAAAAAATACTGCGCCGCCCAGCAGTCTACTCTGCTATTTGGACCAAAGCTAATACCCACCAATTAATTTAACAGCTCCGGATTATACATAGTCAGCTATCTATCGCCCCCACACCTTTCACATAGCCATTATTTGGGAGGTTGTCTCATTGGACACTAAGCTCTCGGTGTATTGAATTGAATATCAGATGCCTGAAACAATGAGTGAAAAATAGAGGCCAAATCTGCCAATACTGTTTAAGTTTTCAGAAACACCTACAGGCTCTCTCTCAGTCTTTAGTCGACCGAGGCCAAGGGTATTTGTGTTGTTTGCCAGTGGGCCTGGCTCCAGTCTAGTTATTGACATTTTCTCCCATGTGACAGTCGGGGGGGTTGGGGGAATGCTCATCACATTGACATAGAGAACATATCATTCCCTAGCAGTTGTTTATCACATTTTATGTACTTGTCATATTCCACTCCAGGTTTCAAATTCACTATGGATTTACTATACAGTGTATTTTAGTGCTAACCCATGACTGTGCAATTAGTGTATATAGTAGGGTAGTAGCGGCTGGCTTCTTTTTTGGGAGAGAACATCCACGCACACGCATCACCCATCCATGCTATGGATGGGTCCAGTGACGCAGACCAAAACAATGGCGGCTGAACGACATGAAAGCACCACTACGTAAGTGCTAATAGAATTGCGTTATGATCAATGTGCAGTAGCTAGGTGAGTCAGATTGTCTGTCTGTTGTGCCGTGCTTACATCATCCCTACTATGAATGAAAACAGTCAGTCGCTGTGGGGATGAATAGTCACTCAAACAAAGCATGAACCAGGGCATAGATGAGACCTACGTCATTCCACTTCCTGACACAATTGTTATTGATCTTAGCATCACTGTATAATTGACTGTTGTCTTCTGTAGATCATCCACCACACAGATGAGGCTTTAGCCTGTGGGCTTACTAATCAAATATTATTACTTAGCAAATATATATGCTGAAGCTATAAACTGTATATAAGCTGTATACTGTAGACCCATTATATAAGCTATATACTAAAGATAGAAGCTATATTCAAATAACTGTCCAGTGTTTCCAGATTTTAGGAAATATGACCTATAATTAATTACAATATGAGTGCAATCGTTTTCCTTTCAAATGATTTTTTATTAAATATGTTAAAAAGCACATTTTCTCTGTTGGAATGGTGTAGGAGTACTCCAACAAATAGAATGGTGTGTGTGTATACCAGTCATTCAAAATATTCATGTGGGTAGACTGCTGATTGGCCAGCTCGGCCAATGATCCAACATGATATCATGTTCTATGTCCACAAATGTGAGTATAGGACGAGTCAACAACATTATTTGGATGTGAATTAACAGAATATTGACTTTTAAACTTTTTTCCCTAGACAGATACTTGTACGGTATCTGTATAGTAATCCTATAACCTAGTCTCACTAATGGATGGCAAAGCATGTTGTCTCACAAATAGTACATATGGAAGGAAGTATGCTATTTCAACAAACACATATAATGACTACCCCACCTAAAGCTTCTTCCCTCTCTATGCTAAATATAGCCACAGTATAGTGGTTGGAGTCTAGTATAGCTGGCTGGCTGGCTGGCTGTGTATAATAATAGGATATTACATAAGTGCCATCCCCAGTATACTACAGCAACTACAATATGGGTCCCTAGTCAAATCAAATCAAATACCACTTTATTGGTCACATACACATGGTCAGCAGATGTTAATGCGAGGGTAGCGAAATGCTTGTGCTTCTAGTTCCGACAATGCAGTAATATCTAACAAGTAATCTAACAAATTCACAACAACTACCTTATCACACAAATGTAAACGGGCGAATAAGAATATGTACATATAAATATATGGATTTTGCAGTAGATGGTATAGAACAGTATATACACATATGACATTAGTAATGTGGGATATGTAAACATTATTAAAGTGGTTTTATTTAAAGTGACTATTATGTACATTTATTAAAGTGGCCAGAGATTTGAGTCTGTATGTTAGCAGCAGCCTCTCTATGTTAGTGATGGCTGTTTAACAGTCTGATGGCCTTGAGATAAACAGCTTCTATCAGTCTCTCTGTCCCAACTTTGATGAACCTGTACTGACCTCACCTTCTGGATGATAGCGGGGTGAACAGGCAGTGGGTCGGCAGCTTGTTGTCCTTGATGATCTTTTTGGCCTTCCTGTGACATCTGTAGGTGTCCTGGAGGGCAGGTAGTTCGCCCCCGGTGATGCGTTGTGTAGACCACACTATCCTCTGGAGAGCCTTGCAGTTGAGGGTGGTGCAGTTGCCATACCAGGTGGTGAAACAGCCCGACAGGATGCTCTCGATTGTGCATCTGTAAAAATTTGTGAGTGTTTTAGGTGACATGACAAATTTATTCAGGAAACTGAGGTTGAAGAGGTGCCTTCTGCACCATGTTGTACAGTGGGGCAAAAAAGTATTGTCAGCCACCAATTGTGCAAGTTCTCCCACTTAAAAAGATGAGAGGCCTGTAATTTTCATCATAGGTACACTTCAACTATGACAGACAAAATGAGAATAAAAAATCCAGAAAATCACATTGTAGGATTTTTAATGAATTTATTTGCAAATTATGGTGGAAAATAAGTATTTGAGCTCTTCAGTAAGGGTCATTCTACTGCCAATGTTTGTCTATGGAGATGACATGGCTGAGTGCTCAATTTTATACACCTGTCAGCAATGAGTGTGGCTGAAATAGCCACTAATTTGATGGGGTGTCCACATACTTTTGTATATAAAGTGTATATTACAATATACTCTGCCATCCTTGTCCATACTATAGGCGTTCACTCAGAATTCATCCTGGAGTATTTTTCAGTGGGGGACGTTTAAGACAAGAATAGAACAGAGATTGAATCAAGCGTTCCGACGAATAAGGATTCATTCTTGGAAGACATTATGACAGTAAATAGTATTAGTGTCTATGCATTCTTATTGATGTCTGCCTGAGATCTTGTGTTGAAGGCTTGGTGTTCCCCACGGGAGATTGCAGAGATGCTTTACTCACCCAATAACTCTGTCTGCAAGTGATACACGTGGGCCTGTAGAAGACATTAATTTGTCGGATGATATCATGGAACTGTTTGGATCGTTTTAGACTGAGATAGAGAGGAAACAATGTTTTCTTTAGTCAGAGAAAAGGCTTTTTGTAAATTTCGATCATAAAAGCTATATGTCACATTAACTTCATAACAGATGTCATAAGAAGATATCAACGTGTGATAACTGACAAAATGATGCTGTCATAACACAAAACACTGTGATGTTGATATCACTTACAGGTATGCTGTCTCTCAGTGCAGCGATTGAAGAGGCCAAAACAAAACAATTCCGGTACAGTACAATTACTGTATAGTATCTCATACAGGAAATCTCACAAATATTGGTGTTGTGTACTAGGTTTGACACCTATGGTCATCCTTCATTTTTGATGTCACTACTTGATATTCTGGGACTAGGGAACAGAGGAACATGGTGTGCCATGCAGTGAAGTGGACATTCATGCAGTCTGAGTCTTATTGCATTCATTTATGATTTAGTTCAGAAGTATTAAGACGGAGACAAAACGAGTAGAAGTGGAGGAAAACAGATACTGAGGCTTCATTATGTTTGTAGGGGAAAAGGACTGTTCCTAATGGCATTGCATTCCTTTTTCATTTTTCATTAGGGTAAACCCTCACGAAGTTGATCCCTTGTGAAAAGAGAAGAAACGTATGTTTGTGGTCAGAATGCCGACAATAGGATTGTTGCCAAACAACATTCTGCACGTCCCCCGGTACAAATAGGTTACCCTTCCTATTCATACATTTTACTTAATGTTGCTACCAAAAGGGATCATGTTTATCAATTAAAATGCTCATAGTTAAGCTAAAGGAATGTTAATGCTACATTGTTTTTCCACATAATTATAGAGAGAGGTCCTTCATGTTTCCCAGTCAGAGATTGTGACAGGCAAGCCAGCTTTGGGGGAAGATGGTAATTGGGGAACATTAGGCTAATGGCATGTTCCAAAATGCAAAATGCATTGTGGCAAAATGCATTGTGGGTAAAATGTGTTCAAACAGTAGATGCTAAGAGAGATCCTTGGGATGACCTTACCCTAAACCCTGTCCTTAACCACGTCCCTTACCCTAACCTGCATGTTTAGGGAAATACGAAAAATAATGTCCCATTTGGAATACTGACAAGTAGAGCATTAAAATATATAATAATGCATTTTTGTTGTTGTTGCTCAATCTGATTGGATGGGCCTTGCTCCCCAGTGGGTCCATCCTTGACTACATTGATGTTTCAAGTACCTATATGCTGGTACCTATATGCATATCAAATATGATATGTTTGGCTGCCAGAGCCAGTTTACCTCTGTCACATGACCTGGATCAGATTGTTCAGCACCATCCTATGACAATTGCTTACATTTTTTATGTAATTATCATTTCTGGAAAAGGCTTAAAATAAAAGGTTAAAATCCAGGTCAAGTGACATGATCAACCAAAACACAGGGCCAACATTTGCATAACAAATAAAGTCCTTGGACGTACAGATTAGGAGGCTCGCCTACACTTCATAACAATACATGTTGGGCGAAGCCTACCTTTACAGGTAAGAGGCAAAATCCTGTTAACTGTGTATCTCCAAGTAACAGTGCATGTGATATCCTTTCCTACACCAAAACAACCTGCAGTAAATACTACTGACTGAATGGAACACGTCTTTCGTGTAGCTTTATTTGGCATATGCTGTGTAACATACTGGCATTTTGGAAAGCGACAGTGCAATATCAAACAGTGCTGAGGGAATATGTGAGACAGAAGCCATCTGACTCTCCTGTTTGTTTTGAATAATACACAGTGTTTTCACACAACAACAGAACAAACAGTAGCATCAGAAGACCAGGGCTCAGCTAGTGACTCTGATACACTTCTCCACCAACCATGGTCATGTCTGCAGAGACATTGTTTCAAATTGTATTAGTCGTGTGTACAGGATACGAACACAACAACGCAACGATAAGAAATAATAAAGTATAAGAACACGTACATAAAGTAAATGGCTCAGTAGAATTGAATAAACATTTTAGCATAAGTATAATACAGGAAGGCACAATTTATAGTCCAATATTTACACGTGTTTCAGGGAAGGGGGGATTGGGGGGGAAGGGTTTAAATTGTGCAGTATTTAGCAGTCATAGTGAGAGTCTGGTAGTAGCAGTTGTGATGTGTGTATAGCATGAATGTATGTGTGTGTGTCTTTGTGGACGTGTGTACACTGAGTATACCAAACATTAGGAACACCTTCGCAATATTGAATTCCCCCCCAACCCATCCTTCACCCCTAAAGGTGTCAAAAGCATTCAACAGGGATGCGGAATCATGACGTCTTCAATGCTTCCCACAGTTGTGTCAAGTTGGCTGGATATCCTTTGGGTGGTGGACCATTCTTGATACATACGGGAAACTGTTGAGCGTGAAAAGCGCCAGCAGCGTTGCAGTTCTTGGCACCTACTACCATACCCTGTTCAAAGGCACTTCTTGCCCATTCACCCTCTGAATGGCACACATACACAATCCAGGTCTCAATTGTCTCAAGGCTTAAAGATCTTTCTTGAACCTGTTTCCTCCCCTTCGTCTACACTGATTGAAGTGGATTTAGTGACATCAATAAGGGATCATAGCTTTCACCTGGACTGACCTGGTCAGTCTATGCCATGGAAAGAGCAGGTGTTTTCTTAATGTTTCGTACACAAAAGTGTATGTCTGTGTGGGTGTACGTGTGCTAAGGTGAGGAGAATCAGAGCAGGTGGTCAGTCCAGGTCAAGTGTTCAGCAGTCTGATGGCTTGAAGATAGAAACTGTCTCTGAGCCTGTGGGTATCAGACCTCATACTCCGATACCGTCTGCCCGACGGTAAGACATTGAATAACAGGTACCAGAGATATGTTCTGTAGGCCTACGAGTCTACTCACGTTTCTGCAGTTCAACTAGGCTTCCATTAGGTAGGCCACCTACACTGTTTTTGTTTGTTTTATTCTATGACCAGGCCAGCTGCCCACGGTCTGATGTACAGGTAACTACCAAAAATGAAGAAAACACCAACGTGAAGTGTCTTAATAGGACATTGGGCCACCACAAAGCCAGAACACCTTGGCATTTATTCTGGAACTCTGTTGGAGTGAGGCGAAACCATTCTTCCATGAGAAATTCCATCATTTGGTGTTTTGTTGATGATGGTGGAAAACTCTGTCTCTGGTGTCATCCCAGAACCGCTCCAGTGACCACTCTTGACCTGTGGATGGGGGCATTGTCATCCTGTGGGGGCATAGCCATGGAAGCCAAAAATAATGGTCAGCCCAGCATTTTTCTACATGACCCTAAGCATGATGGGACGTTAATTGCTTAATTAACTTAGGAACCACACCTGTGTGGAAGCACCTGTTTTCAATATACTTTGAATCCCTCGTTTACTCAAGTGTTTCTATTATTTTGTCAGTTACCTGTATTAGGCAACCCCAGGTACAGATCTTCCTTCTCCAATCCTTAACTATTATTTGGGAAAATACAAAACTGACCCAAGACCAGAGTCTAGGGGCAACCTTATCTATAAAATGAATGCAGTCTTAAGGCAACAATAGTGCCACCTGGTGCAGAATCCTGAAACTATTTTCCAGCCCATGGTAGTGAAGTAGAGTAGTGTAGTGTAGTGTTACTTATTCAGATACCATAATACAAATGAATCACAGTTTTAGTTATATAAAATACATGAATATCTAATACAGCGTTTATTTCTGAAATTGATGAGTGAAACTGGTAACAGAAATCTGTTTAGTCAAAAATGGAACTGAAAAATATAGAGTTAAGAAGTATTATATTTCATGAAAAAAGAGATCATAGGAAAAGTTATCCTGCAGTTTTAGGAGGTATTTGTTGTACAGGTAAAGGTGTAGGTAAAGTTTTAAAAGTCATTCATAATATTCTCAATGGCTCACTAAACTGGAATGTATTGTATTGATTGTAATCAATCAGTCAATCAATAGCAGCATATAACAGTATAATTTGAACAAAATCAGAAAAGCTGCCTTCCCATAAGATAAAGCGTAGAAACACTATGAATGGCCATAGGTATAGTGGCCTATGGCCATTCATACATAATATGCTTGTCCGATTAAAAACACTAACAAATATTGTTATGAGGCAAGATATGCTCATTATATATCATCTTTGATTCATAGAAGCTTGTAAGTTGGTTAATACATGGTAAAGTGTGGCTACCTAAAGTCATGGCTAAAGTCCTTCAAACATTTGGTGAAGCCAGGTACAGTAAGCCAATGGGACCTGACAATCTCATGTTGTCTTCTTCTTGACTGCAATCATTTGGCTGAATGTCTGCAGGCCCCAGTACAGCAGGGAGATGGAGACAAAGGCCTTACAGAGAGAGACAGAGAGAGACGGAGAAAGAGACGGAGAAAGAGACAGAGAGACAGAGAGAGAGAGAAAGAGAGAGCGAGAGAGAGGAGTTAGGCCAATGTGCTCTTTACTTTATTAGGTGTCTGTGAGTACTGACTGACTCATTTTACACCTACATCTTGTTGTGACTGGATGCTGTTCTTGAGCACCCCAAACAAACGTTACATTTCTTTTAGCTATGTTTCCAAAGTACTCTGGATTGCTTCTAAGTAGATTTGATTTGCTTCATTCGCTTACCCTCATTTTCTGGTGCACCATTGTATGTATTGATGTGCACTGGACATGATTGATGGTCAGATTGACAGAGCTAGATACATAGGATATTAAGGAAGGATAGATATTATATCCATCCCACACTTGATAAAGGAAATAACACAGCATCAACTTTCACTTAATACCTGATTGAAAGAAAACACAGAAAGACTGCGACCCAGACATATTAGCACGGGATATATAAGGACTGGCAAAGGTTAAGGAGTACGGCAAAGTCATCTCCCATGATGCTCTCATGTTGGGGTCAAGAAGTCGGACGCCACGGGGGAATATGCCAGAGATTTCGGCCAAAAGCTGTCCTGTGGCGCCTGTCCCTCCTCCCCCGACCCCCTTTCCCTCTGTGTTCTGGCCCATAAACTGCATCCTACCTCGCAGCGCAAGCCAAACCAGGCCCCTGTCCATCACAGGCAACGGCCTGATGGGAAAAAAGGCAGCGTTTCCTCTGGACGCCACAGCTGTTTTCCTCCGAGAGGGAGAGTGGGGGGGAGTGGGAGAGCACAACAGGGCTTGGAATGTCCCCCCGCTTTTCCGCCCCTCACTACCTGTCCTGGCAACAGGTTCCCCACTGAGGGAAGGAGAGGATGGAGGAGGGAGGGAAGGAAGGAAGGAAGGAAGGAGGGGGGGGGCTGAAGAAAAGGAGAGGGAGGCAACCTGGGCCTGAGACCAAAGTCACAACGTCTAGGTTGGTCATACGTTTTTACACTGCAGCTCTTTACAGAGACATGAGGTTGTGATGTGAGCTGTACCCGTCCCTGAGATGGATTGTGATCGAAAGTGAAGCAAGGCCCCAGGAGTACCCCACAAATCACATAAAAGGCCGGGCTGTATGTTGGATCGACCGGGGGTACTGTATTTGTTCTGCTCCCATCTCTCTGTTGGCCGTACTACGCTACATTTGAATAGACTTCTCTGGGAAAATAATGCACGTGGAATAGATTACATGCGGAAGCGGGGGTTTGATCGTCTGTAAATAGGCAATATGAGCAGAGAACACTGGTTCACCAAGTAGGAATCTCAACAAATCCACTCTCACTCACTTTGTTTGGATTTCAAGAGAGGGTAGTTCATTAGAGGACCAATATGAGTTAAACAAATGGGCTCAGAGCAGGACAAATAGAAATGCATGTGGTAGATCTTTATTTTTGAGTAGTTTCCGTTAACTTGTGTCCAAATCAAGACATAGAACATACTGTTCTACCTTTCTGAGCAAGGAGGATACACTTCTACAGTACCGTCGAGACTGCATTGACTATAAATACAGTGAGATATTGAATAGTCAAGAAAGCTGCCACAAGGTGAGAGGGTAGCCTTTCTTCTTATACCTTTGACTCCCCACCTCCCTACATTGGGGTACCTGTGGCTGTCCTGGGCAGTAGGGGGTTAACATGGTGGAGCCCTGAGTTCTCCCATGCAGCTGCACTCATGATTGAAATGAAAACAGCGCAGAATGGGTGCTGTCAGGAGTGTGATATATGACTTGTAATGGGATGTTTCCAGAGCTCCCCTCCCGTCCATATGGCTAGCCTGCCTACAGTCCACATTAGGAGAGAGAGATGCAATACTCAAACATCTGCATAACAGGGCTAAGAGATTCTTAGACACACACAAACACATACTCCCTCAATCGCAGGCAGGGATACACACATGAGCGCACACACACGCATATGTGGGTATGTATGCATGCATACAGTGCATTCGAAAAGTATTCAGGCCCCTTGACTTATCCCCCCCAAAATGATGTTACAGCCTTATTCTAAAATGGATTAAAATACATTTTTCCTGATCAATCTACACATAATACACCATAATGACAAAGCAAAAATGTATTAAATATAAAAAAAACAGAAATACTTTACTTACATAAGTATTTGGACCTTTTGCTATGAGACTTAAAATTCAGCTCAGGTACATCCTGTTTCCATTGATCCTCCTTGGGATGTTTCTACAACTTGATTGGAGTCCACCTGTGGTAAATTAAATTGATGGGACATGATTTGGAAAGGCACACACCTGTCTATATAAAGGTCCCACAGTTGACAGTGCATGTCAGAGCAAAAACAAAACCATAAGGTCAGAGAAACTGTCCGTAGAGCACCGAGACAGGATTGGGTCGAGGCACGGATCTGGGAAAGGGTACCAAAAAATGTCTGCAGCATTGAAGGTCCCCAAGAGCACAGCGGCCTCCGTCATTCTTAAATGGAAAAAGTTTGGAACCACAAAGACTCTTCCTAGAGCTGGCCGCCCGGCTAAACTGAGCCATCGGGGGAGAAGGGCCTTGGTCAGGGAGGTGACCAAAGTCCCGATGATCACTCTGAAAAACTCCTGAGTTCCTCTGTGAAGATGGGAGAACCTTCCAGAAGGACAACCATCTCTGCAGCACTCCACCAATCAGGCCTTCATGGTAGAGTGGCCAGATGGAAGCCACTCCTGAGTAAAAGACACATGACAGCCCACTTGGAGTTTGCCAAAAGGCACCTAAAGATTCTCAGACCATGAGAAACAAGATTCTCTGGTCTGATGAAACCAAGATTGAACTCTTTGTCCTGAATGCCAAGCGTCACGTATGGAGGAAACCTGGCACCAACCCTATGGTGAAGCATAGTGGTGGCAGCATCATGCTGTGGGGATGTTTTTCAGAGGCGGGGACTGGGAGACTAGTCAGGATCGAGGGAAAGATGAACGGAGCAAAGTACCGAGAGATCCTTGATGAAGTCCTGAGCGCTCCGGAGCAGGTTCTCAGATTGGTGCGAAGATTCACCTTCCAACAGGACAACGACCCTAAGCACACAACCAAGACATCCAACCTGACAGAGCTTGAGAGGACCTGCAGAGAAGAATGGGAGAAACTCCCCAAATACAGATGTGCCAAGCTCGTAGTGTCATACCAAAGAAGACTCAAGGCTGTAATCACTGTCAAAGGTGCTTCAACAAAGTACTAGACTAAAATGGCGCTGACAGAGAGGGATGCCTCACTTCTAATCCTTAGGAAACTTTGCAGTACTTTGTTTTTGTATTTATTATTTCTTACGTTGTTAGCCCAGAATATCTTAGTGTTATTACTGTCACACCCTGATCTGTTTCACCAGTCTTTGTGCTGGTCTCCACTCCCTTCCAGGAGTCATCCATCCTCCCCATTATCCCCAGTCTATTTATACCTGTGTTCTCTGTTTGTCTGTTGTCAGTTTGTTTTGTTCATCAAGCCTACCAGCGTTTTCCCCCTTACTCCGGTCTTTTTCTAGTTCCCGTTTTCTAGTTTTCCCAGTTCTGAACATTCTGCCTGCCTTGACCCTGCCTGCCGTTCTGTACGTTGTCACACCTGGGGCGGCAGGGTAGCCTAGTGGTTTGAGCGTTGGACTAGTAACCGGAAGGTTGCAAGTTCAAATCCCCGAGCTGACAAGGTACAACTCTGTCATTCTGCCCCTGAACAAGCAGTAACCCACTGTTCCTAGGCCGTCATCGAAAATAAGAATTTGTTCTTAACTGACTTGCCTAGTTAAATAAAGGTAAAATATATTTTTTAAACACCACCCTGGATTATTGATCTCTGTCTGCCCTGACCCCGAGACTGTCTGCCGTTCTGTACCGTATGGACTCTGATCTGGATTACTGACCTGTTATTTTGCCTGCACCCTGTTCTAGTAATACACTTTTGTTACTTAAACACTGTCTACATCTTGGTCTTCTCCTGAAACATGGTAATTACATACAGCCGGGAAGAACTATTGGATATCAGAGCGGCATCAATTTAATTGCACTATGACAGGGAATACGACTTTCCCGACGCAAATCCTTTGTCCGCAGCACTCAAGACATTTGAACTGATTCCAGATTCCAATCGGAATCCACGCTTCAATATTGTTTTGATCACGCGGACTGGGATATGTTCCGGGTAGCCTCAGAGAATATTATTGACGTATACGCTGATTCGGTGAGTGAGTTTATAAGGAAGTGTATAGGAGATGTTGTACCCACTGTGACTAATTAAACCTACCCTAACCATGGCTAAACCGTGGCTAGATGGCTACATTCGCGTTAAACTGAAAGTGCGTACCACCGCATTTAACCATGGAAAGGCAAGTGGGAATATAGCAGAATACAAACAGAGTAGTCATTCCCTCTCCAAGGCAATCAAACAAGCAAAATGTCAGTATAAAGACAAAGTGGAGTCACAAGATGTATGTGGCAGGGTCTACAGACAATCACGGACTACAAAAGGAAAACTAGCCATATCCTGGATACAGACGTCTTGCTTCCAGACAAACTAAACACCTTCTTTCCCCGCTTTGAGGATAATACAGTGCCACCGACGCAAGGCTGCCGGCCCAGACGGCATCCCTAGCCATGACCTCAGAGCATTTGCAGACCAGCTGGCTGGTGTGTTTACGGACATATTCAATATTTCCCTATCCCAGTCTGTTGTCCCCACATGCTTCAAGATGGCCACAATTGTTCCTGTACCCAAGAATGCAAAGGTAACTGAACTAGATGACTATCGCACCGTAGCACTCCTGTCCTCAATGCAGTTTTTTGAGAGACTAGTTAAGGATCATATCACATTCACCTTACCTGTCACCCTAGACCCACTTCAATTTGCTTACCTCTCCAATTGGTCCACAGACAATGCAATTGCCATCACACTGCACCCTGCCCTGTCCCATCTGGACAAGAGGAATACCTATGTAAGAATGCTGTTCATTGACTATTGATCAGCATTAAACACCATAGTACTCTCCAAGCTCATCATTAAGCTTGAGGCCATGGGTCTCAAACCCGCGCTATGCAGTTGGGTCCTGGACTTGCTGACGGGCTGCTGCTGGGCGGTGAAGGTAGGAAACAACATCTCCACTTCGCTGATTCTCAACACTGCGGGACCATAAAGGTGCGTGCTCAGTCCCCTCCTGTACTCCCTGTTCACCAATGACTGTGTGGCCAAGCACACCTCCAACTCAATCACCAAGTTTGCAGACAACACCACATTAGTAGGCTTGATTACCAACAACGAAGAGACAGTCTACACCAGTCTCAGCGTCAACAGTGAAGAGGCAACTCTGGGATACTGTCCAGTGTCTGTGTTGTTATTTTGCTCATCTTAATCTTTTCTTTTTATTGGCCAGTCTGAGATATTGCTTTTTCTTTGCAACTCTGCCTAGAAAGCCAGCAACCCGGAGTCGCCTCTTCACTGTTGACGTTGAGACTGGTGTTTTGCGGGTACTATTTAATGAAGCTGCCAGTTGAGAACTTGTGAGGAACTCTAATATACTTGTCCTCTTGCGCAGTTGTGCACCAGGGCCTCCCAATCCTCTTTCTTTTCTGGTTAGAGCCCATTTGCACTGTTCTGTGAAGGGAGTTGTACACAGCATTGTACGAGATCTTCAGTTTCTTGGCAATTTCTCGCATGGAATAGCCTTCATTTCTCAGAGCAAGAATAGACTGACAAGTTTCAGAAGAAAGCTCTTTGTTTCTGGCCATTTTGAACCTGTAATTGAACCCACAAATGCTGATGCTCCAGATATTCAACTAGTCTAACAATGGCCAGTTTTATTGCTTCTTTAATTAGGACAACAGTTTTCAGCTGTGCTGACATAAAGGCAAAATGGTTTTCTAATGATCAATTAGCCTTTTAAAATGATAAACTTGGATTAGCTAACACAACGTGCCATAGCAACACAGGAGTGATGGTTGCTGATACTGGGCCTCTGTACACCTATGTAGATATTCTATTAAAAATCAGCTGTTTCCAGCTACAATAGTCATTTACAATGTCTACACTGTATTTCTGATCAATTTGATGTTAGTTTAATGGACAAAAAATGTGATTTTCTTTCAAAAACAAGGTCATTTCTAAGTGACCCCAAACTTTTGAACGATAGTGTATGTATGTAGTAAAAACACACACGTCTCTCCTCCTGCTGGGTCTAGTTCCTCCCTCTTCACTATAAGCAGACACACTTGACTCCTGTCTTTGAACCCAGTCAACAGAGAGATGCTGAGCAGGTTATTGTCTCTCCAGAGAGGCTACTCTGTCTGGGGCCTAACAACTGTATGAGAGCCATGGGAAACACTCCCCAACACACACATACAGACACACAGATAAACAGACACACACACACACATGCACGTACGCATGCATGCAGACACTCACATAACACACACTGCTTGTGCAGTAGTAATGTAGCAAAATAATGTAATGTAGCAAAATTCTGCTATATTCCCAATCATGATTAAGTCACAAAAGGGACTCCTTCAGTGTCTCAGTCTACTCTTTCAACTCTTATCAGCACTATTTTCTCCAAGGTCCAAGGTCACAACAAACCTATCCTGTCCATGAGGCCTTTCACCTTTCTACTGTTCTGGGGTCAGCGAAAGTGAAAGACAATTCACCATCACCGACCTCTTGGCTGTGTGTGTCTACACACTATTACAATGTCATTACTGCAGAAGCCATGGGCTCGGCACATTCTAAAGCCTCAGCCATGGAAGTTTAGGGCCATGTCTCAAATGGCACCCTGTTTCCTTTATAGTGCACTACTTTGAGCATAAGGCCATAGGGCTCTGGTGAAAAGTAACACACATTATAGTGAATAGGATGTCATTTGGAATGCACACTGTAAGCCTCAGTCATGAAAGTCTCGATTTTACTAATACCCATAATGCTCTGGGTGGCTCCAGCGGTGAGGCGGCCCACTCCGGAGAGAGAGAGCGCAGGCGGAAAGTTGGCAGTCGCGGCGCGACGGGAGCGGGTCCAAAAACAAGGGATGAAAAAACAAAGGAGAGAGAAGGAGACTTCTGCCTTGCAAAATCAAGCCTGGTGTGCTTTGATGGAGCAATCAGGCCAAGCCAGAGCCCTAGAACTAGAGTCTCAGCGGACGTTCTGTAAATCAGTTCAATGGGATTCCACAGAGAAGGGCGAAGATGGATGGAACCCCAGGGGCTTGTAAGAGAGAGAGAGATAACTATCCTTCCCTCCCTCCATCCCTTCTTTCGCTCCACCTCCACCTCTGTCTTCTCCTCCCTCTCATCCTCTGTCAGCGTATTGTACTGTAGGAACCTGATCACATTCAAACATCCTGGCTAGTGGCTAGTAGTGGCCGGGGACTTTAATGCACAGAAACTTAAACCCGTTTTACCTCAATCTAACTAACAATTCCAAAAAAAAAAAACTACTGTCTTATACACAGTGTAAGGGGATTTCTACCAGCATGTTAAATGTGCAACCAGAGGAAAAATAACTCTAGACCACCTTTACTCCACACACAGAGATGTGTACAAAGCTCTCCCTCACCCTCCAATTGGCAAATCTGACCATCTGCTTACAAGCAAAAACTAAAGCAGGAAGCACCAGTGACTCGGTCAATAAAGAAGTGGTCAGATGAAGCAGATGCTAAGCTACAGGACTGTTTTGCTAGCACAGATTGGAATATGTTCTGGGATTCTTCCGATGGCATTGAGGAGTACACCACATCAGCCACTGGCTTCATCAATAAGTGCATCGATGGCGTCGTCCCCACAGTGACTGTACATACATACCCCAATCAGAAGCCATGGATTTTGTGTTTATGTGTCGAGGGGATAGTGTCAGTTTGTTATATCTGGAGTACTTCTCCTGTCTTATCCGGTGTCCTGTGTGAATTTAAGGATGCTCTCTCTAATTCTCTCTTTCTCTTTCTTTCTCTCTCTCGGAGGACCTGAGCCCTAGGACCATGCCTCAGGACTACCTGGCATGATGACTCCTTGCTGTCCCCAGTCCACCTGGCCGTGCTGCTGCTCCAGTTTCAACTGTTCTGCCATGCGACTATGGAACACTGACCTGTTCACCGGACGTGCTACCTGTCCCAGACCTGCTGTTTTCAACTCTCTAGAGACAGCAGGAGCGGTAGAGAAACTTTGAATGATTGGCTATGAAAAACCAACTGACATTTACTCCTGAGATGCTGACTTGCTGCACCCTCGACAACTACTGTGATTATTATTATTTGACCATGCTGGTCATTTATGAACATTTGAACATCTTGGTCATGTTCTGTTCTAATCTCCACCTGGCACAGCCAGAAGAGGACTGGCCACCCCTCATAGCCTGGTTCCTCTCTAGGTTTCTTCCTAGGTTTTGGCCTTTCTAGGGAGTCCCTAGTTTTTTTCTAGGGAGCTTCAATACAGGACTAAGATTGAATCGGACTACACTGGCTCCGATGCTTGTCGGATGTGGCAGGGCTTGCAAACTATTTAAAACTACAAAAGGGAAGCACAGCCGCGAACTGCCCAGTTACAAGAGTCTCCCAGACGAGCTAAATTACACACTGACGCATGCATGAGAGCATCAGCTGTTCTGGCTGACTGTGTGATCCCGCTCTTCGTAGCCGATGTGAGTAAGACCTTTAAACAGATCAACATTCACAAGGCAGTCGGGCCAGACAGATTACCAGGACGTGTACTCCGAGCATGCGCTGACCAACTGGCAAGTGTCTTCACTTACATTTTCAGTGGTAAGGGTAGCTAACAACACATCTGCCACACTGATCCTCAACACGGGGGCCCCTCAGGGGTTTGTGCTCAGTCCCCTCCTGTACTCCCTGTTCACTCATAACTCCATGGCCAGGCACGACTCCAACACCATCATTAAGTTTGCCGACAACACAACAGTGGTAGGCCTGATCACAGACAACGAAGAGACAGCCTATAGGGAGGAGGTCAGAGACCTGGCCGTGTGGTGCCAGGATAACAACCTCTCCCTCAATGTGATCAAGATAAAGGAGATGATTGTTGACTACAGGAAAAGGAGAACAGAGCATACCCTCATTCTCATCAACGGGGCTGTAGTGGAGCAGGTTCCTTGGTGTCCACATCACCAACAAAATATCATGGTCCAAAACGCACCAAGACAGTCGTGAAGAGGGCACGACAGAGCCTATTCCCCCTCAGGAGACTGAAAAGATTTGGCATGGGCCATCAGATCCTCAAAAAGTTATACAGTCGCACCATCGAGAGCATCCTGACCCAGTACATCACTGGGGCCAAGCTTCCTGCCATCCAGGACCTCTATACCAGGCGTGTCAGAGGAAGGCCCTAAAAAGACTGCAGCAACCCTAGTCATAGACTGCATGGCAAGTGGTACCAGAGCACCAAATCTAGTTCCAAAAGGCTTTTTAACAGCTTCTACCCCGAAGCCATAAGAGTCCTAAACAGCTAATTAAATGGCTACCTAGACTATTGCATAGCCTCGCTACTGTAAAAACCCTCTGGGGAAAGGGTTCTACCTGGAACCCAATAGGGTTCTACCTGGAAATAAAAGGGTTCTTCTTGAAACCAAAAAGGGTTATTTAAAGGGCTCTCCTATGGGGACAGCCGAAGAAACCTTTTAGGTTCTAGATAGCACCTTTTTTCTAAGAGTGTAGGCCTTAGAAATAGGCCTTAGAAATAAACACTTCTATCCCCAGTGTGTCTGTATCTATGGCTTCAGTTTGTTATATTGTGACTAATACATACAGAACTTGTTTTGAGAGCGTTGCTGTTGCGGCATGAAATCTGATTACATGGAATTTGGACCAGTGAGACAACAGCTGGATTTCAAGGAGAAATGGCGTATGAGTATGTAAGTCCATAAGTACATAAGTGTTTCCTTGTATTGTAAATTTACCATCTAGTCATGTTGTATATTGTTGGTAATGTTTTTGTATTTCATTGATGAATAATTTACGATTAAGGGACAATTAATTATTTAAACTCCTAAAACAACCATTATGGTGTGCTTTGGCTTTTGAGGATATCAAGTCAGAGCCATTATTCATAATGTCACGATCGTCGTAATGATGAGACCAAGGCGCAGCGTGAGTAGAGTTCCACGTAATTTTAATAAACCGAAACTCACTGAACAAAAACAAACAACCAAACGAAATGTGAAGCTACTGTGGACTGTGGACCGTCGCCGGAGGCCCCGGGCTGTGGACCGTCGCCGGAGGCCCCGGGCTGTGGACCGTCGCCAGAGGCCCCGGACTGTGGACCGTCGCCGGAGGCCCCGGACTGTGGACCGTCGCCGGAAGCTCCGGACTGGGAACTGTCGCCGGAAACTCTGGACTGTGGAGGCGCACTGGAGGCCTGATGCGTGGGACCGGTACAGGTGGCCCCGGGCTGTGGACCGTCGCCGGAGGCCCCGGCCCGTCGCCGAGGCATATTTTTCCTCATCTACCTCCTCCTCCTCCTCAATTCCGTACTACCAAAAATAATGCGCCGGAGGCCCCGGGCTGTGGACCGTCGCCGGAGGCCCCGGACTGTGGACCGTCGCCGGAGGCCCCGGACTGTGGACCGTCGCAGGAGGCTCCGGACTGGGAACTGTCGCCGGGGAGGCCCCGGACTGTGGAGGCGCACTGGAGGCCTGATGCGTGGGACCGGTACAGGTGGCCCCGGGCTGTGGACCGTCGCCGGAGGCCCGGACTGTGGACCGTCGCTTGGAGGCCCGGGCTGTGGACCGTGCCGGAGGCCCCGGACTGTGGACCGGCGCCGGAGGCCCCGGGCTGTGGACCGTGCCGGAGGCCCTAGGGCTGTGGACCGTCGTATTTCATTGAGGCCCCGGGCTGTGGGACCGTTAATTATTTAAACTCCGGAGGCCCATTATGGGCTGTGGGACCGTCAAGCAGAGGCCCCGGGCTGTGGACCGTCGCCGGAGGCCCCGGGCTGTGGACACTGAACAAAAACAAACAACCAAACGGAGGCCCCGGGACTGTGGACCGTCGCCGGAGGCCCCGGACTGTGGACCGTCGCCGGAGGCCCCGGACTGTGGACCGTCGCCGGAGGCCCCGGACTGTGGACCGTCGCCGGAGGCCCCGGACTGTGGACCGTCGCAGGAGGCTCCGGACTGGGAACCGTCGCCGGAGGCTCTGGACTGTGGAGGCGCACTGGAGGCCTGATGCGTGGGACCGGTACAGGTGGCCCCGGGCTGTGGACCGTCGCCGGAGGCCCCGGGCTGTGGACCGTCGCCGGAGGCCCCGGGCTGTGGACCGTCGCCGGAGGCCCCGGACTGTGGACCGTCGCCGGAGGCCCCGGACTGTGGAACGTCGCCGGAGGCCCCGGACTGTGGAACGTCGCCGGAGGCTCCGGACTGTGGAACGTCGCCGGAAACTCTGGACTGGGAACTGTCGCCGGAAACTCTGGACTGTGGAGGCGCACTGGAGGCCTGATGCGTGGGACCGGTACAGGTGGCCCCGGGCTGTGGACCGTCGCCGGAGGCCCCGGGCTGTGGACCGTCGCCGGAGGCCCCGGGCTGTGGAACGTCGCCGGAGGCCCCGGACTGTGGAACGTCGCCGGAGGCCCCGGGACTGTGGAACGTCGCCGGAGGCCCCGGACTGTGGAACGTCGCCGGAGGCTCCGGACTGTGGAACGTCGCCGGAAACTCTGGACTGGGAACTGTCGCCGGAAACTCTGGACTGTGGAGGCGCACTGGAGGCCTGATGCGTGGGACCGGTACAGGTGGCACCGGGCTGATGACACACACCTCAGGGCGAGTGCGGGGAGGAGAAACAAGACGTACTGGACTGTGGAGGCGCAATGGAGGCTTGATGCTTGGGACTGGTACAAGTGGCACATGGCTGATGACACACACCTCAGGGCGAGTGCGGGGAAGAGGCACAGGACGTACTGGACTGTGGAGGCGCACTGGAGGCCTGATGCGTGGTGCCGGCACTGGTGGTACCGGGCTGATGACACGCACCTCAGGGCAAGTGCGAGGAGCAGGCACAGGACGTACTGGACCGTGATGGCCCAATGGAGGTCTGGAGCGTAGAGCTGGAACAATGCGTCCTGGCTGGATGCTCACTTTAGCTCGTGCGGGGCGCTGGAACAGGACGCACTAGGCTGTGAAGGCGTACTGGCGATACAGTACGTAGAGCCGGCGCAGGATATCCTGGTCCAAAGAGGTGTACTGGAGACCAGGAGCGCTGAGCCGGCACAACCCGTCCTGGCTAGATTCCCACTCTAGCGCGGCAAATGCAGGGAGCTGGAACAGAGCGCACCGGGCTGTGAATGCGCACTGGAGACCCCCTGCATAACACGGTGCCTGACCAGTCACACACTCCCCACGGTAAGCACGGGGAGTTGGCTCAGGTCTGAACCCTGTCTCTGCCAATCCCCCCGTGTGCCTCCCCAAACTTTTTTGGGGCTGCCTCTCGTGCTTGCCTTGTTGGTATAACTCCTCGTAATGTCGTCGTTCCGCTTTCTCTGCCTCTATCTCCTCCTTAGGATGGCGATACTCCCCGGCCTGCGTCCAGGGTCATTTTCCATCCAGGATCTCCTCCACGTCCACTCCTCCTGTACATGCTGCTTGGTCCATTTTTGGTGGGATCTTCTGTCACGATCGTCGTAATGATGAGACCAAGTAGAGTTCCACATAATTTTAATAAACCGAAACTCACTGAACAAAAACAACCAAACAAAACGTGAAGCTACTGTTGTGCACTCAAGGAACTAAATGTAGACAAGATCCCACAACAGAAAGTGGGATAAAGGGCTGCCTAAGTATGATTCCCAATCAGAGACAACAATAGACAGCTGCCTCTGATTGGGAACCACACTCGGCCACAAACAAAGAAATAGACAACATAGAATGTACACAAAATAGAATGCACAAAACTAGAGTACCCACCCTAGTCACACCCTGACCTAACCAAAATATATAGAAAAACAGGGATATCTAAGGTCAGGGTGTGACACATAAGGTGTCTTCGAATAGGAGTGTTGATCATAATTAATAATATTATATGGACGGGGCGCCTGATCCTAGATCAGCACTCCTACTCTGAGATGGCTTTCAGGAATTACCACAAAAAACAAACAATCTATTTCGATTTCCATGGCATAAGCCTTGACAACACATAAACAGTTCTTACTGTTGAGTGACGTGTACCCCAGCACATTGACTGATACTATTTCACACAAGCAGTAGTTTGGGCTGTTTACTTGGAGAAAACACTATTACCCCACACTTCAAATCCCTCCATTTTTGCCAAAGAGGAGATTTGCTTTCCATCCCTGGGAGCATTCAGATGATGTCATTCTCTCAGACTTTCCATAGCCCCAAATGATCCCTTAACCTCAGGCATTTCAGTGTGTTTCTGCTACCAGGCATTCTCTCTCAAAGGGCGCTAAATGCTAACCTCTCGCACCTGAAAATGAGCTAGTGGAAACAGATCTCTCAGATAACAGTGTATATTCACTGATTGCTGTCTTATCTTTTCATTCAGGGTTGGTGTGTCAACAATGGGTGGAACTATGGGTTTATGGGAGATGTTGTTCTTGTAGATGGGTCAGGTGTTGGGCTAGATAAGAGCTGCCATGAGCTGAGGTGAGCTTTGGTGTTGACGTGAACTTGATAATATTGTTCTGACTCAATGGAATATTTTTTTCCCCCTCAAAAAGTTAGAGAAAATCAAAATAAGTGTTACACAAAATAGAGGAAGTGATCAAAAATGATGAATTAATAAGTTATGACGATTTCTGGCATACTTGTGGATTCAGTTATATAGTGTTATATGAGCCCTGCTCACAGCGAAAAGTGCCAACTGTAAACAGACCCTCATTGGCAAAGTAGCCTCCTCATGATACTGAATCTGACTACAGACAACTCTTTTCTCATTGGTTGTGCAGTGAGCGACTCATTTTGAATACAAAGTGATTCATCATTCTCACAGCAGGGCTAAGAAGAGCCGCTCAGAGGTTCCTTTTCCAATACACCACGGTCCACGGGAGGACAGGTGTATTTTTATTATGCCTCTTAAATTGCTATGACTTCACTAGTCAGGGGGTTAACCTGTTGGGAGAGTAGCTCCTTAATGACTGTGAGACAGAGTCCAACCAGGATCTACAGCACGTTCCCTTACGCCTTCAGGCAGACAGACCATGGGCCTAAAAACCATATGTTACATCATTACAGGCCAGTCCTCCCAAGTCTCAACGCCCAGCCCCTAATCATAACCACACACAGACACATGCACGCACAAACACACACAGCGTAAATGCACTGGCACATACATGCAATCATGCAGGCACACGGACACACACGTACATACACACACAAATATACTCTCTCTCTCTCTCTCTCTCACACACACACACATATATTCTCTCTCACACACACACACACGCGCACACGTTATGCCCGCCCACACACCACCATTCTACCTAATACAGCCTGGCTCCATGTGTGCCACTCAGACATTGGGTGTGGGTGGGAAAGGGAGGGTGAGAGGTACCCCAGCCTTCGTTTACAGGTCAAGCCTGC
Organism: Oncorhynchus tshawytscha; assembly: GCF_018296145.1. Classification (NCBI taxonomy): domain Eukaryota; kingdom Metazoa; phylum Chordata; class Actinopteri; order Salmoniformes; family Salmonidae; genus Oncorhynchus; species Oncorhynchus tshawytscha. Next base: position 9,935,721 of record NC_056451.1, on the reverse strand, counting down.
AGCTTTACAAGGGAAATATCCAGAGCCACTATAAATACCACAGTGAGCTTTAAGGGTGCTGTATATCATGCCAGTGGGCTTTGAGTGCTTAAACTCAACCTATTTTTTGTAGTTCTTTTTTAATAGTGGAATCGAATGAGTGACTACAATGAAATGTGAACTTCCCTCCACTTTGAGTCCCCGGCATGAATTGATCAGCGCAACTTCAAAACGCCTAGCCGCCAGCAGCAAAGAGTTGGCCGTTCACCTCACACGTCAGGACAATATATCATTACCGTACCTCGGTTTCTTTGCTGCCTCACTTGTAGTAATGGGGAACGAGGTACAAAGTCAGGAAAGGTTTCATGAACATCATAACGCTTTTCAATGGGCACCACTTGCTTAGGTGACATTTATTACGCTCCAACTGAAATACTGAGACATCGAATAGGGCCTAATGACTCATTCACAGACAGAGTATATAAAACAAAGATGTCATGGAGAAAATACTGCCATGTAGCATGTAGTGAATAAATCACGATGAACACGTTTTTCAAGTTGAAGTTGAATGCATTTGTAATGAATTCACAACATTTTTTATTAGTTTTCATCATCTTGAAAAAAAAGGGGCTGGGAAAAAACTCCAGTCTCCTTTTTGAACACCTGAGTGTGCAGATGTGCAGTCACACAATAAAAGTAGCGATTCAGCCGCAGCGCTCACGTGTGAATCTCATCAGCCAGCTTTAGTTAGCGGCAGACTAGACTAATTGGTTCCAGAAGTGTTGCAGGTCGCACTGCCTGAGATGGCAGGGAACAAGGGAGTAAAGGAGGGAGGGAGAGAGGGAGAGAGGGGCAAGTAATGAGAGGTCAGCCACGAGCTAGAACTCCACCGCAAGTGCCAGAAACGCACAGCAATTTTATGGTCAATTGAGCCGTACATCTGGAGTCATACATCACAGGTAAATGTGGGGCCGGAGCCAGTGATGGTTCACACACACGTAGTCCCTCTCTCACACACACACACACATGCACACGCTAACGCACACGCACAAACACAATGAGGCACGATGGACAGATACAGGGACACACACACGCTACAGTAATGGCCTATCTGTCACACCTAAACACAGTGCATCTTTATCCACAGAGCATGGCTGGCTACAGGAAGGGCCGATGCTCTAACTAGGCCTAATGGCCCCTAAAGACTGGCTGTCGACTCCGCTCATCATCAGAGACAAACTCGCACACTCTACTCCCCACACACCACGCCCCACCCATCCTACCATCGCCCGGAGGGCATACTGCTAAGTGCACTATTTCCTGACACTCTTTCACACGGTCATCGTCAAAAACAACATTCTTATTGATTGGTTAATATGGTTGTATTACACTAATCGTTACCTCTGAAAGTATGTTTATGTCTCATTGTGACGTACAGTATGTCTGTATTTCCTAGTAATATGTTTGGGACAATGAAATGGCGTGGATAAATGCCTACTTTTATCTCTGGCTTCACATTACAGTAGGATACCAAGTTATCACACCTCTTGAAGAATTTGTGTTGTAAATGTTAGAGTAGCATATGGTATTATTCTCCAAAAGGGGGTTCTAAAATGCTTTGTCGGAGCAGCACGGTCAGTCTACTACCTCAATGGGCACAACCAGTGGTGCTGGTGCCGTCATGTAGCCGTATCGCAGCAGCATCACCGTCAGAACACAGCGCAGCAACTCCAACATGGATGCCGTTGACCTGCCTAGGGAAAGAACGTAACAGCCAATAAGGAACTCAATTGATTCAAGTCAATTCAGTCATGGCATTGAAATCCAACAGATATGAGAGAACCTATTGATCAGTCATCATTGCAGTTCTTTCCATGTCAATCTTTTAAATGGTTTGACTTAAATTGGGTTGGACCACATAACCTTGAAGAGGACCATTCTGTGTGTACTAATTCCAAGCAATTTACAGTGATGGATAACAGTACCGTAACAGTGATATGTGACAGTACAGGACCTTTGGTCAATGATGAAGCCAATGGAGGTCAGACTGAGTAGAATGTAGCCAGTCATCATCAGAAGAGTCAGCTGGGATAGTATCTATAACATACACACAAATAATGCTTATCTTGAGAAAATGTTATGGGAAAAATACATAAACATCATGTACAGATGTAGGATCTTAATTTGAATCCCCTGTTGCAGGATAACTTTCATGCAACGCAGGAAATGTCAAACTTGCAGTGTATTTCAGATTTAAAATGGCTTCTGATGTTTGTCTTTCCTCGTTGAAATTTCAGACTTGATTTTCCCTTACGAAAAATGTATCAACCCTTACAAAAATGTCCATCAATTATAATCAACATAATAATTCACATTTCCTCTTGCTGTAGGATTCTTTTCCCGTTGAAGCAAACTGGATCAAATTAAGATCCTGCATCTGTATGGTGAATTATGGGCACAGGAGATTTGACTACGAGTGAAGTCATGAACCATGTCCCTTTTAATAGCCCAGACTACACATCTATACACAGTAAGCTATTATATTACATCTAGCTCCCCAACACAATATAGTGTAGAGTTTTGCCAGTAACCGTGACTCACACAATTAAGGCAGCCCCAGCACCTCTCTGATTCACAAGGGTTGGGTTGAATGAGGAAGACACATTTCGATTGAAGGCATTCAGTTGTGCAACTGACTAGGTATCCCCTTTCCCTTTCTCATGCTCAATATAATAGGGATATTACCTCTGACCATGTCTGTTTTGTCCCGCTAAGGGACTTGACCAGGGTGGAAGACGTTACGGTACATAGCTCTCAGTACCACTATACACTATAGGGAACACTAGTTCTATACGGTACACATTGACATTGGTGAGCTGCTTGTGTTTTGTTCGCACACAACCCCAACCTGTGGATGGATACATGAGTGGTGAAAATGCATGGCCTTAAGTTCCTAACCTAAAAGACAGCTGTAAGACTAGCCTCTCCTAAGGGACTCGATTGGTCTGCCAGAGCAGGGGTTGGATCTTCAACACTCCGCCCAGAGGCCCTGACATGCAAACGTCACTGGTCTCCTTCCATGCAGTACATACACAACAATGCACATTCCCTGCAGGCCATATATGGCATCAACATATCAACAGGAAGCAATAAAGTAGTATTTCTTAATGTTTATATGGTACAGGCCCTATAATCGTTAAACCCTATATTCCCCTAACCCACATGTGGGAAAGTATAGGCGGGGCGCTACTGTATGTATTCAATTGGGGCAAATAAGAGGTAATGAATCAACGTTTCCATTACATGGATTCCAAAGACACACAGTAAACCTATCCATCACTACGGTCAGTAACGTTTAAGGTCTAAATTGACAGTAATACAGTAACTACAGTTATTGTAAGCTAATTACAAATCTATTCAGCAATGTATTATTTAGTAATTGTATTTTATTTATTTATTACATTTTATTAGGTTATTATACTGTCTTGCACCCACTGGTACTGTTACCCAGTAGTCAAAGCAGGTTAGTTAGTCAAAGTAAAGATCATGTAAACTCTCTCTACCCTGGGGGAATGGATGCTAGACACAACTGAAATGATTGGATTTTCAGGCCTGCTTAGTGCGAAAAAAAAAGATTTAGTCCCATATCATATTTCAACAATAACAGTGAGTGAAAATAAAACTCCCAGATGAAATTCACCATCTGCCGGTGCTTCAGTGACTCCAGCAACCGACTGATTATGTTATTGTTTCTATATCCCCAGAGAACTGGAGATGAACGTGTTATTATCATGGTTATCATCACGACCGTTATTATTTTCAGGACAAGAGATTGGTTGGATTCTGAGTTGAGGAGTTGGCGTTTCGACTTGGTCAATTTACCTGTCTGTCCTTATCGTAATATTAGCCAACCTGAAAGAAACTGTAGCTACACGAGGCTATACCCATGATGTAATTAAAGGCTAACTTCATTTGTTTGAAACGTTTTAATGTCTTTAAATTAAGGCTAAGACCATAAATTGCGCTACACCGTATCATCAATAGTCACCGTAAATACGTGCCTAGTGAACATGGAGGTATGCACACATACATGCACATGATTTATTGTCAGGCCAAGGTCCTAACTTTGTTATTTTCCCTGGAAATCCTGATTACAGCATCCTGAAGGCTATTTAGGTTGGGAAATGGTTGGGAAGTGGTTGACTTGGCAATTAAGGTGTTATTGTTCACTGTTAGACCACCAGCTGCTGTGCTGGTGGCCAATAAGAGGGGGGAACTCTTTGACGGTGGGCCTATGTGGAGGGAGGACCACAACTAAGGGAACACCATGGAGGTAGGAATCACATGAAGACAGGCCATTTTGTCTCAGCTTGAAGTGTTGGGTGGGACATCACATTTTGGCTAACTGAAACTATGCCTAGGGAAAAAAGCAGTCCAAAGATAACTGCTGAGGAAACCTGACTTGGGTTTTTTGAAAGTGGGGGGGAGGGGGCTTTTGGCTATGAGAGTGGAAAATAATAGACAAAGGTTATTTTAAAGAGGACTGACATTGAGTCATTCTGACTTAATGGTAGCAGTCACTATGTTCTGTGTAAATACTGTATAAAAACAACCACATGAAGCATGTCATCAGATAAAATAAACAGAATGTTTGTGACTTCATTCCTTTGAATAGAATTAAAAAGACATTATTTCAAATGGCTAAAATAAGATAAGAGCCCATGTGCTTTCAATCCCAGTTGATTATCTATGACTGGTAACTCTTGGGATTGACAATACATAACAGATCCCGGTAAACACACCACAACATTAGACCATGTACGCAGACACAGACTTGCAAAGGCAGAGGCCAACTGGGATTGTATGGCAGCTCTTCTCCAGTAACCTGTCAATGACATAAACCAGAACTATAATACAGCAAAAAGATAAGACAACATAACATAATTCCTGAATGCTGCGATTTAAAAAAAACTGGCCATATTGTCATGGCTTGTCTATATGCAGATCATAAGATACTTTCAAACAATTCACTATAGAACATCTACACTGTATGTACCTTAAACTTTGTTTAAAAACACAAAATTGTAGAGAACTAGATGTTGAATTAGTACAGGATTCTTGCAGGGGTTTTCCAGGGGTCTTGGGTGAGTTAGCCACATGTGGGTTTCCTTTAAATTACCCTTGTAGGTGTTCCAGCCCACAGCTCTGCTTAGCCTCAAAAGCCAACACATTCGACTCGGACTCTCTCTCTCTCTCTCTCTCTCTCACTCTCTCTCTCTCTCTCTCTCTCCTTAGAAAATACCCGTATAGGCCTACAATGGCAAGCCTTTCAAGATATTTCAGTCAAATTCCAGCACCCTCCACATGTTTAGAATCACCATGCAAGCGTTTAGGGACAATTTAATCATAAAGTCGAGGGGTGGAGTTTTGTTTTAAGTGTGAAAGGTCTAAATATGTGCCACCATCAGCGCTTTTTCAAAGCCAACCGCCGGGGCTCCTGATGGGCACTATAGTAGCATACACACACACACACCCTTTTGATCCCTAGCAGGGCACCCACAGACTTGCTATTTAAAGTGAAAATGAGCTTATTGTGTTCCCCCTACAAAGGCCTCAATGATTTATTTGGTGTGGTGTTTCCATGTAAAGGCTGTATAAAATGTGAATCTTTCAAATGAGAACACTGTCATTTGGACAGTAAGGATAGTGTTTTTCTTTGCATCATAATGATAGGTAATGAAGTATGAAAGTGTCAAATGTGCCCCTTTTGGAAATGCAGACACACCTAAAATGCAAGAACACTATCTTCAACTCCCCCTTCCTACTCTCTCTCCATGATTCCCCACGGCTTTACACACCCTCTCTAACTATCGCTCTCTCATTTTCTCTCCACCTCTAATGACAAAACGTGTCTTCCTTTTGAATGTGGCAGTACCACGGGCACCTCTGCGTGATCCCCGAGCTTTTGGTTTGCCAGGTTTCCAACTTGGTCCTTTCCAGAGGACGCCTAATTGAATGAAGATTTTCTTGTATCTGTTGTACCTCCTCCACAAGTATTTACAGGACTTGAACTAAAGCAAAAATATAAAAGCTATACCGTCACATTACAGTCACATTATATTACATAAGCAGTTTTACTATAAAAGCCCTGGTATTACTACATACTCATTGTTGTCAATGCTAATCTGTGCGTTAATTAATACTATGTGGAGAATGTTCCTCCATTTGGGAGGGATTGCTCATGCGGTAGGTTGCCAGCGGTAAGGGCAGTGAAAATAATCAAACACAACGTCTAGTATTTCATTTGATTGGATTCTTTCACCTCTGCTGAGAGGTTTGTTTAAGGTTGCGTAATAATGTTATGGTTACAGCATGGCTGTTCCAGGGGTAACATTTACTCCTACAAAGTGATTGAGAGTAACTGCTCTACAAATGGTTTGATTCCACTGATGTAATACGGGGACAATCAGACAGTTTGCATGCAGTGTCAGCTCAGTCTGAACACTGTGACAATTTGCTCTTCGATAGCTTGTATATACATTTATAGTCTAGTAGTTTATATATCTTACATTGTACAAAATAAAACACAGCAAATAAGAAAATAATCTTGTATTTTGTATTTTCTCTTGGGACTAACCTGAATATGGAGGACTTCAAATGTGTTTATTATGTGTACGAGACCGTAGACAACTTTATCGCCGTCTGGAGCAAAGGTACCTGATAAATCAAAGTAAGAGAATGTAGTTATACCGACAATGCCATATTACAACAAGCAATCACCCTGTGAACCTTCCCCTGTAATTTTTATCAATGCAATATTAATTTTGCCCTGCCAATGAAATGCAATACATCATTTTCCTTTTTCGCCAATACTGCACTGATCAGCTCACGTCAAGTACGGCAAGAATATGTGTGTTTGAGAAGAGAAGAAGAGGCTTTCTTTCTTACTGTGGTGAACTCTGTGGTGACTGGGGGTGTTTAGGACCCACTCCAGAGGTCCCATATCTCTGATCACCTGAAAGACAGAGAATGTACACATGATTTTAACATTTAAAAAACAAAAAATGTAATAGCCTAGCTGCTACAATTTGGGCTGGTTTCCGTATACATAAATTAAACAGATTAAACCTAGTCCTGTACTAAAAAAAATATGGTAGAGATTCTCGCCAATTTGTGTTATAACTGGTAGTGCAACCTGGGATCTTTTTTGGCAATTTGGTTAACAACTAAATGTATCTGTCTTGAAACCTTATTTATAAGACTAAAGCATTTTCTTATTTGATGAGTTAGGTCTAAGCTTTTTGATGGAAATCATGAGGTGGCCAAATTCCCAGATGGAAAGAACAATATTTATCAGATTTGAAGTGAAAGCAACACTAGGATGGCGAACGGTGCCAAGACTATAAAGCAGTTGACACTGTTAATAATGCTCTTACATACAGTACACTTGAACACACACTGTACACACACATATACATACAAGCATGCTTGTAATAGTAGCTAATATGAACGCACACACTTCCTTCCAGAAATACAAATGAATGCATGCACAAGCATTCCAAAACAATATCTGTCATTCATAATCAAACACGTATGGCTGTTCAATCACTCTATTAAGCAGACAGACACACACACACACACACACACACACACACACAAACAATCATTACAGATCATGCCATAAGGCACATATTTCAGAAGAATCAGATTTTTCTTTGGGTGCGACTTTTACAGACATTTTGATGTTAAAGTCTACCAGTGATCGTAGAGTCAGTCTGGGAAATGATTTTTAAATCATTATTTCCATGTAAATGAGTGGTCTGGCAACAGCCAGAGTTTTATCTTGAATGAAAAAGGTTTTGCTGCTTCACTTCACTTTTTTCCCCCCAGATCAGGTCTGGGAATCGCTTGCCAATAAATTACTCAACATCAAAAAAGTCTATAAAGAAATCATAAATTATATCCCACAGAAAATTGTGATTTTATGACTGTTTTCACTAATAGTGTAGTAAAAGATGGAAGTGATTCCAACTCCCTTCATTCCTCTAACGATTGGGGATTGTAAAAATGATACTACCAGTCACTTTAAAGGAGAACGATTGGTCTTGCTTCTGTTTGGAATATTTCATAAAATCTCATTATTTTTTATTAAACGCAGGTTTGACTTGAGCTCCCCTTAACAGCAGATAGTATAGGGACTAGAGTGAGAGAACTTTCAGCCAAAGTAGCTTTATCTCTGAATTATTTGACAGTTTAAGCTATTACAGTAATTGGGAAATATACATAATGAATCTTGTAGAATATTGACTACATGAATAATCATAATTAAACAGGGTCGCATTCAATAGGCATAAAAAAAGAAGCAAATGGGCCAAAACGGGGAGAGACTACCTGAGCTTATCCAATAAGAAGTGCTTATTTTTGTTCTCCATTTCAAAACGTTTGGCTACGGTGTGCACTAATGAATAGGACCCAGGTTGGCCCTAAGGTCTTGTGGATGGTAACCGTGGGTTGTATCTACCTCAGTGTGGATCCAGAACTGGTAGACCAGGTTGAATTGGATGTGAACAGCAAACACGGAGGGTGGTACTGCCAACGCCATGGGGAGATAGAACACCTGAGGACAGACAATGAATACGGTTACATACACACAATAAGACGATTATTGTGGATAGTCAGATCAATATAATAGTTCAATTTAAATCGTTTACATGCTTTGCAAGAAAAACTATTTCCCTAATAATCCTGTTTACATGGACACATCTGAAACCACCAATCAAAATAAACAGACTACCACAGTGACAATGTTGTTTCTGGGAAGCCTATTTGATTCTGAGTTGGGACATATAAAGTTTGCACGCGAAACTACTTCTAAGATGCATACTTTCAGTTGTTCTGAATACACGTCACTCGCGCTAAAGAGGGAGGCACGCTTGGCTGGTGCACATGCACATATCGAATACCCCACTGGAACTGTGATTTAAGGTGTTTACATGTCCTAATCATTCGAAAGATTGCAACAACAAAAATGGGTGTTTTAATCAGCGTATACTTGTGACAGTACGCCGATTAAGACAAGCAGAGTAAGGTTTTTACATGACTAATGCCATACTCGGCCTACTGCCATGATCAGTTAATCAGTTTAAAATCAAATTATTAGTGTACATGTAAACGTACTTGATGACTATAGAACAGTATACCGTGCATAACACAGCATATGTTGTGGTGAAGGAGCAAATGTTGGACTTATCTGCATTTCTAATGCGACCTGCTTTTAATCTGTCAATGACCACGAGGGGCAATTGCAAAGTGCAAAGAGTACGTTACTTCCTATACTGTACAGGTTTAAAAAGGTGCACTAATGTAGAAATCGCTCCCCCATTTCTTGGTTGCTAAAACTCTAATAGTTTGCCTAATTTCAGTTTGTGTGACAAAATAAGATAGTGTAGTGTAGGGGATCATTGAATCGTCTAAACCGCTGTGAAATATATTATCCACAACCCAAAATATTATTTTTTCAGCTGTTGGAAGCTGGTGTACAAAACCAAAAGGAAAAGACACAAAAACAAAACACGGAAATATCTACCTCTTCTTTGACTTGCTTTCAAGTAGAATGATATATCTATAACTCATGTTTCTATGTGAATTTGGTCTGGGTCGCCTATATTGCCACTTCACAGCCTGGGCGTTTTGCACAAATAGCTACTGTACATGCATGTCATCACTTGCACACACTTTGAATTCATTGAATAAAAAAAATGAAGAAATTGAATTAATGAATGGAATTAATTGCATCATTTATTTATTTTATTTTTTAAGTATTAGCAACCTTCATTTTAAAAACGACTAACAACACTCATTGCCAGTCTTTAGAAAAGATAGCAAACCAAGAATCAAGCAAACCATAGGGGGACATTACGATATTATGACAACGAGAATATAAAAGCATTAGTCTAGATCTGTTGACCATCCAGCCATGTCCCTGTGCTGCAGTTTATATTCCTCTGCTGTGTTGTGATACTTGCTACATTAATATTACGATTACACTTCATTTTAACATCCAAAGAAGCACGCTTGTTAAGTTTCACTGGATCTCCGAGCTGTTTCCGGACCACCCATTTCTCTGTGCTCTTTGGCAGTGGCACCCCTCAAACGCTTTGGCTTCATCTACATGGAAGTAGAGGAACCATTGCTAAGTCTGGACCACAAAGCCCCCATACAGGCTATCTATAGTAACATATACATTTCATTAAAAGCAGTGAAAGTTACTCAATACCCATTAAAAACCCATGTGGTAGCCCTGATGTGCAATTGTGCTATGATTACACAATAAATGATAACAAGAACAAATAATTCAACTCTAATTAAAGTGGATAACAAAGTTGGGTTTTGAAAATGGAGAGAGACATTTTTGCCTGCTAAATATAGTCATGCGTACGATGAGCGGATACTCACTGGGCTAGCTCTCCATTCGTTCTATTTCGAGAGTTCATTCTAAATTGACATCTTGAAGGTACTGTATGGCTCTTTCAGTGATTAATAAACTTGTGAATCCTATCGAAACAGAGAGCCATTAAACCCAATGGGTCGAGAGACGCCACCTGAACAAACACACCGTGTAGAAAGTGTGTGAAGGTGTGTACAGTAGGTGTCTGTGAAGAGAATGCCATGATCGGTCCTCGAACACCTCAAATGAAACGTCCACGAAGCTGCGGCCTAACCATCAAAATCAGCAAGCCTTGTCTTGAGGAACTCCCAAAGCCTAGGAGACAGGGTGAACCCTCTCACCTCTTAAAAAAAACTGCCTGCCAATACTCGACACCTCTGTAACGTCAACAAGCTATCAACTAGTGTGAGAGGACAGATGGTTCAAACTAGTGAGAGTACAATTTTGTTTTTAAAGCTCAATGATGATATTACTGGACTGGATTTCAAACTTAATTTCCCAACTCTCCGGAACAGAATTCAAATCGGTGGCTCCACCATAAACCGAACAGGAGGGTAAGAGGAATGAGAAAGAGAGAAAAAGAGTAATGGACGTTGTGTGTAATAACTCCAGTCGTTAACGTGTGCTTTTACACTTCTTCCTGTCAGAGCCCATGGAGGAACTAGATCAACTGTTAAAGAAACACACAGAAGAAGTTATAATCTAGCCATTGTTTGATTTTTGCTAGCACCCATTTTTTGGTTTGAGGGGCTGTAGCGGGTTAAGATTGATGCTGGGTGTCACTAGTAGGAAGTATGAACTGCTAGGCTTCGTTGCAAGCCATGTCCTCATCCTGCGACTCAGCAGGACATCACATAGTTTGGCAGGCCCTATTCAGGAGGGAACTCCTTTAATGATGAGAACAAATGCCACAGAGAACCTTTCCCACCAAGTGCAGAAACGCTGAGGCCTGCACATCCACAGGTCTCAAATAGGGCTTTGCAGATTTTTTGAATATCAAGTGATAAGTAGATAATGGCACACTAATATGCAAAAGGGAACAGAGACAGTCAATGGAAATAATAATAATAATAATAATAATAATAATAATAATATGGTCAGGTCTGTATTTTTCAGGGAAGAATCTCTGTAGGTTTGGTTTGAATGGTAGTGGGTTAAGATCAGACATTACACTGTAGTCAAAGGAACACGTGTTAATAATGTGTTGCAATGTGCATCATATGACTTCAGGTCAAACGGGGGTGTGGACGGAGGTGAGAGTAGAGTAGGTGAGAGTAATATTGCCACCGACCATACCAATCACTTATCGCAGGCATTTTGCTGATGTAGTTCATTACGATAAGTAGCCTATACTAGAGAAATGGGAAATGAAATAAGTTTGCTAATATGGGTGTGACTGTTAATGGGACAAGTGATGCTACAACCATCAGACTAAGGATAATAAAACAAAATGTGTTGAACATTAATGTTATAAACTTCTATTTATTGTTATCGCATCAATTCAGGCAATATGGATTTTTGTCCATATCCCCCAGCTCTAGGTGAGTGCGAGTAGATTTAACCCAGTAAAATAAACTTGGTGTACTTCCAGAAAGATAACGCAACATCAGGTGATTACTAAGCAGTGAATTAATAATAGTGTTGGGCCAGTAAATGAAAAATCGCTGGTTCGAATACCTGAGCCGACAAAGAGGGGAAATCTGCCAATGTGCCCTTGAGCAAGGCACTTAACCCTAATTTGCTCCAGGGGCGCCGTGCTACTATGGCTCACCTCGGAAACAACCCATTTCACTGCACCTATCCAGTATACAGTAGGTGACAATAAAACATATTTATTTTCATTTGTATCAACCTTCAGAAAGATAATAAGGTCACCAACAACTATAGTGTGACATCGGTTATAGCCTATAGTCCCAAATCAATAGAACGCAGACTATTTGAAAGTAATAATAATCAACTGCTTGAATTGCCCCACTCCGTGACCAGACCTTGGCATAACGTTTCGTCTTTGATCGGCAGGCCTCCGAGTGGTTGGATTCCATGTCAATCACATTTGTAATGGCCTATGAAGGGCCTTCAGTGTTTGGATTGGAGATCCTTACATGAAGTGCCAAATATAACACAATAACCCCTACCCTGGGACATCCAACTAGCTCCCCCCTGTCACTGCAATACTTCATGCTGTCCTCATCCTCCAGTCTCATGCACACACACACACACACTAAGTCAGGCCTACTTAAAGAGAACTCTGAATTTGGAGGAATTCTTACTTCATTTTCTCCCAATCAACATTGACTTGTGAGGGACTCCATGTCAAGCACATACGATTCATGACTTGTGATTCATGTCTTAGTGCCACTGCAGCAGAAGTCTACTCATCTAAATCCAAACAAATCTTGTGAAAGAAACATATTCATGAAAATGTTGAATGTATACGTAATGCAGTACATTATTTCCACCTGATCAAATCTAATTTGATTTCTCACATGCGCCAAATACAACAGCTGTAGAACTTAGTGAAATGCCTCCTTACAAGCCCTTAACCAACAATGCAGTTAAGAAAAAATAAGTGTTATGTAAAAAATAAAATATAACAGTAACAAATAATTAAACAGCAGCAGTAAAATAACAGTAGCGAGGCTATATACAGGGTACCGGTACAGAGTCAATGTGCGGGGGCACTGGTTAGTGAGGTAATTGAGGTAATAAGTACATGTAGGTAGAGTTAAAGTGACAAAGCATTGATAATAAACAGAGAGTAGCAGCAGCACAAAAGAGGGGGGCAATGCAAATAGTATGGTTAGCCATTTGATTAGAAGTTCAGGAGTCTTATGGCTAGGGGGTAGAAGCTGTTAAGAAGTCTTTTGGACATAGACTTCACGCTCCAGTAGCGCTTGCCATGCGGTAGCAGAGAAAGCAGTCTATGACTAGGGTGGCTGGAGTCTGACAATTTTTAGGGCCTTCCTCTGACACTGCCTGGTATAGAGGTCCTGGGTGGCAGGAAGCTTGGCCCCAGTGATGTACTGGGCCATAGGCAGTGATGCAATCAGTCAGGCAGGATGCTCTCGATTGTGCAGCTGTCAAACCTTTTGAGGGTCTAAGAACCCATGCCAAATCTTTCCAGTCTCGTGAGGGGGAATAGGCTGTGTCGTGCCCTCTTCACAACTGTCTTGGAGTGTTTGGACCATGATAGTTTGTTGGTGATGTGGACACCAAGGAATTTGAAGCTCTCAACCTGCTCCACTACAGCCCAGTTGATGAAAATGGGTCGTGCTGGGTCCTCCTTTTCCTGTAGTTCACAATCATCTCCTTTGTCTTGATCACGTTGAGGGGGAGGTTGTTGTCAAGGCACCACACAGCCAGGTCTCTGACCTCATCCCTATAGGCTGTCTCATCGTTGTCGGTGATCAGGCCTAGCACTATTGTGTCACTGGCAAACTTAATGATGGTGTTGGAGTCGTGCCTGGCCAAGCAGTCATGAGTGAACAGGGAGTACAGGAGGGGACTGAGCACACCCCTGAGGGTCCCCGTGTTGAGGATCAGCATGGCGTATGTGTTATTACCTACCCTTACCACCTGGGGGTGGCCCATCAGGAAGTCCAGGAACCTGTTGCAGAGGAAGGTGTTTAGTCCCAAGGTCCTTAGCTTAGTGATGAGCTTTGATGGCATTATGGTGTTGAACGCTAAGCTGTAGACAATGAATAGCATTCTCAAATAGGTGTTCCTTTTGTCCCGGTGGGAAAGAGCAGTGTGGAGTGCATTAGAGATTGCATCATCTGTGGATCTGTTGGGGCAGTATGCAAATTGGAGTGGGTCTAGGGTTTCGGGGATAATGGTGTCGATGTGAGCCATGACCAGCCTTTCAAAGCACTTCATATCTACAAACGTGAGTGGCATTACGTGAGTGACATGGGTCGGTAGTCATTTAGACAGGTTACCTTAGTGTTCTTGGGCACAGGAACTATGGTGGTTTGCTTGAAACATGTTTGTATTACAGACTCAGTCAGGTACAGGTTGAAAATGTCAGTGAAGACACTTGCGTGTTGGTCAGCGCATGCTCGCAGTACATGTCCTGGTAATCCGTCTGGCCCTGCTGCCTTGTGAATGTTGACCTGTTTAAAGGTCTTACTGACATCAGCTACGGAGTGATCACACAGTCATCCGTAACAGCTGATGCTCTCATGCATGTTTCAGTGTTACGTGCCTCAAAGTGAGCATACAAGTAATTTAGCTCGTCTGGTAGGCTTGTGTCACTGGGCAGATCGTGGCTGTGCTTCAATTTGTAGTTTTTAATAGTTTGCAAGCCCTGCCACATCTGACGAGCATCAGAGCCAGTGTAGTACGATTCAATTTCAGTCCTGTATTGATGCGTTGCCTGTTTGATGGTTCGTCGGAGGGCAGAGCAGGATTTCTTGTGAGCTTCTGGGTTAGAGTCCCGCTCCTTGAAAGAGGCAGCTCTACCCTTTAGCTCGGTGCAGATGTTTCCTATAACCATGGCTTCTGGTTGGGGTATGTACGTACAGTCACTGTGGGGACGACGTCATCGATGCACTTATTGATGAAGCAAGTGACTGATGTGGTGTACTCCTCAATACCATCGGAAGAATCCCGGAATATATTCCAATGTGTGCTAGAAAAACAGTCATGTAGCTTAGCATCTGCTTCATCTGAGCACTTTTTTATTGACCGAGTTACTGGTGCTTCCTGCTTTAGTTTTTGCTTGTAAGCAGGAGTCAGGAGGATAGAATTATGGTCAGATTTGCCAAATCGAGGGCAACAGAGAGCTTTGTACGCATCTCTGTATGTGGAGAGTTTTTTTTAACCTCTGGTTGCACATTTAACATGCTGGTAGAAATTAGGTAAAACTGATTTAAGTTTTAAGTTCCCTGCATTAAAGTCCCTAGCCACTAGGAGCGCCGCCTCTGGATGAGCGTCTAACTGTTTGCTTATGGGCGTATACAGCTCATTGAGTGCGGTCTTAGTGCAAGCATCGGTTTGTGGTGGTAAATAAACACCTACGAAGAATATAGATGAAACCTGTCTTGGTAAATAGTGTAGTCTACAGCTTATCATGAGATACTCCACCTCAGGCAAGCAAAACCTTGAGACTTCCTTAGATTTTGTGCACCAGCTGTTGTTTACAAATATACATAGACCGTCACCCCTTGTCTTACCAGAGGCTGCTGTTCTATCCCGCCGACAAATTGTAAAACCCCCCAGCTGTATGTTATTCATGTCTTCGTTCAGCCACGACTTGGTGAAACATAAGATATTACAGTTTTTAATGTCCCGTTGGTTGGATATACATGTTCGTAGTTTGTCTATTTTACTATCCAGTGATTGTACGTTGGCTAATAGGATCGAAGGTAAAGGTAGATTACCCACTCGCCATCGGATCCTTACAAGGCACCCAGACCTACGTCCCCGATACCTCCGTCTCTTTCTCCTGCGAATGATGGGGATAAGGGCCTTGTCAGTCATCTGGAGTAAATCCTTTGTATCTGACTCGTTAAAGAAAAAAAGGATTCTTCTAGTACAGGGTGAGTAATCGCTGTCCTGATATCTAGAAGCTCTTTTCGGTCATAAGAGACGGTGGTAGAAACATTATGTACAAAATAAGTTACAAATAATTTGAAAAAGCACACACAATAGCACAATTGGTTAGGGGACAGTAAAACAGCAGCCATCTCCTCCAGCGCCATTACCAAATGTGTTCAAGCTCCGTTTTGATTGGTATCCCACTCCACCATGATTCACCTTTCCTGTCAACATCATTAGTGACACTTGCCTGTCCTACAGAAACCAAAGTGACAGGGGACAGCCACAATTGACCAAACATGAGGGCAATAGACCCCTGGGCCGCAGAGTGCTTCGCTCAGCTCTGTCACTTAGCTAATCAGGAATACTTTTTTTCCTTACTCAGCCCAGTCTAGCCCCTCTATGCACACATACTGTACAAACAAATACCCCCAAACACACACACACACACACACACACACACAGCTTTGTGGCCTGCTACCCACTGCTACCCATTGTTGATAATATCCCTGGGTCCCAGAGGTGCTAGCAGCCCGGGTCTCTTGTAGCACGGTGAGCGCCCACATCCTGACCAACCGGGTTTGGTTCTTTTGTACGCCCTCCAACCCTTTAACCTGCTCCAGCCCAGAAACTTCCAGTTACAAAGAATAGTTATGAAGCCCTGGCCACCAGGAGGTTAACCCCTGCCCCGTCGTACGGCCCAAAAAAAGTTCATTTTAAAACAATAACATTCAGATCAGTAGAGCCTCCTCAGGGACTCCCCAGCAACCCCAGCCCCGGTGCAGCGCAGCGACTACCAATTCTGTTTGTCTTGACAACTGCTGCTGTCCGTAGGGCTAGGCTATGGTACTGTACAGAGGACGGCACGGCCAGGCACACACACTCGCACACACACCACAGGATGCTATGGAGAGTGAAACGCAGGCACCCAGGTTCTACACATTGGGAAACATTATCTCAAGTGAAGGCTGTCATCAGTACAGCGTATGTAACAGTATAACTTTAGACAGTCCCCTCGCCCATAACCGGGCGCGAACCAGGGACCCTCTGCACACATCAACAACAGTCACCCACAAAGCATCGTTACCCATCGCTCCACAAAGGCCGCGGCCCTTGCAGAGCAAGGGGAACCACTACTTCAAGGTCTCAGAGCAAGTGACGTCACCGATTGAAACGCTATTTAGCGCGCACCACCGCTAACTAAGCTAGCCGTTTCACATCCGTTACACGTAGTCTATGAATCATGGCTTTTCTTGATGAGAAAGAAATGTCCAAATATTGTGGGGGAAGATTTTTTATATTTACAGTAATATTGGCAGAAATATATATTATCCCCTCCTTATCCCCCCGCCATATTTTATCCCCCGTCAACTGAAAACTAGAATGGCGACAATTGTCACAGGTAAATAGGAATTAAACTACATAGAGTCCATGCTTTTGAGCTGTGTATCCAGTTGTGTATCCAGAGCCACCTTCAATCTGTGTGCTAAGATTAACCAAATACCTTCATGGATTATAAGAAGTTAGTCTTCATGCTGCATTTGTTTTTACAGCATACTTGGAGTACTGTACCAACTGTCCCTGTACAGTAACATGAGTATGTGTTAATACTACTGTAGCTACTACTGTGTGAGAACAGAGCAAGCAGTTCTTCCAAAGGGGACATATTTTCAAATGCTCATATGAATTAAGCTGGTGAAATACGCTGGTGTGGTGAAACTTCTCTAGATCCATGATCTCACGTAGAACCAATCTGAGGGAGACCTGTGGTTCTGATCTGTGGTTTAGGAAAGCTGGCTGGATATAAATGTGTTCTGGGATGATTCTAGCTATTAGTGTGACGTATACAGATGTAGGATCTTAATTTGACCTGTATTGTCACAGTAAAATAATCCCACAGCAACAGGATTTGAATGTTTAGTCCATAATGTTTCTTGATGGTTAGGCTATTAGTTGGCCAAAATTAGGCTACGTGAAAAGTGCAATACTGTTAAAATAGCCATGTGTTTGTGTGGGTTTTCAGTGAATTTATGTAAATCACCAAATTCAGAAAGTTCTCAGCAACAAATGAGTGATCAAACTAAGATCCTATATCTGTAGGTTAGAGGAGAATAAACAGAATCATCAGGACTGTCAACAAGTCAGCCACATTCTCAAAAAAAAACGTCCCATTACAACCACCAAAATGCATATTGCCTTCTGAACTGTATCATTTCTCGGGTTGAAAGAAGACTGTGAAAGACAATCAATAATAAGCAAATGGCATCACTTTGGAAGAGGTCAAATGAAAAACAATGGTACAGTACATGATTCCCTATGCAGCTTATCTTAGAAAATATTTCTAGAAGTGAGTTAGCATACAAAGGATGCAAGCATCCGTAAATAATATATTTTCAATGGTCTGCCATTCTGCTGATGAGGAGAGAGGCCTTGCTGTTAGAACAAAGTTAGAGTAATAACAGATTGCACTGGCAGGACTACTGGCAGAGATACATGCCAGCATAGACTTACTGAGAAAACAGAGGTGGTGACTGGAAAATGACACCGAGTAAGAAATGCAGAACTACCTAACAGAAAGGCAGAGCACAGTGAGGAAATAGTGGTGAGACTGGGACTGGGAGTACTCTGAATGGTTCTAAGGTTATATTTGTGGATTATTCAATGCCCGAGAACACTTGAGAAAGTGGCTCGCTCTCTGCAAAAACAACTGTATGCTTTTAAAAGCTAAAAATCAACTGTTTTCGCGACTCCCCAGTGCAGCACCCCTGGGACAGTGCCTCTCATTGAACCTTTACCAAGCATCGACTTGGTGATTGAGTAAAATATATCACATGTAAATTGCGCTTTACTTAACCATTCACTTTACTTTGTATTAACTCTGTGATAAAGAATGTCTACAGACAGTTATGAGGGCCTCTAACCCTAAATACCTAGGTCCTCATTTATCAATGCTGCATTGCGATCATTTCTAAGCAAAAGTGTGGGATTTATCCATTTGTACTTACGCTTGAGAATGTGCGTAAATGTAAGCCAACCTCAGACTATGCGTATGCACAGCACCTTGTGGGTGAAAAGTCAAACTGATAATGAAATACCATCCACCAAATGGAGAAAGGTTTGACATACTGGACCAAATCAGAAACTATGAAGAAAAAAGATACATGAACAGTTCATGTATTTCTGTTATAGACACTTACGCTATTAATAGTTCTCCTCATTTAAGCCTAATTGAATAATAAAGTCACTTAGAAAGAGAGAGTGGAATGCAAGGTAGGAGGCAATTTAGTTAAACCAGAGGCATTGTGACTTGTCCAAAATGGCAAATCGTGCATTGCTGGAGGATCTGCAAAAAGCTGCAATAACGCAGGGAGCGTGTTTTCAATGAGCTTGCAGATTGTTTTTGCTGAGAGCGACACTTGGTTTATTAGTAGATTTAGTTTTCCCAGGAATATTTGATTGTATCTCTGCAACCAACTCTCTCCAGTATTAGAAATGGAGACGAAACGCCCCAATGCCATCCCAGTGCATACCCAAGTCCTCTCCACCCTGGGATTTTTGGCCACTGGAACATTCCAACGGGGTATTGCGGATTGGTCTGGCATTTCACAACCAACCATGAGCCGAATATTGCCTGCAGTCCTTCATGGCATTATGTAATTGACCCCACAATACAGAAGGTTTCCGTCCACTGTGCAACAGGCCAGAGTGAAAAGGGATTTCCATACCATAGATGGATTTACCAATGTCATTGGAGCAATTGACTGCACCCACATTGCAATAAAATCACCATCATTGAGCGAATTCAACTTCGTCAACAGGAAAGGTTTCCATTCTGTCAATGTGCAGGTCATCTATGATTCACATTTGGCTTCGTTGAATGTAGTGGCCAAATGGGACACGAGTCATTCATTGTGCAGAACAGTTCAGTCAGCCTTAACCTCCAGCAATGAGTTGTTCATCATGGATGGCTTATTGGTAAGTGACTTGTTTTATTTGCAAGGTTTTATACAATTTATTTTTAAATGGGGCTACCCATTAAAAACATGGCTGACTTCCCTCATAAACCCCTCAAACCAACAAGAGGCAAGGTACAACCAAGCTCACACACAAGAACAGTGGAGCGCACCATAGGCCTGCTGAAAGGGAGTTGGCTGTGCTTGTCTGGGACAGGAGGCACACTGCAATACCAGCCTAGCAAGGTTTGCCTCTGAAATGACGTGCCTTCAAATGCCATTACATGAATGTAATAGAATGTGCAAATTCCTTTTTAGGTTTGCTACATTGTCAAGGCTTGCAGTGTGCTCCACAACATTGCAATCAAAAGTGGCATTCCACCGAATGATCCACCCAGACCCGATGAGCCCATGCCTGACAGGGAGTGATTCCCACCACCCATAGCCCTGGCACTGAGGACAAGAGTCAATATTATACAACGGTTTTAGGCATCTATTCTTCCAAATATTGTAATCAAATCGACAAGGAAAACACATTTACCAGAATTTATCGTCTCCCATGGTTGACACAAACAACAAGTTCTTTCAATGATTGATTTCTCAGGCCGTCGCATACATCCTCCAGCTGCTGTTTGAGTCCAAGAATTAATGTGTTGATCTCTTCTTGTTGTTTCAGGACTGCACCAGTCAAAACACGCGGTGCAGCTGAAGCGCTCACCAAAGAGGACACCCTTCTTGTAGGCCTGGGGCTGAGGGGTCAGGCAATTCACCCACATCTGTCAAGATTATGTTATTTTTGTTAGTCATTTTGTTACACATATTTTGTTATACTGTATTTTTGTTATATTTGTCAAGAAAAAATATTTACATGTTGTCCATGTCTGAATATGGTTGCAAAAATCAAGTTTGACTTACCATAAGTTGGTGTCTGGTATTCCTTCAGGGTCTGGGAGAGGATCCTCAATAGCACCTTCACATATGATGCCAGAAACTGAGGTCTCCCCAATTATGCTGCCAATGAGCTGGTCCATAGCAGACAGTGAAGAGTCACTCTGTCCTCCTCCTGTTGCACTTATATACCTTTTGTGGATGATAATTTTTTTGGGGGGGGGTCATATGTTTTCAAATCCAACCATTTCTTTTTAATTTCATTAACTGAATTTACCAAAGCTCTTACCTGCTCCCAAGCAATATAAGTGATCTTATTTGTTAAGCCATTGCTGAGGACTTATAGCTTGCTTTTCTTCTTTTGTACTTGCGAACATTCTAAATTCTCTTTGTACGAGTTAATTTAGAAGCTTTTCTACACAACATTGATAAATGAGAACCCTGGAGACTATGGCCATTTCATTCTCTGGTCCCTATCCCCAAGAGCTAACTGGCTGCCCAGAGCAAGGGCAAGTAATGTCTTCTCAATAAAGATGGCATCAGCGAAGAGAGGCCGACTTTTTACTTTCAAAGCTCTTTCCATTCAATTATAATGAGACTGTCCTTTCAAGTGACATGAGGAGAAACTATGAAATGGCCATAAAACTGTTCAAATCCACATTCGTATTTTACAATTCTTCTAATTAGGATTCACATTTCCCGATGGAGGATGTCACCCTGCCCTCTTCACAGCTTTCTATTGTATTTTCACTTTTAACACAGGATTGAGATTTATAGGTCATATGTTTTGACAGAATAGAATTGTAGATACATTTTCACATGCTCAATTGATGCAGACATTTACTATTTAAACTGTTTTGATGTAAGTGTTATACCAGAACATTATAAAAATAGAGGAAAGTCCTGAAATATGACATTAAATTTAGATACAAATTGTTAGCTTTCATACTTGAGTAATTACAAGAGCTAAATTACCCTTGTCTCTTCATGACTATTGCAACTAAATACAGGTACATGTCTACTGCCTTAAGCATATACTGTAGACATTCCCTTACTCAGACAACAACCAATACGGAAATGAGAACTGTGCATTGGTCAAACTCTACTCTGGCAGGAGGTCAACAACTGGTTAACCAAGATGACCTCACTGGGCCAGAGTGAAGAGTGAATGAAGACAGGGTCTGGCCCTGTCCTGCGGTGAGGGAGGAAGCGCCCTATAGTAGCTAAGGGGAAAAGCTTATATCCTTCTATCCTGACCGAGTGCACCAGAGAATTAACTGTGACCCCACAACGTTCCAAAATAAGTCAAAGCTGGAGTGGAGGAAATGAAAGTAAGTGGAAAGTTTCGGGACATAAAAATCATACCACACTTCCAAAATAAAAATCTGACCAAATAAACCAGAGATATATAATATTGTACTAATCATTTTTTAAACAATGGAGAGAATGAGAGAATGACATACACAAGCACTTCATTACAATATACTGTACAAATTTTAACTCAGGACTCAGTGAAATGCTATTGAGATCAAATCGCCATGGTGACTCTACTAATAAGATAAAATAGGCATAATTGCGGCTCATATTTATTTAACCTATTTCCAAATTCCACTTAGCCTGAGAAGAGTGTCATCGACCCTCATATGCCACAATAAAAACCTGCTTAGCTAAGGTTAACGACCTTCCATTGAGGATAATAAACTTCTGTGGGAGGTTTGTTTACATGTTTTATAGACAGGCAGGGCCCTCAGATAGGTTGGCATTGGCAGAGGTCATTTTCTATCATACAATACAATTGGTAGGTGTCTGACCCAATGTCAAAAACACAGTTTCAATTTACCTATGACTCAAATGTCAACACAGGGACAGTCTGGACTTTAAGCCAGACATATTTGGATTAGAGAGAGATCTGGAGCAGAGTTGGATGTGCCACTGACATAAATAGAGCTCGAATTTAGCAAGGGCCCGGTTTTGACACACAAACACAATGTTGCTGCTGCTAAGCAAGTTGTGTGTCAGAAAAACGTTATTTCTGCATTGCCATTCAACACTGGGAGCACACTGGTTGAATCAACATTGTTTCAAATGTGGAACAGAAGTTGAATTGACTGTTTCCAGTGGGACAGGAGATTTTGTTCTGGGTGCTAAGTTATTATTGTCCAGTACAAACAGCAGTTTAAGTGATAAGGGCTGAGATCCCAGGATATTACAGACAGCCCTGCATGGGGAGAAGAATTAGAGGGCATCTTTGGTGCAGCTCCAGAACCGTGCTGCTATTGAGCCATCACTATTTACAGCTTTCTCCCTATGAAGCACCAGGTAAGACAACATGTCTCAAGAGATCACAGCCTCTCACATCTGGTCAGTTCAAAAACATCTGGACGTAACTCACAAATAATTGCTTCCTCTCAAAAAGAAAAAAAAGATGTGTGCATTATAGAATCATTCATCACCGGATATAGCTCACGCTGAATCCTTAGAGAAATCATTAAAGACAAAACATTTTGTTATGAATAATTCAATCCTCATGGACATGTAGAATTGAAATACATGCAAGACAATTTGCATCAATATGAGATTTCATATTTGATCAAACCTTCCATACCATACAATGATTACCCAAAAATACAACTACTTCCCAATACTTTTAAATACTTAAGGTGCGGTTTATTTCGCTTGACCAGCTTTTGAATGTCTTACATATAACCCTCTTTGAGTTGAGTGTCTGACCTTGCTTCTCATTGGTTCCATTGTACCTGGCAAGCTAAATCAAGTGCACCTCAAGTATTTGACATACTGTATGTATTTGACCCAGGTCAGAAACTAACCCAGACTGATGGCCATACCGTGAGCAAAGCGATGGACCCAGTAGTAGCCGAAGTCCACCACTAGGAAAGCCAGCCACCATGCCCAGGCAGAGTCCCAGGGTAGCTCCAGTAGATAGAAGTTGTTCCACATGTAGATGTAAGTGGTTATTTCAAAACCGCTTGCAAATAGCCAGGAAGAAAATAACAACTGTATTTAGTTCAGTCACAACTGAATATTACTAAAAAAATACCTTAAGTAGGGCCTCCTGAGTGGCACAGTGGTCTAAAGGCACTGGATTGCAGTTGCTAGCTGTGCCACTAGAGATCCTGGTTTGAGTCCAGGCTCTGTCGCAGCCGGCTGCAACCGGGAGACACATGAGGCGGCGTACAATTGGCCCAGCATCGTCCGGGTTAGGGTAGGGTTTGGCTAGCAGAGATGTCCTTGTCCCATTGTGCTCTAGTGACTCCTGTGGCGGGCAGGGTGCATGCACGCTGACACGGTTGCCAGGTGTACCGTGTTTCCTCTGACACATTGGTGTGGTTGGCTTCTGGGTTAAGCAGGCATTGTGTCAAGAAACAGTGCGGCTTGGTAGGGTTGTGTTTCGGAGTATGCATGGCTCTCAACCTTCGCCTCTCCCGAGTCTGTACGGGAGTTGCAGCGATGAGACAAGACTGTAACTACCAATTGGATACTATGAAATTGGGGAGAAAAAGGGGTAAAAGTAAAAACAAATATTACTACAACAACAACAAAAATAATCCCTTAAGTAGTTAGACTGCAAATAGATAAGCACACAGATTCTCCACAATACATTTCAGGTGCAGTTAGATCATCTTACAGTATACCATTTTTTTATATATATATTTTTTTTTACATATACAGCCATACATTATCATAAGAGATGCACTTCTGTAATTACTTTTCTATAGAACTCAATGGGACAGTTTCCTGGACACAAATTAAGCCTAGTCCTGGACTAAAAAGCCATTTCTATGGAGATTCTCCATTGATCATTATTTTTAGTTTAGGAAGAGGCTTAGGCTTCCCTATAGGAATTCTAGAAACCTACAAGAAAGTTAAGAGTTTACCCGCGTGGGCATTCTAGAAATGATACCAGCTGACACCGAGGTGACGACGTCACTGACGCAGGCCAGTGGGGTTCCATCCTTCAGCAGGCTCACCACCAGCTCTACAACCATCAAGCCCATAAAGAACGGGGTGGCCTGTAGTCACAGCAGAGGAGAACAAATACGAATCAACAGTCCAAGCACAATGAAAACTCCACCACTTCTCAGTCTTGTGTTTCCTTGAGCGCTTACAGTAACCTCACATGTTTGTCTTGGAAAATGAACTAGAAAAAGGGCTTTCATGTCTTGTGATGCATGATGTTTCCCTGATGGCTCTATGGTGAAGCTACACAGGGATAGTCACATATCATCTCTCCCTGAGGATTTATTTCAGCTTCCAGTGGAGAAGAAAACACTCGAACAACTCATACAAATAATATTTGGAGGAACGTTTCATTTCAATAGGTCTCGTTACATCACATGACCAGACGACTACACGTGCACGTTTCGCAAACAACATGTATGATTGATAATAGGTCAGACTGAAGACATGAATACCTGATGCGTCTGAATATTATCCATCCATATATAATAAGTAATATAAAAAAGTGGACCATGTCTGTAAAATGTATATACTATGTTCATGTAACAAAGGGGAAAAAAAGAAAAAAAAAGATGCTGTAAAAACAAAGTTATTATTTTGTCCTCCGATTAGGGCAATTTTTGGATAGGCCAAAAACAAAACAAAAACATTTGTGTCTTCATATGGCTAAAGTTATTCTATTCTCTTATTTAGTATTCCATTCTATAAGTATGCTACATACAGTATCTGCTGCATTAGGTATTACGTAGGTGTGGAGTATGCAAGAACAGAATGGGAGGTACTTGCTAGGAAATGACTAGAGGTTACCAAAAATGGTTTCCATCATGTCATAAGTGTGTTGGACCTGTTGGCTAGTCTTAGGAAATGACCATGTCACTCGTGATTGACCTGACCTGGTCACCTAAACCTTCATCTGGTCATGTGACTGCACCCAAGGGGTGTGTGTGGAACGTGGATCGCTAGGTGTAGAGCTGGAGGTGGAATAGGATGTGTGTGTGTGTGTGTGTGTTAGTGCGATCTAGAGGACCACGAGGGACCGACGATCACACGCTACACTCCAACATCTGGCAGAGGACTGACAGACTGCATTTAACAAATGGGCTCAGAGCGCAAGCACTCTCTCTCCAAACCCACTGAGTGAGAGAGAGATTATCATTTTGGATTCTGGCTTGAACGTTCCCTCTTTTTCTCATATCTAGAGTATTGTTTTACCTCGTCAGGGCTGTGTTCTTGACAGCTTTCCACTTTATTTGGGAAGGAATTCAGGTTCTCATGCCATGCGAAAAAGGGGATGCCGAGGGAATGGGTTGTTTTGGACTTTTAAAAAAAATCATTCTTAATGTGTTTGTTTGACCTTCACAATCACTGTGTTTACTCTGTGTGGCATTTTCCTCCAAACAACAGGACAAATGAAAACAAGTCTTATGAAGGCTGTAACATACTTTGGGCTTGTGAAAATTGTCAAGGGAGTCTTTAATAGTTTTATATAAATCTCTGTTTTTGGTCTTAGATCTTGCAAAGCGAATGACATTGTGGAACAGATGTTGGTATTATCCCATATAGGGCCATTTTTATCAGGCTGTAGATGAGTGACGTTAGCCACGGGTTTGTGATGGGGAAGACACAAACCCTGTACACTCTCTTATAATCAATTAAACTATGGCAGGAATTAAATCAGACAAGCAATGTTTATTGCAGTGTTTTTATTTAAAAACAACTTATTTACATGCTGAGCTATGATGATAATCCCGCTATACAGAGGTTCAACTGACCAGTGGCTTTTGTAGAGGGACAAGTAATGATGCTTTGTGGGTGACAGTTGTTGATGTGATCAGAGGGTCCCGGGTTTGAGCCCAGATTGAGACAAGGAATGGGACGGAAGCAAAAATGTTACAGGTGAGCTAGTTTGCTCCTGCAGAAACAGGAAATGTAGATTATAATTCAGTGACATTTTTGTAGGTGTTGATACATTTTTCGTACGGGAAAATCAAGCATGAAATTTCAAAGTAGAAATTACAAACTTCAGAAGCCTTTTTTAACCTCATACACTGCCAGTTCTACATTTCCTGCAATGCATGAAAATTATCCTGCAACAGGGTGATCAAATTAAGATCCTGCACCTGTACATAGTCAACCAAATGTTTTTGACACTTACATGTAGGCTATCCTACACAGAGTGATGACTACATCACAAACAACACTCAGCACCGAAACAAGCGTGACACACCCATGCAAACATCACATGCAACTCTGTAACAATACTGAAGTAAATGAGGTTGTTTCATTACAGTTTGTTTGGAGCAGGATTAAAACACTGAGGAGTCCTGCTGTTTGGGTAATTGTTTTTTCTCGAGTCACATGGCTTTATAGAAGCCTGTTAAAACGTGAGCTTTATCCCTCAAATAATAAACATGTTGATTTTAGGATTTCGCTAAACCTTTATCATCCAGATGTCACAATAAAAAGTATTGGTGTGTTCTGTTCATTTGTACTGGGTGCTCAAGTCAAAAGTGGTCCTAAAATACAACAATATTTAACCCCCGTTGTGTTCGTTTCATGTTAATTAATTCTGCCACATTATAGCTGATTACAAATCCATAATAACACATATGATCACCTAATGTTGTGTTAGATCATTTTATCAACTTAAGTTATTGTGAACATTACACGTTTTGAACTTCTATTTGCTATAAAACTCACTTTGAGTAAAAAAAGCATAATGTATGGATTATTTTGACAATAATAAATACTCAGATGAAACATATTGTGCTATCTATCACAGACTACTTTGTGTTAAAGTTTAACAAGGACTCTCTCCTCCTCACCAGTGTCATGATCAAAGATATGATCAAGAGCCTCATATACAGTATATTGTTTGGTCATTGTGCTGCCACAGAATGAATTGTGAGCAAGGCCTCAAAAAAACTTTATATACCAGAGCTGCAAGAAAAGTTCTATATATTATTGAAACAATGTTGCGATTATTTGTGAGAATGTCAACAGGTGTGGTTCCTGTAGGGGAAAGGTTCCTGTGGGGGTTGCCATGGAAGGGGAGTGAGGTTTGTGTGTGTCACTACTTCCACCGAAGTCGGCTCCTCTCCTTTTTCGGGCGGCGTTCAGCGATCAACGTCACCGGCTTTCTAGCTATAGCCGCTCCATTTCTCATATATCCATTTGTTTTGTCTTGTTCCATTACACACCTGGTTTTCATTCCATAATTACTGCATGCATTTAGTCCTCTGTTCCCCACCATGTCTTTGTGTGTAATTGTTTATTGTTATGTGGATTTTGTCAGGGGCTATACTTTTGCTATGTTCTGTGTTTCTGGCACATTATTGTTCTTATGTGCTGTCATTTTTTGGACCGGAATTAAAGTGCGCCTGTTTATTACATTCTGCTCTCCTGCAGCTGACTTCGCCTGCCGTACACACCCCTGACAGTGCGTGTGTGCGTGTGCTCAAACACACATGCATATGGGGGTCTGGGAGAGGAAGAGTGTCCATCTGATGAATGGGCATGTGCCTGAACTCAATTTTATACACTAATTGTAGTCTCACCCATTAATTTCTAATGACCGGGAACACCATAGGTGTACAAAAGTTATATAAAACACCCAAAATGTTGATGAAAATCATCAAAATGTATTTTGTCTGTTCAGATGCCCTGTGTGGACAAAGTCATTGAACTTTAAGACAATCAGATTAAATTAACTACATTTTTCAGAGAGAAAGGGTCAATTCAGGCGGGTTGACCCCCCCCCCATTGGACTGAACAGGGCACACCTCCCCATGCTCAAATACAGTTTGTCTAAAACTAAGGATTTGAGAGAGAATATGAAAATAAATGTACTAATATCATATGAAAAATACAGCCAACATTCAAGCCCATATATGACAAACAATAACAGCAGCTACACTGTTTGTATCGTTTATACGTCATGCAATAGCTATATGAAGAGTTTACGGTCTTAACTAGGCTACTGCAGAAACCAGTGTAGTGATATCGTCACTCTATAGCACCACTTCCCTGACAGTTCCTACAGGTTTGTGACCATCTTTGTGAATATACAGTAGCATATATGATATCATTCAAACTAAGTGTGCAGACTTTCCTTCGCTATGTTTATACATTTCAAGTGTGTCACTCCTAGCATGAGCACCACATTATCGATTGTCAAAAAAACAAACACAAAACCCATCAAACCACTCCGTTTTTAACAGCGAACTCACCTGCTGAACGTACGGCGGGACATCCTCCACATTTTCAAATGACGATTAGTTTGGTGTGACAATGTAAAACATGAACCTAATACCCTTGGTCAATGAGACTAGGTCCATGAATTGTGCCATTGTATGCGCCTTCAATCCGTCAATCCCTCTACGCAAGGTGATGCTAAACCAATCGTCTGGGGAATTTTAATTACTTTAACACACATAGTCATCAAATGTCATTTGAACTGAGAGATAACTGTGTCGTTCTATTGGCACTCTTCAGAGGCAGGATACAGTAAATGGATCATAGGTCAGGTGTGGGGTTGGTTGTTTTGTCTCAGGACTGACAATGCCTTCAGCTGCCATTAAATCTTCCCATAGTATCAATTCCAGAAATGAAAAGATAACAAATAAGTGTGGTGGTCTTTCATGTATATTATGAAGAAACCCGCTATGACATTGTCAGACCATTCTGTCTGTGGTCTGTCTTTACTCTTACATTCCATTGATTTGCAGGTCATGGATAATTGTTAGGTATCGAATAGTGAAGCCCTATTAATTCACATGACATGTAATTAGCCCATTAATTGATGTTAAATATGTAAACTTTCAAAGTAAACTTTTTTCTTGCTGGAGAGGAGAGACTATTTCGAAAAAGGAGAATGTTGCATCACCTGACATGAAAAGAAGGCAGAGAGCATTAAATTAATCAACTGCGCATAAAGAAGATAATGGAGAGATGGGTGACATTTGGTGTACAAACTGGGAACAGTTATCAATTTTAGAAATCCTCATTGTAAAAAAAGACTTGCAATAGGTGATTGCGGATTTAATTTAAAGGCCCAATGCAGCCGTTTTAATCAAAATAGCTGTTGTTGGGAAAGGTTTGTGATGCTCTTTGCTATTGGTCTATTAACCAATGTACTAACCAAAACTCCCGCCCATGTAAACCTGCTGATTAGAACAGGGGTTCTTAAACTTTTTCAGCAAATTCATTGCCCTTATGCCTAAAACAAATGCAATATAGACAAAAAAATAACAATTAAATTAAATATCCATATAAATATATATTAATGTTTATTTTCCCCCCATTAAAAACACTCTTACATATCTGTCTAAGTTGGAACTGTTGCCATTAAAATACAATAAATAATTTTCATTCTGAACTGGAATAAACTGATTGATCACATCGCACAGACAAACAAGAGAACACACACACAGGCGTTTTGATAGTGCAACCCTAAGTATCAGTACAGATGAAAAATGATCAGGCCTATCTTGCTGTAGAAATTATTGTTGAAAGAAAGTTTAGGTTGGAACTGTTGCTGTTAAAATACAATACATATCTTTTTATTTTGAACTGCAATAAACTGATTGATCACATCACACAGATGTAGACCAGAACACACACAGTCCTATTGAGAGCATGTCTATTCTGGGCTCCGTTCCTGACAGTACAACAATGAGGTCATGCTCAGCCTTGAAAATCTTTTCTGTACTTGTTTTTTAAGTATGTCAGAATTGAGAACCCTGACTCGCATAGGTATGTGGTGCCAAACTGGACCAGAACATCTTCTGCTTTCTCAGTCAGGCAGGTGTAACGACTGTTGGTGGGAGAAGGTGAGGACCAAAGCGCAGCATGGTACGTGTTCATGTTTGTTTATTGACACTGAAAACTAAATACAAAAATAACAAAAGGGAATAACCGAAACAGTCCTGAAAGGTGAAAAACACTCAACAGAAATCAACTACCCACAAAACCCATGTGGGAAAAAGCTACCTAAGAATGGTTTTCAATCAGAGACAACGATAGACAGCTGCCTCTGATTGAGAACTACACTGGCCAAACAACAAAGAAATACAAAACATAGAACATAGAATGCCCACCCTAGTCACACCCTGGCCTAACCAAAATAGAGAGTAAAGGCCTCTATGGCCAGGGCGTGACAGCAGGAGACCGCTTCCTGCTGTAGATGAGCAACCCATAACTGTGTTTGGCTCAAAAAGCATCTTGCTTCAATCAGTTTATTCCAGTTAAGAATAAAAAATTAGGATTGTATTTTAACAGCAACAGTTCTAACCTAGACCAGTTTTCAGCAATAATTTCTACAGTAGGCCTGATCATTTTTCATCTTCATTTGTACAATTACTAGGGTTGCACTACCAGTAGATAGCTTACTTTGGCGAATAATAGCTATGTACAAGGCCAGGGGATTGTTTGAAAGAGAAGCTCACATCTACTACTATGAGAGTTAGTTAGTACTCCCGTATTTCTGTTATAAAATGACAACAATGCCTTGCTAGCTTACTTACTTTTCCACTGTCGAAGCAGTTTCTTGAAGCATGTTGCCCTGTTCTGAAAGAACTCGTTGGGTTTACCATCATGCAGTGGATGTTTGGTCAGGATGTGTCGTTTCATTACTTAGCACTTCCCCGCACAAAACACATTGTGGGCGCTCCTCGTTATAAATTTCTGTGAAAGAGAAACTCATCGCTGTTTATGCGTTTCATGACAATTGAGCTAAGTCAAAACTTGTGGCTAGCATTAATCCATTTGATGACAGCGGCGAGTGTGAATGACAAGTCAGTGGCAGACAGCGCATCATCTGCTGCATCGCGTGTTTCGCGGAGTAATCTTGCAGAAAAAAAGATCAGGTAAACCGTGAAACACACAGGCATCCAGTGATGCCAATTTAGCATTTCTGTTGCTAGATTATTTTTTTTCAAACAGCACCTAGCAACAAATTTAGCTGCTTTTAAAAATGTATTTGGAACTTTTAGCAACTTTTGAAACGTGAGTCAAACGCTAAAATGCACGCATTTTCCCTCTAAATGAGACAAAAACGATTTCCAAAAACGAAGTGCATTGTGAGAAAAAACGAAGTGCATTGTGAGTGACGTCAGCAGGCGCTCAGCTCGTGCACAGGCAGCAGCAGGGCAGCAGCAGGCCAGCAGCAATTTCAGCAAATGTTGGCTGACTGCAGCAGCAGTAGTATGCGTTCGACGAGACAAACCCAATGAATATAGTTGGTCACAAGTGTTTGATCTTGAACAGAACTTACAACATCAATCAACATGTCTCAATCAAAATTGTACAGCCAGAAGTACAGAAAAGTGGGAGTCTGTACCTGAATTTAAAGGGTGACTGAAGCCAGTAATTGGGGATGATTTGTCGGGCATACTGTGCCTACTGACATCAAAAAACATTGTGCTACAGCAAAGCATATAAATAAATCAAAACCATACAAGGCTGTCTACATTACCACAGTTGGTTAAAAAAGTGGATAACTGCAAATTGTTCAGAATGTGTAGGTTTACTAGTTGAAAAGAAAATGTAATTGTTCAATAATTCAATGTGTTGTGTTTAAAAATAAATATGTGATCATATAAAATGTGTTGTGTTTATATTACTTTTACAAATAAAAATATATAATAAACAAACAAATCTAAAAAAAAATGTCAAATCATATTTTTCGGGGAGATGGCCAGTCAAGTAACGTTATTGTGTATTCTATGTACTGACGTCATCACACAACGACATCACAGCGTCATTTAGCAACTTTTAGCAACAAATCGACCTGCGTCTAGCAACTTCCCCTGAAAATTAGTTGGCAACACTTGCAGGCATCTCCCTCTCACACTAACGTAGCTGCCAAACTGAGCAGAGAGCGCATTTGGCCAAATCAATTCCAGAAATTAATTGAATAATTATACATTTACTCTGACAGTTCGCAACACACAACTAACAGTGGGTCGCAACCCATACGTTAAGAAAGGCTGGATTGGAAGGTCTGTATAGATTGTATTTTCAACCAGCAACTATCAGGAAATAACACTGACCAAATTTCATCACACTTTTACACTGTTAGCTGCTGTACAATATGATACAAAACAAAGTAAAAACAGAATTTTGACTGCACTGTGCCTTTAATAGGTACAGTATGATTGTAATTGATTCATACTGTTTCATCATGTTTACCACACAGTTAGCTTTTGGTCAAAACTACACTTTATTGCTAGCTTGCACTAAAAAGTTCACAGTCTCCAAAATACTGTTCTAGCTCCAATTTAGAATGCACACTCACATTGTGGTGAAAGAGGAGATCAAGTCTTGAAATTATTCAATGATATTGTAATAGAATATGATCCTTTCGCAGGTTCTCCTGAGGGGCTTTGGCAGAAGTCCCTACCCTGCCCTGAGGAAAAGGTGAATTAGTCATGCACCCCATCAATAGTTCTCTACACGTTGGCTAATGTATAATTCATGTCATCTCAGTTCACAGCATAGTCATACATTACCCTGGATTCATGTGGATGGAAGGAATCATGACGTTATTCAACCCAACGTGAATTCCATTTACCTCTGGTTTAATTTATTTGATCTGAGAAGCATTTCAGTTATCACGACTTCCTCCGAAGTCGGTCCCTCTCCTTGTTCGGGCGACGTTTGGCGGTCAACGTCACCGGTCTTCTAGCCATCGCCGAGCCACCTTTCATTTTCCATTTGTTATGTCTTGTCTTCCCACACACCTGGTTTCAATTCCATCAATTACATGTTGTGTATTTAACCCTCTGTTCCCCCCATGTCCTTGTCCGGTATTGTTTATTGTAAGTGCTTGTGCACGTTATGTCTGGTGTGCGTCGGGTTTTGTACCCATTTATTGATTGTTCTGTTTTCCGGTGGGTTTTATTATTAAACTGCGCCGTTGGAAACACAGTTTTTTCTCTCCTGTGTCTGACTTCTCTGCCGCCAGTACACACCCCCTACAGAATACCGAACCAAACTTATGGAGTCAGCAGGAGCAGGTACCCCGGGTATAGGGGTGGAGGAGCGCGTCCGGGAGCACGCAGCAATGCTCCACCATCTTGGCACCGCCATGGACCGCGTTGTCCAGACAATGGACTGCTGGGAAAGACAGGGAGTTCTCCCATCACCTCCACCAGCACAGCCGGGGTCTCCACTACGCGTCCCGCCTTCTCGTGGTCCCAGTGGGATTCGTCTCTCCCTTCCCCAGGAATACAATGGGACGGCTGCGAACTGCCAGGGGTTCCTCTTGCAGCTGGATTTATACCTGGCAACCATCCACCTGGCTCCTTCGGGCCGAGAGAGGGTGTGCGCCCTCGTCTCGTTCCTCACCGGGAAAGCCCTGGAGTGGGTGAATGCCGTGTGGAGAGAGGGAGATGCGGTGTTAGACCAGTTTGAGGAGTTCAGCCGCCGATTCCAGGCAGTTTTTGACCACCCGCCCGAGGGTAGAGCGGCGGGTGAACGGCTATTCCATCTGAGGCAGGGGACGAGGAGCGCCCAGGAGTTCGCCCTGGAGTTTTGAACGACAGGGCCCTGATCGACCATTATCGCTGCAGTCTGCGCGAGGACATCCGTCAGGACTTGGTCTGCAGAGACACCACCCTCACGTTCGACCAGCTGGTGGACCTGTCCATCCGGCTGGATAACCTGCTGGCTGCCCGCGGACATTCAGATCGTGATCTGTTGGTTCCATCCCCCCGCACCCCCTCTCCGATACCCATGGAGCTGGAAGGGGCGGTGCGCAGGGAGACCGGAGGGGGTTTCAGCTTGTCTGTGCCGGGTTGGTTCCTCTGGGGATCGAGGCAACAGGTAGGGCGCTCTGGCGTCACCCCAGGTGAGCCGGCACCATTCTCACCCAGAGCCCTCTGTCGCGCACATGTTTGTGTATGTCACTTTTTCTGAGTTTTCCCAGCATTCCAAGCATAAGGCGCTCGTCGATTCAGGCACGGCTGGGAATTTTATAGATAGATCATTCGCCCATAGTTTAGGGATCCCCATTGTTCCCATGGCTGTGCCTTTCCCCGTTCACGCCTTAGTTAGTCAACCATTAGGGTCAGGGTTGATCAGGGAGGCCACCGCTCCTCTGGGCATGGTGATGCAGGCGGGTCACAAGGAGAGAATTAGTCTCTTCCTTATTGACTCTCCTGCGTTTCTTGTGGTGCTAGGCCTACCCTGGTTAGTTTGTCATGACCCCACTGTTTCTTGGCCACAGAGAGCTCTCACGGGGTGGTTGCGAGAGTGCTCGGGGAGGTGTTTTTGCCGAGTTGACTCAATTACCACCCCTGCGTTTCCCGTGGTCGACAGGGCGATTGCGCAATAAATCTCCTGGTAGACGCTGCACTTCCCAGGAGTCATGTGTAATCCCCTCTCAGAGGCGGAGACGGGGGCTATCGAAACATATGTCTCTGAATCCCTGCGTCAGGGGTACATTCGGTCATCCACTTCACCCGCCTCCTCGAGTTTCGTTTTTGTGAAGAAAGAGGGAGGTCTGCGCCAGTGTATTGACTATCGGGGTTTGAACCAGATCACAGTGAGGTATAGTTACCCGCTACCGCTCATAGCCACAGCGATTGAGTCAATGCACAGGGCGCGCTTCTTCACTAAACTAGATCTCAGGAGAGCTTACAACCTGGTGCGTATCCAGGAGGGAGACGAGTGGAAGACGGCTTTCAGTGCCCCCTCAGGGCACTATGAGTACTTTGTCATGCCGTACGGGTTGATGAATGCGCCATCAGTCTTCCAGGCCTTTGTATACGAGATTTTCAGGGACCTGCACGGGCAGGGAGTAGTGGTGTATATTGATGACATTCTGATATACTCCGCTACACGCGCCAAGCATGTGTCCCTGGTGTGCAGGGTGCTTGGTCGCCTGTTGGAGCATGACCTGTACATCAAGGCTGAGAAGTGCCTGTTCTTCCAGCAGTCTGTCTCCTTCCTAGGGTACTGCATTTCCACCTCAGGGGTGGAGATGGAGAGTGACCGCATTTCAGTTGTGCGTAATTGGCCGACTCCCACCACGGTAAAGGAGGTGCAGCAGTTCTTAGGGTTTGCCAACTACTACCGGAGGTTCATCCGGAGTTTTGGTCCAGTAGCGGCTCCCATTACCTCTCTGTTGAAGGGGGACCCGTTGGACAGGGCTTTTCGTCACCTGAGGGCTCTGTTTACCTCGGCTCCCGTGCTGGCCCATCCGGATCCCTCTTTGGCGTTCATAGTGGAGGTGGACGCGTCCTAGGCTGGGATAGGAGCTATGCTCTCTCAGCGCTCGGGTACGCCACCGAAGCTCCGCCTCTGTGTCTTCCTCTCAAAGAAGCTCAGCCCGGAGTGTAACTATGATGTGGGGGACCGGGAGCTGTTGGGGCCATGTTTTTCACCCGTTTTGTGTTTACCCTTTCCTACAGACCAGGCTCCCAGAACATGAAGGCAGACGCATTGTCCCGGCTGTATGACACAGAGGAGCGGCCCATGGATCCCACTCCCATTCTCCCCGCCTCCTGCCTGGTGGCGCCGGGAGTGTGGGAGCTGAACGCGGACATTGAGCAGGCGTTACGTGCAGAGCACGCTCCCGTCCAGTGTCCTGCTGGGCGTCTGTACGTCCCGTCTGCTGTTCATGACCGGTTGATCTATTGGGCCCACACGTCACCCTCCTCTGGTCATCCTGGGATCAGTCGGACAGTGCGCTGTTTGAGCGGGAGTTACTGGTGGACTACCTTGGCTAAGGACGTGAGGGTTTATGTTTCCTCCTGCTCGGTGTGTGCCCAGTGTAAGGCTCCTAGGCACCTGCCCAGAGGGAAGTTACACCCCTTACCCGTTCCACAACGGCCTTGGTTGCACCTGTTGGTGGAATTTCTAACCGATCTACCCCCCTCACAGGGTAAAACCGCGATCCTGGTCGTTGTGGATCGGTTCTCGAAGTCCTGTCGTCTCCTCCCTCTGCCCGGTCTCCCTACGGCCCTACAAACTGCGGAGGCCTTGTTAACGCACGTCTTCCGGCACTACGGGGTGCCTGAGGATATAGTGTCTGATCGAGGTCCCCAATTCACTTCTAGGGTCTGGAAGGCGTTCATGGAACGTCTGGGGATCTCGATCAGCCTTACTTCAGGGTTTCACCCCGAGAGTAATGGGCAGGTGGAGAGAGTAAACCAGGATGCGTTCGTGCCCTGGGCCGAGATGGCACAGAACTCGCTTCTCCACTCCTCCACTAACCTCTCTCCCTTCCAATGCGTACTAGGGTACCAGCCAGTACTTGCACCTTGGCATCAGAGTCAGACCGAGGCTCCTGCAGTGGACGACTGGTTCAGGCGCGTCCGTGTTCACCTCCAGCGCGCTGTGCTGTGCCAAAAGCAGAACGCAGACCACCACCATGGTGAGGCCCCAGTGTTCACACCGGGGGACCGGGTTTGGCTCTCGACCCGAAACCTGCTCCTCGACCTGCCATGAAGGAAGATGGTCCGCGGTTTGTGGGGACATTTAAAGTCCTGAGGAGAGTGAACAAGGCTTGTTATAGGTTAAAGCTTCCACCCGATTACCGTATTAACCCCTCGTTCCATGTGTCTCTCCTCAGGTCGGTGGTGGCTGGTCCGCTCCAGGAGTCTGAGGTGCGCGAGGTCCCTCCGCCCCCTCTGGTAATCGAGGGGGCCCCGGCGTACTCAGTTCGTTCCATACTGGATTCGAGGCGTCAGGCGAGGGGCCTTCAGTATCTCGTGGAGTGGGAGGGGTACGGTCCGGAGGAGAGGTGCTGGGTTCCGGTCGAGGACGTGTTGGACCCTTTAATGCTGCAGGAGTTCCACCATTTTCGTCCGGATCGCCCTTCGCCGATCCACCTTTCATTGTCCATTTGTTTGGTCTTGTCTTCCCACACACCTAGTTTCACTTCCATTACATGTTGTGTATTTAACCCTCTGTTCCCCCCATGTCCTTGTCCGGTATTGTTTATTGTAAGTGCTTGTGCACGTTATGTCTGGTGTGCGTCGGGTTTTGTACCCATTTATTGATTGTTCTGTTTTCCGGTGGGTTTTATTATTAAACTGCGCCGTTGGAAACAGTTTTTTCTCTCCTGCGTCTGACTTCTCTGCCGCCAGTACGCACCCCTTACATCAGTAGAACCTCTGTTCATGCAATATTCAGTTTTGTTTACAAATATCAGTCAGGGTAGAAGAAAATGGCCACTAAGGAACATCAGAAATGTTTATTACTGTGTGAGTGGTATAGTGTGTATTAGAAATGATTGCTATAGCGAAGGTAAGAAAAATACAGATAATAAAGTTCAGAGTATATTGTAAATTAGCTGAAATTTGATTCTCCTGCACACTTGATTTAATCAATAATTTGATTACATCGCAATTTCTATGACATACAGTAGAAACCAATTGAGGCAAGTGTTCAACAGTGCAAATCAAAAGCATGAACTTGCCACTTTTTCAATGCAAGACACACAACATGGAATGTTCATAAAAATTTGGCCAATTCTGAATCTGTCCTAATATTCTAAGAATATGTTCTGCTTCCAAAAGCAGAGCGTTGAGTGGAGGCACGTTCGTAACATATGCTTAATGTGCATTGACCTTTTGCAATATCTCATATTCCTGCGTTGGGTTCGCAGTTCTTGAAACGTATTGGTGATCTTAGTTTGGTTTAAGCAACGTCCTAACATGCATCTTCTTAGATCAAGTAACACACATCATTTCTTTGTACATTTGTACACATTTATTTAGCATCGTTGAACTTTGCTAACGATGACCAGACACCATGTCCTTTTAAGGACATTCCTGAGATGTTAGGCTGAGCCCACTTTGAGTAGGCGTGGCCTGCTGCTGTGCATCATAAGTGAGCATGCTCGGAACTCTGGTCGCTGTCGTGACTGTTCTCATTGGCCAGGGAGTCTGTGGAGTGATGAAGAGCCGCTATGCCGGAGAATTCGGATGGCAGCAATGTCCCCTTTTTCACGTTCACCAGTTCTTTTTCCCTTGCTACAGCCCCCTGTTGACCTCCTTTTACTCGTTTCCACTTCATCCTCCTGTTCTGAAACCACACCTTTACCTGTGGAACAACCACAAAAGACAAGTTGAGTTATTCTGAAAAGAACAGCAAAATGGCGTTTGGCATTGGGGGATCATTTTGCATAGCTGGAGACTGTTACGCATACTGAGTAGAGTCCTATTAAAAGATCTGGATATTGATCAAATGGTAAGCCTGAAACCCGATACAGGAGCTGCTGTAAAGGTTTGGCAGCTATTTCTATACTGTAGCAGTGATTATGTGCTGATGTACTGTCACATTCCCTGGCATCAAGACGCTGCTTCCTCTTTTCCCTGACTCGACAACTCCTCCAGTATTTACGTCTCCCAGAATGATGATTAGGCTGTTGCTTACGTAGAAGATTGGGTCCGAGTAGACGTGAGAGTCAACACTGACTGGGTTCTGGATGAGTCTCTCTTTCTCTCCTTTGGTTTATTTTGGGGAGTGTCATGCTGTGAGGCCTAGCTGGGTCACATGGGCAGGAAGTCACTTGATTTTACACACAACGTTTGTCTTAAACCTTCAGCTATACATGCCATGCTGATGATCACATCAGTTGTGGTTATTGATAATTTTTTGGTCCATATGATAGCACGTCAGAAGAGCACATGTGAACTGAAGCCTTTGTCACCTAAATACAGCCTATAGCTCAATGGGGATGGATGAATTTGTTGCTATGTTATCTAATATACCTGTTTGTGATTTATCACTCAAAGGTATTTTTAGTTCAGAGAACAATTTCCCATTTGTCAATGTGTCATTGAGTCCAGTCCCATTGAGTTTCGTAGTTATAAAATCACTATCAGGTTGACGGGCAGAGTTCCAAACACGGCCACCCAGATCTTCTACTGTCATTGGTGTAAATGGATCGTCCTTAAAATACATTGGCAAGCTTGCACTTTTCTCTCCTGTTATTGATAGTGCAGTAAGGCAAGGCGCAGGTTACCGAGTTTGTTGTCACATGGCTACTGTATAGTACATGCTATTTCTACTAATGCTATCATCAGTGGGCTAATGACTCGATTACTTATAATGTTATTATGACTGGTTTGTATGGGCTGTTTTGCAGTCATATTTGTACCTAGATATGAGTTTCCATGTTACTGAAGGTAAGAGACAGGCCTGTCTGAGTCATGTGATGCCTAAGGGATCGTGTTGCCTCTGGAATAACAGGTAGGTTCTCTAAGAGTTGGTTATGAATTTGATTTTGGTATAAGAAAAAAATTGGATGTTCTAACTGCAATATAAGTGCTCCAAAATTACTAGGCTGTTATGGGGTAATTACATAACTACTTAATGCAATAAGTGATATGATATTCAATGATATTCACTGTGTTAAGGGTAATGTAAAGTGTGGCAATTATTTATTGTTACATTAACGTTTAGATGGTAGGCATAATATTTTTTATCTTAGTTTATGGTTATATTTGGGCATTTTAAATTAATTTTAGAAGTATTACATTGAAGCACTTTGTCGAAAAAAATCGAAAACTCAAGGTTGAAGGTTTTGAGTCTCCGATGTTACGTAAGAAACATATACTGTCAGGTACCAGTCTGTTCTATCCTTTTAATATCTACTGTATATAACGAACTACCTACGGCCAGATGTATGCCACATGTGACATATAAATTCTCTCTGACACCCCAAATAGGTGTTACAGAACACTGTACGATGTTTCCTTCCCTGCAATTTCTCTTCTATTATTTATTTCATGGGACTGTGTTTACAGCGGCCCCTCTGTCTACGCTCTGAGACTAATTTGTCCTAGCTGGGGGAAACAGGAAGTGACTTGCTAGACAGCACCTCCTGCCTTTGTGCCTTTCTCCATTACTTGACTGTAGGCTGACTGAAAGAATAGACCCAAATATCTGGAATATGATAGTCCCTCTTCACAGTCACAGCTGGAGCACAACAGCACACAAACCGGAAGTTCTAAAGTTAGGAAAACACGGTATCTCCGAAAGCCTCTGTATGGTCTGACTGAGGTAGACTTTTCCCACCACCAGGCATTCATGTGTTATGGGGTCAATATGTTGTAACCCAAAGGAACAAGTGGGAGAATGAGGTTAGAGTGGTGACATTACATACTTGTCTCTCTGTGAGATCGAGGTTGACTGCTATCTCGTAGCGCCTCAGTCTCGTCAGATAGTTGTGATGGGCAAACTCGGCCTCCAGCTCACGGATCTGCTCCTTGGTGAACGCTGTCCGCTCCTTCCTGGGTTTGCTGCTCACATCTGACTTGTAATTCCCGTCTTGGGGCTCTGAAATCAAACACGGCACACATTTTTTCTTTCCAGTCAGGGAGATTTATACTCAAAGAAAATAATGATAAAAAGGGTACTATATGGCAGGTGTGAGCCAGAGACACAAATACAGGCAGAGGAGGGAAGGAGTCAGGTATGGGAAACAATGGGAGATGCCAATCACCTTTTATTGTAGCGGCATTGTTTACGCACACTGTAAGTGGCTGGGAGGACCCAGAAGCGTCTACACATGTGCCTGTTTCTGGCAGCTGTGCTCTCACACACACAATGGGTTGGCTCCTACTCTTTCCAATATGGAGTTCATTTGTCTTACTGTTAATGGAATCGGCTGCTACCCTCGTAGTTTTAACATGCAACGAAACAGCTCTGCAGGATGTGTGAAAATATGTTTCCTCAGTTTATTTACCTCCCTTTTAAAAGCGTCTCCTCTTTATGACTAACAAGCTGCCAACTCACAACAATTTGAAAAGGAGTATTTGTCCGATCTCTCGTTTAGATTGGTGTTGTTTGATTTTGAACAATATCGTCAAACTTTTGAACTTACTGAGAGTGGCTAGACTATGAGATGGACTACAGGGAGAGTAGCATGTATGTCAGTCTGGTTTTGATCTATGATTATGACTATGATATCATACACATAAGGACAAACTGTTACAATTCCCCAGATGAACATGAAGCAATGCAGATCCTTTTTTCCCCAAAGATATGCAAGTCTACCACCTGATGATTCACTGGAGTGACGGGAGGAAATTGTTTTATTGAGATTTAAAGGATTTATTTATCCAACCAATGTGGATTAAAAACCTACTTGTCATTCCCATTTTGTTTCAACCTCAGGAGAAGATATTGTTACTTAAAAATTTTTTTTGACTGTTTCTCAGAAGGAACATGTTTTGTTAATTTGGTTCCCAAACGTTCCTATTGTGACCAGACTTTGTGGTTGGGCCGTTTGGATATGCTTCAGTTGCACATTGCACTTCAAGGCAACAGCGATTGCATGCTAATTAATCTGCGGTTCTGTTCTGCAGTCTGTGTTAATCCCAACAGGCGGTCCCAAATCCAAACTGTAAATAGGCTGGGAGTTTACAGGCCAGGACCAGGCCAGATACACCACCAGTCATGGGAGTCACTCACTCCGCCACGTCACAGGAGACACTCCGAAACACTTCTTGAAGTTCTTACTGAAAAAGTGTCTCTTTCAAAATATTTTCTCACAGGAAAAATGCTTTCTTTCTCTTTTTCTCACTCTTCTTTAAATAAATTCATTGCCCATCTCTTTTTGTGCCATAGAAAATATAGAAGAATGGAAAGTTACACAACTTGTGTTTGCAAAAAGCCATTCATCATTGATATTGTGGGGGGAAAAAGGAAAGGAAAATTCCAAGCACATGGTGATATGTCATACGGCGTAACTGGCATCCAAGACAGGAATACACTGCAAATACATTGTCAAGTTATTCCCACATAAATGATAAGACTTTTCTTACAGTGTGGTAAAGTAGCTGAAATTCTGTGTGTCATTGTATGGTGAATAGCAAATGTCCTATAGCTGGTAACCTTCCATCTCAACATGTCTGTAATTTCACCAGGGTAGGCCAACTGTCGGTGTGCCAGAGAGCCTCATTCAAACATACCTCTTAGATGTATTTACTCTCTGGTAAACACAGACATTGTGTAAGAATAAAGAATAACATGGCCAGCTGCTGGAGACCAGCGCAAAGCCGATTTAAAAAGAGTCCCAAGGTTTTACGACACAGCCACTACACCACAGCAATTAGGTCCTTGCTGGAACCTTCATCTCTCCACACAAAAGGGAATAATGGGAGGAAAGTACAGAGCCCAGACACTGGGTAGTTTTAGGGCTCCCAAATGGTCTGAAGCCAGATCAGGGGACCCTTCAAAAAATAGTGTTTGTGTCCCTGCCAACGTTTCTGACAGAGAGACTGCAAAATGAAATGATTATGCTTTTCACTCCTTTCAGTGTGACATTTTCAGTTCATTGGCCAGTCATTTTGTAGATTTTGTTGAGGAATCTTATCTACGGCAAACACAATTCCATTGTGACGTAGAATATTGTAATGCTAGATCTACCAAAATAGCCTCAGCGGTAATACCGAGAATCGCAAAGCCATGCCTGACTTAGTCCCTGAGCATCACTTGCTACAGCAGCACTCAAAAATACACTCCACAATAACAAAATAGGATACAAGCAATTACTATTACTTCATGTTTAAAATCTTAACACTTTCATAAGAAGTTTTGGTCACACTTAAAGCCTACATGTATACTGCATTATAATTCAGTTATAATATACAGTAGGAGACTTGACATGAGACTTTCTGTTTGAACTTTCTGTGTAACTTTCCAT
This sequence comes from Oncorhynchus tshawytscha, assembly GCF_018296145.1. Taxonomy (NCBI): domain Eukaryota; kingdom Metazoa; phylum Chordata; class Actinopteri; order Salmoniformes; family Salmonidae; genus Oncorhynchus; species Oncorhynchus tshawytscha. Next base: position 9,892,274 of record NC_056451.1, on the reverse strand, counting down.
TCTTCTGTATGATGACCCGCTACCAATGTCATATAATTATATAATGATCCTGACTAAAAACCAGCAGTTGTTGAGTCAGTAAAAATGTTGAGACATAGTGACACATAACATTATAGGACTTATTGTAAGACAGTATGTACATGTGCATAACAATGTATAAAGCACTATACCTGCAGGCTAAAGTGTTCCCAAACTTTCAAATCTGCCAGGTTGACCCCTCGCTCCCTCAGAGCTCCAGTATACCCGATCGGCCAGCCCAGGTTACACCAAACGGCACGGCCATATTCCCTCAAGCTGAAACCCTTAAAATTAGCAGGTTTCACAGAAACCAGACACCCAAATACCAGCTGGACCACTCGTCACATGACAGTGTATACCCTGCAGTCCACCTTTTGGAAAAAAATCACACAAAATGATTTGTGTTTCTTGACCAGGAGAGTGTTCTGCATGGAAATCTGGGTTCAAGTGTTTTATTATTGTTTTCGTATCCAATGTAAAGTTTCACAGGCGGATTTTACTCAGGTTTCAATCCAGATGGTGAAACCAAATCAGGGCTTTCTCATCGAATTGGCAACACGGTGTTATTTGGACAGCTGATTGGATAAGCTAACTACGCTCAATAATCAGCATGATTGGTGTTAGCGTGAAGAGAATGTAAGGCCCACGTAATGAGGCTGCAATAACCATTGGAACTAGGGAATTGAAATGGAGCTTGAGGGCCAAGTGTTAGTTTCCAAATGATTTGACCAAGGAGAACAGGAAATAGAGGATGGAGTTCTAAATGTATGAATATAGGAGAGGTTAGTATGGTCAAAACAAGAGCAGTATTATAAATAGTAGTGACTGCCTTCGAAGTTGCGCTCTCTTAGCTTAGTAACTGTGTGTCGTTTTTCTGGCAATTTCAGCGTGGTGCTGCTACTTGTACAATGATTTGTATAATAATACAAAATAACATTCCCAACATCTGAACAATTCTATAAGTCAGGTGTGTTAATCATTTCTATGCATCTTTTTGATATTCCCCTACATCCAAATACCATGAGTTCTTATTTTGGTAACTCTTTTTTAAAATAGGGTTGTAATAAACCTCTATTTTATATGCCCTCTGTCTCTATACTGTCCATTAATTTCAAACAGAAAGAATACACATTTAATTGCACACTTAATTAGTTTAAGTCCCTGTGATTTTGTGAAAATGTTCCATCATCTGTTAGAATGAGTCATGTGTCAGAAGGGATCCATGACTGAAGTGGCCAACAGTATCCTGTGTGAGTCAAGTGAAACAGGGCACTAACCACATAGGGAAAATATCAACCAAGTGTTCAAGTGGTGTGTACAGAACCACAGCCAGGTGACCCACACTGAGGGTGTTTAAATAGACAGAGGTCTAGGCCCAGTGCTGCAGGATGACATTTCAGGTAGGACGGCAGATATACTTTCCATGGAAAACTGATCAGTTCCTACTAATACGTTGACAACAAAATCTTCCCTTTAATAAAACGCTTTAACACTTACAAAGTGCTTCATATCGATTAGAAAGGTTGAATAGTAAAAAGTTTATATATTAAAGAGATATTGGTATATTCAGAGTTATAAAGACACTGCTAGGCTATGTAATAATGTAGAAATGTATGTTCCAGTTAACTTAACGTAATAAATTACCATATTTGTATTGTTTATATTTTGTCGATATTTCTACACTTTTAGTGTAGAAAGTTAATGGTCCTTTTCACAAACGCAGAAAATCTCAATGACTATGAAATCCAAGGGCACAAGTCACGCCTGTACAGTAAGTATGTAGGTTGAGGTAAGTAAGTCATTATTCCAAACCTTATCAATGCAAAACGCATGTTTTCAATTAGACCATCAATTACTCTACACGTGTGTTCTTGAAATGCTGGCAAAACCTTTTTTTATGTTGCATATTAATAACTGCTCCACAGTGATTGACAATGTGATCTTAATTTTATTGACAGAAAATAGGCGTAGTAAATGTTTTTTTAGTGAAGCTCGAAAACATTAGCAGTAAAAATGTTCATGGTTGGTTGTACACTTCATACATTTTTTTAGGACCATTGAACAAACCTGTAGGAAATAGAGAGTAGGTTTCTATGGACGTTTGAAAGGTATGTATTGTTTTAAATAAAACGTTTTGTTTAAAGACTATTAGCATTGCAACAAATCTACTAAACTGTATATCAGCTGTTTAACATAATGCTACTGTAACTCACATTTTTTCATTGAATATATTTATTGATTCAACTTCCCAGTCTCTTTTATTAAAATGACTGCATCAACAATAATCCTGGAACTAAGCGCAACTCCACAGTAAGAGAAGCCTAAATCCTCTCGGGTGTTTAGTGTCATTCAAAGCACTGGTGTAGTCTTTTACAATCCATGACATTAATATTTTCCAGTGAGCCTTATTTTCTGCCACCTAAAATGCGTTGAAATGAAACAGATGGGATTTAGACCAAAACATGGCAGAAGTCTAATGCCCACACAGTTATCGTCTGGACTTTGATCTCCCCGTTAGTCAACATACTGTAATTGCCGATGTTCATGTCAGCCAACATTCACAAACCTCTTTTCAAACAATATTATACCACATTTTCTGTCAGTGAAGCATAAAACTCCACCACTCCGTCTCCACGGAAAGCCTTAGAAGTCTGAGTGATGATGTCGTTCTTGAAACCACACCAAAATTAAACTCTTAATCTCTTTTCAAAACATTACGTTAAGGTACAGTTAAATTATACCCGTCTTGAATAAATGCACTGCAAGTGTATTTTTTGTATTTCAACTGTATGACAATTTATTAATAAGATAAAGATGTGTAGCTTTAGTTTCCCACTTACTTTGTGTAACATTATACTCAACCCATTTCTACATGCAGCCCAAAGAAGGAAGATGACAGATAAAAATAAATGTCAACCCAAAAGTCGATCTTTCCTCTCGTCTTACCTGAGCTGTCACTTTTCCTCTTGCCATTTCTCTTCTCTGCCTCAGCAGGTGACAGTGTCTGTCTTCCAAAGTCTGCAGGCACACAGTTGGCCCCCGTGGGGGTGCTGCTGCCCAGGTTGGGGGTGCTGGTACAGAGACTGTTCCTGCCAGGGGTGCCTAGGTCTGGGGGTGCGAGGGCACTATCCTGGGCCAAGTGAGAGTGGGGGTGGGGGTGGCAGAGGTTGTGGCGGGAGTTCGCACTGCCAGGTGAGGGCATCTGTGGAATGTGCCAGCCGGCCTGGTGCTGAGGCGGGTGATGCTGCTGTTGCTGTGCCGGGTGATGCCCGCGGTGATGATGGTGATGCCCACCGAACAGGCCCTCGTCACCGGGATAGCCAGAGATGATGCAGGCCGAAGGAGAAGAGGTGGCAGTGGAAGAGGCCAGGTCAGGGTAGGAGACGTGGTCCGAGCGTCCGTGGAGAGTCAGCGGAGACTGGGTGAAGGCAGGGTGCAGGGCCTGCACAGTGGCATGGGGGCTGCGGAGGCAGCCAAAGAGTGTGTGATCCATCGCATGCAAACACACAGCCCTCCAGAAAGATAAGGACGGGAGGGAGAGGGGGACAAAAAATGAAAGGTAACAAAAAAGTAAGCCAACTAAGTTTTAAAAAAGGGGTCAAACAAAAGACAGAATATCCAAAATCCACTACTTGTGCTCTTTCCTTAGCTTACCCCAAATTTGTCTCCTTGATAAGAGTTCGATAAAAAAAGTTGCGTGTGTGTTGAAAGGGGGCTCCAGTAATAATCCTGGGCATGCGGACAGTTGCCAGGCTGCGCAGGATAAACAGTGAACCCTAGATAAGCTGCCGGAGAGATTCTCAGATGACAGGAGAGGAGACTGGAGACCTGTGGAGTGGAGAGAAAGGTGGTTCCAAGGAACTGCAGTAAGAGAGGAGCTGGCTGAGGGAACGTTATAAATAGGCTGTAACGTGAGAGGGAGGCTGGGTCACAGACTGCGTACTACTGACCACATGCATATGATCGCCCTCCAAAAAACATGGCACAATAAATCAGCACTATTAAAATGGCTGGTGTCTCAGGAAAGAAGGCCATTTATTTTTCGACTTTGGCTATCTTAACTTCTAGTGGCCCCTTTTCTTAGAAAATAGTCCATAATGTTTGAGATGATGATGGTGTTATGTGTTAGGGTTGTACCATTTGCACCTCAATACTTACCATAAGAGATGGGATGTAAAAATGTGAACAGACATGAGATAGGGGGTTGGTGTCAAGGGATAGCTCGTTATGTATTGTCTTACCTTTGTTGATATCGTTGTGAGGTTAGTTATGTTGAAGCACGTGTTGCTTTGCTTCCTTTCCAATGCTATCTCATACTAGTATACTGTACCTCTGTATGGGTAGTTTGTAAACACCAAAAAAATGCCTTACCATATATATATACAGTACCAGTCAAAAGTTTGGACACACCTACTCATCATTCAAGGGTTTTTCTTTATTTTTACTATTTTCTACATTGTAGAAGAATACTGAAGACATCAAAACTATGAAATAACACATATAGAATCAAGTAGTAACCAAAAAAGTGTTAAACAAATCAAAATATACATTATTATAAATATACACTTTGACTTGATGACAGCTTTGGGCACTCTTGGCATTTTCTCAACCAGCTTCATGAGGTAGTCACTTTAACAGGTGTGCCTTGTTAAAAGTTAATTTGTGGAATTTCTTTCCTTCTTAATGTGTTTGAGCGAATCAGTTGTGACAATCAGTGTTGTGAAAAGGTAGGGGTGGTAGACAGAAGATAGCACTATTTTCTAAAAGTCCAAGTCCATATTATGGCAAGAACAGCTCAAATAAACAAAGAGAAAGGACAGTCTATCATCACTTTAAGACATGAAGGTGAGTCAATCTGGAAAATTTCAAGAACTTTGAACGTTTTTTCAAGTGCAGTCGCAAAAACCATCAAGCGCTATGATGAAACTGGCTCTCATGAGGACCGTAACAGGAAAGGAAGACCCAGAGTGACCTCTGCTGTAAAGGATAAGTCCATTAGAGTTACCAGTCTCAGAAATTGCAGACCAAATAAATGCTTCACAGAGTTCAAGTAACAGACACATCTCAACATCAACTGTTCAGAGGAGACTGCGTGAATCAGGCCATCATGGTCGAATTGCAAAATAAAAAAACACTACTAAAGGACACCAATAAGAAGAAGAGACTTGCTTGGGCCAAGAAAGATGAGCAATGGACATTAGACCAGTGGAAATCTGTCCTTTGGTCTGATGAGTCCATTTCTGGTTCCAACCGTCGTGTCTTTATGAGATGCAAAGTAGGTTAACAGATGATCTCCGCATGTGTGGTTCCCACCGTGAAGCATGGAGGAGGAGGTGTGATGGTGTGGGGGGTGCTTTGCTGGTGACACTGTCAGTGATTTATTTAGATTTCAAGGCACACTTAACCAGCATGGCTACCACAGAATTCTGCAGCGATACGCCATCCCATCTGGTTTGCGCTTAGTGGGACTATCATTTATTTTTTCAACAGGACAATGACCCAAAACACACCTCCAGGCTGTGTAAGGGCTATTTGACCAAAAAGGAGAGTGATGGACTGCTGCATCAGATGACCTGGCATCCATAATCAACCGACCTCCATAATCAACCAAATTGAGATGGTTTGGTATGAGTTGGACCACAGAGTGAAGGAAAAGCAGCCAACAACTGCTCAGCATATGTGGGAACTCTTTCAAGAATGTTGGAAAAGTATTCCAGGTGAGGTTATATCCTTCCTGTTTGGCCCTGTCCGGGGGTATCATCGGATGGGACCACAGTGTCTCCTGACCCCTCCTGTCTCAGCCTCCAGTATTTATGCTGCAGTAGTTTATGTGTCGGGGGGCTAGGGTCAGTTTGTTATATTTGGAGTACTTCTCCTGTCCTATCCGGTGTCCTGTGTGAATTTAAGTATGCTCTCTCGAATTCTCTCTTTCTCTCTTTCTTTCTCTCTCTTGGAGGACCTGAGCCCTAGGACCATGCCTCAGGACTACCTGGCATGATGACTCCTTGCTGTCCCCAGTCCACCTGGCTGTGCTGCTGCTCCAGTTTCAACTGTTCTGCCTGTGATTATTATTATTTGACCATGCTGGTCATTTATGAACATTTGAACATCTTGGCCATGTTCTGTTATAATCTCCACCTGGCACAGCCAGAAGAGGACTGGCCACCCCACATAGCCTGGTTCCTCTCTAGGTTTCTTCCTAGGTTTTGGCCTTTCTAGGGAGTTTTTCCTAGCCACTGTGCTTCTAGGCTGGGTTGGTTTTAGGCTGGGTTTCTGTACAGCACTTTGAGATATCAACTGATGTACGAAAGACTATATAAATACATTTGATTTGACTACCTCATGAAGCTGGCTGAGAGAATGCACAGATTGTGCAAAGCTGTCATCAAGGCAAAGGGTGGTTACTTTGAAGAATCTCAAATATAAAATATATTTTGATTTGTTTAACACTTTTTTGGTTACTACATGATTCCGTATGTGTTATTTCCTAGTTTTGAGGTCTTCACTATTATTCTACAATGTAGAAAATAGTAAAAATAAAGAAAAACCCTTGAATGAGTATGTGTGTTCAAACTTTTGACTGGTACTATATATATATATATATATATATATATATATATAAAGTTTATATATATATATATATATAAACAAACTTTTCTATAATAGCTAAATACAAAGATCCTATATTATCTTTACAGAGAGGGGTGGCAGGGTGGCCTAGTGGTTAGAGCGTTGGGCTAGTAAACAGAAGGTTGCAAGTTTAAATCCCAGAGCTGACAAGGTACAAATCTGTCGTTCTGCCCCTGATCAGGCCGTTAACCCACTGTTCCTAGGCCATCATTGAAAATAAGAATTTGTTCTTAACTGACTTGCCTAGTAAAATTAAAAAAATAAAAGGATGATACTACTACATACTATAGAGTGCAATGTAACCAGTATGAGTTAATGTAGCATGAAAATACCTAGAGGAGAAGGTTTTTATCTTATCTTATTTCCTATTTCAGTGAGACAGATTGAAATAATTACAAGTATCAAGTTTGTCATAATCAGATATATACGTAACTTGTTTAGCTCTACAATAGTTGGTTGTATCTCTTCATATGCACATCTAAATAGATTAAATTGTATAGGATGAAACCTGAATCCAATCATTGATGATTTAAATTTAGTAGCAGGAAGGGGTGATAAAACACAAATAAGCCTACAATCAGATTTAACTCTAATTTTGATATTGTAAACAAATTGCTGTTCAACTTCTGCATTTTTGTGTGCAAAATTGGAAACAATTCTTTGCGTACACACAAAACATTATACCGTTATATTCAACATACAGATAAGTTTATTCAAATCGTACAGCTAGAATTAGAAATTATAAGTGGCTAATGAATTTACAAATTACACATTTACAGCCCAAATGGCATTAGACAATTCAATTAGCAAAATAAAACAATCCAACCTTTTTCGATCAAACAAGATATTCCAATAACTGCATGTGTTCACCTGATGTACGGCTAATGCTTATTGCTTCGGCATCATGGTCAGTACTACACACACCAGGGCTTCAGAGACTACGCTACTACAGCCAGCTGCGCCACATGTATGCAGGCCTGCCTGAGAAAGGAAATTAATTACACTTTGAAAGAAAATGACTTTAGCAGATAGAGAGGAGGCAGTAACTTGGGCGCTATCGCTCTTCCCATTCCTACCGTGCCTTTCGAGGAGAGCAGCACCGTGTCTACAAACTCCTTAGGTGAGCTTGAACCTTCTACTGTTTACCTTTCAAATTAAGGCTATTAGCAGGATAGGAAAGCTAGATGTTTATTCAGCTTTTCTTCTGGTATTAATACACATGTGGTTTCACTCTCTGAACATTCTGTTCGCAGCATTAGTACCCTGTGGTGAGAGTGTCTCAGTGAATCCTACTCCTGTTGCCCCTCGTGTGGTGTGTTGCTCGAGCCGCCGTGATATGAGTCAAAAACCCCTACAGGTGGGGATGGTAGAGGGGCGATGGGGCAATCCCCAGATTTTCTGCTGTGACTAGGAGCCCCGGGTCAGTGATACAGTTTAAGCTGAGGGAATGGCTCCAATTTGGAACGTGTTTGATGAGGCTTTAGCCGTGACGGGCAGATAGGGCAAGACCAGGATGGCACAGTGCTGTAGACATTATATAGAGACCTGCTGCTACTCATCCAACCTGTCCCTGTCAGTCAGTCAGACAGGCCCAATACTTCAGACCAATGTGGTTATAGACATAGAGGATGATGTGTAACAAACAAAAAAACACTGCGAAATTATAGTATAGTGCTTTCAGTCTGTGTGTATTAATTGTGTAGTTATTGGTGTTGTATGTATTGGCTGGTGCAATCTGTCATGTCCTGACCTACTTTTTTATGTCTCTATTTTAGTTTGGTCAGGGCGTGAGTTGGGGTGGGCATTCTATGTTTTCTGTCTCTGTGTCTGCACCAGACAGAACTGTTTCGTTTTCGCTCGTTCTCTTGTTATTTTGTTTTATGTTCAGTTGAAATAAATATTAACATGGACACGTACCACGCTGCATATTGATCCGATCCTTTATACTCCTCCTCAGAAGAGGAGGAAAACCATTACACAATCAATTTTGGCGGGGATTAACAAAGTACTTTCTTATCTTTAGCAGAAAAATAAAATGAAGTCCTTGGTCTGACTGTAGATCTGATGGGTCCCCAAAATCTAATCAGTAGAAGAAATGTACAAAAAAAAAAAGCTTTTGTAAAATTATTTTGCAGTTTTTTTGGTGTCTGTTTTGTCTTACATACTACAAATTGATGTGGCAATTTAGTGCTTGGGTATAACTGACCATACTAACTGAATATTTCTAATGAAATGTACTTGATTGAAGAAGAGTTATGCGTTTGGTGCTTAACATTACAAATCTAATGTGTAACTGAGGCCTGGCTATCACCATGAGCTCTTTCTTTTTACTTGAATACCTGCCTGAGTTTTAATGTTATGCTTTAGTCAGAAAGCCTTGAAGTATATCTCCACAATAATATAATATATTATGCCCTTTAAGAAGTGTCCATGATCATTGTCAAAAGGGCCTGAGTATTTCTGAAAGACAACGAGTTTTTGATAATACAGTATAAAGACTTTCAATCAGGATGCATAAATACACACATACGTAATCCGGTTTAAACCTTGGAATATGAAGCATTAAGCACAAGCAGGCTCACACTTGTATGTTTGTTAATACAACAAACAGTAATCCAATACATCCCAAATTAATACATGAATATAAATATAGGGAGAGAACTATAAAGGGTGTACACTGATAGTTGTTTTCTCATTCGTGGCAAGTTGGATACGTTTTAATGTGAAAATCACTTGTGATTTTTCAAACCTGATTTGTCATAACATCCCTATTTAAGAACTGATTTAGAGGGACTGCAATTTATACACAACCATAATTATTATATGGATATAATTATGATGATTCTTTAATGTCCATAGGCTAATTGAATATTAACGAGGTTGTTAATTACTTAATTTAATCAATTATTCGACAGCTATAAAAGACAACAATATTTGGTTGGTAAAATTGTTTGAATCCAACTTAATATAATTTTAATCTCAATGATACATCTTGTTTTTCACGTGGTCTCTGCTGTAGTATTTATACACCAAGCTTTTTCATATCCTACTTCACAAAACAACTGTTAGTAAAATATTTAAGCTATATAATTAACATAATTAAGCTATACTATACATATGTTTTATATAGATTTTTTCTAAAACCCAAAGACAAGATAATTGAAAATACAAATGAAATGCATGCATTTCTTGACCGTAAAAAAAAATCCTCACAATAAAGTTAGCCATTTAAAGGCTAGTCCCGTTTAAATTATTGTGTGTGGACAGTCCCGGTGACTGTGGCAGGGAAATGTTAATCGCTGCTTGTTTTACTTTGAATTTCAGCTTAGATTTTTTTGTCAGTAAAATACATGTGGACGTGAAAACTATGTACTTGATATATGGTGCTGTGAGGCACTATCTATTGTCTCTTTACACTCAGCATTTGAGTGGAGATCTTTAAAAGTAAAAAGAGGTCTCAGTTAATTCAAACCAAGTACTTATCAAAAACCTATCTTGTCATCTACGCCTTATAAATATAGAGTTAGACTTTTTTTACATGATTATTTTTGAACTTATTTATGCAGTATTTTCAGCTGCTGTTATTTTCAAGCCTACGTTGAGTGTACAAAACATTAGGAACACTTTCCAAATATTGATTTGCATCCCCTTTTTTCCCTCAGAACAGCCTCAATTCATCGAGGCCTGGACTCTACAAGGTGTCGAAAGCGTTCCACAGGGATGCTGGCCCATGTTGACTCCAATGCTTCCCACAGTTATGTAAAGTTATTTGGATGTCCTTTGGATGGTGGACCATTCTTGACAACATGGGGAAATGTTGAGCGTTAAAAACCCAGCAGCGTTGCAGTTCTTGACACACTTAAATCAGGTGTGCCTGGCACCGACTACCATAGCCTGTTCAAAGGCACTTAAATCTTTTGTCTTTCTCATTCACCCTCTCTGAATGACACACATACACAATCCATGTCTCAATTGTCTCAAGGCTAAAACATCCTTCTTTAACCTGTCTCCTCCCCTTCATCTACACTGATTGAAGTGGATTTAACAAGTGACATCAATAAGGGATCATAGCTTTCACCTGGATTCACCTGGTCAGTCTATTTCATGGAAAGAGCAGGTGTTCCTGATGTTTTGTACACTCAGTGTAAGTTGTTATGTTGAGTAGGATTGCAATGGTCTTGTTTCATTTTGTGGGATGTTGGTTGCACTTGAATATGCTGTATATTTTCTCTTTTGAGTAAGTACTGTACAATAAAGCTAATGTTTATTACTGAATGACCTTGCATAGTAAAGGTAATATCTCGCATACTGTAAATATGAACTGTCAAATATACTGAATCAAGGTCGCTCCGGATAAAATATAATGAAACGTAACATGACTTTGTTTTTATTACTTTTGATTACATTGTGTAAATACATTTCATCTCATATCCTGTTAGAAACTGAATGATAACTATGATGCCGATGATTTAAAAAAAACCTGCCACCAAGATAACGATCGCTTAATAAATCCAACAAATCTTCTAATGTTGTTTTGTTTTTATACAAATTCATTGCAGCTTAACCTCTCTCTCTGCTAGAGATCCTGGTTATAGTTGAATTAATCTAGTTTTTCAGAGGCTATAATTAACATCTAAAATGCGTGGAAATCAAAATCCAGCTAACAAATTCAGATTCATGCCTATATCCCTGTACTACAGAGAAATGAAGGCAATAATAGTGAGGTGGCCATTTTTCTATCGATTTAACAATTATAGACAGCAGGGATGACATCACCATCTATGGTGCTGCTTAGAGCTGTGGATAGCGTGAGGGTCCTGCTAGGTTCTCAGAGCAGGGCGACAGAGCCCGGCTGGCTGCACGGCTGCAGACTCGTGTGACACTGAGCAGAGCCTAGCACCAGGCAGACCACACCTCAAACAGCTCAGGGTCACCCACTAAAACTCCATTGAGATCTGGCCCTGGTACAACCAGCAAAACCCAAAGTCCCAGGTTGGCGGGTTCCATATGCATTACTACAGCGCTAAGCCTCTTTCCTCTTAGCTACATTTGTAAATGCCCTCCACCATGTTGCCCCCCCCCCCCACACACACACTTAGTGAGCCCTAGAAGGCTTCATACTTCAGATGTGAATGGGTGCCAGAAGGCATTGAGTTGATCCAGACTCCAATCTGTGAATGATGCCTTCAGTGCCATTAGGCCTTATTGTTTTTGTGATTGCCTCACCCTTGGCTTGTTTCACAATTTGTTCCTGACCCCCACAAATCTCATTCACTCCAGCAGCCCTCTGATCGTCCAGTACAACATGCTGTTCCAACAAAACAAATAATTCAGAAGAGTGAAGTCAAAGTTTTGTGATTTAACAGCTTCATTCTCTCTTTAGGTTCCTGGGGGTCTCTGGCATATTCCCAGAGCACTAGATTCTCCCGCTAGTCACGGACTCAAAGCTCTGACTAACACTCAACGTGTCAAAGTGTTTGTAGAACTTCATTAGCAAGACCTAGCACCTTATTCTAGCTCTCCAGTCTTCACCAATTGATCTGTTCTCAGTCCATTGCCATACCATACCACCCTGTCAGTGGCAGGTCCAATCAAACTATCAAATCTATTGAATTGTTGGTGATCGGTGATGTTTCCAAGTGGTTTAAACAACACAATGACCTAGAACTCTCAACCCTCTCATGGTGGGGAGGTATGCGATGCTATGTGAACGCTGACCTCTACTGGTAAGTGTTGAAGCGAGGGAAGGTGTGAGAGGGGGGGAGGAATATAGCTACAGTCACGCTTCAAGTGATCCCAACTAACCCATAGCTATGAGTAATGCTAACGCATACTTGATCTCTGGAGCCGATGGGGTTATGCTGATCTCACTTCCATTACACAAGCATCTGGAGAGGAATACGATACTAATAGCAATCAGAAATGGTAATCACAATCATCATTATAGTTTTATTTATGGTAATTATCATATACTGTACAATGTACCAGATGGGAAAGTATCAACGTTTTTTTTTACCCATCCCTAATCAGACTCCAAAACATTTGAAAAGAATGGCTACAACTACAGATTGTCATTAGAAATATGTCAGAATGTTGACATACTGTATTAACCATAATATGTCACCTGTGAAGCTGAAAGTGACATAATTACAATGGTTAAATGTCCATATTTTGACATATTCAGATTTTGCCAAGTCCATTTTTTTTGAAGGTCAGACATATTTTTTTGACATTTTATTAATCTATTATTAGCGTGTGCAGAGCAGATCTGAAGTCAAGGTTATTGCTGCCCGGTGTCAGTCAGATTTAGCAGCAGCCCAATAGGAACTCTGTGGCCTCTGCATATTTTGCACTCAGTGAGGTCATTGGCTGGTCCCCGGGGAGCCATTATCTTCTCTGTCTCCTCTCACGCTGGGAAGTGGAGTTCCCAGGCATTTCCCTTCTTCCCTCCAGAACAATCCCATGTCTTCCCAATCAGGAGCATCTAGTAGCTGGCTTCACCCGTTTACTGAGTCCACATGGTGTGGAGATGACAAAGACCAGCCGTCTGGGACAATAGGAGGATATTGAGACATACTGTAAGGGTGTCTGAAATGAAATCGCTCCTAACTCTGATAGTGAGGGCTTAGAGCAGTGGTTCTCAAACCTCTCCTCGGGGACCCCCAACCGGGTACCCCCCAGCTAGCACACCTGACTTAAATTGTCAAAAAACATGAATCCCTTGAATAGGTGAATCAAGTGAGCTAGTTCAGAGTTGCAACAAAATTGTGATACGTCAGGGGGGTCCCCAAGCAGAGGCTTGAGGACCACTGGCTTAGACAGTATAGGTCAGAACTTCCCAAACCTCTTCCTGGAGATCTACGTCCTGTGGGTTTTACAGTCCAGCCCTCTTCCTGGAGACATACAGTCCTGTAGGTTTACAGTCTAACCCTCCTGGAGATCTACCGTCCTGTGGGTTTTCAGTCCATCCCTAATTTAACACACCTGATTCTACTAATTACCTGCTCAACCAGACCTTAACTAGCTGAATCAGATATGCTAAATTAGGGTTGGACTGAAAACCTACAGGACAGTATATCTCCAGGAAGAGGGTTGGGCAGCCCTTGTATAGGTGGTGTTATGGAGGCTCGTTTGGAAATCGTCCAAAACAGTCTCAGATTGTAAAAGTCTCTGATGTTTTATTGTTTTGTGATTTGGTATGAGAAAATACATTATTGTCCTGCATCTATCTGAGAAATTTAGATCATTCAGTAGCTTAAATAACCCTGGAAATAAAACAGGTTTTACTCTTTATGTATTAGTTGAACATTAAATACAAATTCCTACATATCCTTCAACATGTAAAATCAAATGACATCTGTTGAAGAGAAACGTACAGTAAGATATGGCCCTATATTCTGTCTCTTGTTTATGGTCGTCGGGTGACAGTGCAGTGTGCAGGAGCTGTGAGGGAGGTTGGGGGTTTAATCGGGCTAGCTCGTTGGGACTGAAGAGTGAAGGGGAGGAGGAGGTTTGTACAGGAAGGAGAACTGCATCAGTTCCAGGGCTTTCCAGACCTCCCTAGGGCTTCATTATAAGACAGAGGAGGAGGGGGGAGGGACTTCCTGTGACCAATAATCCATCTGCCCAAACAGAAGCACTGAGGGAGACCTGCAAAGGAACCAATGTCACAGCAACACTGTGATGGAAAATTGAGAGAGAGAGAGAGAGAGAGAGAGAGAGAGAGAGAGAGAGAGAGAGAGAGAGAGAGAGAAAAACAAAAGAAAAGAGAGATGGGAAGTGCAGGATGTATGAAGCTGGAACAGAAAGAAAGGGTGTGCAGATTTAAAGAAGATGAGTGGGGGAGTTTTACAGACTCAAGAAGGAATTGAAAACTCCCTGTGGCGTGAAAGTTGCAGCTATTAGTCATCAAATAGGGAACAATAGGGATGTTGTCAATCTGGGAGAGAGGACAGAACAACTTCACTCAGGAAGAAGCGTGGGATGGGACAGTATAGGATTTGATACTATTCTTTTAAAAGTGTGTTTCTTCTCTCCAAAATGCAAAAACATTGTAGCCTACATAGTTTTGTTTTATCTATGAATTAATATCCACATTAGTTTTCCTAGAATTGTTTGTATGGGGCTATTAGAAAACAATGGTAAATCAATCATTCATACTGTAAGCAATGAATTAAAACACTTAGTTCATAAATGTGAAAATGTTTAATGTTTTTTCAACTTTTTGGGTTAGTATTTCCCTGACCAGGGTTGGCTCTAGCCTTTTGGGGGCCCTAAGTGAGAAATCCCCCCACCAAGCGGGCAATATTGTTGTTGCTGCCCCCTTCTTGACTGAGGCGAGATAACATTTAGTTTTCAAGTTAATTTCCAGCAATTCTACACATTTTGCCAGGGAGGCAGTGAGACATTTTTGCAATTTTAAAGCAAGTTTTCTGCAGTTCTACACATTTTGCCATGACTTGCGTATGCCATGTTAATGATATCTGAGTGAGAGTAGGGCCCCCTGGAGATCAGTGGCACTGGACACATGCCCTTCATGCCCGGGCGGTATTCGGCTATGATTGCAACAAGTTTAGATAACTGGCTAGACTAACTGGCTAGACTAACTTACCAAACTAAAAATTGTTTGCTGACATGGCTAATTGAGTGACTGCCAGTGACGGACTAACGTAACGTAGCAGGCGTAAAATAAATGCCTGAAACTAGATCCCCCCTACATTATGTATGGTCTTGACGAGAATTCTTTTAACTGTCGGGGAGGTTCTCTTCTGCACTGTTCAACCAATCCAGTAAATGCGGAGGAGGAGTTAAGATGGAGTCACGCCTTTTTAATGTCAAAAAAACGTTATAGTAATCATGGCCCGAATACGACCGAGCACGTGCCAAGGGGCCCTGACCTCCAGGGGGCCCCCGTTGATTTTGTTAGTCACTCTCACTCGGGCCCTCTCTTCCATTTCCCCTGAAAACTGGAACATTAGGTTGTTGATGTCTCCGCTGAGACTAATGACTGAAAAAAAACGGAAGAAAAACCGCTGATGCACAAGCAAATTTTGAACTTGCACCTCGTGTGTTCTACAATTCTGTACCCTGATGAAGACAGCTTGTCTGTCAAAACATTGGTTATTCAATTATTGCATCTGAGCTCCTAGATTGTGCGGCTCTCCTTTCCTTTTTCAAGTGTTCTTCCCCGCTAGCCAGCACCTCGTCTAAATAGGTGTGCGTTTCTTTCGCCACTACAATTCTAACTGTCAACAGTAAGTTGAGTCAGGGGCCCTGTAACGGCCGGGGTCCCTAGGCGACGGCATATGTTGCTTATGCCTAGAGCCGGCCCTGTCGCTGACTGTTCCTGAATCACACATTGTCTTAACAAATTCCTCACACCTCTTTGAAGAAATAAACTCCTCTCCTTCGACTAGTTTTGACTCAGTGCTTCCTCAGTGTCTCCCCCAGCTGTTTAAGTTTACGAATTATAGTTGTTGACACTGAATGACCCACACTGATGCACCAAAGCACCATGCATTGCCAGAGAAGTCACAGATCAAGTGTGATAAAAATCCCCCCTATTCAGTCATCACTGTTGGCCAGCATAACGATGGACTGTGGGTTGTAATGTTTATATCTGTCCCCCTACACTTGTTAGCTCCTTTAGGCCTATACGGCTTTTATACATACTGTCTCAATGTCACTTATAGTAACTGCTTTAACTTCAACTTCAGCATAATTTGAATATATTTGTTTATACAACGTATACATTGTGTATTTATGGAATTTTAAAAAAGCATGAGCTTTGAAATCCTCTAAACACGTTTGACAGACATGGAACTACTTTTCCCACAGGTACAACATACCCCCGCGCAGTTATTGAGGTAACACACATCTCTCAATTCAAGATGAAAGAACACCAAACATTTACAGGAACATTCTCACACATCACTCATGTTCACTCACATCAGTCTTGTTGTTCAGCAATCAACACATCATTTCCCTTTCTCCTCGATAAATAAACCCTATTAAAAGATGGCCTGGCATTAGAATGCCTAACACTGAGCGACACTGCCATAGTTGTGGTAAGTCGTGTAAATAACTATGTTCTGCTGAGGGCCTGCTGATCAAACACTGCACCAAGCACCATTTTCTTTCTTAATCGACTGTATTATACAACCCCCTTCTGTTTACCTTAAACCAGATTGACCTTTTATAGAGCTGATTACTACGTGCTAATTACACTACACAGAAGGCTGGAGTCAGAACACACAGCAGGCAAACAGGCTGGAATATACACACAGACTCGCACATGCAAACACACAGACTTTCACACACACACACACACACACACACACACAAACTCTGGTTTTCACACAGAGACTGGTACACATACACAACCCCCCACACAAACAGGCGTTTACACACACACCCTGATCCAGCGTGTATGTGGCGTGTTTACATGTGGGCTCCATTTTGCGGTGGCGCGTGATAATCAACATGATCAGAAATCTGACTAACAAATGCTCCGGCAGCGCTGGTAGAGTAAACATGTAATACATCTCGATCACATCAGCGTAGCATTCTACTGTAAACACTTTGTTCAAAATTCGTACTTGTGGCATCCCGTGCTGAAGGGAGATGCCGGCTGACATTCTTGGCGCTCTCCACAAGAAAGAGCTGTTGGAGAAATAGAGCTGTGAGTTTATGGGTTTGGTCATTTACGAGTTTCGCCAGAGCATCTGGTGGCTTTAATCACATGGGGGGAAATTAGTCAGAAATGTAGGAATGGTGAGGAGGAGGCGAGGTTTGGGTCAACTGGAGAGGGAGTCTCACAGGCCACCCTCTGTGTGTACTGAAAGGCTTTGTTGATACCTTACTTCACAAATGAGTCATTTTCAATGGACATTTCCGCTTATTTATGCAGGGATGGGGTCCATTCCATTTCTAATTCAGTCAGTTCACCTCTTGAATTGAAATTCAATGTACACATAGAAAACAACAGGCACTTTTCAATTCATGAAATGTGCCCTTGTAAAGTGGTTCCTGGTCTGAACCCGTGCGTTCGCAGCAGCTATCAAAGGTCACAGTTCACGGTCATTTTAACAGTCAACACCAGGTTCACTAAGAGGAGAGGGGAGGAAGCTGCCGTTTCTAGCAGTGACTGAAACTGATCCCTCTCCCTTGTAAAAGGTGCACACCAGACACATGCAAGTGGAATCGCCTCAGTGAAATTGATCTCGGCGTGAACTGAATGAGTGACGTGTATCATAGCCCTTTGCCACCTGGAAGTCCCTGTGTGTGCATGCAGACCTGCATGCAAGTGTGTGTGTGTGTGTGTGTGTGTGTGTGTGTGTGTGTGTCTTAGCATGTGTGCACACGTGCATGTGTACGTGCGTGCGTGCGCGCATGTGTGAGTGGCAACTGACATCTAACCCGTGGGCTAAAGTAATCTGATGGCAAAGAGGGGCGTGAGGCGATACCTTCTATAACTTCTACCCCTCAAATTAGTAGCACTTTTAACAAGCCTGCCCACACACGGTTAACAAAGTGCTCACGACGGCCTAATAATTAACTGTGGAGCTCCCCAGATGAGCTCCAGGAGAGAAAGGAGCCCCATATATCATCCAACTATAGAGTAAGTCCTCCCCCCACCCCTCAGAATGGAAACAATATCATAAAAGGCCTGTAGTGACATAAAACAAAACCATTAGCTTTGACGTCGAGGGAGGAGAAGTTAGGAGAAGTTAGCTCATTTGGGGTTTAAAAAAGGAAAGCGTCTGGACTGATCCTGTTCTTTATGGCCTGCCTGTCTGTGTAAGTCCCCAGATTTATCTCTGTGTCTGCACAGCAGGGCATAAATCATCTCTGGTCCCTCTGCCTCTCTTTCTGCCCTTCTTTTTCTCTCTCCCTCTTTTACTCTCTCTCTCTCTCTCGCTCTCCCTCTGTCTCTCTTCCGTCTCTCTCTCTCTCTTTTTCTCTCTCCCTCTTTCACTCTCTCTCTCTCTCGCTCTCGCTCTCCCTCTGTCTCTCTTCCTTCTCTCGCTCCCTCTCTGATGTCAGAGCTTGGGATGTGGCCGTCAGCGTCTGCAGACGGAAAGGGTCCTTTTTTTCTCTCCTCCGGAAGAGTTAGGCCTTGAGACATTACCACATTGTATTTTGCGGTGCAGTTTGGGGGAACACTGGTGCTGGCCAGGCCTGTGTGCCTCTGGGGCCTCTTTCCCTCTCTCTCCCTTTAATTAGATTATAACCGGGTCCCCATTTTGCCATTCTGCTGCCTGGGCTCCATCCTCCAATCCGCCAACCCGCTACAGTACCTTTGCCGGCCGCGGTACCATAATATCTGGACTTAAGGGTAGGAAATGACTTAAATGTCGGTTAGACAGGATTCTGTTACACCCAATGGTGTGCTGACAAAACAGCCAGGGTAATGGAGATGTTAAAAGTGCGAGAGCAATTGAGATTTACGGCCCAGGTTCTATGAAAAGTGCACACCCGACCAGAAGCACCACAGGCTGCGCTGCTGTGGCCGGGAAGACATTTGGGCCGCAGCTGAGAGAACCATCACCACCCGGGTCAACTCCAAAACAGCCAATTAGAAGCGCAGGGACTGTTGCAGATCAATAAATGTCACCCGAGCATGGCGCTGCTACTCAGAGGCCCAGACTTCATTTGTAAAGAATAAGGGAAAGAGGAGGAATGAGGCTGTCGGTCTGGATGCGAGTCTCTGAAGTACAGCCACTGGAACTCTCGTCTTGCGCCAAGTTATGGAATTATCTGAAGTTGTCTACTCAGCAAGGAAAACAACATGGTGGCATTATGGAATGATACATTGTATATAACAGTGGCCAAGCTCCTAGAACAAGCATGAGAAGTCATGGCTCTACAATATATAAAAACAATTGCTCAAATACATTATCCAAAAGCTAAATAGAAAATATAATAAATATCAATGGCTCATCAACTGCTTGAAGTTGATTCATTGGTAACTATTGTGGGTTTAAACGACAAGGCATACATTCAATCCCACCCCAGAGCTGTCTATCTAAATGGGACGTGACAGTAGAAGAAAAGTCAGAGCGACGTCTGGAGACTTCCCTCGGAGGAAGTGAACAGTATGACTGATTCAGAGTCGTAAATCATTTCGGGGAGACGCTGGGAGCTGCCAAAGGGAGAGCGTTTTCCATGTAGACCGCTGAGAGAGGAGCTCTCCAAAGACGTTCCGCTGCACAGCGGGGTGGCTAGATGGATGGCTGAAACTGTGTGTTATTAGTCATTTCTTCCCAAAACATAATGCAAGTCACGATGCTATGATATGATAACAAAGTGTGTCGCTTTAGGCTTGGGGGTTTCATCTGGGAAATGGTTACAGAGGTTACAATTTTACAGCACTGCAATCGGAATATGCTCAGGCCCTGGAGGCACATTCTTCTCTAATGTTCTCAGTTCTGTACCAATGGGAACTAAACGTGTGACTGGGAGTTTGCATAGGTGTGTGTGTGTTAACTCGACTCTCACTGAAGGTGTCCTTGGTTGAGAGGCATCCAAGGAGTTGAGAAGGAAAGAAACAAAGATGACTGCTTCCTCCTGGCGGAGGAGGAGGGAAGATTCCCTGAAATATGTTGATATTCCATCCTCTATATTGCATACAGATTTGCAACATGGCCGTCAGAGCGATGGAGCTCCTGCCGTGAAAGAAAGATCACAGGTAAAACCAGTGCCATGTGCACAGCTGCTTCCAACTAATAGCTCTCCCTTTCTCTCTCTCTCCATCCCTGTTCTCTCTTTCTGCCCCCCCCCCCACACACACACACACAAATCATTGCACAGATCACACCGCACATCAAAATGGGATTCAGTAAAAAAATGTAATTGTTTCTAAGTGATATACTTTACCAGACATTCAGTCCATTTAGACCCTCCTACTACCCCATATATACGAATAGCAGTTACAGCAAGACCATTTGTAACTGAGTGGCTTAGTCTGGAGTCCATGACACACAGCACACTAGAGTGAGATAACTGTAGAGCTCCATCCTAATCCCACTCTATCCCCTAGACCTCTTCCCTCTGTTTGATTTCTCAGCTGTTTAGTTTACATAAGAGGGACATCCCCCATTTGTAAAGTTCATCACCATATCCCCCTCCACACACGACTCGCACTCTCCACCTACGACAGAGCACTTCTACCCTTCCAAATACAAATAATCAGCCATGATGAGCGATAGGGCCGGACTGCAGAGGTAATCGTAATGACGGATAATCACCGAGCCCAATTTAGACCACTTCGTTCTACTTAACTTAACCAAGCCCACCCTAGGATCTCGGCATGGGGCTGCTATGTCGGCTGGATTTGGACCTCGTTACTGCTGATGGAGTCTTTTGGATGTGCTTGGATCAGGTTTGTTTCCAAAACCTCTCCTCGAGTACTGTACACCAAGCTGGTTCCACATGTTTGATGTAATCCAGCAATAGCACACCTGATTCAGCTAATGATGGGCTTGATGGTTAGTTGACTATTTGAATCAGGTATGCTATTGCTGGAATAAATCAAATAAGTGGAACTGCCTCTGGGTACTCAAGGAGAAGTCTGGGAAACACTGGTTTAGGCTGTAACTGGGGCCCAGAATCTTTCCTTGTCAGTTCACACCTGGCTTTACACACATGGCCATGTGAATTGAACACAGTGGGAGATGGGACATGCAGGCCAGGCACAGGAGGTTGGTGGCACGTGGTAATGGCTGGAGCCGAGTAGGTGTAATGGTATCAAATACATCAAACAAATGGTTTCCATGTGTTTGATGCTATTCCATTCACTCCATTCCAGCCATTATTATGAGCCGTCCTCCCTTCAGCAGCCTCCACTGAGGCCAGGCTATAACTAGGGCCAAGAATCTTTCCTGGTCATGTCATGTGGTCAGGTGAAACTCCTGGACCTACCCAAGGCCATGTGTGTTGAGCAGTGGGGAATGGGACAGGCCAGAACTGGGGCTGATGTCAGACAGTACTTCAACACTGTCTGCCTGAGTCTCTGTTTCCTCCAGTTTCATAGGAACCCATCAGAGAGATGATACCCTGCTGATTCTCATCTATAAAGCTCACTGCATGTGTGGACCAGTGACAGCTCTGCGAGAGAGAATGTGGAACAAATTTATGTGGTGAAAAGCAGAGACCATATAGGACATAAGGGAGAGTGAGGGATGGAGGGAGTGAGGGAAGGAGGGAGTGAGGGAAGGAGGGAGTGAGGGAAGGAGGGAGTGTAGGATGGAGGGAGTGAGGGATGGGGGAGTGAGGGATGGAGGGAGTGAGGGCTGGAAGGAGTGAGGGAAGGAAGGAAAGAAAAGACAATGCTTTAAAAGGGACAGAAAAATCCCTGAAGAAAAATATTATTCAACATTTATTTAGAGAGCAACAGAGAGAGGGGTGAGACAAAGGAGTGTTACCAACAGAATTTGGAGAAGTGAGAAGTGGAAAGGAGCGTTTTGAGGAGGGCTGAGAGAGCATGGCGAGCACACAGAATGTGTGTGTAGCTGTAAAACACATGGCTGTTTGAGTAAAAGGTAATGGTCCATAGGGTGTGAATGTCTACATTCCAGATGTAGTGTGTGTGAGTGTCTCCCTCACTCACACTCACGGCGAGATTCTCTGTATCTCTTCTTACATCTATGTTCAATATATTCTCTCTAGGTGCAAATGAGCATAAGACAAAAGTGGAGCATTTTACCCACTGTAAGTTGTGTTACTCTGTCTGCTCTTTGTGTTTTACATCATCAGTACTCAGTTTATAGTCCTTCCCCACACTCATTTCACTTTCATCTCACCTCAATCATTTTCTCCTTTATCTGGTTGATTTTGATGAATGTGTTGTATACTGGCAAATGTAACCCTCCACATCAGTCTTACCCCAATATAGTTGATCCCATAACTGTGGTCATTGTGTGTATAAAACCGACCCTGAGACAACCATGCACTGGTGCTGAATGAAGACAGATACTGTTTGGATTGGTTGGCCCAAGCGCTGGTGATTGCTCTAATTATAACAAGTTCGGATAAACTACCTCAATCTCCTCGATTATAATTCACACTTCACTCCACTAGATGGCAGTATTGACGTATGCAAAAATGCTGAACCTACTGAATTCTTGGTGTATTCTTGACCGTGCTCCCGATGATGGTTAAATTGGTCTGCTAATACAGACCTAGTACATTTTCTTAATATATATTTTAAATTCAGATTTTTCAGCAAAGCTATGCTTTGTGCCTCTCATAATAGCTTGAGTGAGGATCTAGAATTGTAATGACATCATAAGAGGCACTCAACAGAACTGACCTGCGTTCAGCTCATTAAATACCTCACCTCCGGACTGTCAATAACACTGTTGTACTTAGCACTATATCTCCTACACACCCTGACCTGGGTTCAGCTTGCTAAATACCTCCCCTCCTGACTGTAAATAACACTGTTGTACTTGGCACCATATCTCCTCCACGCCCTGACCTGTGCATCCCGTCTGTATACGGTATCCTCTTCGCTTTGACTGCTCTTTTGACCCTTGATATATTTGTTTTTCAGTATCCAGGAAGAACGGTTTTCTAGTCTGTGGGTGTATTCTCTGCTGCTTTGTGTTCTAAGGGACCCTTTGGCCCAGAGTTCCTAAACTAAGTGATCCAAGTAGTGATCCAAGTTTAGAGGAAACACTAACACGCACACACTCTTTCTCACACGCACACACGCCTCTGGGCCTCCTGGGAAGCACCAAGGCCATAATCAAACCTGTCTGGTGAGGGTGATGACTGACTGTCTGGGCCTGGCAGATCTACAGACCCCCATTTAGTTGGAACTGTGTTGATTCTCCTATTCAGCTCTGTAAAACAGTGAATAACAGTGAAAAATCAGCCTAGCTCTGCGATGTGGTGGCATGGTCTCCATATCTGTCTAGAGTTAAACTAGGTCTGCTCAGACATAACAAATGTCTATGACAGTGATTTCAGTCAGACGCACTCTGGTAGACCATGAGCAGGGTTGCGTAGGTTACTTTCTAAACGTAATCCGTTACAGCTCCAAGTTACTTGTCCAAAATTGTAATCAGTAATGTAACTTTTGGATTACCCTAACTCAGTAGCATAATCTGATTACATTCTGTTACTTTTACTTTCCCCTTAAGAGGCATTAGAAGAAGGCAAAAATGTATGTTACCAATTGAACAACGTCTATTGCAGGATAAATCAATGTTAAAGTTTACATAACTGGCCATATATGGATGTTACATTTTACTCTATGGGTTGGTTATGTAGACTTCTTCTAACCTAACCTAAACTTTCTACTACATATAATAATACCACTAAATTATATCTTTACATTAAAAACCAAAGTCTATCAGAATTCCAGTCATTCCAATAAATGTTATACCCCTGATCTACAAGAATAGGACTTGGAAATAAGTATAGATTAGCCTAATTGTTTTACCTGAGCATGACCCCAAAAGTAAGGACTTATTAGCCAGCCCTACTCTGTTGTTTATGATTTTGTCGTCATGGAGGACTGATTGGGCTCATTGATTCGAGTTGAAAAATAAATGCTGCATTCATTGAATGGCATGCTTTGCCAAGTGTGCAAAGCTTTCATTAGGGCAAAGGGTGGCTACCTTGAAGAATCTAAAATATAACACTGTTGAACACTTGTTTGGTTACTACATGATTCCTTGTGTGTTATTTCATAGTTTTGATGTCTTCACTATTATTCTACAATGTAGAAAACAGTAAAAAAAATAAAAACCCTTGAATGAGTAGCTGTGTCCAAGCTTTTGACTGGTACTGTATATATCATTTATAAGTCCAAAAATAGATGTAGCAACTACATATTGCCCCTTTAAGTCTATCAAAAGTGTACAGGTATGAACATGTGTCCATTAGGCGTATGGATTTCATTAGGCCTAATCCGTTACTCCCCAACCCTGGCCACGAGGCTGGAACCATGAGGCTAAAGGAGGAGAGGGTAAGCTAAGGTGTCTAGAGCAGAAACACTGGTTACCAAATAACCTTTTTTTTACCAAACAAAAGAGATAAAGATCAGTGATCACACTTCTTTTATAAAATGAAAATATGTTTATTGCCTGAACAACTGTTTTAAGCTAAATGTATTGTGACTCTTCATATTATGGTGTGCTACAGCAGTGTTTTCCAACCCTGGTCCTCCAGTACCCCCAACAGTACACTTCTTATTATTTCATTTTTAATCCCCTTTTTCTCCCCACTTTTGTGATTACAAGCTTGTATCGTCAATGCAACTCCCCAATGGGCTCAGAAGAGGCGTATGTCGAGTCATGCGTCCCCCGAAACATGACCCACCAAGACGCGCTTCTTAACACCCGCTCGCGTAACCCGGAAGCCAGCTCGCTTAACCCGGAAGCCAGCTGCACCAATGTGTCGGATGAAACACCGTTCAACCGAAGTCAGGCTGCAGGCGCCCGTCCCACCACAAGGAGGCACTAGAGCGCGATGAGAGCAGTACACATTTTTATTGTAATCCTGGACAAGCACACCTGATTCAACTTGTCAACTAATCATCAAGCCTCAATGAGTTAAATGAGGTGCATTTGTCCAGGGCTACAATGAAAATGTGTTCTGTTGGGGGTATTCAAGGACCAGGGTTGGGAAACGCTGTGATACAGCAAATGGTGGCCCCCCGCCCTGTGCAACTGGGTACTGGACTTCCTGACGGGCCGCCCCCAGGTGGTGAGGGTAGGCAACAACATCTCCTCCCCGCTGATCCTCAACACTGGGGCCCCACAAGGGTGCGTTCTGAGCCCTCTCCTGTACTCCCTGTTCACCCACGACTGCGTGGCCATGCACGCCTCCAACTCAATCATCAAGTTTGCGGACGACACAACAGTGGTAGGCTTGATTACCAATAACGACGAGACGGCCTACAGGGAGGAGGTGAGGGCCCTCGGAGTGTGGTGTCAGGAAAATAACCTCACACTCAACGTCAACAAAACTAAGGAAATGATTGTGGACTTCAGGAAACAGCAGAGGGAACACCCCCATCCACATCGATGGAACAGTAGTGGAGAGGGTAGCAAGTTTTAAGTTCCTCGGCATACACATCACAGACAAACTGAATTGGTCCACTCACACAGACAGCATCGTGAGGAAGGCGCAGCAGCGCCTCTTCAACCTCAGGAGGCTGAAGAAATTCGGCTTGTCACCAAAAGCACTCACAAACTTCTACAGATGCACAATTGAGAGCATCCTGGCGGGCTGTATCACCGCCTGGTATGGCAACTGCACCGCCCTCAACTGTAAGGCTCTCCAGAGGGTAGTGAGGTCTGCACAACACATCACCGGGGGCAAACTACCTGCCCTCCAGGACACCTACTCCACCCGATGCTACAGGAAGGCCATAAAGATCATCAAGGACATCAACCACCCGAGCCACTGCCTGTTCACCCCGCTGTCATCCAGAAGGCGAGGTCAGTACAGGTGCATCAAAGCTGGGACCGAGAGACTGAAAAACAGCTTCTATCTCAAGGCCATCAGACTGTTAAACAGCCACCACTAACATTGAGTGGCTACTGCCAACACACTGTCAATGACACTGACTCTACTCCAGCCACTTTAATCATGGGAATTGATGGGAAATGATGTAAATATATCACTAGCCACTTTAAACAATGCTACCTTATATAATGTTACTTACCCTACATTATTCATCTCATATGCATACGTTGATACTGTACTCTATATCATCGACTGCATCCTTATGTAATACATGTATCACTAGCCACTTTAACTATGCCACTTGGTTTACATACTTATCTCATATGTATATACTGTACTCGATATCATCTACTGTATCTTGCCTATGCTGCTCTGTACCATCACTCATTCATATATCCTTATGTACATATTCTTTATCCCCTTACACTGTGTATAAGACAGTAGTTTTTTTGGAATTGTTAGTTAGATTACTTGTTCGTTATTACTGCATTGTCGGAACTAGAAGCACAAGCATTTCGCTACACTCGCATTAACATCTGCTGACCATGTGTATGTGACAAATAAAATTTGATTTGATTTGAAATACCACCATGGAAGTGAGCTCAATGAGAGTCCCTTGTGGAGAATGAACAAACTACAACTCTAAAGAGCTCCTGCTGTACCATGATTATCCACCAGGTGTCCCTATATTGTCAGAGATGAACGATAATGTAAATCCGAGTACACTAAGTTTTCTGATCTGTGTCTAGTCCTCAGACAATCAACTGATGAACTGAAAGATATGCAAATCACATGCAGAAAATGTTTGAACACCAAGACATGTCATCTCATATTATGATAAAAACCTTCCCTCTGAAAACTGAAACAAGGTAAACAAATGTTTTAAGACATTCCCTCTCATGTCTGGAAGCATGCAGTGGAGTGAATCCTGACTCTCCCTGAGGCAGCTTCCTTCAACAGTGGGAATTCCACTACATTTTGGAGGATGTAAAATGTTGGATATCGGATCCGCCCTGGAAGTGTAAACGACGTATACAAAGAAACAACAAAACCAATCGCTCTCCACCTCGTCTGCTGTTGAATGTTAAGGGATCAAGAGCAAAAAGTCCATTGATGTTGAGACTTTCTTCCACTCCTGTGAGAAAAACACTAACCTAAGGGAATCCTTGTTCTCTCTCTGGGATTCTCTCTCTTTCACAAACACACATGTAATCACAAGCACACACACACCTAATGTAGCCTACACGTTTGCGCACTTGCACTCACACACACACACACACACACACACACACACGTGTGAGTGATGGATGACAGGAGGGATAAACAATGTTACACTACTAACCTGGGTTCTGTATACCTTTGTACTATGCCTCACTTAGAGACTTACAGTAGGATGATAGACTATTGCCTTGGGCTCCCTCTTTTTGTGTATGATTAGTCCATGCAGCTCCAGGGAATTACTGTGAGGAAGCTGGAGCTTCAATTGGACTAAGTTGCTTCATTATGGGCTCAACTGATGTGTGGGGTCTCAGACAAAGCAATTACACTCGTCCCTTTCATGTTCTGTATATTTATCAGAAACACTGGATGTAAGGTCTGTGCTACTGTGTCCATTTGAATGGAATATATAACCGTAGGGGTTGTGTCATTATAATGCCATAGGGAAGATTCTCTACAAAATGGTCAATGCAGTAATGAAACCAAAGAGAGAGAGAGATGTCCGAGGTGGTCTGCGAACCCTCAATGGTGTGGACATAGTATAATCAAAACAAAGACAATTTATGTGATGGCTAAAATGAAAAGAAAAGTAATTTTAATGAAAGCAAACATTTTATACCTCCACTCAAACATGGCAGTACAAAATCACATGTATACAGTAGATGTCAACTCCTCTCCCCCATTCAGCAGCACCTTTATCCAGTGATCTAGAGACCAACCCACATTTAAAAAACTATAGTATGCTATGGTATATATACACTATAGTATTAAGTGTAGTGTTTTTGCAGACTGTTTACTATAGTAATCTGTAGCATTTACAGTTAACTATAGTATAAAGACCGTCATAAAATAAAAAGTGTATACTATAGTAATTAATGCAAGTGTTTTTGAAGATTGTAGTATTTACTGTAGTGTTTTTGCAGACATTACTGTAGTATTTACTATAGTGTTCTTGTTTTATTATCTTTAACATAGAAGTGGAGGCTTTTTTCCTTTAGGAAATCTATTGGGGAAACACTAAAAGAGCAAATTTTCCATAACCTGTAGGTAGGTAGGACTGGGGTCTGAACGGATAGCTCAGAGCTTCTGCTCTTTTCTATAACCTGTAGGGACACACAATTATAGGTGGCACAAATTGGGATAAGGGGGAGGGTAATGGGCACGGTATATGCCAATTAAATATTGTAGTATTTAATATAGTGTTTTTGCTGACATTACTGTAGTATTTACTATAGTATTCTACTGCATACTAGAGCATTCTATAGTAAGGACTACACGTGATCGAAGGATACTACAGTGTGTAGTATATTATAGAGTTTACTACACAATTATATAGTAAGTACTGTAGTATTCTATAGTAAACTGTAGTATTTATTCATGTGAATGAAACACAGTACTGTTTGAAGTCTCAGACCATAGGACTATAGACAGTCTCACACACTTGCATAGCGAACTGTCTCCATACACACCCCTGTCTCATGTTAAACTCTTCCCTATCCATCACACTGTTCCTTTTTCTAGTGCAGTTCACGACATACAGAGTTTGAAGGCTTGGAGTGTCTCTCAAACACACACCTTGTGGCCAATCCATAGGTGGGTAGTGATAAAGGTGATCCGAGGCGAGGCTGTACAAAGTGATCTGCTCTTCCGGGTTGGCTCACGCCTGGAGCAGCTGTCCTGTAAGGGCAGGGCTTCTGTCCCGGATCAGAGCACATGACATCTGGGCCACCTTCTCCACTGACCGCCCCCAAAGTGTAGCTTCCTGCAGCATCCACATACATACAGAGAGACACTGTGAGGATCCTGAGTGCAAAGACACAAAGAGATGGTGTTTGGATCGTCTGCATAATCTGATCCACAGACAGGCATACTGTGCTGCTGCATATCCTGATCTATCAAACCAATCACAGTGGGGAGGATCTCCTTCACACACATTTGACTGTTCAAATACAATACACAGCCCTTTGAGCTTATTTAGAACAGACAAAAACAGTAAATCCACCAAGTATACCCATCGATATTCTCACACACACACACAACCTGCTGGGATCACACCAGAAGCCTTGTGATTGACAGATACCACGACTTACACAAGACGTCCCATGTCGAGTCCATTGTCTCTTAGGAGGATTCCTCCCTGGAAAAGCAGCCCTTCTCACATTCTCCGGTGTTGTAATGCCTACCGCATGTCCATAACATTGGCCAAACAAACATTTGAATTCTCCTAAATCAAATTTTGTTAAGAATTCCCATTTGCAGGGTGTGTGGGGAAATGATCGTTGCCCACATGTGATTCGATAGCGAGTTCAATCAACAGACGGAAGCAATTTGAAAAGAGAGCACTTCAAAATTAAACCTCTGTATGATTTTTTTTTTTTCAAAAGTGCTTTTCTGAATTACAGGTCCCGTTGCACTCGTAAGCCCAGGCGAGGGCATTCTTTACAGTTTACAGTGCATGATATTGGACAGATCTGCAGCAAACCACACGCTCAACTACAGACAGAATGTGTGTGTCTGATCTAACCGACTAGGGTCCCACTGCTTTTAAAAGGCAGACTCTCTAATGTTGTGGTCATTTGCTTTCGTGATTCCTCTGTGCCTTGTGTTTTTTTTCAGGCTGCCTGCGAATGCCTTTCGTAAATCGTCTTTCACTCCCTTCTCCATTCCGGACATCAGTGAGTGACTCCCGGTTTGGGTTAGTAGTTGCTTGATGAGGCCTCAACGTTGGGATAAGTCTGGTTTCTGTCTTTCAGACCCATCAGTGTTTTAGAGAACTATGGTGCTGCCGTCCTGTTCCACCACGGATCTGAGATCTGAGGGGGATCTCTTGGCATGTACTCTACTCTATTCAGCCTGGTCAATTTCACATTGGACCTCGTGGGTTTGAATATCATCCTAGTCACAAAGCATTGGAAACTGTGATGAAATGAGATTTCATTAAAGACTTACTTTCTTCACGTTTGAATTTATTTGAATGATTGTTAGTGACTACTCGTTTGTGAACCTATAGTGCTTAATCTATTGCTACGGTGTCCATATTAGGACAGACTCAGAGTCACAAGGAGTTAGTTTCTGCACTCATCTCCCAGTGGAATGATGTGTAATTGGAATGTTGTTTGATTTCATAGTGTAAAATTGTAATAAGATACATTTCTAATTCAGCCCTTCCTGGGTATTATTCAGATGAAACGTTATCAGTGACCAGACCTAAAAGACGTGTAGGGGTGCAGGGGAATGTACGTGGTGAGGTATGAGAGTGCTCAGAGCGGTGAGCGTGGAATCAGGCCTGACCGCGGTTAATGTGACTGAGCACTGGGATGCAGAACTCCTGGAGTAACTCCCTAATCAGAACCAGTGTTGGATGACAAGCATTTTCCACACCAAGAGGGGATCTGAGGCTACAACTGCTGCTAGACGGATCAGCAATGATCTATTGATTAAAGCATAATGGAGTCAAAATATGGTAGCTTTGAGCAGGTTCCAGGAGTATTTCATTTCAGCTTTTCCTGTGTTCGCCTAATATGTTTTTCTATTTACATTTGGCCATGGTTTTAAGAAATCAGAAAAGCGCATGGAATGAAAAAAAATGAGGCTCTCCTGCTTTTCTTTAAGATGTACCAAAGTCATTGCTATTTTATTTAAAGGAATACTTCAGGATTTTGGCAATTAAGCACTTTATCTACTTCCCCAGAGTCAGATTTTTACCTTTATTTAACTAGGCAAGTCAGTTAAGAACAAATTCTTATTTACAATGACGGCCTAGGAATTGTGGGTTAACTGCCTTGTTCAGGGGCAGAACGATAGCTTTTTGGTGGATGTACTCATGGACACCATTTTTATGTCTCTGCATTCAGTATGAAGGAAGTTGGAGACAATTTCGCGAGAGAATGCTAACTAGCGTTAGCGCAGTGACTGGAGGTCTATGGTATCTATTAGCTTGCTAGGAGTTTGCATCAAACTGCACGCAGATATAAAAATGGTATCCATGAGTTCATCTGACTCTGGGGATGTAGATAAAAGGGCTTCATTGCCAAAATCCTGATGTATCCCTTTAATTACTTGTACTTGGCAATGCAGCCTGGTTTCAAAGACTAGACGTAACATAGTAAACGTAATTCCGTTGGACTCAATTAGAATTCTAACCCTTAACCCTTCCCCTAACCCTTTAACCTAACTCCTAAACTTAACCCTAACCTATCTAAAGTTAGCCAGCTAGCTACAGTAGCCACCTAGTTAGAATTCGTAACATATCATACATTTTGCAAATTCGTAACCTATTGTACGTTTAGCAAACTCGTAATATATAATACGAATTGTAATTCATAACATGCCATACGAAATGGATGATGGACATCCACCAATTAATACATACGAAACATAACATACTAAATGGAGTGTCTTAGATTTACATACAGAATAAGAAGAAATGCTCTGAGACCAGGTTGGGCAATGAGGATGGGGGCCAGGTTGGGCAATGAGGATGGGGGCCAATACATCTGTGAGCAGTCAACAGAGTATGGCAGCAAATGTACTTTTTTACCCCAACGTTGACTGGATATTCCACCATAAGAGAAATACACGTTAGTTTGTCAGCGATTGGGAGCCAAAGCTTTGCGAGAAATCAAAGCATTCTAGGAAACCTGATTGCAACTCTTCCCCTTTATTTGCACCATAAGTAAATCATTAATACATTATTTTCTCTCTCTCTCAGTCTTCAATCTAATTCAGAAAAATAGCTTATTGATAAAGGCCATGGCTATCAGTTCATCACAAGGAATCGATTCCAGAATGTTTGAGGCATTAGTGGACTCTGAGTATGATAAATGCTAATTAGTCCATTATTTACCACCCAAGTGCATTGTCTAAGGGAAAGTCCGGGAAAGCATTAAGAGTATAGTGTCATGTCATGTCATGGGCTCATTTGAGACAGCTACAATCCCAGCCCGAACCACCAAGCTAATGATCACTCCCCTTAACAAGGTCTGTTTGGTTATAGGCGCAGCATGACAAGACTAACTGCTGGAAAATTTAAGAAAGTAATGAAAAAAGAGAGGAATCAAGAGAAAGCAACTGGAGATCACCAAGGAGGATTAACATTTAAAGCCCCGTCTAAACCTTTGTGTTCAATTTTTCTACTTGGGAAATACATGCCTTTAAAATATGAATTATACTTCATAACAACGCATTATTAAATCAACTAGTCGCTCTCTGGTACATGAGCAAGAATGGAGTCCCTTTGAAGTCACTACAGCTTTGAGCAGACACAACTGTCGCTGGCTGTTGCCAACTTGAGCAATTGGGGGAGAAAGGCCTGGTCAGGGAGGTGACTAAGTACCCAATGGTCACTCTGACAGAGATCCTCTGTGGAGATGGGAGAACCTTCCAGAAGGACAATCATCTCTGCAGCACTCCACCAATCAGGCCTATGGTAGAGTGGCCAGACGAAAGCCACTCCTCAGTAAAAGGCACGACAGCCCGCTTGGAGATTGCCAAAAGGCACCTAAGGGACTCTCAAATCATGGGAAAAAAAGATTCTCTGGCTGATGAAACCAAGATTGAACTCTTTGGCCTGAATGCCACGTGTCACGTCTGGAGGAAACCTGGCACCATCTCTACGGTGAAGCATGGTGGAGGCAGCATCATGCTGTGGGGATGTTTTTCAGCAGTAGGGACTGGAAGACTAGTCAGGAACGAGTGAAAGAGTAGACAGAGATCCTTGATGCAAACCTGCTCCAGAGGACTCAGGACCTCAGACTGGGGTAAAGGTTCACCTTCCAACAGGACAACGACCCTAAGCACACAGCCAAGACAACGCAGGAGTGGCTTCGGGACAAGTCTCTGAATGTCCTTGAGCGGCCAAGCAAGAGCCTGGACTTGAACCCGATCGAACATCTCTGAAGAGACCGGAAAATAGCTGTGCAGCGACGCTCCCCATCCAACCTGACAGAGCTTGAGAGGATCTATGGAGAAGAATGGGAGAAACTCCCCAAATACAGGTGTGTCAAGCTTCTAGCGGCATACCCAAGACTCAAGGTTGAAATCACTGCCAAAAGTGCTTCAACAGAGTACTGAGTAAAGGGTCTGAATACCTATTTAAAATGTGATCAGTTTTTTATTTGTAATACAATTTTATTTTTAACTGTTTTTGCTTTGTCCTTGTTGGGTATTCTGTGTAGATTGATGAGGGAAAAAACGATTTAATCCATTTTAGAATAAGGCTGTAACGTTACAACATGTGGAAAAAGTGAAGTGGTCTAAATACTTTCTGAATGCACCGTATAACTGGTTTCAGAATGAAATGTAGGCTTATCCGATGACGGAAAGAGGAAACTGAGTCATAAATAATGGCAGCTCACTCAAATGACTCTGGATGGGCTTGACAGACATGGCGGGTACCTCTCCTGACCCTAGCTCACCCACTAAACTTTCCTGTCATTGGCAGTGTCTGTCTGTTCAGTGCTCCCCTCTTCACTTCTTTCCACTGCTGGCACTCCAGGATGCATAAACTCCTCTCACTAATGAGGCCCTATCTGGCCCATTGTTACGAACACATGCACTCAAGTCACACACGCACACTCAACAGGTCCCTGTATATAGTCATGTTATTTTCCACTCCCTGTATATAGTCATGTTATTTTTACTCGTAATTGTTATTCACTGTGTATTTATTCCTCGTGTCACTATTTCTATTCGGAAGGGCCTGTAAGTAAGCATTTTACTTAGCATTTTGATTCACTTGCTGAGAAAGAGGGAATCTAAAACGAGGGGGTGGGGGGGGTCATTTCTCCATGTCTCTAGCACCATCTAGTCAGACCCAATAAAATGTCCTCCAGGGCCGAGGTGGTTTTCCATTGGCTCTCAGTCTCACCATGTCTTCCAGAGGTTTAATATGGATGGGGAAAACAGTTGGTTGGGGTGCAACACCACACACAAATGGGCCTCCAGTATCTCTGAGGCATAGAGAAGTGCTGAGACATGTGGAATAGAAAGACACCTGACTTGGAGAAGAAGTAAGTATTATAAAACAGGTACTTCGGATTCTGGATGATGATTGGCTGAAACAGTATACATGTAATGATTGCACTGTAATCGATGCTTGTCAAATGCCTGATCCAAATATGTGTACCAATAAATACGTATACACACTAGGTATAGTGCCCACCTGTGTTGTGGGATACAATGAAAAGTCCCAACACATGTATCTGAGACCTAGTGCTCTCACAACAAGGGTAGATGTCCCATTTTTTGGGACATTTCATATTAACCTAGGGAATACGAAATTAACCCAAATGAGCTTGACATATGCAGCATTAGACTAAAACCACAGAGCACTTTGATAACGGAATATAAATAGAATATATTTCACCGATATTACACATGGGGTAACCTCACTTTCCACTTTATCATGACAGTCTGCCATGGACTTTCACATAGAAAATCTCCCTGACAAAAGTCCATCATTTGTACATATTAGTGGGAAGTGTCACAAGTGAAACAGTATATGCCATATGTAACCCAAGAGGAGAGCATACAGTTACACTCATATAAAAGTTACTCCTCTACAGCAAATCATCCACACCTCATATTTTAATACCTAATACCTGTTCCTTCTACATGGACATGTTCACTTAAAAGGGCATCAACAAATTTACTTAGAATAGGTATCAAAAGTTAGTGACATATTGGATAAACACAAATGCTCTCTCGCGAGCACGGACACGGACACGGACACACACTAGCCTTGTTATTCCAAACTGAAACCACACGTTTACAGAATGGAACTACAAATCATTACGGAATCTATTTTTACATACTGTTTAAGAGGAGGATTTTGACAGGAGTAAGACTATACCTCTTTGAAAGAGGAGAAAACATCAGCAGACCACACAATAAGCAATCCTTTGAGTACTAGCTAACTTCACTTTTAAAATGCCACAGATGGGATCAACCTTTCCATCATGGAAGCAGAGCTGTGTATAGCAGTCCACCGCCACACATGAAGGGGCTCTTTGAAGCTTTGGGTTTTAGCAATTAGGAGTTTTAACAGTGACAATTTGCACGCCTCTGTCATTTTGAGATCTCAAGCCCCGAGGACTAGCTACCGAGGGCTCCCACTTCAGTTCCCTTCATGGATTGCCAGTGGAGCTGGAGTCCTCAGTAAAAACGGCTCATGGAAACGCTTTCAGTAGCGCCGGGGCCAAGTGTCCTGGAAAGAGTTGTTAGAATCACACTACCCAGCGAAGAAATCGTCCAGAACGTCCTGTTGAGACATACTGCATGACAAAATGTTTGGGGCGCATTGTAATGTTCTTCTATGCTTGTGGTACCGTTAGCCACGAGGGCAGTATCAGTTTCTGTGGGCTGTTTCAAACTCTTCCATGAGCAGATCCGCCTTGCTAAAAAAGCTGAACATTTTGCTTCTTGTTTATTATCGTCTAAAATAGTAGGCTAGAATAAGAAAAAGTTGTATAAGAAGCTCTCCCCAAATGACCTATGAGGTGAGTCCCGTTGGTACAATATGACTGGGGACACACACACACACATTCCCTTTGGTTTAAAAGGATTGTGTTTCATCCTTCTGACAGCATGTCCTTTTCTTGGTATTGACCACCCCCCTCCCCTCTAATTATATGGGGAGGCGGTAGCTAGGGGCTAAACAGACAGAGAGGGATAGCATGTCTGGTTAAGAGACTTGATATGAGCCCAAACCTAACACCCAAGATTTGGAGTAATTTCATCCAAAGTACAGCCTACTTGGGCCATGCTAAATTAGGAGGATCCAACTCAACAGTTAAACCATTGACTTGGGATTAGTGATTCAGGACAAAGGGTCTGGAGGTCAGGAAATGTGACAGGCCGCTGGTCAATGATTTTAGGGTGAGGCGTTGAATGTGGCAAGGTGCCAGAACGTCTGCTGCACTTCATTTGAAAACGACACGTACTGTATGAGAATTCTTAAGTGCATCGAAGTTTATCCTTCACCACTTGTGTGGAACTTTCGTGAGTCTCATCAGACTTTCCAGACAAGGAAAACCGCACTTGCATTGATACATAGCTGCTTCTTAGACCCCACTGACACAACAATTGCTGTTGCACAAGCTGCTCACAGTACAGCGAGAAAACTCACTTTGAAAAGGGGTTTCCAAAATATTCTGACAACCACGGTATGTATAGACTTCCCTTTGACTAACCAAACAACAAATGGGACACAGAGCATTTCAGCAAAGAAAAGAAAAAGGAAGTCTGTGTTTCCACAGGGTCTTTTCAGAATGAATGCTGTGTTATTTCAACAAGCTCGAGTGAGTGAGTGATGACTTGAATTTGGCCCACCGGCAGACATACCTCTAAACAGTAACCAGGACAATGACTCTTCAGTTATAGAGGCATGAAGACATGGGGAGGATGTATGCACTGGGACATACCAACCTCCACACACACACCTCATTTGGTTATGATAGTAGAAAGTCCCCATATTACAGATAAACATGACACGGTCTGTATCGTAGGACATCTTAGGTCAAACACAGGTACTGGTATTTTGCTCACTGACACCCCAGACATGACACACCCTGGACTTAAACCCAGTACATCCTGGTCACGGCTTAGCGTCCTCACTTCCACTCCAAACACCGAGGTAGAATGTAATCGCAGACATATCTCCCATAAGCCAGGCATACAAACACCGGTGCAACAATGTGTTTCTATATTTCTGTCAAAACAACGGCATCTCACAGACTAAACAACGAGGGGATGTGCAGGCCGTGCGGCCTACCAGATGATGAGTGTGAGACTGAGTGGGCAGGCAATGGGCCGTGAAATTGATATCAAAACAATTCACAACAAAAACAATAGGTGTTTGAGACAGACGCATCACTGATTTCAATCAAATCTAAACGTTTGGAATTGGACTCTATTCTCATCACCTTCAAAGATACAGTATCTGTAGGTAAGGATGTTCTAACATTGTAATCACATTCAATGTTTACTGTGAGGATTTTCCACAGCCCAAAACAAACAATACCATATCACAGTGAGGTCTTGCCCCCAATGAAGACATGAGCACACATCTGAAAGGTGAACACTTCTCAAAGAAGCCTTAAAAAGGAACATGTAAAGCAAAAGTGTAATCCTTCCAGTGCCATCTCTCTCACACAACATTATAAAGACGTGTTAACTCTATCCGCCAATACTGTGGGTGGTCAATACTGTGGGTGGTCAATACTGTGGGTGGTCAATACTGTGGGTGGTCACAGCGCACAAAGCTAGTGGTAAAGTAAATTCACATATGAATACACTTTGGCGTTCTTTGCCTGAGTATATGTTTACAAACTAATTTAGAGAGACCTGGAATGTATTAATCCACTATAAAAGAATATATCCTTTTGTTTGTAATAGTTCCCGTAGTTGGAATGCCGTTTCCCCGATTGGGACATCGAAGTCAAGTCCTATCACTGAGAAAACCCATTGCTGGTCTATTTAAAAATTGACCAAATCAAAGCTGAGTAAACAGTGCTTTTGGTATGTCTAAGTCCTCCCTAGCCAAACTCCTGTGGTTGAGTTTCACACATCTGGCGCACTCAGGGCACAAAAGATCAAGCTTGATATCCTGCAAGTCTCCTGGGTCCACATCTTCCCAAGGCCCTATGGACCCTGGTGCACTATATAGAGGAAAGAGTGCCATTTGAGACTCACCCAGGGGGGTTCTTATCTTGGTTTCCCCAGGGATCCACATTAACAGTTACAGACATCATTATGAGAAAACAAAAGAGAACAAATTAGGCTTATGACAGGGGAAAATACTGTGTGAATGAGCGTCTGCATATTGGAACATAAATCTGATGCTAACCATTAGAAGATCTACAGAAGATTGGCCAAATCTGTCAGCGCTGTCGGATATGTTATTGGAGTGACGCAAAACAGCTTTCACATTGGGGTTGAGTTTTTGAAAGCACTTGATTCACTTTATCTACGATTCATTCAGCCGTGCACTTTTCCTATGCAGTGCCTCAAATTATACAGTACACTTTTTCCAAACCTTGGTACAAGACAGATTTCAAATCAACAGAGCAAACTAACTACATGTATTTGAATTACTGTTTTAAATTACAGTTGACCTCATTCCTTGCATTCTCACTGTGTCAGTGTAGGTCCTTCTCTAACAAAGATAAAATAGTGCTTACATTTGTCCTGTTTCACTGCATGTACAAGTAGGTAACCTGTACCAGTGTGAGGTTTGAAATGGGATATGCAAAAAACACATTTCCCAACTCCTCCTTAGACACCCTCGTAGACTGGGGTCACGGCCAGGGTTCAGCCATTATTCATGGCGACCCTGGAGCAATTAGGGTATTAAGCAATTAAGTGCCTTGCTCAAGGACAGATCGACAGATTTTTCACCTTATTGGATCGAGGACTCAAACAAGCAACCTTTTGGTTACTAGCCCAATTCTCCAACCGCTAGGCTACCTGCCACCCATATGAAAGTACTCTTGAAGGGTGCTACTCAAGATCTATAACATATCTTAGTTACCACAAATACACGTGGCATCTTAGCCCAGGAGAATTGTTGAGCTGTGGTTGAGGGTGATTGGGAGCGTGCCCGAAACCACAGTGGCGGTGGTCGTCCCATGATCCCCTGTGACCTCGGTGAGGGTGCACGTCCAGGTATGATTATGAGAAGGGTGTACAGTTTCACCTGCCTGCCATGCGGACGGTGGACCTAAACAGGGAAGAGAATAGACCTATTAAGCCTTTCCTTTTTTCTTTCTCTCGCTTTTCTCTTTATTTTTCTCTTCTTTTCCAGAGGCTAATCTCTTCTCAGGTTTAAGGTATTCCTGGTCTGGGATCTTTGAGAAGGAAACGCGGGGCGGGTAAACATCAGGGCTCTCACTGAGGGGATTAGAGCGCCCATATATCACTGTGACAACCCTCTTTTCATGCGGTGACAGTTTGCCAGGACCCTGCGCTGGGGGGGAATCCGGTGACACTTCCTATCGCCACGGCAGCCATTGATAGGGGATACGATCAGTTTTCACACCGTCAGATCGGTTTACTGCACTAGAGCGTCTCCCAACTCTCACCACCGACAACTTCAGCCAACGGCTTAAATGGTCTGAGTGTTCAGTGTTCACACATCATGGCACACATGTCAGGTGTGCATCTTTGGTCAGGTAGAATAACACCATCGCAACAGGTCTGTGGAGGGGCTTTGATCACAGATCTTTCCACAAAGGCGGCAGTTCATTGTCCGTGACTCCATTTGTTCAGCTTGGGAGAAATCGTTACCTTAGGTAAACATAGGAATGGTTCAGCCACGCTGCGTTCCAGCTGTGGGTGTTGCCTTGAATAACATGAAACCACAGTCATGGCTCCTTTAAGTAGATCAACTTTGGGTCCAAAATACATTTTCTGAAGGCCAATGAGTTGGGGATGAAGAAATTCATAATTTTTATACACTTAAAATGGCACGCATTTATTCATCTTTAAAGCTAAAATACTACTAAAATTGCCATTAATATGTGCAAAAGTGTACTGTGGCAATCCATTCTACTGTAGATAAATATAACTCAACCCCAGACATTCAGTTCTCCATTATCCTGTACTGACTTCAGGGTATGTCTTGTATTCCCCCAGTATGATACATAACAGAAGCATTTCAATTATCTCTATTATTGTTCTTCTCTATCCCTACTTACTGTGGTTGAGAACAACCATTCATTTAACACCAAGTGTGAAAACACTTAGGGGGGAACAAGAGCTGTATGCTGTTAAGCAGGTAATTTTGGGGTCACATTACCTCAGACGTAGACTACATTATATTTCTCCTTCTCCTCTCTAAGGACAAAGTCAATACTGAGCAAAAACAGAGAAACAACAAGAACATTTAGTTTTGGGGGGATATGAAGAAACGCAAGGGGTCAACAATAGATCCCTGCGGGACCCCGCATGTAATATCAAAGACAGTCTCCTAATGCAACAAAACATTGTCTCCCAATAAGATATCAGTTAAAACACTCCATTACTGGTCCTGATAAATATACTACATGGCATTCAGGTTGCAGAGTATACAATGAAGCAATAGTGAAAATGTACTCCACTATCATCAGACACCATCAGGTAATTTCACTTGCAACTTCCTCTTGCTGCAGTAGGGGGATCTACACTACCGGTCAAAAGTTTTAGAACACCTAGTCATTTAACGGTTTTTCTTAATTTTTGTACTATTTTATACATTGTTGAATAATAGTGGAGGCATCAAAACTATGAAATAACACATATGGAATCATGCATTAAACAAATCAAAATATATTTCATATTTGAGATTCTTCTTTGCCTTGGTGACAGCTGTGCACACTCTTGGCATTCTATTAACCAGCTTCATGAGTAGTCACCTGGAATGCATTTCAATTAACAGGTGTGCCTTCTTAAAAGTTCATTTGTAGAATTTCTTTCCTTCTTTAATGCATTTCAGCCAATCAATTGTGTTGTGACAAGGTGGGGGGATATACAGAAGATAGCTCTATTTGGTAAAATACCAATTCCAGTGCAAATAAGCAAAGAGAAACGACAGTCCATCACTTTAAGATATGAATGTCATTCAAAACCGAAAATGTCAAGAACTTTGAAAGTTTCTTCAAGTCGCAAAAACCATCAAGCGCTATGATGAAACTGGCTCTCATGAGGACTGCCACAGGAAATAAAGACTCAGAGTTACCTCTTCTGCAGAGAATAAGTTCATTAGAGTTACCAGCCTCAGAAATTGCAGCCCAAATAAATGCTTCACAGAGTTCAAGTAACAGACACAACTGTTCAGAGGAGACTGTGAATCAGGCCTTCGTGGCCGATTGCTGCAAAGAAACCATTAATAAAGGACACTAATAATAAGAAGAGACTTGCTTGGGCCAAGAAGCACGAGCAATGGACATTTGATCGGTGGAAATTTGTTCTTTGGTCTGGAGTCCAAATTTGAGATTTTTGGTTCCAACCGCCGTGTCTTTGTGAGACACTGTGTGGGTGAACGGATGATCTCTGCATGTGTATTTCAAACCATAAAGCATGGAGGAGGTGAGATGGTGTGGGGGTGCTTTGCTGGTGACACCGTCTGATTTATTTAGAATTCAAGGCACACTTAACCAGCATGGCTACCACAGCATTTTGCAGCGATACACCATCCCATCTTGTTAGGGCATAGTGGGACTATCATCCGTTTTTCAAAAGGACAATGACCCAACACACCTCCAGACTGTGTAAGGGCAATTTTACCAAGGAGAGTGATGGAGATGACCTGGCCTCCACAAATTCCCGACCCCAACCAAATTGGGATGGTTTGGGATGAGTCGGACCGCAGAGTGAAGGAAAAGCAGCCAACAAGTGCTCAGCATATGTGGGAACTCCTTGAAGACTGTTGGAAAAGTATTCCAGGTGAAGCTTGTTGAAAGAATGCCAAGAGTCTGCAAAGCTGTCATCAAGGCTAAGGGTGGTTATTTGAAGAATCTGTTTAAAACTTCTTTGGTTACTACATGATTCCATGTGTTATTTCATAGTTTTAATGTCTTCACTATTATTCTACCATGTAGAAAATATTAAAAATAAAAACCCTTGAATGAGTAGGTGTTCTAAAACTTTTGACCGATAGTATATATTATAAGCAAGATAATGTGTTTCATTCCAGTCAGTGAAGGTTTAAAATAACAAATCTCATCACATTCGATTAGATTCTTGGGTGACATTTCACCCCATGTTCTCCACAGTGTAATTATTGCAGCAGTCCCATAGAATGGCCAAATGTCTTGGCATACGAGGAAATTAAACATGACAAAATCTATACTTACAAATGTCAAAGGGGAAATCAGGCGAGTCTCCAACAATAAGAACGACTGTTTTCAATATGATATTTGAGACTGTATTTACCAGAGAGTAGGTTTACTGATCCTTATCGAGTTCTTACAGCAAGAATCCCTCTACATGACTAACTAAATAATTCCATCTCTAAACAGGGGAATTCAAGAACACCAAAAACAATATTGCTATTTAACATTTCGTTTAGAGAGAAAAACACAACAAAACAATAACTGACTTTCAATTTTGACTTTCAATTCTGACTTTCAACTTTTGTTATAATTACAGTGTGAATTTCCCAGTCACGGAGTTACAATGTCTAATTGAACAGGGCCTTAAGTACATTTGGGATATTGTATTAAATTACAATTCATTAAATACTGTCCAGCCCTTTGGATGATAGGAAAATGAAATAACACAGAAGCAATGAGTTTAAGTTGTGGATGTGCATTAACATAGATATATTTGTACATATCTTGAGGCCAGGTGGACTGAAATAGGGAGTATTGGCAACCCTTTTTGACAAGTATGAATAAGCCCATCTGGGAAGAATTATCCTCAATATAACAGAAAACATATCACAGTGATTTATGCAAGGTCTTAGTCGGTGTTCCACTATCTGATAACGATAAGCATTTTCTCATAAAACTGGAACAGGAATGTCTAATTAAGAGCATCACTCTCCATAGGTCAGTGGAAGACCAAAGACAGAAACAACTGATAGCGCAATCAAACTCGCATGTGAAGTAGGTGCATCACACGCTTCCCCGTAAAGAATGCAAAGCACCTTGTTTTAATAAGACGACACGTTGACGTCAAAGACCGACCGCCGCATGTTGTCGACACTCCAAAAAAAAATGGAAATCCATCTTCACTCCATTACTCAGGTTGAATTCCTCCTAGCTAATGCTGACACGGCTAAAATCAAAAGAGATGGCTGAAACCTCTCTCGATCTGCCCTGAACACTGCCATTGGTTTGTGATGTGTTATTGCTGCCAGGAAATTGAAGCTGTCATTTGTCCAAATAGCTCAATCTATCACAAACACGAAGCTCACTGGCATGTATATCAATTGTTGCACAAACAAGATTGCAACTATTATATAATTATTTGTATTGTTGTTGTTGTTTTTTTTTTGGGGGGGGGGGGTTCTATTGTGAGAACATCTGGCTTTTCTGTATCCTTTCCAGCTGTTGCGACCTACTGTTGTGGGTGAGCGCAACGTAGCCACAAGCCAGCAGTAATCCAATCGCTTTCAGTGACACATATCCCGCCATCTCTAATCCCATGTTAGGAGTGTTTCACTTCATATAATCATGTAAATTCCGACAGAAACACATTTCAGGTCAACCACATCAACCCTGACAACTCCAGTGAACTTTTGACAGGCCAATGGGGAACCTCAAACACCATCCAGAGCAGAGCCTTCCCATGAGACACAGCTGAGGTATGTATGCAGTAGGGCAAACACTTGAACCAATGTGTGTGTAAGTGTAGCATGGCTTTTTCACACTTGGAGGACATCTTTATCCCTTGCATGTTTCTTTTATTAAAAACAAAACAGAATATCTGTCTGGATGGAAAGGTTAAAAGGTTATATTCCACACAACACACACGTCCAACATCTAACACAGACAGAATAATTAGCCTCAAGTCCAAATGCATATATGAGGAGGCAAGACTCTGGAACAAGGACGTACACAGTTCTCATTGCGTTATGTTTGGCTTTTTTGAAACGAGCATTCCAGGGGGGCTCTAAATCCATTTGAGCAGGAAGTAAGACCAGGCAAATTGAAAAACAATAACAAAACAAGGGGGCATACCTTTGAGTGATGAAGCTGGATGCCATAGACTAAAATATTTCCGAGCTTGGCTCCTGTGGCGAGCTCCATCATGGCCGCCGGCTCTCCTCCCATCGGCTCGCTGGCAGACAAACCGTCCTCCGACACGTTCAAATAAACCTATCAAAAGAAGCCCCGCCAAACCCAGTGAGACATGCATCTCCTGCCAATAATGACACTCTCTTACAGAGACTTAGAGAATGATTAAACCTTTGGATCAATTAAAGCACATTGTTCAAAACACTCCTAAGAAAGATGTGCTGCGAATGAACAAGCATGTTTATTTAAGGTCCTAGTTTGGGAGGGATGTTGGAGGAGTGTGTTGTGGTATTCGGGGTAAACACACGTCGGATAGAACTCTGGGAGGTAGTAATGCCTCTGGTTCAGGTGGAAAGGCCTCACGGTGTTTATGTAGATAGATGGGCCCATCTTAAGACAGCATTAACCAGCACAGATGAGTCACTTAGTGTGTCATGCATGGGATGTGAAAGCATCTACACTGCTGCTGCAAAACTTAAGATTCCTAATTGGTCTGTTGACTGACAGCTCGACAGGGTGAGTTCACTCCATTTATGTCTTCATATACAGGATGTGTGTTGTAAGCTCAATGTCAAATGTGTTAATTCATCTGTTATAAACCTTCTATTATACATCATTATATGACTAAGTCAAGTATTTCTTGAATAAGTAAAGTAAGTCACTTGTCATCTATCAACATCTGTTCCAATTCAAATAAGTGATATTATTGATTTGTTTTGCTGCAGAAGGTGCCAGTTTGGCTTAAGTCTAGACGAGATCATTA
Organism: Oncorhynchus tshawytscha; assembly: GCF_018296145.1. Lineage (NCBI taxonomy): Eukaryota > Metazoa > Chordata > Actinopteri > Salmoniformes > Salmonidae > Oncorhynchus > Oncorhynchus tshawytscha. Next base: position 9,847,445 of record NC_056451.1, on the reverse strand, counting down.
CCAGGCACATACTAAATCAATTGCCACGCACTCTGTGAAACTCGATTATCTCGCACTCTGATTGCCAAGTCATTGTTTAATGCTACAGACTAAGCCAAGGTTTCCTAAACCTCGATCCTCAGGGCCCCAAGAGGTGCACGTTTTGTTTTTTTTGCCCTAGCACTACACAGCTGATTCAAATAATTAACTAATCATCAACTTTTGATCATTTGAGTCAGCTTTTTATTGTTAGGGTATAAACAAAATATGCACCCCATGGGATCTCGAGAACAGAGTTTGGGAAACGCTGGACTAAGCCCTCAAGAAAGAACAACAAGTGCCATCGAACGCCACCCAGATATCCCTCACTGTTGATTTTGCGTCCTCGCTTAAGACGGGGAAATTCTGAGATCGCTCGGTGAGCCAACTCTTGTTTTGAATTCAGCCTCCCGCCTCGCTAACTCTGTTTGGAATTAAGCCTTCCCATGATGCTGATGTTTAATGTAGGACATCCTTAAGCTGCCATGAAATCAACTTAGGCCGGGAATAAATGTATTTTTAATAAAGTGCTGGATGTGGGGGCGTCCTAGGGTTCTCTACCTGTGAAAGGGGCATCTGGTCCACAGTAAGAGCTGTGGGGAAAGCTCAGACACAGATGCATTTACTCTGGTGTGGTGGAGAGTGTTGCTCCCACCCTAATGCAGCCTGGAACCTAGCTCCACACCACTGGATTGGAGCTATGTGTGTGTGTGTGTGTGTGTGTGTGTACACTTGCGTGCACAAAGGTTCACTGAAGACCTAACAAGGCCTTGCAACACAAATCAAGGCAGGCGGTTTAATCAAGTTATCCTGTATGACATTTGCAATGATTAAAACCGAGTTGTTTTGAAGACGTAAAGACTCGCTTAGAGAAAATTCCAGAATGCAACTTCCCCAAGCCCAGTGCACCTTTTTCTCCTCACTTTGTTTTGGCAGTTGTGCTGTTGCCGGGGTGAAAAGGTAAAAAAATCACAAAAAGTAAACAGGACCTTCATAACGTAAATGTTTATTTTGGGTTCCAATTAGATGGGGGGGGGGTTCTACTTGGGCTGTCAAGAGTTAATGTTGCTCTGTGGTTGATATTGACATCTGAAACGAGCCAAACGGTAAGTGAAAGGAGTGAAGTGCTCTCAAGGTGGGGGTATAGGGTTTCTAAACAGCAACATAGTTTTGTCGGAGGGACCAGAGGTAGACTGCAAAGTGAACCTTTTTACAAGCGGAAAAGGGTTGCCTGGCCATGTAGTACATGTACCTTGAGGAAACTAGAGCCTGCCTGGACCAGACGTGTGCTTTAGAAAACACCCAGCGCAAGTTCATTCACAGTGTGGGAAACCTGAATGAGACATGATAAACGTCAAGTCCACTAAGCACAGACAACACCCATATACACAATGTTCTCTGTTAGCACTGCTAACTCACCTTGTTCTGAATGTGTGCGATTGCTACTGGGATACTCAAACATCAGAGCGTTTCATGGCCTTCACAAGCGTACAGTCCATCCTTAAAGCAACATGGCCAACTCACCATAAAGCAAAGTGATCAGTAAGGGGCAAAGAGCCCCAAGCATAGAGGACTGAAGACAGTCTAATTTCCAGTACCAGAACGAGTGTTGGTAAGGCAACTCAATTCATATGAGGCTCTATTTACACATACATCCCCATGTGAACTCAACTCACCCAAATAATGACCACTGGATGCAGGAGTGCTCGGTCTGCCTCCTCCAATGCACTCAGCATTTTTCCAACTTCAGAAAAGCAAGAACTGTTGACCTATGGATAAAAAATGAAAAGTAAGTGTCAGAAAAGAGTGGAATATTGTTGAGTTGTCTATCTGAACAGAAAAAAAATGTAACGTGCATAATCTTCCATTTCCAACGTGGTAATAACAAACATAACAGGAATAACAAACAATATCCATCATTTTGAAACAGGCTTAGTTATATTATGTTTTCGTAAACTCCTGAAGTGTGAACTTACAGAAACTCGAATAAAGTTCCACTCTTTTGACAGAGATTTGGCATCGTCTCCCATCAAGTCTGAGATCACATCCACCTCCTTGAAGAAAGACACAAAGAAACATTTTACAGAAATACTACATTAAAAAGTGAAATAAACCCAAATAATGATGTTAGTTAATGCTGTTAAATTCCATTGGAATGCAGGGGAGCTCAACTACAGTCCCGGAGGGATTTCCATGCTGGTATTCATTTCTCCCTGGCACTTAATTAATTTCAGCCAGAAAGTCTCAGTCCACACACCTGGTTACCCAATAATAAATGAGTCCCTGATTAGAAAGCAAGGACAAAACCAGCATACATTACGTAGCTCCAGGACTAGAGTTGAACCCCATTGATCTTAAGCTAAATTCTCTCCAAGGCTGGATGGCTCATTAGAACAAATGAAAGAGACAGGGAACCACTGCTGGGATCTAGTTGTCTCTCTGAGCTGGCAGAAAGGGTACAAAGGAGCCTGGAGACAGAATTGTGGACGAGCCAAGTTCAATTTCATTACACTGTAAATCAAATCAAAATTCAGTGCAGTCCAAAATAATAAAAGCATTTTTTGTTCACTGTAATTGTGACCACATTTTAGGTGAATATATTTCAACAAGTTTAGCCCTTGAATACAAATAGAATGAAGCTGTACAACATGTCAGTGTGTCCATTTCATGTCTATCTCTTCTGTTTTCCCAGTAATTCTTCCCTGGTCCTGTCTAACATTTCATACACAAGTGGAAATAAACACAGAAACAAACATCCACGCTCTGTGTTTGTCACTGACTGGGACTTGTACAATTTTAACTGTTTAGAATAACAATGACAGTTGGAAATCTAAGTGGTTACGGGAAACATGTGGAGGGTTATTTGGTCCAGAAAGATAAGTCGCCTGTGGGTTCTGAGGGAAAACCATCAGTCAGAAATGTAGATTTGCAAGATTACATTTTCTGACATAATTTAAACAAGGTTAGTTGGGCATGAAATTCTGGAATGGGATGTTTGTTCAAGAGACAGGAGGTCAAGGACCAACTACAGGACACACCAGAGAGTCCGTGACCGAGGCAGAAATCAAGTTCCAGGCTGCCAGAGGAAAAAAAGAGAACTGCCCCAAACTATGAGTTTCAATTCAGAAAGTGGTAAGATGTTACCACATTCTTTCCTAGTAAAACCATATAAATAGCAAGTCCTATAAGGCTATAAAATAAAGTGTTACCTATTACTTTTTCAAACTATGAGCTGCTTGTTTGAAATGCTGAGAAACTCAGACAAAGAGAAAGGATAGACATGATTTGAATATAGTGCTGAAAGTGTAGTTCAGTGAGCTTTGTCCCGGTCCAGCCCGAGCTGTTCCTCTATCTGGCTGTGTCCATGACTAAATATCTACTAGGTCAAGGTTCATATTTTGGAAAAAGGAGTGATGTAATTCATGTTCTCCAAGATTGTATTTAATCTTGAGTGAATATGAAATACTATCGTATACTAAGCTCAAAATGTTAGAGATAAGGAGGGGATGGAGGTGTTCTCCCTTCATCAGATCCTCCCTTCCTATCATGACATTAATGTCTATTAGATTGGGCTCCGACACAAATTGACTCCGAGCCTAAATTTAAAAATTTAAATTTTTTTTAAAAAAGAGGCAGATGTTTCAGTTGCAGCTCTAATGCATTGTCAGAATTATGTTTTAGTGGTTAAATTCCAATTCCTTAGTCTCAGGAGACTGAAATAAATGTGACACTAATAGTTTTACTTATTAATCAAAAGAATAATGAACGGCTATAAAAGCTTTTTGCTTGAATAACGTCTGGGAATGTCTTTTAAAGGACAAGTGATCTGGGGTTATTGAGGAAAATACTTTTATAAACCTAAAAAAAAATCATTTCTTTTGACTAACATGTACAGAACAAGAATTAAAAGTGCTAACAAGAACATTGTTTAGAATATATTACATATTAATACAATTTAATGTATATTTTGTATCTTCCACTATGATTATGGGATCACATCCATATTCATCATGCTAGGAGAATCCCCTAATCATATTCTCCCCACAATAACACACACGCTGCAAAATCCTCCACCTGCACACACACACTGTCTGCTCGCCTCCAAGCTCCAGGACAGTTCAGGCTCTACCTCCCTTATCCCCTGTATTAGATTCATTAACGGCATTGATCACAAAGCTAATTCCGCCTCCTCCATTATCTCGCCTTTCATCTCCCTCGAACCCCTGGGAAGGATGTATCTGGTCCCAGAAACGCGTGCACCACAACACGACCCTACCGGCCAACCGAGTGAAGGGAACAATGGTTCCAATCAAAGCCAAAGCCTTAGGTTCCTAGGACCCCATACAGTACATCTCAGGGGTCTGCCATGCACCACGACAGCTAGATCCGCTGCCTATTTGACACGTACTGCCTGATGAAGAGCTTGGCACTGCTTCACAGGAGGATGAGCTGTCTGTGCTTTCCCTGTATCACCAAAACATTTCACCTGCCATGCATTTCCACCCTCTGTTATCAACTACTGAGGGAGGATGTATACACACTTTCCGATATACGTAGGAAGGAAGAGACTCTCGGCGGCAATGTGGGGACGGTACGGTGTGAGGCCGGGGGTGTCTGTTTTAAAACGTATGAGAATGGAGAAGTACAATGTGATTTGTGGGGACGATATGGCAACCTGTGACCCCTTCACCATGACTGAGAATGAATGGGAGACATGTTATACAGGGACAGTATGGGGAAATAGGGAGCCAGTCAACATGACGGGCGAAGGGTGGCAGTGAAGAGTCATCGCTGAACACTCAATTAATCAGATAATTCCCATGGCATGAACTACATGACTGCCATCTGCTTTCCGTCATGCCGGGAGTTGGAGAGGCAGAGGGGGGATGGAGGGAGGAGGGTGTGGAAGCCTTCAGACAAGCTCCAATATAGGTCTAACAGCAGATGGCAAGTCTAACCGGGGCCCACCCAAGCGGAGCTCACATGGTCTGGGAGAGGGGGGTTGTCAGAGAGGTGGAAGAAACATCAATGTGATGATCGAATGTAAAATTCTCACAAACATTGTAATTGTAATCATAATCATCATCATCATCATCATCATAATCATCACCATACCATGTCCAAAGCGCTCATGCTCCTCTGCAGAGCGTTGGCCAGCTCTGTAGCCTGTGCAGAGCCACCTGTGACAACACAGGCCGACTGGGAGAGAGTCTCTGAAAAAGAAAGTGTACTTTGACCACTTTTGCTGCAAATCTCCGTTACTTAGCAATGATAATAATCTTTAAACATTGTGATAATTCATTTAAATCATCACCATTCGGGATCCAACTTGATTTACGTGGGGAAGTGATGTGCCAAAGACATACACACACAAAGATGTATTCTTGCATACGCTCCCAACACACACTAACAATTAATTCATTCACACACAAAGCTCTCTTGGTATAATTACTATGCTCAATATGTCATAATCCAGTTGGTCGGCCCAGGTGCATACAGAGGTAAAGAGTAGGACTGATGACTTTATGAATGTTTCCCTGACTGTGTAGAGACCACGATGACTCTACCGTGCCCTGACTTGTATGGATGGCGTTCACATCACAGACTGCAAACACCCTCCCTTACTTTCTGACAAACCTAAACAAGACTTCATAGAATATCTTCCTGGGAGAACAATTAAAGACTATTCTATATCTCGTCGACATCACTCAATTCCATTCTAAACTGGCATTGTCTCACACAGGACAAAAAAAAACTGGAAAAAAAACACCTCCCTTTTGTTGTACAGAAAATAGTGCTAAAATACATTTGGTCTATAAAGTATGTGGTTTTTCTGTCGGAGGCAAACGTCGATCATGTAAATATTGCACTTAACAGTATAAGTTGTGTATGAAAATATATACAGATACAGTCACATACCTTTGACAATGGACTCCGCTGCAGCCAGATCTCGTTTGTAGGTCACCTACAGGACAAATACAACTTAGTTTAACAACATTTTAGCATCACACCTGCTCTAAAAAGCATTGTTCATTTTAGTGAAAATATATTTAGATTCATAGGCCTTACCCCATTACTGGCTTAGTTAAACGCTATCAAAACCATAAAAACCCTTTACTTTCAGTCATCATATCAAATAGTATTACATACAATACACAATGTATGAATTCAAATCTGTACTTGTCCCTGTATAACAAACTAGTAATAAGCATTCAATTAAGACAATGGCCTAATTTAGGCTTAAAGGCATTGTCTCAAACTGAGTTAGTGTCCCAGGCTGGCTCACCTTCCACAGGGTTGGTGGGCCCTCGATGAGCTTGGCATTGGTGCCACAGTACTGCAGAGCCAGATGAAGGCACTCGGTGCCAAACTCAAAGTCCGACTCACTGCACTATGAGGACAGGACACAAGAAACATGGGATTGTTGACGATGCATAACAAATTGAGTTAGTTCCCATTTCATAAAACAGAGTTGAGCAAGTCTTCTGGGGACAAACAAAGGAAAGGTCACAAAATCACATCGACCATAGTTACATCTAAACAGATATTTCACCTAATTGGCTCGGGAATTCTAACTAGTGACGTTTCGGTTATTGGCCCAACGCTCTTAACCACTAGGCTACCTGCCACCCCAAATCAGAGGAGAGTTGAGTTCATAACACTTTGGCCCAGTGCAGTGAGAACACATCGGAATCAGATTGCCGTTGCTGTAGATCGCATTGCATTGAACATTTGATATCAGCAATGAGCTCATGCCTTTTAAGATATTGTGCTGGACTACAAAGGCTAAATCAAAGTAACTCATGCTACCTGAGATAATATGTGGGCAATATTTTATCAGGATTATTTTTCTCAGGACCCTGGAACTGAAGGAGAAATTACAGGAGAAATATGACTGCGTCCTGTGGTAATTGAACCTGTAGCATTTTCTCCCGGTACAAAGACGTGCACTGGGGACAGGATAGAGTGTCTCCCCTTTGTCTTTTCAGCCCAGAGTTCTGCCAGGCCCAAGCATGTCAAACTACAAATGTGAGGCTCACGCAGGTTTTGGGGGAAATATGTCCTACGGTGCTAATTTGACAGACACCTTACACTTTCCCAACTTTGATGGACACAAGTGGAGAGGGGGTGGGGCACTCCATCGTGCCAGAGCCTCTCATTTTCACAAATACACTTACATCACTACAAATTTGTCTTCATTTTCGGTGAAATGCTACTTGACTGGCCTTGACACTCTGCTTCTCTGGCATCCTGCTCTCATTTTCAGAGAGAGTTAAAGCCAAAACCAACAGGGCTCCCTGGAAATCTAAAATTCGTATGTGCCAGGAACCAAAATAACTGCAGACAAATGGGGCTCCAATTGGACCCATACTTCGGCTCTTAGTAAAGTCTTCCTACGTCCTTCAAAACACTGGTATCTGCATCACCATCTAAATCGAGCCAAGGTTCAAATAGCAGAGCTCTGAAGTATCTGGGCTGTTTGAAAAATAAATATGGTGAATTTTTTTGCAGTGACGGATTTGTGATAGACAGAAATTGTTACAACATAAAAGTTATAAGACTATGTTTTAAGATAAAAATCCACACATTTATGGTTTTGGTCAAAGGGCTAGAAGAAGAAAAAAAAATGTTGGAAGGACTTTCACAACATTTAATCCATAGAAGGGTTCTTTGGAGGAAGGGCTGTTGATCTTTGTATCTTAAAGCACAATTGAGAAATAATTCATTGAAGTTGGAACATGTGACATTTTGGCCTTACCCAAGCATAATGTTTCATCTGTAGGTGCTACAAAGAAAAATGTGTTTCATTTGAAGCTTTGCCGCTGGTTCTGTAATATGAGTAATAATTTGATTTGAATAATGATTTTCTTACATGAATGAATATCTAAAAATGGAAACATGAATATAGAGAACATATCATTTTTGATTTGACAAATGTTTCAATATATTGTTGAACATAATATACTCTACAGGCATATTAAAGTTCCAAAGTGGGATCTCTGCTAGTTTTAATGTTATGGACAATTGTATACAGAGAAATTGTCATAGTAGGCAATGTAACCAATCACAACCATCCTTTTACTTGTATCATTGCACATCCTGCAAATCACCAGCAGAGGGCAACTGTTTTGAATCGATTTTCACATTCACTGTTTGTAATGCTTACAAATTGGATCATAACGCAAACAGTAGAAGAGATCCCACTCTGGAACTTTGAAATGCCCGTGGAGTATATTATGTTCAGAAATATGAAAAATGTAGCAAATCCCCAAAAGTTCTGTGTTGGGGTAATGAGTTACAAAAGTATCGCATTACACTAATGCATTACTTGTATCAGTAATGGAGTAATATAACAAGTTACCGTGTTAAAATATTGTAATACAATAAGTTACTTTTTCAAGTAACGCTTCCAATACTGGCAAATTGGGCCACCTTGATTTTGATTGGCAAAGTGGGACACTTAATTATTTATTGTAAAGGAGGATAATTGAGAGAGTAAATAATATATACATGAGTAAAAAATATATATTTGTGATAAACATAAATTATTCATACAAATTAAATGTATTAAAACACTCTTTAGGTATTTTTGTGGAACATTAATAATCCACACAAAATACTCTGCAATGTCAAATTGGAAGAAATATTCTACCATTTGTAAAAGAAAAAAAGAAAAACACTAATATATCTTGATTAGATAAGTATTCTACAACCTGAGTCAACACATTAGAATCCCCTTTGGCATTGATTACAGCTGTGAGTCTTTCTGCCTAAGTCTCTAAGAGCTTTTAACACCTGGGTTGTTCAACATTTGCCCATTATTCTTATCAAAATTCTTCAAGCTCTGTCAAATTGGTTGATGATCATTGCTAGACAACCATTTAAGTCTTGCCATATATTTTCAAGCAGACTTAAATCAAAACTGTAACTCGGCCACTCAAGAACATTCACTGTCTTCTTGGTAAGCAACTCCAGTGTAGCTTTTGGCCTTGTGTTTTAGGTTATTATCCTGCTGAAAGGTGAATTTATCTCCCAGTGTCTGGTGGAAAGCATACTGAACCAGGTTTTTGCCTGTGCTGAGCTCCATTCCGTTTCTCTTGTTTAACCTGAAAAACTCCTCAGTCCTTACAGATTACAAGCATACCCATAACATGATGCAGCCACCACTACACTTGAAAATATGGAAACGTGGTACTCAGTAATGTGTGGTATTGGATTTGCCCCAAACATAACATGTTGTATTTCAGGATAAAAAGTGATTTGCTTTGGCACATTTTTGCAGTATTACTTTAGTGCCTTGTTGCAAATAGGATGCATGTTTTGTATTTGGTAGAGGCTTCCTCGTTTTCACTCTGTCAATTAGGTTAGTATTGTGGATTAACTACAATTATTAAATGTTTTATGTATTTAACTAGGCAAAGTCAGTTAAGAACAAATTCTTATTTACGATGACGGCCTACCAAAAAGCAAAAGTCCTCCCATGGGGACAGTGGCTGGGATAAAACAAAAATATATACATAGGACAAAACGCACTTCACGACAAGAGACACCACAACACTACATAAAGAGAGAGACCTAAGACAACATAGCATGGCAACAACACATGACAACATGGTAGCAACACAACATGGCAGCAGCACAACATGGTAGCAGCACAAAACAGGGTACAAACATTATTGGGTACAGACAACAGCACAAAGGCAAGAGGGTAGAGACAACAATACATCACGCAAAGCAGCCACAACCGTCAGTAAGAGTGTCCATGATCGAGTCTTTGAATGAAGAATGTTGATGATCCATCCTCAGTTTTCTCCTATCACAGCCATTAAACTCTAACTGTTTTAAAGTCATCATTGGCCTCATGTTGAAATCCCAGAGTGGTTTCCTTCCTCTCCAGCAACTGAGCTAAAAGGATGCCTGTATCTGTGTAGTGACTGGGTGAATTGATACACCATCCAAGGCGTAATTAATAACTTCACCATGCTCAAAGAGATATTCAATGTCTGCTTTTTGTCCTTCAATAGGTGCCCTTCTTTGCAAGGCATTGATGAATGTAATTTTGGTGTGAAAAGTGCAAATCAATCCCAGAACATCAGCAAATGACCTTGTGAAGATGCTGGAGGAAACAGGTACAAAAGTATCTATATCCACAGTAAAACGAGCCCTATATCGACATAACCTGAAAGGCCGCTCAGCAAGGAGGAAGCCACTGCTCCAAAACCACCATAAAAAAATCAGACTACAGTTTGCAACTGCACATGGGGACAAAGATTGTACTTTTTTAGAGAAATGTCCTCTGGTCTGATGAAACAAAAATAGAACTGTTTGGCCATAATGTCCATCGTTATGTTTGGAGGAAAAAGGGGGAGGCTTGCAAGCCGAAGAACACCATCACAACCATGAAACATGGGGGTGGCAGCATCATGTTTTAGGGTTGCTATGCTGCAGGAGGGACTGGTAACACTTCACAAAATAGATGGCCTCATGAGGGAGGAAAATGATGTGGATATATTGAAGCAACATCTCAAGACATCAGTCAGGAAGTTAAAGCTTGGTCACAAATGTGTCTTCCAAATGAACAAGGACCCCAAGCATACTTCCAAAGTTGTGGCAAAATGGCTTAAGGACAACAAAGTCAAGGTATTGGAGTGGCCATCACAAAGCCCTGACCTCAATCCTATAGACAAATTGGGGGCAGAACTGAAGGCCTCCTTTGTAGGCAAGGAGGCCTACAAACCTGACTCAGTTACACTAGCTCTGTCAGGAAGAATGGGCCAAAATTCACCCAACTTATTGTGGGAAGCTTGTGGAAGGCTACCCGAAATGTTTGACACAAGTTAAACAATTTAAAGGCAATGGTACCAAATACTAATTGAGTATATGTAAACTTATGACCCACTGGGAATGTGATGAAGGAAATAAAATCTTAAATAAATCATTCTCTACTATTATTCTGACATTTCCCATTCATAAAATAAAGTGGTGATCCTAACTGACCAAAGACAGGGATTTGGGTTTAACTGGGTTTAAATGTATTTGGCTAAAGTGTATGTAAACTTCCGACTTCAACTGTACTTCCTCACTAACACACAGGTATTGATTGTTGATTAGGATATCTATTAGAAAACTTAAGTCACTTTTCTCTCTGTCCCATTTAACCCTTACTCACCTTATATGGTATGGTTCCACTAAAAATGTGTGAAAGACATTTTTACTCATTATGATAAAACAAATATAAAACATAAATATTTAATATGTTCCAACACAATTTCCATAAAAACCATCGACATCTGACAAATGCAATTAAAAATGGAAAAAAGTGTATTTTATCACAACGAAATGATGTCTTGATAAATCTAACAGTACATAGCCTTTATTAAAATGTCTTTAATATGTAGGCTATGAAGTCACAACGAGGCCGACTTCAAATGCAGACCTCAAAGTTCCAATAACCCCGCATTAACTGACCGCAGCGCAAATGCAAACTATGTCAGGTCAATCCTGCACATAATAATGCATTGAAATAAAAGGCATATAATCAAAGGGATTACTTATCATCAAGGACCTACAGTATTTAAGTCTAATGAAATCGACCAAACAACGGCAAAAAGTACCAAAGGAAAATATACACCTTCGCTCATCTGATAGGCCTACAGTGGAGCTTCATGCTGCATGGACAGCATTTTTTTTAAAGCTGAGTAATAAGTAATTGATTGCTTTTCCAAGTAACGAATCCAAACACTGTTCATGTTTATATTTTTACATATTCATTAATCATTGTAAGAAAATTGTTATTGAAATCAAAATACTACTCATAGTGCAGAGCAAGCTGTAAAGCTTCATATAACACCAATGTTTTGTAGCACTTTCAGGTGAATCACTATGGAATCTTAAAGGAGGCCTGGGTAAGGCCAAAATTCCAAATATTCCAACTTCAATTAATTATTTTTGAAATATGCTTGAAAATAAAAAAGTAAAATATATGTCAACAAACCTTCCTCCAAAGGAACCTATGATTAAATGTTGTTCTAGTTTTCTTGAGATATCACCCAAAGGTGAAATGATTTCCCTTATTATTTCGCAAGTATTCTGGGACAAAAAATTAAAATTAAATAAATCACAGACTGTTAGACCTGTAGTAACCACGTTACTTCAATGTTATTTTTACGTTACCTTTAGCAAAGCCAAGAGGTATTTTTCTTTTGTTCGACAGAGTGATATGCTGCACAGTGCCAGAGTATATTAATGTGTCATTTCTTTCCCAGACATATTCACGCAGCAGTGAAAATGATGGCACCCACACCACAAACTCTTCAGCTTGAAACCCTGCAGCTTCCAGCACATCTGGTGAACAATGGACGACTGTAAAGACTGAGTGTGATGTATGAGAATCATAAAGTCTTTTGTCATCTAGTCGCATTGATGGGGTTAATTATTTCACAAGCATAAATCTCTCTGCGACGGTCATTTTATGTGATTCGAGGGACCTTTTAAATCAATTATTTGACATTGAGAGGGAACATTCAAAACCTGCAGGACATGACTAGTGATCGACATGGAAAAAGGTTTTGCAGACATCCAAGGTTCTCAATTTCCCTGACCAGAGGTGAAGAAACTTCACAAAAACATTATGTAAACATGAGAACTAAATACTGTACAAGGCTAGGTTTGGACTTTGTTTCAAGGTGCATCCTTGGTGGCATATTTGTATTTAAGAAAATCATTCAATAGTGTGATGTTTTATCAGTCACATCCCTAATTCAAATGTACACAGTAAACATAGTCATTTTTAACCAGGTCAAACAGACTGACCGGTGCACTCACGTTCTGTTTAATTGAAACAGAATGTGAGTTATCGCGAGATCAGGCTGGGTTCATGGGAGTGTATTTTTTTTACATCGCCCCAAAACCAGGCAACCAGTTTTTATTAACTAGACCTTGGGTAGATGACGAGTGATGTTTTGTGTACAAGAAGTACCTACCCTCTGATAAGCCTGGTAGATGACATCATAGATGAATCCCTGGGGCATCTCACTGGCTCTGTACATGGTTCTCTCCAGAGAATGGTCCAGGTAGCCCTCCAATGTGGTAGCAATAACTGTGGAAACCAGAGGTCGGATAGCCCCAGCAGCCTGCAAAATAATGAATGGAGCGGAATATGTCTTTCTTCCTTATGGCAAATACACACTTCAATCCAAAATGTATCAAATGGTTCTGATCCTATTGTGTCTTGAGGCTTACCACACTTGTTCTAACCATGGCTGGATAACAACAATAAATACCAGCTAAACAACAGCTTGTGCACACAATGCTTTTCCTGTACAATTGGAAATTCTTCATAAGCAACATTCCGGAGATCGTATTTTCTTGTGATCATGACATGATTGAGGATGAAAATCCCCATTGTGCCAAGAACAAGTATGGTCAATGAGATAAGGGGGGCAAAATGACTAGTAAATAGAATGAAAGTATGGTCAATGAGATAAGGGGGGCAAAATGACTAGTAAATAGAATGAAAGTATGGTCAATGAGATAAAAATGACTAGTAAATAGAATGAAAGTATGGTCAATGAGATAAGGGGGGCAAAATGACTAGTAAATAGAATGAAAGTATGGTCAATGAGATAAGGGGGGGGCAAAATGACTAGTAAATAGAATGAAAGTATGGTCAATGAGATAAGGGGGGCAAAATGACTAGTAAATAGAATGAAAGTATGGTCAATGAGATAAGGGGGGCAAAATGACTAGTAAATAGAATGAAAGTATGGTCAATGAGATAAGGGGGGAAATGACTAGTAAATAGAATGAAAGTATGGTCAATGAGATAAGGGGGGAAATGACTAGTAAATAGAATGAAAGTATGGTCAATGAGATAAGGGGGGAAAATGACTAGTAAATAGAATGAAAGTATGGTCAATGAGATAAGGGGGGAAATGACTAGTAAATAGAATGAAAGTATGGTCAATGAGATAAGGGGGGAATGACTAGTAAATAGAATGAAAGTATGGTCAATGAGATAAGGGGGGAAATGACTAGTAAATAGAATGAAAGTATGGTCAATGAGATAAGGGGGGAATGACTAGTAAATAGAATGAAAGTATGGTCAATGAGATAAGGGGGGAAATGACTAGTAAATAGAATGAAAGCAAACATGTGTTATGTGTGTAACACATGTTATTAAAATCTAAATGAATCTCATGCTCTTCGGAGGAGACTGACATTTTATCATGATCGGGGATACTGGCAAGTTAATGAAGACCAGACTGCTGGCTTTGAGAGTTACGCGCACACGCACAAGCACACACACACACACACACACACACACACACTCTAATGTCAAAGAGTTCCTGCTCACACTTCTCACTTTTGTGACCAGCCTTCAACAATATCATGTCACAGCTACTAAAATATAAATCACCATCTAAACATATCAATGTCTTCCTTAGCCACTAATATCAGCCAATGTGGTTTGAATTTGTCATGGCTTATAGTAGGTATACATGGCTACATTTGAGAGCAATGAATCGCTCCGTCTGAGCTCCACTGACTGTGTTGTGTTGGAAGAGATAGAGGACTTTGAATATGTACAAACCCCTTGTTCTTTGGCAGCCATTGTTATCTTGAGGAGGAAGTCCTCTTCCACAAAGGGCCGCACTGCATCATGGATGATGACCACCTTCGGTTTGACGCGGGCCGTACCACCCTCTCCCTCACTGAGGGCTCGGACCCCATTGAAGATAGATCTGTGGCGAGTAGATCCACCATGTACCACTAGGACATTTCTGTGGTGGAAGCGATGGATAATGTCCATCATCAAATCTAAGCTCTCCTTGGCAACCACCACAACGATGCTTTGAATCCATGGCACTCTGTCAAAGAAACAGTGTGTATAGTCATAAGTCAACAGCTTTCGCACTGTGGTTAGAACATGTCATTCTTGTTGAATATATTTGTTTCATTACTTGTTATATTACCATGCATAACACATTTGGGTGCAATTATTTGCATACATTATTTCAACAGAATTCCACAGTATGAAACAAAAATACCTGGCAGTATCAAGAACAAGTAGGGTATTTTGGACGTTGTTGGAATTTGTAGAAAGACTCAAAAGTGTAATGTGTGACCTGATGGATTCAGTAAAGATCTATTAAATGTAATGAGACATTACAAAACCATACATTTATTCAACGATAACATAAAAGAGCTTAAAACCCCAGTGAAATGGTTTGTTTACATGTGGCTACTCTCTTGCGCAGTGACAAGATTAAGGGGCAGGGCCATAAAACTACAGTATTCCAAACGTCCAAACGGGACATATGTTTTTGCATGCAAACATTCGACACGTCAAGTGTTACCTCTCGAAAGTTTGAATTGTGTAGCTTATCAGAGGTCTGTTGAGAAACGTGCAGAACTGTTTGGGTGTCAGTAGCCCGGTTCTTTCTCCACTGCCACCGGCTGGAAGAACCACAGCTACCGGGAAATCCACGCTGCAACGTCCCGCAATGTGCTTGTCCAACCGGGCTTCGCATGCTGAGAAATGTCCTGGTTCAACAGGCCTGTCCATGTCGCCCGTATCCTTTTACGTGCTTCAGGGCAATTGAGTGATTTGAAGTTAAAACGGACTAACATCTGAGGTCACGAATACGTCCTATCGGTATCCCCATATACCGTTTCATTCATTCCTTTATGGGCGGAGTCGCGTAGACCAGTGATTGATTCGATTTGTATCCTGCTACATTGTAGCCACAGTGCTGCACATGCGCGCTGTCAAGGAAGCCCCATACCAGCTCGAAGTCACTGATGTGATCTGTGGGTTCTCTGCTGATTTCCCAAGGTTTTAATATCCCCTATCATATCTATGTATTTGTGGTTATTTGTGACAATTTTGCTAATCCTGCATGCTTTCATTCCTTTTTAATTTTGACTGCTTGATGCAATTTTGCACACATTTACATTTTGGTCATTTAGCAGATGCTCTTATCCAGAGCAATTAGGATTAAGTGTCTTCCTCAAGGGCAGTGACAGATTTTTCACCTAGTCGGCTAAGGGTTTCGAACCAGCAACATTTCAGTTACTGGCCCAACGCTCTTCACCGCCAGGCTACCTGCTATATTAATTTATTTATTCAAGCTTGCTTGATCTGGTGCAGAAGTATAACTAGTGTGAGATAATTGTATGTGTAGGTTTATACTATATGGGATGACTTGACCTACATGCTTCAACACTGAAATACCATCTAATGGTCCATAGAACAATTGGGGGTAGGCCTACATAGTTGGAGGTGGTCGACATGCGCTGCCACCCAACTTATGATTAAAACTACATTACTATGTGTAAGTAGCCTACCACAGAACATGGATTTACAGCAATGAAATAATAACTTGAAAACGGCCCTTAGGCCATAAAATAATTGCAGGGGGGGAAAAAAGTGGCAAATTAGATCTCCAATGTAAGAATCAACATACTATAAGGTGAAATTTGTTTTAACATTTATTCTTTTTTTTCCAAATGAAAATATGAGCAATGACAGCTTCTTGATAAATGTGTGTGATGCATGTTAAAAAGGTTTATCAAATGAATAGCAATACAACATATATATTACATCATATAGAAAACGTTTATACATATGTTACCATACTTCAGAGGACATGTGATATCATACTATATATGTACACATATTTACATTGTGTATTTGTGGTGCTTTTGTGATGGGAAACCCCTTTTCATGCAGAGCTTACTTTTTTACATTATATTGACTGTAAAACTGTGTTTGTATAATGGAGTGAAGAGCAGGTTTACATTGTCATACAAGAACTTGAATGATGCGAATTATCTTAAAGTTCCAGACAGTTCTATTGGTCATGATGACCCCATTTAGGTTCATTTCATCTTATTAGCTAATGATTCAATGGTGCCCATTGGTCCTCAGATGTAGCAAGCAACCAATGCCATTCGCTTTTACAAAGTCACTTTCAGTGGTCCTCCTCACAACAAGCCAGTCCCAATAAAAGATAATCCAAGACCACAGTCACTGAGGCATTCTGCAGTCCTGCCTTAGGGCTCTGCTTCATGCCAATTCTCGTTTAGCTTGATCTTCTCTAGCCTCCTTTTGGCTTTGGCTTTGTGCCTGTGGAGATGCTGGGGCAAGGCAGGCTCCTCAAACTTCATATGGCTCGACTCGTTGTGTTGCCGGGAGTACCTCTTACACTTGCATGAGGTGACCACGGTGATTTTGTACGTTCTTGTGCTGCCGTCCTGGCACTGCAGCTGGATGCGTTGGGTGCGCGTCTTGTCGTTGACGCAGCGCCAGTCCTGACTGTTCCTCCGGCTCCAAAACTTTCTGCCGTAGCCACCGCCGATCCAGTTGGGAAGCATCTGAGCGGGGAGGCACTCACCAGCACATACTAGCTCCTTTATGGGGTTGATGCTTGTGCATTGTCCATCAGAGATGTATTTGGTGGACCTCAGCTCTCTACAGCCAACTTGGCTTCTCTGATCTGTGAAAGAGAAACAGAAAAACAATGAGAATCAAACAAATTTGAACATCTAGTGAAGATTAAAATGTCCTTTTGTGGCCCCAAACTATTTGGTTTCACTTTAAAAATTTCTACTGCAGCAAACATAAAGGGTTTTCGATCAGAAAACTTTACAAACACAGCAGTCTATTTGGTTAATTTGGAGGTTTTTGGCACAGACTATAAGCCTATACCGATTACTGGCTTGTAGAGAGGAAATGGTGCATTGCTCTTGCATGAGAGGAAGGGCTTTAGTGTTCTGAATTATGTCAATGGACCTGGCTTTCCTATAGGATTATCAGCAGGCAACCAGCACTGTTCTGCTCCAGGATACAGCTCCTCACTCACCCTGTAATCCAAGCCAGGGAACCATTCACAGACTGCCATACACCTCTGTGACAATGTGCCCCCTTCTCTATGACAGAGTTTGATGAATGAAGAGAGGAGAGGCTCCCTTTCTCTCCTTCATACTTGGGGTCCTTAGAGAGCTCAAGTCAAAGAGCGCCAGAATCACAGACTTCCTGTGTATAGGAACCCACCTCCATTCAGTGGCGCTGACACACGATCACTCCCCAAACACTAGCCTGGCTGCCCTGGGTGGCTCATCTCTACTGCCCTGCTTGGACGCCTGCCAGGAGTGTGAGTGTGTGTGTGTATTGAAGATCATAGTGCCAAGCTTTGCCTGGTCTCACTCAGTGGGGGAATCTGATACTGTCACTACTTAGCTGCTGATCATATCCATGCCTATTGTAATTATATATCCATATATAAATAAAACAGCTGGTTGAAGTTTTAGCAGTTATATTTTTTACATTAAGACTGTAGTATATTATAATTGATCATTTAGAGAACCCAATCTCAACAACTTAATTGTAGAAGCCTCTATAAACCTGTTTGTGTCTATGCACTTGTCTTGCAGTTTTAAAAAACTTTTACAAAGTTAAAAACCAATGAATATAGTTAAAAACCTTAAAGCACAACTTCGCATTGTTTTGAGAAAGAAAACTGAACAATACTCACCAACTCGATCGTTCCCAGCAGTATTTCCCGCGTCTCTCCCACCGTTTCTTGCCCGATTTAAAGAGACATTGCTCGGGGCATCCTGCACAGGAGTACCCACGTGTGAGTATAGGATCTCCGTAGCATCATTCTTGAACGCCTGGCAACTCCTCACAAGAATACAAAACAAGAATAGCAGGTGGCACGACTTGCATGCGCTCAAGTGCATATTGCTTCTGGGGATGTAGGGAATAAGCAGATCCCGTGTCATGTAAATTGATTCTGTGCCTCTGATGTCTGCGGCAGAGACACTACGTTCTGAGCTTGTTTTTATATAGGCCTGTCCGAGTCTTGTTTTGGCAACCGCTCAGGTGCACATCATGGGGTCTCTTGACTGAAGGCTGGGCGTAACTGGATAACCACGCCCATTTGTCTGTGCGCTACAGAGCCAGTGCCTGTACAACATCTGGAGTGATCCTGTTCCTGTCTCTCCAATTGATGGGATTTAGAGCTATTGCGTCATTTGTGTTTCTTCAGATCGCAATCTATTCATCACATTTAATCTATTCAAAATATTAGAAGAGCCTCCACTTTTGGTCTCTGCAATAATGTGTTCTTCTGTTAAATGTTATTTTTTATATTCCCTCATTTAATCATCGTCCATGTTCTGACATGCAGTCTCATCTACTCTCTTAATTCAAAAATGAAAGCGGATATGGTCTGTGTAATTTGCTTTCGGTCTCGGTCGTTCTCTTCCTCTCGATCTCTCAATCCCCTGTCCTTTTTACACCTAATGATTGGAGTTCCTAGACTAACTGGAGTCTTTGTGTGTGTGGCACTCATGGCAAGGAGAGATATAATTAATTCTGTGGGAGCATTCACTTCAGCCTTGTCTTCCAGATTTGAAAAGAAGTGTCACACATAGACACTAATTGTTGCTCATGTGAAGGAAATCTGATACACTTTTGTTCAGTGTCATTATCATATGAACCTTAAATGTAGGGGCCTCCTTCCTCCTGTGTAGAATACCACAAAACATTGAAAGCAAATCAGATGTAATATATCTTGTGATATAATATCTGCCTGAATACATGTAAAGGTGAAGCCATAATATATTTTTATACTATTGTTGGTTTTGTAACTGATGGCCTTGTCTCTTTTTACTTACATACAAGGCATATTTCACTAAATAGGTATTTCACCTACCTCACTTCCGACCACAAAATAAAGACAATACCACCATTTTATCCCAGGAGACTAGTAATACATGGATGGCTTTCCCATCTACAGTCCTTTAGGTGATGGGGTGAATGATGCAGAAGTTCCTACGATATGCCACTGTCATGTTTCTCCCATCTAAAGGAGCAGAAAGCTGAGACAGCACCGTCTGTATGTGTCCAGACCATGGAGACGGTGACATATAGGAGTAGATCAGGTGACAGAATCCTGTGGGAAGTAAAGGGACAGGCACACAATCCCACACACAATCCTGCATGCACAAACACACAAACACGCACACACGCACGTACGTACGTACGCGCGCACACACGCACGCGCACGCACGCACGCACACACGCGCGCACACACACACACACACACACACACACACACACACACACACACACACACACACACACACACACACTGAGTTATTAACATATTGACAAGCAACATGACAGGAGTGTGCGTATTAGCAGGAAGGACCCTCATGTGGTAATAGGAGGGGGGACAGGGGGACTAGAGAGGGACAAAAGGAATGCATAACATGGGAACAAAGCCAAGAAATAAAAGTTCATGGGTGCGTAGAATTCACTATGAATCCCCAAGGAAGCCCAGTCTATAAATGCAGACAATGGATTTGTGTCTTATTCTAGACAGAGCTGTTCTCAGTTTGCCTTCAGCCACCAGATACAAGGTACTGATTTCATTTTCCCAATCGTGTATTATTATTGATATGAATTATTATGTCAAAAATTGTGAAATATCCCAATGAACTGTGAAGAATAGAATTGTGAACTTGAGCCACAGTTCAATAACAGGCCCACGATAATGTAATGAAATAAATGCATGCGATATAGGGAAAACCTATGTCATTCTGAACCTTTGTCACCCTACAGTCAATACACTGGGTAGAGATAGTATGCCACCTACTGACCAGTTGTTGCCATTGTTGAAGGAATTGAATTGCAGCGTGATTAATAATGTCATATCATGAATGTTATCATTTAGCCTCACATAACAAAATATATATATTATTGCTTCCTGTACCCCCCAAAAACAAATAGCATGGGAATAAATACATTTCTGAAACCTGTGCAATCTGAGGATGAACAAGAGAACAGCTTTCTTTAATTGTTATGATTCAAAATGAAAACAGGGGTTTCCTGGTTGCAGGTCAGGTTTGGTTTGTCCTTCACAGGGTGATAGACATGGAGGTGTGTCTGAATTACTATACTTCATTTATCTTACCTAAAAGATTGCTCAAATATTTTGAAGATGTAATGATATTTAGAATTGTACTGCATATTCTTACAGGACATTGATGATTGCTCTCCATATGGAATCAGGAGGGGCATTGATGTCTGTCAACTTTACCTTGCAAAATAGTAGTCTTATCATAACTTCTAGCTATAACTTGAGAATGTCAAATGAGGCCCTATTCATTGCAAGGCTGTGGCTGTGATGACACCTGTCAATTATAATTTGTTGGAAAATATCAATCATGTCAGTATATGCCAGTAATATGTCACATAAAATGCTTTTTTGCAAATTAACTAAATCATATTATACTTGTCAATATTCCAGACTTGTCAAGGTTCTCCATGCTAATATACTTATGGCTGAATAACAACAAGATACTGTAGCCAACATCACAAACAGATACTGATACTGTATACAGTTATATTAAATGTGGGAATGTGTGACACTCAAACACTAGGCATATCATGTCAGAATAGCCAAGAAAGGAAAAATATAATTTCCCCATATCCACTTCATAATGCTCTGTAAATGTTTCAAATTAACAAACTCTTCTACCATTCCCTCAACTGTTGCATGACAGAACTTTATCTCCAAAACAATAAAATATCTATTTCAGGTAAATATGACAATCTATATTTTCCTAAGCATATGCTATAACATTGCATGTTCTCTGTGTGAGTTTGTCTTGTTGTGGATCTGTTTTCCATCCCCAAGAGCAACATACCTATCCTGTCTTTATAGCCTGTTCCCAGATCTGTTTGTGCTCTTGCGAAGTCCATTGCTGTCATTGTCAAGCCAAGTTAAGGCATGACAATTTCACAGAGTTGTTAAGAGAGCAGAAACAGGCTAGCACTCAGGCTACTGTCTTTACTGTATGTTTTCCATCCTTTGGCACCCTGGGACACCTAACCTGTCATTGGGTTCTTCTTCTGCACAAACACCAGATGAAGAGGCTGGAGGACTGAGTGGCTGAAGCTGAGGAACTTGCAGCATCTCCACACTGTCAGTGAGTGAATGGGGATTCCACTGATACTGTACAGTCCAAGGCCCTCACATTTGACATGGTTATGTGAGGAAGAAACAGATCGGACCAGTGGAGGCTGGTGGGTGGAGGTATAAGAAAATTTTAATGGTTGGAATGGAACAAATGGAACAGAGTCAAATGTGGTTTCCATATGTTTGATACCATTCCATTAATTCCATTCCAGCCATTACAATGAGCCCATCCTCTTTTATCTCCCCCCACCAGCCTCCTTTGCATTTGATACAGTATTGTAGATGAAAGTTTTTGCAGCTTTTTCCCTGAATCGCTACTCACAACAGACCGGATATTGTCAATATGTGGTCCATAACTTGCCGTCAGTGCAGTTATTGGATAGAAGAGGTATGTCAACAAATATTGAAATCATATTCCAAAAATTGGAAAATAAGCAACTTACTAGAGAAACTGTTTACAACACATTGCTGTGTCAAGTCTGGGATCCTTGTTGAACCTAAAGTGATGCCCGGTTGACAGAGGTGAAGCAGGAGAGGAACAGTTCATTACAGCCGTTTAGTATAGAACGCCATTGTGTCCCCCAGTCACTGGCATTTGGGCAGAGACTTCTGCCAGTAGAGACTGGCATCTATGGGGAGGGATGACACCTTGCTCAAGGTAAAACATAGTACTGTACCAAAGGAGACGAGCATTCACCTTATATTGCAATTCACCAGGTTTTTGAATATATTGACTTGAAAATTGAGATAAATGATCAAATTGACTGCATATTTCATCTGACTTACAGGTCACTATGGCTCAAGACAACATTTAAAGTAAGTCACAAATAAGGGATATGGGTGACTATCTCATGATACAGATTCTACAATGTTACAATTGAATGTATGACTCCTAAAGTATTGAACATTTTCAATGTCTATTTATATGTGCTTCTTATCTCTGCCGAGGAGCCCATTGGATGAGACAGCAGATCCCAGTGTGCGCAGGGCCATGCAGAGATCCATCATGCAGTTCTCCACTGTGGACTAGAAGACCATTTCCACCGCCAAACAGAGAAAGCTAGGGGAATGGAACCAGCCAGGGTCCAACATCCTCACTGTCATGTTCAGCTAACTGCTCCAGCAACACGAGGGGTGAATCTCAATTGTATTTAACAGATTCTTCATGTCCTCTCCTCTAATGCATTTTGAGAAGAAGCCAAGGAGAGAATATCCCAGGGGAGGAACCTCAGTTATCCGCTCCACTATGCTTTGAGAAGAGGAGGAGGACGTGAGGAAATACAATTGATATTCTCACCTGAAGGTCATACCACTGTGGTGTGATGCTGTATAAGCCTGTAGAGGGAGCTCTAGCTGAATTAAACCTGTCAAATGAATCACAGTTTCCTCATTACTACCACACTACAAACAGACACCCCAGTTCAATGTTACACAGTACAGGATGAACTTGAGGAAGAACTCTGGGAGTCAGAATCCTCACTGGTCTACATTAAGCACCTTTCCCATGTGAGTAGAGTCTTAGCACAAACAGATCTGGGATCAGGCTATCATGTCAAGGCAGTGTCATACGAAACAGTGTTTGGCATGTCAAGGAGTGGCATGATCACTGATACAAACAGACTGATACCCAGGCGAGTCTACTCTGTCATACGATCAAAAGCACATAGAGACAGTACTGTGGTGTTTATTCTGTTGTATTACAATCAGACATTTGACATCTTTGAATGAAACATCAGTATTCAACAAAACAGCAACATTGTTAGAGGGATTTGCCAAGTTGCTTTTTCAGGAGGTTATTTAGTCACTTCAAAATAATGTTGTTCTTGGCCAATTCAAGCCACTTTCCTTGATGTTTGGAAACAATGTCCTTTATCTAGTAACTAGGGAAATGACTAGACAGAATTATTTGTTTTATAAGGAAATGAACAAATAGAATAGCAATTAAATCTACTACTACTTCTTTACATAACACTCCCTGAAGCCCTTTCCATTATTCTTGAACAAAAACCATTGACATTATATTAGTCTACATAGACATTTAACATTGAATGATGAAAAAAAACACAAAACATTATATATATATATATATATATATATATATAAAAAAAAGCATAGACACTCGTGACCCTAACCCTTCTTCCATCGTGTGCAATAAGGTTACGTTGCTTTGATGGAAAACAATGTCAGATCATCAATAAATAAGGGATCCTTTCCCATGGGTTTAGGCCTTAAGCTTGTGTGAAACTCCTGCTTACTCCATCCCCAGGTTAACTGTTGGGCCTTACACAGCAGGCCTCCCTTAGACCTTCTAGGACAACAGTGTAGACCTGGAGTAGGGGAGACAGCAGGGTGTATAGGCATTGTGCACCTGTGTGGGACGTCACTTACAGGCCCCCCTTCAGTTCTCTGTGTCTGGAGTGGTGGAGACAGGGCTGGGCGGAGGGGGGTCTGCTTGGTTGTCAGAGGGGGACGGGGAAGACGGAGAGTCTTCATTGGGTCCCACTGAGAGGTCCTGCATGGAGCCTGTCGCCGACTCTACCACCTGGCTCTGCTCTGAGAAACACATAAGGAGCCCACTGTTAGCATGATGCCTTGTAACACAACGCAATGGAAAGACTATTCAAGCTAACTACCACGTTTGAAGCGGAGGCGTCCTATTCAAAACCAAGAATCCTTTCGTAACCAATGTACAGTAGGTGTTTAATGTAATCCTTGGTCACTTAAAATTACAATGAGACATATACACATTAATAAACAAGAGGTGACATGAAAATGTACAGCCCAAGAATATTTCTCCAATACCTTTCCTCTGTCGCTCCATCAGCTTGGCTGACTCTGCCTCGTGCTTTTCTCTCTGCTCCTGAAGCTGCTTGCAGACCTTCTTATGGGTGAACCAGTGCATTTTCTGGCAGGCTGGGGCACAGTATATCACCTATTGGAACACAAAAGCGTTGGACGTGTTGGTGGAAGAATAGAGGCCCATGCGTCGGATGCAAGGATACATAATGACAGATTGACCATTGCTATTGCAGGTCTATGAATGAGGACAGTGGTTATATGAATATAGCATTTCATTGTATTGATATAAGATACCGTAGAAATGCGCATTGTGCCTACCATTTTACAGATGGAGCATCTCTTCTCTGCTCCCTTCTCCCCACAGGTGGTACAGAACTCTGCATCCATGAAGCCCACCTGTCCAGTTATAGCCTGGGTCAAAACTGAGATGGCTGTCGGATCGTTACCCTGACCAGGACAGAAAGGGGAAATGGGAGAGAAAATTCTAAATATACACAAGATATACAGTACAAACAATTGAAAATGACAATAAGGGTCAAAGATTAAGCCTAGTCAGAAACTAAAAAAGCTATTTTAAAATGGGAATTCCTCATTGAGCATGCTTTTTAGTCCATGACTAAGCTTAATCATTGTCCGGGAAACTGGGCCTAACAGTATAAAAGCTTAAAAAGGTTATTAAGCCCACAACAAGAAACTATTACGAGTGGCGCTTCACTCAAACTGACGTTGCAAAATGAGTCATTACTAAATACACAGACATCACACGGGAGGAAGGGAGGGAGAGACTGTAAAAGCCCTTTGTGACAACTACTAATGGAAAAGGGAATTCATAAATCAATTTGATTGATGACTGATGACTGATGGACTCACGATCTCCACGGGAGCGATACTTCGGACCAGCTGCTGCAGCAGTGTGGCGTCGCGGTAGGGGAACTTGCGGATGCACTCTCTAATGAACTTCTCCTGGAACAGCGGAAAGCCGTCACTGTCCCGTCCCTTCAACAAGCTGCATGGGGACAGCAATGACGTCTGGGGTTATATACATTGCAATACAGTATAAATAACAATCAAAAATATTTAGTATGTCAGAGTGTTTCTACACATCATCAGTGCAGCCAGATATGCATTTCATACCAATTTCTTCCTCATCTTTCCAACTTTTTCCATTGACATCCTCTGTCCGTCCAGTTTAATAAAAAAATAAATAGTAATAACAGTGTCCGGGAAACCGGCCTCATATGTATTTACATGTTCATATGTGTATACTCTATGCATGTCCGGGAAACCAGCCCATACAGTCCAAAACCCTCGCCCACCTCTTGATGAGTCCTTCCAGCTTGTCGTCGTGCTCCTTGAGGAAGGAGGCACACTTCTGCAGCACACAGCTAATGTAGTGCATCTTCATGGCCAGCACCTCGTTCATGTCCTGCTGCTTCACACACTTCTCACAGATCAGCTCCATCACCCGCCGGCACTTCTCCAGGGCCCCTGCCTCGGCCAGCACCGGGTTCTCCTTCACCAGAAGCACCATCTGGGAGAGACAAAGAGAGAAGGGGGGGGGGTGGTGTCTCATACACTATAAAGGATGACATAACAGCTCCCTATGTAGGATGCATTGCCAACTGCCACATAAACCACTATTCCCCAAAAATATATGCTTTATAAAAGGTGACATAACGCCCAGATAGGGTTATATTGGTGGTCTTTGTGTTTTATCTTTTACAGTTCTCCCACAGAAAAGGTCTGCTTTCTTTTTTTGCCTGATATCCTTGCTGGTCTTGAGTGGTCCGGTGTACACATTGCTTTTATGCATCACTTAATATCTCACTTCAAAACCACTATTCCATAATGTGGCCCAGAGACAGCAGTGATGGTATTTTACCTTGACGGGGTTGAGGTTGGTGCTCATGATGATCTTGTGGAGGGGCCCTGCCAGTTTGGGGGGCAGCTTGGGCTCCTTCTCCAGCCCCTGGCGTTTGGTGTAATACTCCAGCTTGGCCCGCGAGAAGAAGTTGTTGATCACCGTCACACAGTCGTGCTGCCCTGGGGAGAGGGAGAGGAGATACACCTGGGTGAGAAACAAGTACCGAAGTCTCACTGTGACAGAGGTTGCATTCATAAGGCTCCAAACAGAATGTGCCCTAATGAACACAATCAGAATAAAGGGGGGCAATGCCAATACAGAGTCATTCTAGTTTATTATACTCACAGACATCAAACACATTTCCATCGGTGTCCGTATGTGGCAGGGTCTACAGTCAATCACGGATAACAAAAAGAAAACCAGCCCCATCGCGGACACCGACGTCTTGCTCCCAGACAAAATAAACAACTTCTTTGCTCGCTTTGAGGACAATACAGTGCCATTGACACGGCACACAACCAAAACCTGCGAGCTCTCCTTCACCGCAGCCAACATGAAGAAAACATTTAAACGTGTTAACCCTCGCAAGGCTGCCGGCCCAGACGGCATCCCTAGCCGCGTCCTCAAAGCATGCACAGACCAGCTGGCTGGTGTGTTTACAGACATATTCAATCAATCGCTATCCAAGTCTGCTGTTCCCACATGCTTCAAGAGGGCCACCATTGTTCCTGTTCCCAAGAAAGATGGGGTAACTGAGCTAAACAACTATTGCCCCGTAGCACTCACTTCCGTCATCATGAAGTGCTTTGAGAGACTAGTCAAGGATCATATCCCTTCCACCCTACCTGACACCCTAGACCCACTCCAATTTGCTTACCGCCCCAATAGGTCCACAGATAACGCAATCACACTGCACTAACCCATCTGGACAAGAGGAATACCTATGTAAGAATTATTTTCATCGATTACAGCTCAGCTCAACATTTAACACCATAGTACCATAGTACCCTGGGTCTCGACCCCGCCCTGTGCAACTGGGTCCTGGACTTTCTGACGGGCCGCCCCCCGCTGATCCTCAACACTGGGGCCCCACCAGGGTGCGTTCTCAGCCCTCTCCTGTACTCCCTGTTCACCCATGACCGCGTGGCCATGCATGCCTCCAACTCAATCAACAAGTTTGCAGATGATACTACAGCGGTAGGCTTGATTACTAACAATGACGAGACGGCCTATAGGGAGGAGGTGAGTGAGACGCCTCGGAGTGTGGTGTCAGGAAAATAACCTCACACTTAACGTCAACAAAACAAAGGAGATGATCGTGGACTTCAGGAAACAGCAGAGGGAGCACCCCCCTATCCACATCGACAGGACAGTAGTGGAGAAGGTGGAAAGTTCTAAGTTCCTCGGCGTACACATCACGGACAAACTGAAATGGTCCATCCACACAGACAACGTGGTGAAGAATGCGCAACAGTGCTTCTTCAACCTCAGGAGGATGAAGAAATTTGACTTGTCACCAAAAACACTCACCAACTTTTACAGATGCATAATCGCACCGCCTGGTACGACAACTGCTCCGCCCACAACCATAAGGCTCTCCAGAGGATAGTGAGGTCTGCACAACCCATTGCCGGGGGCAAACTACCTGCCACCAGCACACCTACACCACCCGATGTTACAGGAAGGCCATAAAGATCATCAAGGACAACAACCACCCGAGCCACTGCCTGTTCACCTCGCTATCATCCAGAAGGCGAGGTCAGTACAGGTGCATCAAAGCTAGGACCGAGAGACTGAAAAACAGCTTCTATCTCAAGCCCATCAGACTGTTAAACAGCCATCACTAACATTGAGTGGCTGCTGCCAACATACGGACTCAAATCTCTAGCTACTTTAATAATAAAAAATTGGATGTAATAAATTTATCACAAGTCACTTTAAACAATGCCACTTTATATCATGTTTACATACATATGATGAGTAATGTAGGGTATCTACAGTACTCTATACCATCTACTGCATCTTGCCTATGCCGCACAGCCATCGCTCATCCATATATTTACATGTACATATTCTTATTCATTCCTTTACACTTGTGTGTATAAGGTAGTTGTTGTGAAATTGTTAGATTACTTGTTAGATATTACTGCACGGTCGGAACTAGAAGCACAAGCATTTCACTACACTTGCATTAACATCTGCTAACCATGTGTATGTGACCAATAAAATGCGATTTGATTTTTTATTGTGTAAAATCCTTACTGTACATACCGACAAACGCAGCCATCTGAGAAGCTGTTCGCCCGACGGAGTTGACCACATCGGTCTCCGCCCCTGCATCTAACATCATCCAGGTGATATCAGTCTTACCTATATGGCAAGGCGGGGAGAAAAGAGTTAACGCACACAGTCAAATCAACGAATTCACCATGGTGCACCCTGATCTACACAGGGATATCCTTTCTCAGCGATACAAACTTTGAGAAAATGTGTCTACCTGATAGCCCAGCGAACATCAGTGCCGTGTAGCCATGCTCGTGTTCATTACAGTTCACATCTGCCCCGTGTTGCAGTAGCAGCTTGCACATGTCCGCCTTGCCCTTGTATGCAGCGTGCATGAGGGGAGTCATCCCATTCTGAGGAGGAGAAACAGAACTGTCAGTAGTGTATGTTGTAAATATAGGCATCATTTAAGAAGCCTATTACAGACAATTTATGCTGAATTAAATCTACGCAGAGATATTTTCCATTGTACAACATTGTAGAATGCACAATAGAGGACAATGAGATTACAGAAAATAGCCTTTGCTAAACTGTGGAGTGCCTGTACTGCACTGCCTGCCTCTTGAGGAGAAGACATAGGCAATGTTATCAAACAAAAAGAGACATGCTGCCTGTCATTTCCTTACTGTCCAGTTTGCTGACAAATTATGAAGAGCATAAATCAATAACTTAAAAACTAATGTTATAATAGAATATCGTTGAAAAAAATCGAACCCATTTCTGCCTTTACCTCATCCAAACAGTTGACTCTGACATCCTTGCAACCCAATAATCTTGAGGCTTCTTGAACATTTCCTGAGAAAAAGCATCAATGCATTGAAAGCCATGAACACTGCCTCAAGCTAACCAAGGCTTGAAACAACCAACAGTTGTCTTGTCTAGAAAACTGTTTCAGCTATTTCATGAACTGGCTAGCTAGCTAACATAACCTCTAGTACAGTACTAACGTTATCAGAGTTATAACTATCTGTAGTATTAGCTTGGCTAGCTAGCTACAGTAGTTAGCAAGTTTCCTTCCAATGCAACTTGCTGGATTGAGCTATCAAGTTAGCCATATAGCCACCATCATTAGAAACATAATTTAACCCATTACATTACGTACTAGCTAAATGAAAAATGGTACAGCAATCTCAGATAAATTATCTAGACTACAGTAACAAGCGTATTGTCTAGCTAGCTAGCATTAGCATTAAAGTAAATAAGCTTTACCTGCAGCAATAACTACGAATAATTCCCTCTCGGTGGAAGATAGATCTCCCTTCTTCGGAGCTGACATCTTGGCTAGAATTGTGTGTAAAAAAAAAAAAAAAAATCAGTGAATGAAATAAAACAAATATGGATAATTGTGAGTGACACTAAATTATAGACGTATCACGACGTTTGGTTTTCATTCTGAAGCTTGCGAATCTTGCTAGCTGGCTGTTGGGGTTAAACTAGTGGTCAGACTGTACCACGTTCTACAGTACAGGGGTGGGCATTGAAATTCATATTAACTCATTCAAATGTTTCTCTTCCGTTGAAGACATTAACACAGAAAGTAAATAATATGCACAGATATTATTGCAGTATACAAAATTTCAACACCTTAATTATTTAGCATAATACGAACTGATTTCAAAGCCCATTCTCCCCCCTTTTTCAACATTTGTTAGCAATTCCACAGAAGTTTAGAAAGTTAATTATTGATATGTTTAAGCGTTTAGACTGTACACATTTGATACATTGTTGCTCTAGCCGTCGGTGTTCTTCAATATGTTTTAGTGGGGTATAATTCATCACATTTGTCCATAAGCACTAGCACACTTTCATAACTTGAATAATAAATATTGTGTTTTATTGAAAAGCAAGTGTTGTTTATCAATGTCCAAATGAAAAGATAAAGGTTAGAGATACAGTAGTGTCATAACCAGTCATTATATGCTCCCATTGTTTCAAAAGTCAAACCCCTACAAAAAAAGATTGCAGTTTTTAAACTGCAGTAAAAGTGCAGTAACTGCAGTCCACCGTGGTATTTTGAAGCAGTAATTGCAGAATAACCAGTTGAACTGCAGTTACACTGCAAAATTATTGCAGTAAAGTTTTTGGATGCAGTATTTGCAGCATACTGCACTCTATTTTTTCTTTCGGGAATATTTAATGTGAAATGTCTTACAGTGCAGTCTAGTCCAAGTTAACCTCCCTAGTGGCGCAGCGGCCTAAGGCACAACCGGCCGCGTTTGGGAGTCCCATTGGGCGGCGCACAATTGCCCCAGCGTCGTCCGGGTTAGGGTTTGACCCGGGTAGACCGTCATTGTAAATAATAATTTGTTTTTAGCTGACTTGCCTAGTTAAATAAATGATAAATACATAAACATACACAGTATCTGAGAATTAAAATAGCACCTTGGTAATCACTTGGCTCAGCCGTCATGCAATTGTTTTTGTAATATTTGCATATGTGAAGTCATAATTTCAAGACGACCAATCAGGTAAGTTGAAAAGCTATTTCCCTGGACTGGGCCCTCCTTGCAATCCTACCCACCTGTAAAACGCCACAGGCACTGTTTGTCATTCTATGATAAGACTTAATTACTTTTCAACTCGGAGACGTTTGAGTCTGAGAATTGCTTTGTTCGAGAGGATAAAAAACGAATATCGACAATGGTTTGTGGAGGATTTGTTTGCACGAAGAATTCCCTATGCGCTCTGAACATACTTTATGTTGTAAGTACCACGCACAGATGTTTCCATATGCGACCGTATTGTTTTTGATGATAGGCTTTTAATGAGTGTAAATAATAAGTGCAAAAGCCAACATGATTCTAGCCAAGAATAATATAGTCAGGGCAAGAAGGCTGTCGTGCAAATTGGTGTCACAACGACTTAATCAAAATGATAGTAGGCTACATTCCAAACAGTTGCACAAATGTCTCTCAGTTAATGCAAAGTCGACAGTGTTTATTTATTTTATTTCACCTTTATTTAACCAGGTAGGCAAGTTGAGAACAAGTTCTCATTTACAATTGCGACCTGGCCAAGATAAAGCAAAGCAGTTCGACAGATACAACGACACAGAGTTACACATGGAGTAAAACAAACATACAGTCAATAATACAGTATAAACAAGTCTATATACGATGTGTTGGTTCCCAACCAGGGGTACTTGGCCGATCCACTGGGGGTACTTAAGAAGCCTCATGATACCATAAACCTACTGGGAAAATGTATTTATGGGATTACTTCAGGGTTACACGGGGCAGAACAACATTTTGTTGGTGGTACAGTAACCGAAAAAGGTTGGGAACCACTTGTCTAAACCATATCTGTAAAGTGTGATACATTATCGTCATACAATTCTTGCAATTTAATATATAATCAAAATACTCAATGTGATACTTTGTAAATGTCTTGTATTCTATGTATTTATTTCATATAAACATCTGTCTAAACAGACTTTAATCAGCCTGAAGGTGGTAGCCTGAATATGAGATGGTGTTGACTTTGCCCACATCAAAGAAATCAGCATGAAGTGTCCTTTTTGAGTGCTTTTCCATTCCCAGTGGATTTCTGTCATGACGTTGTATTGTGCTTGGTCTTCAGATGGTGAGCTTGCTGCTGATTGGAGTAGCTGCTTGGGGGAAATGGTTTGGCCTGGTCTCCAGTTTTCGGGTGGTGGCTGGAATCATTGGTGTGGGCATCTTCCTGTTATTTGTGGCCTTTGTGGGCCTCTGTGGTGCCCTGAAGCACCACCAGGTCCTGCTGTTCTTTGTATCCTTCAATCAGGAGTAGGGTGAAGTTGCCCCTAGACACAGAACTTGGGTCATGTTTTTTTTGCATTTTTCCAACTAATGGTTAGGATTGGGGGAAGGGAAGCTGATCCTAGATCCATTCACCTTTCATCACCATGATGTGATATGATTGCACAGGGTTGGGTGTAATTGTAATGTGTTTTATTCATGCTACATATCATTACATAGTCAAGTGAATACAAACTACTACAACACAAGACATATTGATAACAAAAACAGAGGACTGTTGTATACTAGAGGATCTTAGTCGCAATGTGTTTTTAACTGCTCTATCCAGACTACACTTAACTGCTATTTTCTCACTTTATGAACAATTCTCTTTCAAATACACAGCCTAGTGTTGCCTAGTTGGTTGTCACATGTGAGCTTCCTTAGTTGGCCTCAGTACATGATTATCCTGTTCCTGGTGTTCATGGTTCAGCTGTCAGTGTCTGCCGCATGTCTGGCTATCAATAAAGAGCAGCAGGTACGTGACAATGTATAATGTGACTCATGACCACTTAATCTGTAGAACACCTTAAATAAATACTGGGAATCATTCATACTTTCCTTCTATGTCCTGTATTAGCTAGTTGACAAATGGCTAATGCACAACATAAATGGAAAGTGTGAATGATTTCCAGTTGATCTCAAAGAAGCACTCTGGTTGATGACATGCTGATTGAATTCTGTGACCAGAGCCTCATCTCCCTGCACCGCTTCATCTATTTCCCCCACTGTAGAAAGAACTCCTAGAGGTGGGCTGGAACAAGTCCGAGGCCACTCAGAAGGATGTGGAGAAAAGTCTAAACTGCTGTGGCTTCTTCCATCCGAACTATAATGGCACCTGTGACGCGGTAAAGACGCTGGCTTGTTAGCAGTAAAAACCAGCAACGTGTTTGTCAGATAGTATCTTGAGTGATGGACACATTACTTAAATTGTGTCCTGTCTACTTGCTTCCTCACACTACAGGACTGTTTCTCCAACCCATTATCCTGCAACCCTTGTGGTCCAATCATCCAAAGTCATGCTGAGGAGGTTTTACGCTTTGTGGGTGGGATTGGATGCTTCTTCAGCTTCACAGAGGTTAGCAACCTGCTGTAGCCTCATAGCAATGCAATGGGTGGAATTTGCTGTGTAAAAGAGTAAAAGGCTGTGGGATTCCTATGTAATTGGAACTGAAAACAGAGCACTTTGTAGTGGGGACTTTTACTGTCTGCATTTTTATATTATGTCATCAACACGCTCTACATTTTAGACTTTTGATTTTGACTTCAGGAATGAATTCAACAATTCCAAATCGATTGATCTCAACTGAGTGTACAAAACATTAGGAACACCTGCTCTTTCCATGAGACTGACCAGGTGAAAGCTATGATGCCTTATTGATGTCACTTGTTAAATCCACTTCAATCAGTGTAGATGACAGGGAGGAGCCAGGTTAAAGGAGGATTTCAAGTCTTGATACATGAATTGTGTATGTGCGCCATTCAGAGGGAGAATGGGCAAGACAAGATTTCAACGGGGTATGATAGTAGGTGCCAGGCTCACTAGTTTGAGTGTGTCAAGAACTGCAATGCTGCTGGTGTTTTCATGCGCAACACTTTCCCATGGGTATCAAGAATGGTCCACCAGGACATCCAGTCAACTTGACACATTGGCGTCAACATGGGCCAGCATCCCTGTGGAACACGTCACACCTTCTAAAGTCCATTCCCTAACGAATTGTGGCTTTCGAGGGCAAAAGGAAATGCAACAGATACTAGGAAGGTGTTCTAATGTTTTGTACACAGTGTATATCGTGCTTTAGTATTAATTGAATCACATATTCAGCTATTTTTTTCCCCCATCTAATTTCAGATCCTGGGAGTGTGGCTAACGCACAGATACAGAAATCAGAAGGATTCCCGTCCAAACTCTGGTGCATTTCTATAACTAGCTTGTTCATAAACTCAACTTTGCACTGTCATGCATTTGTATTTAGATCCTGTGTGACTTTTATCTTACGATTATTATATGTTTCCTATTTGGATATTTTCATTGCTGTGATAATATAACTGCGTTGATATATCTAATACTATTGGCTGTTTTTTTGACAAAGTTTGTGAAACAATTCCAATCAATTTGAATCTTGAGTGAATGACACTGAAATTGAGAGCAGTTACTTTAAGGTTTAATCAGACTGAGGTCACTGATCGGCGTTGTGAGCAAATGTCATACACCTTATGCAAACAGAGCACAGACATAGGGTGAAGGCAGAGAGCAATGTTTCCTGGTAAGCTGTCTGTGGATTCCCAGTTTCAAACCTGGCTTTCTTTGGGTACCTACACAGTGCTGTCTTTGTTACAGTGTATTAGATGTCACACAGATGCCAACAGATTCAGTGTTTTTTTTCCCAGATTCAGCCCTACTAAAGTTTTACATAGTTGATCACTACACAGGAGATGTACTAATCCAGACATGAAGCTTTTTTTGTCTTAATTTCTAAACAGTTAAGCTATATTGTCCTATTCATCTGAAAGCTTCAAGCATTACACAAACTGATTTGGTATCAGTTCATATTTACAACCCATTTCTAAACATCTGGTGTAGGCTATCACTCAATGTCACAACCAAAAATACAATTCTCAAAATTAGATTCAGGAAAGTTTACGGCTGTGATTTCTTCACTGGCACTGGTGTAGTGTGACTTAATTTCTTCCTCCAAATCACAGTTTAACTGTTCTCCAGCAACCATTAGGGTTTGCTTAGAAACTTGCCTTTCCTAATTTGCCCCCCCCCCCTTCTGCAATGCAGTCTTATGACCAAGTAAAAATATGTAACTTGGTGCTGTGTGAGTTACGCCTAAGGCTACATTCCTGCCTTCCAAACAGGATAGGAACAAGGACCCAACTGTGCATTCCCTTTCGTTCTTCTATAGGCTGCCCAACCTGTTCATGAAGGCATCACCATACCTAAATCAGTCATAACACAATGTTAAAGTTAAACAAACTGGCTTTTTATATTTGAATGATCAACTTAGCACATGTGGAACAAATGTGAGCTGTTCTGTGATGGTAATGTGTTGCTAGTGTATAGTGCCACAAGCTGTCAGTGGTAACATGTTTCACCATGCAAATGACCGTTGGTCACCAACCTGTCGATCTTCAAGGCATTCATAGTTGATCCTCAAACATTTCTGTAGAAAAGCCAACTATAAAAGCTGTGATAATGGCTTGTGTGCCTTTTAGTTTTTTTGTGTTACGATGTTTGGCGGTATGTGCACTTTTTCAGAAGCCCTGCGCACCGGGAGGCAAAGTGTTCCCATTTCCAAACCGTTTTCATTTGTCTGAAAAGAGAAACTCCACCTGACCGGGAGATCTGGTGCCAGCTCTCCGATTGGGCTGGCCAATCGGATAGCTCAAATCACGGCGTTTATAGCGCTTCAACGACAGTTTAATACTAGCCGACGTAAGATTTAACGTTTAAAACCATGACAACAGAGACTGTCAAAGAATACAGCAAATATCTGCTGTTTTATGACTGAATTAATGTGACATTTTTGATTCGGCGATGTTAACAATCTTTATTCAACACTTGCAAAACGAAACGCGCTTCTCCATGCTTCCACTCCCGCTGTGATGAATGAGTAGCCAAGTGGATCGACAGCCCTGCGTTTTTATTATTAGGTCGTCAATTTTTTATATTTATGAATATTTAACTTTCTCCGGTCATAGGAACAACACGAATTTGTGAACGAGTTAGATGTGGTGGGACTCGAGTTTCGCCATCAGGTGGAAGACGGTGTCCCCTCGGGTCAGTCTCACCGGAAGAAAAGGAGAGCGCAAGGACAGTGAGA
This sequence comes from Oncorhynchus tshawytscha, assembly GCF_018296145.1. Classification (NCBI taxonomy): domain Eukaryota; kingdom Metazoa; phylum Chordata; class Actinopteri; order Salmoniformes; family Salmonidae; genus Oncorhynchus; species Oncorhynchus tshawytscha. Next base: position 9,810,880 of record NC_056451.1, on the reverse strand, counting down.
GGAGCACCGTATGCTACACTCTCCCTCAGCTGAGATTAATGCCGTGTTCAAAACTACTCGTAAATGTCCGACTTCAGTGCGTCCAAGACCATTGGGAACTCGGGGGAAAAATAGATCCGACTGGGAGAGATCGTTTTGAACGGCCATCAACTCTGAATCCCAATTCAGAAACTGACATCTTTCTAGACCTCCGACCTGAAGATCACTGTCGTCATGATTTGACCTAGTTCCCATGTCTCTTGAAAGCACCATGACCATCAGACGCAGGTACCATCAGTCCAGTAAAATAAAAATAAATGAATTATTTCAATTTATGCTCAGCGGTGCCTTCCAAATGCTACACCAATCTATGAGTGATCTATTTTGTATTCAAAGCTTAAATTAAATATCTGTTCTAAGAACAATATTGTCAGGGCATCTGGGTTAGGGGAGGGTTTGGCTGTCACTGTAAAATAAGAATTTGTTCTTAACTCACACCTAGTTAAAATAAAGGTTCAATATAGCCAATATGCTGTGATAATGTATTAGGCCCATTGCACAAACCTCATTCTTACAGAACTGTTCTATTAGGGTAATGTAAAAAATAATAAGATGTTTAACTGCCCTAGACAACTGAAAGGCCGGTACTTATTGTTTCTCCACAAGCACCATTAAACAACATTGTGTACTAAGTTATTTATTCAGCACACTTACATTCATGTACCAAAACAGCATTTACTTTCATCCCATGAAAGCATACTCTTGAAATAAGCCATTTTTATTTTCAGGGAAGCTAATGAAAAACACAAAACAGGTTAGATGTATAGGCACGATAATATTGACATGGTAACGCTAAACAAAACGGAGCATTGCAGATGTTACGGTAAAATGTAAAAGTCATCCATAAAATAAAGTCCAAACAAACTTGTCAAATCAGGTGTGTTCCATCATGGGGAGGGTGGAGAAAAAAACAGGCGCTGGAAAAATAAAATCAGTAAATTAGTCAAAAGGAGATTCAAGGTGTCTATGGTACAACAAAAAATTGGTAGGTTTAACTGCATTCAGTTGTGATACTGAGCAATCCAAAAGTAAAACTGAAGGATGGTGATGATGTATACAGGTTGGTTATGTTTAAATTGAATCGGTTTGCAAAACAAGATGTGTTTGGGTTATGAGTCGGATGAAAAAGCTCTGTGTGTGTTGGGGAACTGCTGAGAGCTGAAGTCCGGGTCCTCTCTCACTCGCTTCTTTATGTCTTTCTTCACCTGATACAGAGGAAAAAGGTTGTTCAATATATAAAATGCATCAGCTATCACCGTTCAATATTGAAAATCACAACCAGTGGTGCAAAACACTTCACTACATTCCTTAAGAAAACAATGTACTTTTTACTCCATACAATTTCCCTGACACCAAAAAGTACTCATTCGATTTTGAATGCTTAGCAGGACAGAAATTGTCCAATTCGCACACTTATCAAGAGAACATCTCTGGTCAACTCTGTGGACTCACTAAACACATGCTTTATTAGTAAATGATGTCTGGGTGTTGGAGAGTGCCCCTGGCTATCTGTAAATGTAAAACAAACACATAGTGCCGTCTGGTTTGCCAAATATATAAGGAATTTATATTTAAAAACAAAGACTTTTACTCAAGTATTTTACTGGGTGACTTTCACTTGAGTCATTTTCTATTATGTTATCTTGACTAGAAAATGGGTACTTTTTGGTACCTTTTCCACCACTGCATTTAACTGTTATGTGTCAAAGTCAATGTGTGACATCTGTAATCTTAATAAGATAAGCCATGGAATGAAACAGCTTGTTTTTCTGTCAGTGAGTGTTAGTGGAGGACTGTACCTGCTCTGCATAGGCCTCTTGGAGCTCAGGGCTGTCAAGCTCCTCCTGCAGGTTGTCTGGGGAAGTGACTGGCCTGACTCCGGCCGTCCTTGCCGCCCTGCTAACGGCGTCGGAGAGGGAGAGAAGAGCGCCGTCCCCTTGTCCGGTCTGAAAACACACCCTGGTCATATGCTAATCCAACTTTTAGTGTGACAATAAGCCCTTGCACTCAATGTTGAACATAGCATGCTGATACTACAATGATCAGAGTTTATGTTAGCCCTGATATAGCAAGTCTCCCATGTTTTAGCCATGGAGGTTCAACTACAAATACGGCCTGGAAGCATTCTGCCAACAAAACTTGCAGGATGCCTCCTATAATGGAAGACCTGTGAGATCAGGGCTTGTCTTTTGCACATAAGTTAGTTTCATTCACAGGGCTTCTATTTACCTTCCTGCGTTTGGCAGGCATCCCATGTAAATAGGCGTCAGACATGGGAGGCTGGGCCTTCATCTTCCTCTGGGTGATCAGGTCATGTCTGATGATGGGTACCCACTCCTATCACACAGTGACAGACATGATCAGAATAACAGACAGACAATTAAACTCACTCGAGTGCCATATAACTGTACACTGGATTTTAAGACTTGAATGGGTTTGGATGCAGATCTGATTAGGCGAAACACTTCCATTGCTGGATCATTTCCTTTCATATTTTCTTTCTCCAAGAATCCAAACTACAAGTCAATGACAGTTTTGCAAAAATTCAGTATAAATTCAACTAGAAGCCTGTATGTAAAAAAAATAAAAATAAATGTTAGAGTAAACAGCATGTGGACAGAGTGGAAGACAGAGAATGGCAAAGAAACTAAAGTGGACGAGAGAAAGATTGGACAAGTAGTGGGAGAGATCTGAACAGTGTTCTTACAGCAGGGACGGCAGCAGTCCAGGCCTCAGTCTCTCTACCAGGCTCCTCCCTCCCGCTGGCTTCAGCTGCTGCCATGGCGCCACCCAATGGCGCAGCCCCTCCGGTGGCTCCAGTTTCCCTGGGTTCTGCCCTAGTCTCCTGTGACGACGCCATGGCTTCCTCAGCTGTGGTGGCCGGGGCTGGGGAGTGGGTGGCCTCCATCTAAGGTGGGATGGCGATAGAGAAAAGAGAGTTATGGTAAGAAACAACACACCAAGGTATATCGAGGACAATATAATTCATTTTACAAATACATTTTAAAACCTTACCTCCATGATCTGGGCACGTTGAGGCTCCTGTGCATTAGAAGCCTCCCCCTTGAAAAGAAACCATTTAACGTATATTGCTTGAATGGAATGTGGTAATGGAATCTATGACAGCTATCGTAACTGACAGTTGATTAGGAAATGATGGTATCCACGTGCATTGTTAGATAGTAGTCCAGTAAATGAGCCTTCTAGAACACTAACAGTGTTCTTCAATTTTTCTTTCTTTTTAAACACTATGACCTGTTTGCGAGATGGTGTGTGTTAATTACCTGCTGTGTGTGGACGACATAATGCAGTATCTGGTCCTCTGTGACGGGGATGTGCTCCAGGATGACCTGGAGCCTCATGGTCAGCATACTGGTCAGCCAGTTCACCAGGCTGGGGTTCATGTCAGCCGACAACGTCCTCTGTAACAGGAGAGGGGTCAACACACCTATTTCACCTCCATTTAGCTCTTCTTTTTTTTCAAATCTATAGAAGGAGTATTATAAATCATCTGACAGAGAGAGATAACCTGGATGGAAGGAGGAGAGACATGGAGTGGGAGGTTGTATATCATATCATAAGGAACATTGTGTGTGTGTGTGTGCGTGCATGTACTGACTATGCGGTGGTTGATGACAGAAGTGAGGGCACTCTGCTCTCCTCTCAGACAGTACAGGTTAACGGCCAGACACTCAAACAGCCCCTGGTTGCACATCTGCAGCAGCTGCGGCCCAAACGTGTTGTCTGCAGGAGGTGAAAAACCCCCAGCAATAAGTGACAAAAGCATGGACATTCATAGGCCAGGTCAGATGAATTGCGTCAAATAAAATAATTTTGCACAATGAAGACAGAATGTTACCTGTGCAGCGGAGTATGTGTGTGGCGATACGCGTTAACTGCTGTCTGAAGAAGGACAGGTTGGTCTGAGTGACGTTGACACCCTCCAACACTGCCACTGAAGACTGAAGGACCAAGACAAAGAGAGAAATGTGAGCGACTGATTCACCTCTGACCAACTGGCCACACGGGGAGAATTTAAAAGTGACTGGTATTATTGAGCAATTTGAAGACCACGGACTATAAAAGGGGGCAGCGTAAGTGAACTACGGTACTTACAAAGCTCTCGGTAATGTATTCCTCAAGTTCATTGATGAGACCATCAGCAGCAGCCTAGGATCACAGTGAAAATAACAAAGAAAAAGAACCAAAGGGGGAGAGATAATGAGACTCATCAAGTAGCTTGTCTAGCCCCATGTGCAGTGACACTAATGACAGGTGACAGTAATTGACGCGTGACAGTAACATCCCAGACAGAGGCGGTTATATAGACGGTGGCCCACTCACAGCAATGTTGTGGTCGGTGGGCTCGCTCCCGTTGAGGTAGTGCTGGGTGAAGAACTGAGACAGCTGGGTCTGGATGCGACCCAGGGGCTGGTTCTGGCCGTGGAGCAGCAAGACCAGGTCCACCATGGAGAAGTTCTGACACACCAGGGTCAGTAGGTCTCCAAAGAAACCTGAGGGAGAGAGACAACTGTGTGGACATGGAACAAAAACATTTGAGGAAGAGAGAGAGCATGGGAGAAAAAGAGGGAACGTGGGAGAAAGAGATTATACTTCATAGACAGAAACAGGAAGAGAGAGCAAGGTTCAAGAAAAAGGGATAGAGAGAAAAAAGAAAGCACACAAGACAGAAACTCTTACCCATGGCGTCCCCTGTGCCGGGTGTGAAGATGTTGCTGGTCTCAGAGAGCCTCTGGATGAACTGGGCGATGCTCTCAGTGTTGCTCTGGGGAGAGCCCAGGGAGCCCATCATGGTGGACAGGACCCCCTGTACAATCCCAGTGAACAACTCCGGATTCAGGGCCTCTCCCTGGGCCCCGGCACCGTCCCCCGTGGGAGGGTTAGGGGTGGTCCCGGGTGGAGGGGGGGGGGTACCAGAGGCAGGGGGCTGGGGGGCACTGTTGGGGGGTGGTGGGAAGACTGGTCCGGAGGCCTGAGATGGAGAGCGAGATTATGGATGATGGACAGGGAGAAAATAAAAATGTATCATATGAAAGATATGTTGTTAAGATGCCATTAAGGTATTCTTACAACTAACACGTCAGTTAACTGGGGGATGATGTAATCTTGGTTTCAACCACTGTTGTAACAGGCTCTACTGCTCTGTGTCCTAATCCACAGAATACCCTTGGAACAAACTCCGATCCAGACACTGACCTGCATGAAGTCAGACACTCCTTGGACGAAGGCGGGCACTCCAGGCATAGTCACAGTGATGGAGGGTCCCATGGCCCCAGGAACTGCCCCTGTGGTCCCCAGGAGAGAGCCCAGGAGCTGGGCCAGGTCAGGGGGAGCTCCCTGGGGCATGGTGGGGATGGCTCCGGGCTGGCCTGGGGGAACAGTGGTGCCAGGGGCAGGAGTGGGTATAGGGCCAGAGGAGGATGAGGAGGAAGAAGAAGAGTTGGAGGAGGATGAGGAGAAGGTATGAGAAGCAGAGGAGAAGGTATGAGAGGCAGAGGTGGCGGCTGTTTGACCAGCTGGGGGAGGAAGAAAGGAACAAAATTAGAGTCGGCTAACAGTACACTTAACACTTCAAACAGAGGATTCACTTTTAGTGTGATTGGTAACTATGCAAACCCCCCAAAAAAAAAAATATATATTTACAAATAAGAGGTTTGAAAGGTGGGGTGTATACCCATCTGTCCAGGTATCAGGAGTTGTCCCACCAGTCCACTGATCATCTGATTGAGGGCAGCAGGAGGGAAGGGCTGTGGGGGAGAGGTCATAGGTCAACAGTTAACGTTAGCATATAATGCAAACATGGCGATGTCATTAAGATTTCAGAGCACTACAGCTTAAGACAATTGGTACTGTCGATGGAAATGCCCACAACGACTAGCAAACACGAATGCCTCCTACTGAAATTCCAAGTCTGACAACTTCTTGTCAAAACTTGACTGAAATCTACAAGACATTAATCCCAGTCCTGTACTAAACCCATAGGGCACCAAACCCCCCTATAACAAACATGCTCACCTGTCCTGGTTGCTGACCCATCATGGGTGGCACGCTAGTCCTCAGGTTGATGGTGGCCCCCCGGGTGCCAAAGACTGGTGGAGGGATCCTGGGAGCAAAGGCGGGCCGGGTGAACACCACCCTGGCCTGGGGGGCCCCGGGAGAAGGCGGAGGGGGGGCTGTGGGGGTGGTGGTGGGGGTGTTAGGGCCGGTGGTGGTTGTGGAAGAGGTAGCAGTGGAGCCTGGGGGGTGGGCTGGGGGGGTTGGCCAGGGATGGCGCCCCCGGTGGCAGCAGCTACAGCCTCTGTGTACTGGGCGATCTGCTGCACGATGGACTGCATGAAGTCTGGATTCATCTGAACACCAGGAGGCATCTGGAAGCCTGGGGAGAGAGTATAAGAAAAGGTTTCTTTGTGCCTTGAATATTGGATTCAGGATCTCTGGTTTACGGGGCTTTACTCTAGTCCGCAGTTATTCGGAGATACAACCAGAGGTACTAAAACATCATCATGAAGTGTTACCAACACTCACCTGGCTGACCCATTCCTGCAACATTTGGCTGTCCAGCTGCCTGAGGAACACCAGAGTCTGTAAACACACACAGGCAATGTTTGAACTGTAAACCGTGTGTAAAAACAAATGGACACTATGGTTTAACAAGCACTTAAAAAATAACGACCAAAATTGAACGAGACCTATCGATTTGAGCAGTACAGGGACCTGACTTTCAGTCAAAGAAAGAAAACTTTCTCTCAGAAAACACCATTTGGCAATAGGGAATAAATGCAATGGTAGAGTTATTCACTTCCAATGGGCCATTTGCGGACGAGAAACGGATGGACAAGTTGTGGTAAAGCATTCAATCAGTGGCGGGTAGGGGACAACACACCGTCCGTGTTCATCTGCATCATGACCACCGGCATTGTCTGGTGGCTGATCCTGATGACCCGGGGGCCGGGCTGTCCCTGTCCAGCCTGCTGATTGGACGGGGGAGGCTGTGAGGGGGAAGTCTGTCCCTGACCTGGCTGGTCCGAATGGCCGGGGGTCTGACTGGGCTGGGCCTGTCCGTCTGTAGCTGGTCTGCCATTGGACGCCATTGTGACCGTGGCTCCCAGGTTCATCTGCAGATGAGTTTCAAAATGTCATTGAAGTACTGTGTTCCATTGGCAAACTATATCAAATAAATGTAAAACTAACCAAAGTTTACATACACCTTATCCAAATACATTTAAACTCAGTTTTTCCACAATTCCTGACATTTAATCCTGGTAAAAATTCCCTGTCTTAGGTCAGTTAGGATCACCACTTTATTTTAAGAATGTGAAATGTCAGAATAATAGTAGAGTTATGATTTATTTCAGCTTTTATTTCTTTCATCACATTCCCAGTGGGTCAGAAGTTCACATACACTCAATTAGTATTTGGTACCATTGCCTTTAAATTGTTTAACTTTGGTCAAACGTTTGGGTAGCCTTCCACAAGCTTCCCACAATAAGTTGGGTGAATTTTGGCCCATTCCCCTGACAGAGCTGGTGTAACTGAGTCAGGTTTGTAGACCTCCTTGCTCGCACACACTTTTTTAGTTCTGTCCAGAGCTTTGTGAAGGCCACTCCAATACCTTGACTTTGTTGTCCTTCAGCCATTTTTCCACAACTTTGGAAGTATGCTTGGGGTTATTGTCCATTTGGAAGACCCATTTGCGACCAAGCTTTAACTTCCTGACTGATGTCTTGAGATGTTGCTTCAATATATCCACATAATTGTCCTTTCTCATGATGCCATCTATTTTGTGAAGTGCACCAGTCCCTCCTGCAGGAAAGCAACCCCACAACATGATGCCGTCACCTCCGTGCTTCACGGTTGGGATGGTGTTCTTCGGCTTGCAAGCCTCCCCCTTTTTCCTCCAAATATAACGATGGTCATTATGGCCAAACAGTTCCATTTTTGTTTCATCAGACCAGAGGACATCTCAAAAAAGTACAATCTTTGTCCTCATGTGCAGTTGCAGTGGCTTTTTTTGGCGGTTTTGGATTAGTGGCTTCTTCCTTGCTGAGCGGCCTTTCAGGTTATGTCGATATACTGTAGATATAGATTATTTTGTATCAGATTCCTCCAGCATCTTCACCATTGCTGTTGTTCTGGGATTGATTTCCACTTTTCGCACCAAAGTACGTTCATCTCTAGGAGACAGAACGCGTCTCCTTCCTGAGCGGTATGACTCCTGCGAGGTCGCATGTTTCGACTTGCGTACTATTGTTTGTACAGATGAACGTGGTACCTTCAGGCGTTTGGAAATCGCTCCCAAGGATGAACCAGTCTTGTGGAGGTTTACAAATGTTTATTTTCTGAGGTCTTGGCTGATTTCCCCATGATGTCAAGCAAAGAGGCACTGAGTTTGAAGGTAGGCCTTGAAATACATCCACAGGTATACCTCCAATTGACTCAAATGATGTCAATTAGCCTATCAGAAGCTTCTAAAGCCATGATATTTTCTGGAATTGTCCAAGTTGTTTAAAAGGCACACTCAACTTAGTATATGTAAACTACTGACCCACTGGAATTGTGATATAGTGAATTATAAGTGAAATAATCTGTCTGTAAACAATTGTTGGAAAAATTTTGTGTCATGCACAAAGTAGATGTCCTAACCAACTTGCCAAAACTATAGTTTGTTAACAAGAATTTGGTGGAGTGGTTGAAAAACGAGTTAATGACTCCAACCGAAGTGTATGTAAACCTCCAACTGTAACTAAATACACTACCGGTCAGAAGATTTAGAACACCTACTCATTCAAGGGTCTTTATTTGTACAATTTTCGACATAGTAGAATAATAATCAAGACATCAAAACTACGAAATAACACATGGAATCATGTAGTAACCAAAAGAATTGTTAAACAAATCAAAATATATTTAATATTTGGGTTTCTTCAAAGTTTCCACCCTTTGCCTTGATGACAGCTTTGCACACGCTTGGCATTCTCCCAACCAGCTTCATGAGGTAGTCACCTGGAATGCATTTCAATTAACAGGTGTGCCTTGTTAAAAGTTAATTTGTGGGATTTCCTGCCTTCTGAATGCATTTGAGCCAATCAGTTGTGTGGTGACAAGGTAGGGGTGGTATACAGAAGATAGCCTTATTTGGTAAAAGACCAGCTCAAATAAGCAAAGAAAAACGACCGTCTATCATTACTTTAAGACATGACGGTCAGTCAATACGGAAAATGTCAAGAACTTTTAAAGTTTCTTCAAGTGCAGTCGCAAAAACCATCAAACACTATGATGAAACTGGCTCTCATGAGGACCACCACAGGAAAGGAAGACCCAGAGTTACCTCTGCAGAAAATAAGTTCATTAGATTTACCAGCTTTAGAAATTGCAGCCCAAATAAATGCTTCAGAGTTCAAGTAACAGACACATCTCAACATCAACTGTTCAGAGGAGGCCTGCAAAGAAACCACTACTAAAGGACACCAATAATAAGAAGAGACTTGCTTGGGCCAAGAAACACGAGCGATGGACATTAACTTGTTGGAAATGTGTCCTTTGGTCTGGAGTCCAAATTTGAGATTTTTGGTTCCAAACGCTATGTCTTTGTGAGATGCGGTGTGGCTGAACGGATGATCTCTGCATGTGTATTTCCCAATGTAAAGAATAGAGGAGGTGGTGTTATGGTGTGGGGATGCTTTGCTGGTGACACTGTCTGATTTATTTAGAATTCAAGGCACACTTAACCAGCATGGCTACCACAGCATTCTGCAGCGATACACCATCCCATCTGGTTTGGGCTAAGTGGATTTATAATTTGTTTTTCAACAGGACAATGACCCAGCACACCTCCAGGCTGTGTAAAGGCTACTTTACCAAGAGGGAGAGGGATGGAGTGCTGTATCAGATGACCTGGCCTCCACAACCCCCCGACCTCAACCAAATAGAGATGGTTTGAGATGAGTCTGGCTGCAGAGTTTTTTTATTTTACCTTTATTTAACTAGGCAAGTCAGTTAAGAACAAATTCTTATTTTCAATGACGGCCTAACTGCCTGTTCAGGGGCAGAACGACAGATTTGAACCTTGTCAGCTCGGGATTTGAACTTGAAACCTTTCGGTTACTAGTCCAACACTAACCACTAGGCTACCCTGCTGCCCCAAAATGAAGGAGTGAAGGACGTTTGGTTACCACATGATTCCATGTGTGTTATTTCAGAGTTTTGATGTCTTCACTATTATTCTACAATGTACAAAATTAGTAAAAATAAAGAAAATCCCTTGAATGAGTAGGCGTTCTAAAACATTTGACCGGTAATGTACATAAGACAGAAATAATGTAATAGGTGTAAGTGTCTGCCAGGTCACAGCAAAACAAGTTTGACAATGGGATACAACGCAAACTAACATGTAGCGGGATGTGATGGTGCACGGCTCCAGGCATGGACACTGGGGAGGTGTAGTGAGACATTGGCCGGATCACATGTAAGTGGCGTGGGGCGGGACTCAACAGGTTGCAGCGCAGGTCACTAAGGGCAACCAGGGCATTGCCCAGGAGACGGAGGGCCTCCCCCACCAGGTTGAGAATCCGCTGATCCTCCTCTCTTTCCTGTGTGTGACAAGAAAAGGGCTTAAGCCATTTTCTGAGAATGTGTGTTTTGATATTTTATTCAGGTAGTCATGTGGGGAAAGTGACAAGTATTGTAAGAGTCCAACTAGAATACAAGGCAAAACAGTAAACGCTCATTACTTTCTATGTCTGATCAGTGCATGTGAATTGTACCTAACCACAAAGCACTAAGTTATGAGGAATGCAGTGGTGAAAAGCTTACGGTGTTGGCGTATTCTGCAGTGGTAGCAGACTCTAGGATAGAGTGTGTTCTCTGGACGAATGGCTGAAGCCTCTCCTCCACCCTCCTCAGCTCTGACAGCATCTCTACCAGCTCTGCTGGGCTGGGGTGACTTTCAAGGGGAGAGGGGATGAGTTATCCTTACATGCATCACAGGTTTTCTAATAACAACCACGATGTCTAAAGTCAAGTCTCATGTGCTGATGTTAATGGGAGATTCTGTGCGAAAGTGAACATTTTGCATGCAGGTCTCAAGTTCTGGATTAAGCCCTATTCTTCTTAATTCACAATAAAATGCCCAGTTTGATAACTTTTGAATTAATCCAGCATCCTTTTTATTCAGTATAGAGCAACAAAAAACATGCAGGACAGCGATAGTTAGCAATAATGTCTTACTTGGGTCCAGCTTGGGCGGCTCCCTCTGTTTGAGTGGAGGAAGAGAAGGATGGCGGGGGAGTAGATGAAGGTGGAGATGTGTCCATGGGCTGGGTGGAGGGAGAGGTAGTGGAGGAGGAAGAGGGAGGAGGTGCAGCAGCAGAATCCGGTTGGGTTGAGGTTCCGCTTGGTTGATCCTGAGATTGAGCGACAGGGTAGCAGGCAAGGGGAGGATGTTGCTCAGTCATCTTAATTGAATTACTTCAAACTCAAATAGACCTGCTTCCTGAGACTGCCTAGAATATCTTCAAGTAACATTTTGTCAAAATACTTATGTTTCACGTTTGAGCCAGTGTATTCATTAAAAATAGGTCTGTACTGTGGGTATTCCTAGTTGTTCTCATCTTTATAACTTAACACCTCACCTCCATCCTCTCGATGAGAGCAGTGGTGTCCCTCAGCAGGTTCTCAGCCAATAGCAGTCTCAGCCTGGGCTCACTCTGCACCGATTGGTCCATATCAATGTGCACATTCATGGAACCATTGCTCTGTGACAACAAGAGTATTAGTTGACAGCTACTCAACATGTTTATTCATAGCATTTTGTGTATATATAGAAATTGATAGATAAAATCCATAAATGAGGATGTATACTATGTTATAAATCATATATTTGATTTCTTACCCCGGTGCTGGTGCTGACTCTGGCATTCCTAGCATTCTCACCCAAACCTGACATCATTTGCTGGACTGACATCTAGTAAGAATGTAGTAGACAGTACAGGCTAGATATCAGTGCTGATTCACACCAGGCGCTCAGGAATCATTATAAACCATAGAACAAAGACAAATTTGATCCAAAAAGGGGTAACACACACACAAAAAAAAGCTGTACCTGGATCTGCTGAGGGTCCATGACGTTAACGGGGAGGTTGAAGGTCCCCAGCATGACATAGCTGTTGGCGTTGCGGTCGTGTGGGGGCACTTGGGACGTTCCCTGGGAGGTGGTAGAGGAGGGAGGCGCTCCGGCCTCCGCTCCCCCTGACCCCGAGCCTGGCTGGGAGGGCTGAGGGGGGGCCCGCTCCACCAGGTGGATGACTTTTCCATCGACGTCTGAGACAGAGGAAACAGAGAGCAAGGAATATCATCTCTATTCATGTTAGAGGACACTGGTGCTTCATCAATCTATCAGGTGATGTGCAAAGCAGCCAAACGGCTTACAGCAATTACATGATGGATACTCAAGTTCTGATGGTGTGCAGTTGTATAATAGGCTTACATCTGTGCATTACTGGCCTTGAAAGTCATGGAATAAGTGAATAAGACTTATTCTATAGATCACATATAGACAAAGATATGACTGTTTGCTGCGTTTCTGTTCTGTGTTGACAGGTGTCACTGCAGCTGTGTGCTGCTCCAGATAAAATTGTCTGGACTAATTTCATGTTTATTAGCATGTGGCCGTTTTCTATTGGTTCCAGGCAACTCCACAGACAGCATTACTCACTGTACTCTGTCAGGGTCCTCTCATCCTGCAGGACTCGGCCCTGGTAGATCAGCCTCTGTTTGTCCACAGGAATCCCAACTGAAGTGGCAATGTGCTCCTTGAACTCTTTCACTGTCAACTGAGAAAAAGACAACGGTGTGAGGATTAGGCCTATATCCAGTATACGTAAGGCTACTGTAAAAGCGCTCTGTTGGATATGAGAACGTACCTGTCCGCCTACAGTGTAACTTCGGCTCTGGGAGTCCAAAGTTTTGACAGTCACCTCTATATCAGCACCTGGTTCCTCCATGGTTACGTTTACCCTGTGTGTCAAGTAACAGGCAATAGAATATCATATCAATGCTGTCACGAATAGCATTATGTAAGGGTTAATCAATGAGGGAAATACAATATGCTTGGTTATGGAAAATATATTTCACAGCAGTTTAGATGAGAGAATGATTCAACGGTTTCATCAATTAAACTTAAATTAGGCAAACTATTAGAATTTTAGCAAACAGGAAATGGCACTGCGATTTCTGCATAGTGCACCTTTAACACATTTGCCGCTAGAAATGTGTTCATTTGCAGGTAGAAATGTGTTCCACATCCACTGAAGTAGCAAGAAAATGTACTATAGTGCTGTAGTAGTTGCCTTGGTAACCAAACCAACAGAGTTACTAGTTAAGCTAACCAAGCCATCAGTCCTAAATTGCTATTATGAAAATCGAATTAAATGTTTTCAATTCGACTTTTGCTATCAAAAATCAGCTCAAACGTAGAAAATGTAAGAATGAACTATAGCCGTTGAATTCTACCATGCTGATGTATCGTGCATTATAGAAAATGCTCTTGAAGCCAATCATAAACGAGTATTCAACAATATCCATGGTATAAATGTGGCTAATATAATTTCAATTGGGTAATTACCTAGCTAACTTTAACGTTAGCTAGCTACTGCCTAAACAAAGATACTGTGTGGTCTAACGTTAACTATGGCAGCTACCATGAGCGTTATCTAGCTAAAATGGCTAGCTAGCCGAATGGCTAACATCCTTGCCTTGAAGCAAACACGGTCAAACAAAACATTTACGTCCGCGTTCTCTTGATATTAACTGTAGATGGAACTTATACAAATGTGATGGTCCAATCAATTTCTCACGAATATTGACAAAAAACGACAGTGAAACGTGTAGCTAGGTATCTCACATCTACGTTAGCTTTTAGCCAGCAGTTAGCGAGCTAGCCTTGAGCTAACGTTACCATTAGCTGTATGAAATCAGCTAACGTTAGCTAGCTAGTTATTTACTTACTTGATAGCTCCTATCTGTGAAGTTAAATATTCCGATTTCAACTGAATGTTTACCGATTATTCAGTGTGGCATGTAAAGCTAACTAGTTCCTCCTATGATGATAGTAACTGCGGTTCAAGTAACGTGACATATGATTAGCTACCAGAACAGCTGTGACGTTTCAAACATACAGTAACAAATGGGACGTGCTCATTAAGTCAGTTCAACATGTTTAGCTTATATCTGCTAAATGGATTTGCTAGCCAGCTAGATAATATCCCCAGTACAGTTACAGTAGTAGATGAAGGTAAAGTGTGGATGTTTTTGTTAAACCAGGCCTGTATGAAATTAGGGAAACCAAGAGGTCCAAGACCTCATTAACAAAGTGAGACATGATTTCCTCTTTCTTTACAAGGCATCCCATCAAAGTGAACAGGGCTTCCTGTTCCAACGAAGGCCTGAGACCGCTGGGATTATCAATTCACAGTTATGTCGTGATTGAGAGAGGAAGAGCCTGACAGGGGATTGAACCAGTAATCCTATATTCATATTACTGGAAGGTGACAGTATAATAAAAGGGAAACAAAGTGCTTCTTTTTACCTTTGTTTGAGTCTCGTTTGTTGTTTGATAAATGCAAGATAAGTAGGGGTTGAAAAGCAGAAAGATGTGTCTGTCCTATACAAAAAAAGTATATACTATGCAAAAAAAATAGAATCTGCTGATAAATAAATGCTGTCTGAGTTTGCATGTTTTGGCTAAAGCCAAAATAGGCATGGTACACTTCTGGGAGAAGAGCCTGTTGCTGTGTGCATGTTAATAATACTGGCTTCTTCTCTATCTCCTAATTGAACAGAAACTATAATCAAGAGACTAACCACTAGAGCATTTTCTAGTATGTAATATGGTGGATGACTACCAGGAACTAGTTTAGAGAACTGAAATTGGGACTTGAACAGTGGCTCCTACAGCACAGGTGAGCATCTCATAGACACTGCCACAAAAGCCAGCTCTGTGCAGAACCATACATTTAAAAATATCCTTGTGCATCCAGAGAGCAAGAGCAGAGCTGCAATAGGGCGTGCCACAAAAAGCCTGGGCCTCTGGGCAGAGGCAGTACAACATACACAGGGGGTCAAAACCTGGGGTGTATTCATTAAACATGTTGTTTCAAAACGTTATACAACAGAAAACGTTTATTCGAAACGAAAAACGAGAGTTTCTATTGGACAAATTCTGGTATGTCCCACCCTGTTTTGTTTGCTTCCGTTGGGTTCTTAAACGGTAAACCGCTCCCGTTGCAAGACGTAATGAATACACCCCTGCTGCTCAGGGCAATCGGAAAAGACATGAATGAAGTCACTTTGTAGTTGGACTGAAATGCACCCTTCCATTCCGTTTTTTCCTCTGGATTTGGAGAGTAGCCTAGCCAGGAGCCCAACCTGATGTAACGGTTAATGGATTCCAGCCTCCTTGGAGAGTGAACTGATCAGAACATAGATATAGCCTGAACATAAGGTGGATAGACTATGGTAAACTACCTTGGTGGGTCTGTGACTGGAACCCGCTCCTCCTGTCTTTCTTCCTCAGACTCGTCAGTGTCGTAATCTCTTCTCCTCCTCCTCGGTGGCAGTAGAGGATTTAGGCATAGGCGGCATGGGCGCCCTGATTCTAGTTTGTGAGCTAGGCAGGCTACTGCTTGGGAAGGTCTTCCAATCAGAAGTACGAGATGGGGTGGGGGCGGGGGTAGGTTGACCTCAGTTCTCCCCACTGGATGCCCGAGGTAGGGGGAGCAGAGGGAATCTATCAAATAGCGCACCTCTAACTTTGTACAGTACTAATGCAATTTGTAATACAATTAGTTGTGCAATTTAGTTTTTGTGTTTCTTGTTTGAAGTGCAATAGTGTAAAAAGCAGGTTCTCTTCTTTATAGGTGTGTTTGTGTATTTGTGTGATAGGATTTGTGCAATTTAGTTTTATTTGTATGTTTTTTGTTAGCAATAGGGTAATAGTGTAATAATTTGATTATCTTTTCTATTTGTCTTTGTTACTTCTTTTTGATATTTATTAGTCTTATTTTTGTATATATATTTCTAGTTTTAAATGTTATGATTATGTATTTGTGTTGTTCCAAATGCCTGAATAAAAACTACAGTTAGTGCAGAATGGTGCTATTTATGTTGGGGGGGGGGGTCGCCCAGGGAGCAATACAAGCCAGAACTGCCACTGTGGCGATCTATCACTGACCATTGGATCGAACATGTATAGCTGGATGGTCCATTACGCAGGTAATCTGCAAATTCTTCCCAGGATGACTAATCTCCAACATTTGTGTAGCTGCCAGTGTCTGTTAAATCTTCACCCGCCGAGACATCGGAGTTTACTAAATTGCGGTCCTTGTCTGCCATGTTTCCACGTGCGAATTCAGCTAGCCAGCTAACTTTATGATTTGAATTTAAGTGGAAACTGACCAGCTAGTCATCTAGCTTTAAATAGTTAGGAAGTTAATTAACGAAAGAGACATTTTGCAGAAAGCCACCTCTTCAGACTCATAAACCAGTTTACATTTACAAATAATTTGATGTTATTCAGAAAAGCAGGGGGGAAAACACTTGAAAAGGAGTGCAGTGCATCTACTCAAAATGTTTCAGGTCTTCTTCGGCTTGTAATCCTTTCACCTGCACCGAAGTGGCTGGTGTGAGGTTCTGTGTTATACACTATAGCCCTTACCATATCATATGTGATGGAATATTATTTGCTGTTGGCTTGTGTGGGTATGTATCTGTGTTACGCAACATAGCTGACTTGAGACATTGTTAACAGTTTCAGGGCCATGGGCCTTTCTCATGATGGAAAAATACAGAATAACATGAAGACAGGAACTGTGCAATGAGTTGTGGGGGCACATTCAGAACGTAGTGTTGCGAGAACAAACTGTCTTTTTTTTGTTAGATAACAGGAGCCAGGTGTGAGATAACTGTATTGAGTGTGTGAGCGCATAGATATTCTACAGTTCTTGCCTACTCCCTTTGTTATAATAAATATCGGAGCGCTACCATCTGCCTCCTGTGTCAGCATTTGGGTCTCGCTTGTGCCCTTATACATACCTTGAGTGATGGGAGAAGTCATTGAGTGGGAACAGACTAGAATGGTAACAAAGAATGACATGTAGCTACAACGTGATGAGGATAGCTAGCTAATATTTTTCTAGCTAGCTACAGTAACTAACATTCTTTGTTAGTGAGGTGATACTAACTATATTAGCTAGCTCAGACTATGAAACTCTGAAAATCAGGGTCTAAACAGCTCTCCAATATATAATTAAAGCATGCTTTTATAAGAACTATACTTGCCAATGCCATAACGAAGTTGTAGAATAACTTTCCTTGTCTGTAATTACACGGTACACTCACGATCAAAAGCTGAAGGACAATTACCCATGAAACCCAGGACTTTGACACTAATAACTCCCAGGAAAGGTTTTGTGGTTGGCTTCTATGGTGAACATGCTCACTCAGTCTCTGTTAAAATCCCCATTGAAACGGTCGCGCACAGTACGTGTGGTACTGAATCACTATTCAAAGGTAACACATACACCAAATGAATGGTGTGATTGGTAAGATTTTTTTTAATACCTTTTAATGGAGTGATTGGTGGCTAATTGGTTGCACCCTCCCCTGACAATTTTTTGGTGTTGTCAAACAGCCACTTTGGTGCAGGTGAAAGTATTACAAGCCGAGGAAGACCTGAAACATTTGAGTAGATGCACTGCACTCCTTTTCAAGTGTTTCCCCCCCTGCTTTTCTGAATAACATCAAATTATTTGTAAATGTAAACTGGTTTATGAGTCTGAAGAGGTGGCTTTCTGCAAAATGTCTCTTTCGTTAATTAACTTCCTAACTATTTAAAGCTAGATGACTAGCTGGTCAGTTTCCACTTAAATTCAAATCATAAAGTTAGCTGGCTAGGTGAATTCGCACGTGGAAACATGGCAGACAAGGACCGCAATTTAGTAAACTCCGATGTCTCGGCGGGTGAAGATTTAACAGACACTGTCAGCTACACAAATGGAGATTCGTCATCCTGGGAAGAATTTGCAGATTACCTGCGTAGTGTGCCAATCCAGCCATACATTTACGTGTATTTACAATATGTGGATAACTACAAATACCTAGGTGTCTGGCTAGACTGTAAACTCCCCTTCCAGACGCACATTAAGCATCTCCAATCAAAAATTAAATCTAGAATCGGCTTCCTATTTCACAACAAAGCTTCCTTCACTCATGCTGCCAAACATACCCTCGTAAAACTGACCATCCTACCGATCCTTGACTTTGGCGATGTCATCTATAAAATAGCCTCCAACACTATACTCAGCAAACTGGATGTAGTCTATCACAGTGCCATCCGTTTTGTCACCAAAGCCCCATATACTACCCACCACTGCGACCTGTACGCTCTCGTTGGCTGGCCCTCGCTTCATACTCGTCGCCAAAGCCACTGGCTACAGGTTATCTACAAGTCTCTGCTAGGTAAAGCCCCACCCTAGCTCAGCTGGCTGGTCACCATAGCAGCACCCACTCATAGCACAGGCTCCAGCAGGTATATCTCACTGGTCACCCCCAAAGCCAATTCCTGGTTGGTCGCCTTTCCTTCCAGTTCTCTGCTGCCACTGACTGGAACGAACTGCAAAAATCACTGAAGCTGGAGATTCCCATCTCCCTCACTAGCCTTAAGAACCAGCTGTCAGAGCAGCTCACAGATCACTGCACCTGTTCATAACCCATCTGTATACAGCCCATCTATCTAGCTCATTCCCATACGGTATTTATTTATTTTGCTCCTTTTGCACCACAGTATCTCTACTTGCACATCCATCTTTTGCACATCTACTATTCCAGTGTTTAATTGCCTTATTGTAATTACTTCGCCACCATGGCCTATTTATTGCGTTAACTCCCTTATTTGCACTCACTGTATAGACTTTGTTTTCTTTTTTTCTACTGTATTATTGACCTGTGTGTTTTGTTCATTCCATGTGTAACTCTGTGTTGTTGTATGTGTCGAACTGCTATGCTTAATCTTGGCCAGGTCGCAGTTGCAAATGAGAACTTGTTCTCAACTAGCTTATGTAACGGATGTGAAACGGCTAGCTAGTTAGCGGTGGTGCGCGCTAAATAACGTTTCAATCGGTGGCGTCACTTGCTCAGAGACCTTGAAGTAGTGGTTCCCCTTGTGGGGACGGTACAAAGTTATACTGTTACACTTACCTGGTTAAATAAAGGTTAAATAAAAAATAATTCGATCCAATGGTCGGAGACCCCCCCCCAACAAAAAAAAATAGCACCATTCTGCACTAACTGTAGTTTTTATTCAGACATTTGTAACAAAACATAATCATAACATTTAAAACGATAAATATATATACAAAAAAATATATATACAAAAATAAGACTCATCAAAAAGTGACAAATAGAAATCAAATAAATACGAATAAAAAATAATTGGATTATTACACTATTACCCTATTGCTAACAAAAAACACGCAGTAGCCTGGGTAGCTCACAAACTAGAATCAGGTCGCCTACTCCGACAAGGTTAATTGACCAACAATCCCACACGGTGACAGATCGTTGACATTACGTGCAAATGAGCGATAGAAAACCGATCGCGCAAATGTCACCATTCGGAAAATATATATATAATATATATAATAATATATTAAAGATTTTGCATGCGTCCCATGCCGCCCCCGGCAAGATGCCGCCCTAAATCCGCCACTGCCACAGAGGAGGAGGAGAAGAGATTACGACACCGAAGAGTCCGAGGAAGAAAGACAGGAGGAGCGGGTTCCAGTCACAGACCCACCAAGGTAGTTTACCATAGTCTATCCACCTTATGTTCAGGCTATATCTATGTTCTGATCAGTTCACTCTCCAAGGAGGCTGGAATCCATTAACGTTACATCAGGTTGGGCTCCTGGCTAGGCTACTCTCCAAATCCAGAGGAAAACAAACGGAATGGAAGGGTGCATTTCAGGTCATGTCCAAAGTGACTTCATTCATGTCTTTTCCGATTTCCCTGAGCAGTAGGGGTGTAATTCATTACGTCTTGCAACGGAAACGGTTTACCGTTTAAGCACCCAACGGAAGCAAACGAAACGGGGCGGGACATACCAGAATCTGTCCAATAGAAACGCTCGTTTTCCGTTTCAAATAAACAGTTTATTTTGTAAAACGTTTTGAAACAGAATAGGCTTAATGAATGCACCCCAGGTCTTGATCCTCGGTGTATGCTGTACTGCCTCTGCCCAGAGGCCCAGGCTTTTTGTGGCACGCTCTATTACAGCTCTGATCTCTGGATGCACAAGGATGTTTTTAAATGTATGGTTCTGCACAGAGCTGGTTTTTGTGGCAGTGTCTATTAGATGCCCACATGTGCTGTAGGAGCCACTGTTCAAGTCCCAATTTCAGTTCTCTAAACTAGTTCCTGGTAGTCATCCAGGGGTGGCAGGGTAGCCTAGTGGTTAGAGTGTTGGACTAGTAACCGGAAGGTTGCAAGGTCAAACCCCCGACCTGACAAGGTACAAATTAGTCGTTCTGCCCCTGAACAGACAGTTAACCCACTGTTCCTAGGCTGTCATTGAAAATAAGAATTTGTTCTTAACTGACTTGCCTAGTTAAATAAAGGTTAAAAAAAATATTACAGATTCGATTTTTGTTTGCATAGTATTTTGTATAGGACAGGCACATCTTTCTGCTTTTCAACCCCATATGTATCTTGCATTTCTCAAACAACAAACAAGACTCAAACAAAGTTAAAAAGGAGCACTTTGTTTCCCTTTTATTATACTGTCACCTTCCAGTAATATGAACATAGTTCACGCCCCACTCGGGCTCTTCTTCCCTTTTATTATACTGTCACCTTCCAGTAATATGAATATAGGATTACTGGTTCAATCCCCTGTCAGGCTCTTCCTCTCTCAATCACGACATAACTGTGAATTGATAATCCCAGCGGTCTCAGGCCTTCGTTGGAACAGGAAGCCCTGTTCACTTTGATGGGATGCCTTGTAAAGAAAGAGGAAATCATGTCTCACTTTGTTAATGAGGTCTTGGACCTCTTGGTTTCCCCTAATTTCATACAGGCCTGGTTTAACAAAAACATCCACACTTTACCTTCATCTACTACTGTAACTGTACTGGGGATATTATCTAGCTGGCTAGCAAATCCATTTAGCAGATATAAGCTAAACATGTTGAACTGACTTAATGAGCACGTCCCATTTGTTACTGTATGTTTGAAACGTCACAGCTGTTCTGGTAGCTAATCATATGTCACGTTACTTGAACCGCAGTTACTATCATCATAGGAGGAACTAGTTAGCTTTACATGCCACACTGAATAATCGGTAAACATTCAGTTGAAATCGGAATATTTAACTTCACAGATAGGAGCGATAAAGTAATTAAGTAAGTAACTAGCTAGGTGGTCGGTAGATAGCTCGCTAACTTCATACAGCTAATGGTAACGTTAGCTAAAAGCTAACGTAGCTGTGAGATACCTAGCTACAAGTTTCACTGTCCTATTTTGTCAATATTCGTGTGAAATTGATTGGACCATCACTTTTGTATAAGTTCCATCTACAATTAAAATTGATTTCTATCAAGAGAACGCTGACATGAAAAGTTTTTGTTTGACCGTGTTTGCTTCAAGGCAAGGATGTTAGCCATTCAGCTAGCTAGCTATTTTCGCTAGATAACTGTGGCAGCTTCCATGAACGTTAACGTTAGACCGCATAGTATCTTTGTTTAGGCAGTAGCTAGCTAACTACCCAATGAAAGTTATATTAGCCACATAACAAGGATATTGTTTTATATTCGTTTATGATTGGCTTCAAGAGCATTTTCTATAATGCACGGTACGGTACATCAGCATGGTAGAATTCAATGGCTTATAGTTCACTCTTACATTTTCTACGTTTGAGCTGATTTTTGATAGCAAATGTCGAATTGAAAACATTATTGAATTTTTCATACTAGCAATTTAGGACTGATGGCTTGGTTAGCTTAACTAGTAACTCTGTTGGTTTGGTTACCAAGGCAACTACTACAGCACTATAGTACATTTTCTTGCTACTTCAGTGGATTGTGGAACACATTTCTACCTGCAAATTAACACATTTCTAGCGGCAAATGTGTTAAAGGTGCACTATGCAGAAATCGCTGTGCCATTTCCTGTTTGCTAAAATTCTAATAGTTTGCCTAATTTAAGTTTAATGACAAAACAGTTTCGAGAATCATTGTATAATCTAAACTGCTGTGAAGTATATTTTCCATAACCAAGCATATTGTATTTTCAGCTGTTTGAAGCTGGTGTACTAAACGGAGAGTAAAAGATGCAAAAACCAAACTTAAGAGCGGAAGCATAGAAATAGTGCACATAGAACATATTTACAACATACACTTGCTTTCAATGAGAACAACAGATCTATAACTCACATTTCTATGTGAATTTGGTCAGTTCGCAGCTCAGGGCTCTATGCCCAACTCTGGAAGAGTAGTTCTGCTAGCGCTTAGCCCCTCATTGATTAACCCTTACATAATGCTATTCATGACAGCATTGATATGATACTCTATTCTATTGCCTGTTACTTGACACACAGGGTAAACATAACCATGGAGGAACCAGGTGCTGATATAGAGGTGACTGTCAAAACTTTGGACTCCCAGAGCCGAAGTTACACTATAGGCGGACAGGTACGTTCTAATTTCCAACAGAGCGCTTTTACAGTAGCCTTACGTATACTGGATATAGGCCTAATCCTCACACCGTTGTCTTTTTCTCAGTTGACAGTGAAAGAGTTCAAGGAGCACATTGCCACTTCAGTGGACAAACAGGCTGATCTACCAGGGCCGAGTTCTGCAGGATGAGAGGACCCTGACAGAGTACAGTGAGTAATGCTGTGTGTCTGTGGAGTTTCCTGGAATCAATACAAAACGGCCACATGCTAATAAACATGAAATTAGTCCAGACAATTTTATCTGGAGCAGCACACAGCTGCAGTGACACATCTGTCAACACAGAACAGAAATGCAGCAAACTGTCAGACATCTTTGTCTATATGTGATCTATAGAATAACTCTCCTATTCCCTTATTCCATGACTTTCAAGGCCAGTAATGCACAGATGTAAGCCTATTATACAACTGCACACCATCAGAACTTGAGTATCCATCATGTAATTGCTGTAAGCCGTTTGGCTGCTTTGCACATCACCTGATAGATTGATGAAGCACCAGTGTCCTCTAAATACACCGTAATCAATGAGCAACAGAATATAATATATGGTTCACTGGCGGCCCTTGGCACCTTAATTGGGGTGGACGGGCTCATAGTAATGGTTGGAATGGAATCAATGGAATGGTATCGACACATCAAACACATGTTTTCCATGTGTTTGATGCCATTCCATTCACCACATTCCAGCCATTATTATGAGCCGTCCTCCCCTCAGCAGCCTCCAGTGATATTGTTGTATAATTTTACAAGATGTCATTTTCCTCTTCTAACATGGAAAAAGATGGCCTCACAGCTTTCAGTGAATACTTTTGTATGATTTTGTCATCGTATGGGCATCATTATTTAAGCATTTAGCCTACCCACTGGGCACACCACGTGGTATAGCCAGCAGCATACCACCCTGCATACCACTGCTGGCTTGCTTTTGAAGCTAAGCAGGGTTGGTCCTAGTCAGTCCCTGGATGGGAGACCAGATGCTGCTGGTGTTGGAAGGCCAGTAGGAGGCACTCTCTAAAAAATATCCCAATGCCCCAGGGCAGAGATTGGGGACACTGCCCTGTGTAGGGTGCTGTCTTTCGGATGGGATGTTAAACGGGTGTCCTGGCTCTCTGAGGTCATTAAAGATCCCATGGCACTTATCGTAAGAGTAGGGGTGTTAAACCCCGGTGTCCTGGCTAAATTCACAATCTGGCCCTCAAACCATCACGGGCCCCTAATAATCCCCAGTTTACAATTGGCTCATTCATCCCCCTGTAATTATTCCCCAGGTCGTTGATGTAAATGAGAATGTGTTCTCAGTCAACTTACCTAGTAAAATAACGGATAAATAAAATAAAATAAAATTTGACTTGGGTAATATTTGGTTGAGATGTTGATCAATGAGATTACGACCTATATTCACTCACACAAAAAGACAGCCAAAAGTTAGTTGAATTTCCAATATGTTATCACTATGCTTTCAACCATTTGAAGAGCACAGCCTAATTCCATTTTGAAAACAATGTCAGATTATTTAGTTGTCACCCATGACTTAATCCCCAAAAGTGATTATTCATCATGACTGGGCCATAAACAATAACTAGTAATACTGTATAATCAAAAAAAGGTTCAAATTCCACCTTTCTGGTAAAAAAAATATTATAAATCAAATTTATTTCAAATCAAATCAAATTTATTTATATAGCCCTTCGTACATCAGCTGATATCTCAAAGTGCTGTACACAAACCCAGCCTAAAACCCCAAACAGCAAGCAATGCAGGTGTAGAAGCACGGTGGCTAGGAAAAACTCCCTAGAAAGGCCAAAACCTAGGAAGAAACCTAGAGAGGAACCAGGCTATGTGGGGTGGCCAGTCCTCTTCTGGCTGTGCCGGGTGGAGATTATAACAGAACATGGCCAAGATGTTCAAATGTTCATAAATGACCAGCATGGTCAATAATTAAGGCAGAACAGTTGAAACTGGAGCAGCAGCACAGTCAGGTGGAAGTTGAAACTGGAGCAGCAATGGCCAGGTGGACTGGGGACAGCAAGGAGTCATCATGTCAGGTAGTCCTGGGGCATGGTCCTAGGGCTCAGGTCAGTTGAAACTGGAACAGCAGCATGGCCAGGTGGACTGGGGACAGCAAGGAGTCATCATGTCAGGTAGTCCTGGAGCTCAGGTCCTAGGGCTCAGGTCCTCTAGAGAGAGAAAAAAGAGAGAAGGAGAGAATTAAAGCCACTTAGATTCACACAGGACACCAATAGGACAGGAGAAGTACTCGATATAACAAACTGACCCCAGCCCCGACACATAAACTACTGCAGCATAAATACTGGAGGCTGAGACAGGAGGGGTCAGGAGACACTGTGGCCCCATCCGAGTCACCCCCGACAGGGCCAAACAGGAAGGATATAACCCCACCCACTTTGCCAAAGCACAGCCCCCACACCACTAGAGGGATATCTTCAACCACCAACTTACCATCCTGAGACAAGGCTGAGTATAGCCCACAAAGATCTCCGCCACGGCACAACCCAAGGGTTGGTGTGAACCAGGGATGACCACAACAGTGAATCAACCCACTCAGGTGACGCACCCCCTCCAGGGACGGCATGAGAGAGCCCCAGTAAGCCAGTGACCCAGCCCCTGTAATAGGGTTAGAGGCAGAGAATCCCAGTGGAAAGAGGGGAACCGGCCAGGCAGAGACAGCAAGGTGTCGTTGAGGTGTCGTCACTTTTGAGAACACAAGCTCAAGTACACAGTACAAATATGATAAAAATAAAATATTTTTTACTCAACAAAACTGCATGAATATAGCTTGAAATGACTTATATGCTTTATAAATATAGCATAATCAAATTATAAAATTACTAAGATTTCACCTTCCTTTTAACTGTGAAATGCATATTTGTATGTTTAGTGTTAGAGAAAATGGGCATGTTTTCTGAAGGTCTCTTTTGATCAAAACGTCTGCCCCAATCACTGTGAACGTCTCACAGACCTTTAGCTTGGCTTCCTGAACTCGTTAGGAACTTACCTTTCATAACATTTTGTCCATCTATGACAGAAAATTGATTTTTTTTGTTTAAAGCCTATGAATTATTTTTACATCAATGGCTATAAATCGATCTCTGAATGCGCTACCGTGATGAAATCATTTTCTCCTGCTGCGCTAGGATGTTGGTTGCATGTAATGATTGCAGGCATGTGCTTTGTCCGTGGCTCAGTTGCTGTGACGTGGTGTTCAGCCAGGAGTTGATGAACAGTCCAAAAAGCGATGTCACACAGGCTCAGTAATACTAATGTGTTGGTGTGAACCAGGGCTGTCGCTCAGTGGAAGCCATTTTCGATCTACGGTATCCACAGAGCGATTTATAAGTGAAAATGTCGGTCGGTACCAGAACCATGCAGGACCCTTAACCATCTAGCAGGTTTTAAAAGCACAGCAAAGTTCTAATGGGAATACAATGTCAGAAATGTTGTTTATTTATACAACAGATTGTGTTATCACTGTGCTTCATCTAATAGCAGAACCAAATGACCTGGGATTGCAGTTTAGATTACATTAAAAAAGACATGGGGCAAGTGATCAATTCCGTTTGAGATGTTACGCATGTTATGTTATGCATTCGGAAAGTATTCAGAACCCTTGACCTTTCCACATTTTGTTATGTTACAGCCTTATTCTTAAATTGATGAGGAAAAAGCCAATCTACACACAATACCCCATAATGACAAAGCAAAAACAGATTTTTAGACGTGTTAGAAAATGTATAAAACTGAAATATCACATTTACATAAGTATTCAGACCCTTTGTTGAAGCACCTTTGGTAGCGATTACAGCTTTGACTCTTCTTGGGTCTGACGCTACAAGCTTGGCACACCTGTATTTGGGGAGTTTCTCCCATTCTTATCTGCAGATCCTCTCAAGCTCTGTCAGGTTGGATGTGGACCGTTGCTGCACAGCTATTTTCAGGTCTCTCCAGAGATGTTCGATCGGGTTCAAGTCCGGGCTCTGGCTGGGCCACTCAAGGACATTCAGAGACTTATCCCGAAACCACTCATGCGTTGTCTTGGCTGTGTTGTCCCTGTTAGACTGGGGTGAATGTTCACCTTCGGAGGTCCTGAGGACTCTAGAGAAGGTTTTCATTAAGGATCTCTCTGTACTTTGTTTGGTTCATCTTTCCCTCGATCCTGACTATGATATGACAAATCCTACCATGGTCAGTGCAGACGCCAGTAGTTATGGGTTAGGATGGTCCTACTACAGAAACACAGTGGACAGTTAAAGCCAGTAGCTTATTGCTCCAGGACTCTCACAGATGCAAATAAGCGCCATGGACAGATAGAAAAGGAGTGACTGGGCATATGAGAAGTTTACCAGATATCTGTATGGCCTAGATACATTCACACTGCAGAGTGATCAAACTTCTTATTCCACTAATAAACTGTGAAGACCTTGACTTAGTGCCTGTCAGAGACGGTTCATGCGCATGATGTGTTATAACCCTACAGCCAAGTATGTGCCGGGGAAACGGCTTGTTATAGCATATACCCTTTCCAGACATCCCCAGTCAGCCGTTACACAAGATATCGCAGGGCTGACCAGTGAAATCGAGGCCTATAAGGATGCAGTTCATAAGGATGCAGTTCATACAGCATGGCCTATCTCAACCAACAAGCTGGATGTCGTCAAGAAGGAGACCCAACCAGATGCAGAGCTGCAGATGGTGAAACACTATGTGACAACAGGATGCCCTAAGTATGCAGCCAAAGTACCAGACAAGGTGCAAGCCTACTACACCCCCCGACAGAACCTCTCAATGACACAAGGACTAATGTTGTATGGAGATAGAATAGTAGTACCACAAAATATGAGAACTGAAATGTTAAAGCGCATACTCAACAGCCATCAGGGCGTTGTGGAGGGCCGGGAGCGAGCTACAGGTAGTGTGTGGTGGCCTTGAATAAGTAAAAACAGGAAATGGTCAGGAAATAGTCCGTACATGCAAAGACTGCCACGAGTCCGAACCTACTCAGAGGAGGGAGCCTCTGATCACCACTCCACTCCCCAGTCGCCCATGGGAAAGAATAGCAGCTGACATATGTGAGCTCAACAAGCAAAACTACTTGGTAGTTGTGGAGTATTTTTCTAGATGTATATAGAAATATCTTACCTCAAAGACGTGTCAGGAGAAACTACAAGAGCTAAACTGAAGAACATCTTCGCCTGTTTAGGATGCCCAAATATTCTAATTACAGACAATGCTCCACAGTTCTCAGCTAGAGCTTTCACGCAATTCTCTAAGGACTATGATTTCAGACACATTACCACCAACCCTCCCTACGCCCAAGCAAATGGTGAAGCAGAGAGAGCAGTGCAGACAGCCAAAGGGATCCTGAAACAGACTGACCCATTCCTAGCGCTCCTACAGAGCAACACCACAGCCCAGCACAGCTCCGCACCACAGTCCCCACCCTGGAGGTTAACCTACAACCAGCGTGGCCAGACCTCCAGCAGGTGAGACGTGTTGACCTATAGAGCAAAGCAGAGCTTCATGCGTGTCTACAACAACAGGTATAAAGTCAGAACCCCTTCCAGAACTCCAGCACTGTCACACCCTGATCTGTTTCACCTGTCTTTGTGCTTGTCTCCACTCCCCCTCCAGGTGTCGCCCATCTTCCCCATTATCCCCTGTGTATTTATACCTGTGTTCTCTGTTTGTCTGTTGCCAGTTTGTCTTGTTTGTCAAGTCAATCAGTGTGTTTTGTTGTCAGCTCCTGCTTTTCCCAGTCTCTTTTTCTCGCCCTCCTGGTTTTGACCCTTGCCTGTCCTGACTCTGAGCCCGCCTGTCTGACCACTCTGCCTGCCCCTGAGCCTGCCTGCCGACCTGTACCTTTGTCCCATCTCTGCATTGTTGACCTCTGCCTGCCTGCTGTCCGGTACCGTTGCCCCACCTCTGGTTTACTGACCCCTGCCTGCCTTGACCTGTCTTTTGCCTGCCCCTGTTGGAATATTAAACCATTGTCAATTCGACTGCTTCAGTGCTTCCAACAGTGTGACACACCCAGGTCATACATGGTCCCGACAGATACGGGAGTGCTGCGCAGGAATCCACGCCACCTGAAACCACTCCGCAGTGCTTCAGAGACTTGTCAAAAGGGTGGAGAGGAACACCCAGAGTGTGACACAGAGTTGCACTTACCTATTCCAGGTGCCCACCTCCTGTCACAGAACCAAAGACTCCAGTACACAGGACTTCTTGTGGTACAGTTGTCAAACCACCAGACAGATATGGAGAGCATAACGCACAGCCTGCATAATGTGACAGAAGAACCCCACTGCAGCTATGAATGTGACTGGCAGTCCACCCAGCTCACCGTAGGGTAATATATAGTTAGTGTTGAAGAAACAACAACTGTTTTTATGGAATGTTAAAGACAGAAAATTAGTTGATGTTTCATGAGTTGTTGAACTTTAAAGACAGAAAAGTTTGTTTATGAATTCATATGTTGAGGCAAGTTAATTACAGAGTGATGAACTATAAACATTGTGTTGTGTTGATTTTAGAAACATATGTCTTGAAAGGGTGATGTGTTGTATTGGAACTATTTTATTATAGTGCATGGCACAGGTATGTTCATGACGTCATATTCAAGGTGATTGGGCAAGTTGGTCCGCGTGCATCCGTCGTAACATTGAAGACAGTCTCCTGTGTTACGTTACTTATTGTTTCGTTAAAGTCAACCAAAGTGATATTCACCTCAAGATTCTTCTCATAAAGCATAACACTACAGTGACCATGATAACATCATCCGGTGGTTGAAATTTCACCCTCAAAACATCCGTTTAAGGTTGATTACTTTTTTCATCTCTAATGTATTTTCCACATAGGTTCCATGTCACGATTACATTGACAAGTTACGTTGAAACAATGTTGATTCAACCAGTTTGTGCCTAATGATCAGATGTGCTTTTCAGCATTACATTTGGAACTTTATCGGTGTGACGTTGCTGGTATGTATATAGAGAGAGAGAATTAAATAATGTCAGGCATATTCCATTAAGAGACAAAGAACCCCTGAAATGTTGATCCGACTATACCAATTGGAAGCAGTGTTCTCTTTGTTATCCTCAAAACGTTAACACGACTCAAATGAATATGCACAATATTGTTATTCACAAATCAGAAAACAAGGACGTCCTATGAAGGTCTACCTGTTCAGGCTCACATTTTCAGGAAAACTCCTGGCCCTAATGCTT
The DNA here is from genome assembly GCF_018296145.1 of Oncorhynchus tshawytscha. NCBI lineage: Eukaryota > Metazoa > Chordata > Actinopteri > Salmoniformes > Salmonidae > Oncorhynchus > Oncorhynchus tshawytscha. Next base: position 9,780,794 of record NC_056451.1, on the reverse strand, counting down.
ACAACAAGGATAATTCATTACATTGACACTGCTTGGTAGTTACTCTAGCGCTGTGATACTGTCTTACAAAACAAGAACCTGTGGGATGTGCATTACCAGTGTAGACTGCAGAAATGACAGTCATATTGAAACCCATCCACCAACATGGGGGCTGATGGAGGGTGAGGAGAATAGGTGTAGAAGCAGGCCTATTTCCTAAAATTGGATCAAAGTTAAACACTTCTTACTTTAAAGGCCACCCACCCAAAAAGACTTATAGGTAATAATATTGACATTTTTCGGTCCCGCTTCATAAACCATGGTACAAAACCGTTTTGGTATGTGGGCCTTTGGACTATGTGGGATGGTGGAAAGTTGTGCTAACAAGAAAGTGGTTAATGATTACCACAATCCTAAAAAGTTTAAAGCTCAGTCCGGACACAGAAAGATCAAGCCTAGAAAAAGCACTCAATTACCAGGTTTCTTTTAGGCCACAAGTTGATTTGAAGTAGTTCAGGTATGTTAGAGGCCATGGGTAGTTGGGTCAGCTCTTCACCCCCTGCTCCCAACCAGTCTTCCTATCTACAAGCAGTCTCAATACCCGACAGGTAAGAGAGAGATGCAGATGCGATATCTGTTTTTAGTACTATTGACCTATTAATTAGGTTCCTATGCACAAGCGATGATATATCAAAACCTCATGAGCCCTTCATGATAATTCTCAAAAGATTATTTTGGTCTTTAATTTATTTACAAAAAACATGTGACCCATAATTAAGTTTTATTATATTTAACCTTAATTTTTAAAGGGAGTCATTGGGTTACACACACATACAGTGGGGCAAAAAAGTATTTAGTCAGCCACCAATTGTGCAAGTTCTCCCACTTAAAAAGATGAGAGGCCTGTAATTTTTTTCATAGGTACACTTCAACTATGACAGACAAAATGAGAAAAAAAATCCAGAAAATCACATTGTAGTATTTTTTTATGAATTTATTTGCAAATTATGGTGGAAAATAAGTATTTGGTCACCTACAAACAAGCAAGATTTCTGGCTCTCACAGACCTGTAACTTCTTCTTTAAGAGGCTCCTCTGTCCTCCACTCGTTACCTGTATTAATGGAACCTGTTTGAACTTGTTATCAGTATAAAAGACACCTGTCCACAACCTTAAACAGTCACACTCCAAACTCCACTATGGCCAAGACCAAAGAGCTGTCAAAGGACACCAGAAACAAAATTGTAGACCTGCACCAGGCTGGGAAGACTGAATCTGCAATAGGTAAGCAGCTTGGTTTGAAGAAATAAACTGTGGGAGCAATTATTAGGAAATGGAAGACATACAAGACCACTGATAATCTCCCTCGATCTGGGGCTCCACGCAAGATCTCACCCCGTGGGGTCAAAATGGTCACAAGAACGGTGAGCAAAAATCCCAGAACCACCTAGTGAATGACCTGCAGAGAGCTGGGACCAAAGTAACAAAGCCTACCATCAGTAACGCACTACGCCGCCAAGGACTCAAATCCTGCAGTGCCAGACGTGTCCCCCTGCTTAAGCCAGTACATGTCCAGGCCCGTCTGAAGTTTGCTAGAGAGCATTTGGATGATCCAGAAGAAGATTGGGAGAATGTCATATGGTCAGATGAAACCAAAATAGAACTATTTGGTAAAAACTCAACTCGTCGTGTTTGGAGGACAAAGAATGCTGAGTTGCATCCAAAGAACACCATACCTACTGTGAAGCATGGGGGTGGAAACATCATGCGCTGGGGCTGTTTTTCTGCAAAGGGACCAGGACGACTGATCCGTGTAAAGGAAAGAATGAATGGGGCCATGTATTGTGAGATTTGAGTGAAAACCTCCTTCCATCAGCAAGGGCATTGAAGATGAAACGTGGCTGGGTCTTTCAGCATGATAATGATCCCAAACACACCGCCCGGGCAACGAAGCAGTGGCTCCGTAAGAAGCATTTCAAGGTCCTGGAGTGGCCTAGCCAGTCTCCAGATCTCAACCCCCATAGAAAATCTTTGGAGGGAGTTGAAAGTCCGTGTTGTCCAGCAACAGCCCAAAAACATCACTGCTCTAGAGGAGATCTGCTTGGAGGAATGGGCCAAAATACCAGCAACAGTATGTGAAAACCTTGTGAAGACTTACAGAAAACGTTTGACCTCTGTCATTGCCAACGAAGGGTATATAAAATAGTATTGAGAAACTTTTGTTATTGACCAAATACTTATTTTCCACCATAATTTGCAAATAAATTCATAAAAAATCCTACAATGTGATTTTCTGGATTTTTTTTTTCTCATTTTTTTTCTCATTTTGTCTGTCATAGTTGAAGTGTACCTATGATGAAAATTACACTCATCTTTTTAAGTGGGAGAATTTGCACAATTGGTGGCTGACTAAATACTTTTTTGCCCCACTGTACAAGGAGTCAACTTTGAGTAAAAACGGACAATGAGTCACTTTTACAAGTGAGCCCTGCAAACATCATACAAAATGCAGTTTGCTGTACAGACTTCCCACCATATGTGGTTTGACTTGAAAGTGTTGTAATTGGAGTCTTACAAGCATACAGTATATGGTTTACAGAAAATCCACATGATTTCACAATTCATTTCTTTTTTCTGTAATGGCTGGATATGGACAGCACCTCAACAAATGGTTTTTCAGTTTCAGATGTAGTTTTTGAATTATTTCACATTTATCACCTTGGCCTTTCCCTTGTCATCTTACACTTTCCCCACCCACTGTTTTCTCACTCTGGTGGTCATTTTTTTGTCAGTAATGTTTTAAAATAGATGTTTTCTTTCCTATAATTCTGCCCTTCTCTCTTTTCTTCCTTCCTTTCTCTCTCTCGCTCTCTCACTCACAGTATCTTGGCAAATGGTACATCATTGCAGCGGCTGGTGTGAAGGAGTCGGATGTGCAAGCTGTTCAGACAGATGGACAGCACTGTGTTTCACCTGAATCAGACCTCTGAAAAGGCACTACTGTTGACCGGAGCCATGCGCGTTTAAGAGACCAGCTAAAACGCCATGCGCGTTTTAGCTGACACACAATCATACTGGCAGAGAAGCCCACTTGGGGAATGTCCCAATAATCTCTCCTTCCTGAAGTGTGCACTTGTTCACTACTCCCCAGGAATATAAAAGCATTGGATTTGGATATGCATGGGCTAAAGGGAGTTTCTTTTAACAGTAATGAGAAACGGAAGAAGAGAGCGATTATTTGGAACACGTCCTTGGTCTGTTTCTGACCCAGATTTGACCCAGTTGTACACAGTTCAACAGGCTTAATTACACCGTATATGGCGTTGCAATGCTTGTGGACTATTCTACCCTGACTAACATTTTCAAAGCGTCAGTGTTGTTTACAAAATTACAGTAGACGCTGTCTGTGTGATAATGCACATATCTTTCCATTTTAGGGGTGGTCATTGCGTTATGAAAAACTGGACCTATACTATTCAGTCTGGAAAAGATTATTTGACATCACAAGGTAACTCACAACCACTCCCACTAACTTAGGTGCAACTTTTAATTAGAGTTTTCTTTTCTTATCTCAGACTTTGAATGGGCCAATGAGTATCTCGGCCCATAGAAAAAGTATTGGGACAGTGACATGTTTTTTTGTTGTTTTGGCTCTGTACTCCAGCACTTTGGATTTTAAATGATACAATGACTGTGAAGTTAAAGTGAGTGCAGACTGTCAGCTTTAATTTGAGGGTATTTTGATCCATATCGTGTGAACCGTTTAGAAATTACAGCACATTTTGTACATCGTTCCCCCATTTTAGGGGACCAAAAGTATTGGGACAAATTCACTTATGTGTATTAAAGTAGTGCAAAAGTTTAGTATTTGGTCCCAAAGTTAGACACGCAAATATCATACCCCCAAAACATGATAACCTCTCACCATTACAATGTCAGGAGAGGTTAGCGTTTTTTGGGGGGGGTATGATAGAGGCTTAACAAACTTTCTCACTCACTCAAAAAGTGCTGTACTTTCTAAACGGTTAAATCGATATGGTTCAAAATACCCTCAAATTAAAGCTGGCAGTCTGCACTTCATACAGAGCCAAAACAACAACAAATGTTCCACTGTCCCAATACTTTTGGAGCTCACTGTATGTGTGAACAAAACTTGAGCAAAATTATGTTAGCCCATTGAATAATTAATTCCCTGTTGGTTTGACACAGGCAGGCCTGAGCTGCAAACTCTAGTGTGGAGTGGAGAGTGGCTGAACTGCAACCAGTGTATCCTGCTGCAGGAGATGGAGCGTCACTTGGATCCACTAGAGACACACAACACCCTCAACAGATTCATGCTTTACGGTCAGCAAAGGAGTCATCAATGATTCCATACTGTGATGGAATACCAGGAATCGAAGCAAAGCTGAGAATCTAAGAATTGAGATGCATACTATTATTAATACATCACATTGCTGTTTAATTAATTATTGCATGCATACAATGTACATATTACATTTGATGTGTTTTAAATTGTATAACAAGGACATGGTATAGCTGCCCAAAGGGTTAATGTGCTTAGAGATGCAAAGAATATTTGCATGTTTGCACTGTGGTCCTCAATGAAAATCGTGACAGTGCCTTATTGGATAATAAAGTGGGGAAGGCGTTTCGGACCCAAACGGCTTGTATAAACATGGACAGATTTGTCCATCTCCCTCAAGAGAAAGGTTTCTGGTTTTGGTACATAATCTAACCTAACTATAGAACAAATGGACTTGGACCACCAGAGAAAATATATATTTTCTAATATCTAAAATAGCATATGTCTCATTGAACTGTTTTATTTATATATATATATTATATATGTGTGTGTTTCTTTCAGATATATATATATATATATGTGTGTGTGTGTATGTTTCTTTCAGAGCTTTGTCATTTAAACAAGGCGTAGCACTGAGGTAAGAATCAAAATTATTCATTCACTTTTATGTTTATGCACTTATCACTACTGCTCTTCCATTTTGTGGTTATTAGATTACATTTGCTCATCCATCGCCACAATCTATTACAGGCTGCCTGCTATGTGTTGGAGTCTTCCATCAAGATCATGCTATGCATCGAAATAGGTTTCCTTTTGAGAGTTTATTATTAGCGTATTGCCCACTCTAACTTTGATCTAACTCAGAAACGTGGAACTAATTCAAATGAAGAACTCTCCTCTCATTTCCCATGTGTAATAGTAAAAACAAAGTGGAACTAATTCAAATGAAGAACTCTCCTCTCATTTCCCATGTGTAATAGTAAAAACAAAGTGGAACTAATTCAAATGAAGAACTCTCCTCTCATTTCCCATGTGTAATAGTAAAAACAAAGTGGAACTAATTCAAATGAAGAACTCTCCTCTCATTTCCCATGTGTAATAGTAAAAACAAATAAACAGAAAAAAAGAACAGCTTCTCCAAGTCTATTCCAAAGTCTCAGAATGTTTAGAATGGCACTAATGACCGAGGCGTAGACGTCTCAGCATTTTCCATTGCTCATTTAAACTTGCAGTGACATGGCACACAGTTATCAAGTTTTCGAAGAAGGGCCTATTTCCAGGCAAATATTTCAATTTCACGCATTTCTCTTTTTGTGAGGGATGACTTAACTGTCATGGTTCACTGAACTGCATTGTTCCACTCTTTTTGCCTACCTCCATCAGTGGAGGCTGCTGAGGGGAGGACTGCTCATAATAATGTCTGGAATGGAGTCAATGGAATGGCATGAAACACCTTTGACTCCATTCCAGCCATTATTATGAGCAGTCCTCCCCTCAGCAGCCTCCGTTGACCTCTATCTAAATACCATTCATCAATTTAGAAAAGAATCCAGGGCTAGTTTACCGGGGGAGTAGCCTCCCACGCAGTTACACTTACAGTGCAGGGGAAATTCCCATGATGCTGCAGACGGAGCAGAGGCTCAGAGCACACTGTCGTTCACAACTAGAGTGGTCATCCACAGTTCTCTTCTTCATTTGCTCTAATGTAATAATACACAGGGTGACTGAAAGCAGAAACGGTGAAATTTGCTTTCACTTGTCCTTTTATTTCTTGTAAGGTTATTTCTTTGACCTGCAGTTCGAAATCAAGAAAATATGGGTATATGAAGGGGTAGACTAGGGATTTGGGGTGCATTGGATACATTGTACATGTCATTTCTATGGCTTAAATACAATAACATTTGAGGCCAGACTCCCATGTCTGGTCCTATAAAAACACCTACAGTATACACTACATAGCTAACAATGTCACCATTCAAGTACCTCTGTGTTTCAACTATGCCCGGGGCTAATATGAATGTCAGAAAATATCCTGAAACCATGATGAAATCCTTGTCTCGCTCCCTCCCCCTCTCCACTTATCTCTCTGATTTACGCACTTTCAAAGACTTGTGACGCACCAACATGAAGACACTTGACTTCCCAGATGCACTTTGGCATGAAACAACTTGTTGACCGACAGAAAGTACAGAGTACAGTGTAAGAATTTACTTCCTGTCTCTGTCAGAATGACTTTAGATCCTTACCTTTCTCTCACCTGTACGATGTCCATAATAGGACAGCCTCAATCTCAGCAGGACATCTTTCAGTCTCAGTAGGACTTGTTTCAATAAGTTAATATAGTCACAGTACGGCAGAGATTCTATTCCCAGTGTGTTCCTCTTCATTTCAGTATAGTTTCTCAAATATCAATGCCATTTACAGTATATGAAAACATATCTTGTTAAGCCCAAGAATAGGAAGTCAAACTCCCCTGCATAATATTTCATTACTGTCAAACGATGGTTCTTCCAGCCCACCTCTAACACAGCTGATTGTTGTTGAGCAGTTCGCTAGTTATATTGATGAGCAGTTCACTAGTGAAACACTAATCAGATGGTAGTGCTGGGCAGAAACACCCTTTAGTTCTCCCTGACCAGGAATGGTGACCGCTGGTGTATATACCAATATTGAGCCGAACACATCTACGAAGCTGTACAGATTGACATCAAATGATCTAAAACTGGACAGAAACTGATCAATGATATGAAACTGGACAGAAACTGATCAATGATCTAAAACAGAACAGAAACAGAATAGAAACTGAACAGAACATGATTAGATTGATGCCAGAAGGTTTCTGCTTTCAACAACAGTAGTGCCTGAACTTCTGCATTTCAGGAAGATGGGGAAAAGACTTAAAGGCTAACATGATTGAAGGCCTTGTCTGAGAACTTTGCCTGCATTGGGTAAGCACCTAAACCGTCTGTGGCATGTCAAGAAAAGCACAGGTTGATTGGGGATGCCCCATGGAGCAAGAAACCAAGAGCAGGAAAGTTACATAGAAATCTACCAACAAACGCTCTCTCCTTCTCTCGCTCTCACTTTCGCTCTCTCCACTTTCTAAAAGTTACTTTCAGTCCTGTTTATGAAATCAACAGTGTTCAACTTCACGCATCTGCATTTCCATACCCTATGGCTATTTCCATACCCCATGTATAAGGAATCAAGGTAAGACCTAAGTGCAGACTGTGTGAAGTAACCATGTTTAATGACAGGTCAAGGCAGGTACGGGTCGATAATCCAGAGTGGGAGCCAAGGTACAGGACGGCAGGCAGACGGGCTCAGAGTCAGGACAGGCAATGGTCAAAACCTGGAGGGTGAGAAAAGAGACTGGGGAAAAGCAGGATCTGAGAAACAAAACGCTGGTTCACTTGACAAACAAGACGACCTGGCAACAGACAAACAGAGAACACAGGTATAAGTACCCAGGGGATAATGGGGAAGATGGGCGACACCTGGAGGGGGTGGAGACCAGCACAAGGACCGATGAAACAGATCAGGGCATGACACTGGCTATTTCCATGCCCTATGTATGTAAAGTCAGATTGAGTCACTGTGGCTGCCAGCTGGTTTATGAAACCATGAAGAAAACTCCCTGTCATGTTTTTGTACCTGTGGAACCCACTGACACTGACCTATAAATATGTGTGGGAAATCACATGCCACCCACATCTGTCAATGTTGTGCCTGACTCATCTGTAGCCTTACTAGCCTATAGTTCCTCGCCACAGGGATGATAGTGGTTCTGTCACCTTCTCTTTGTCTGTACTGTCATACTTGAATAAAAGTAAAGATACCTTAATAGAAAATGACTCAAGTAAAAGTGAAAGAGAACTGAATTTTAAAACGGATTCTAAATGCATTTGACATGTTGAATATGTGAAGCTATGGTAAATTTGATAGTTTGCAAATGTGATACGCAGACAATGTATGCAATATCCACCACATTGAAACAGAATATATAAATATTGAATTTGAATTTTCAATTAAGTTGTAATATAATTTTAAATCTGAATGCAATATTCATTCAATTACTTTTTCAAATCATGAAATACAAGTTAAATTGATTAATTCTATGATTAAATGTGTGCATTACAAATGTAAAAATATTGCATTTGAATTCAGTATCTTAATGTAAATTTAAAAAATGTTGAATTCAAATATAGTTTCTGTTGTATTGAAATCGCTCTGTAATTGCTCCAATCGTTCCTTTTCTGTTCCGCATCTGAAATGTACTTTTGGGTGTCAGGAGAAATGTATGGGAGTAAAAAGTACATATTTTCTTTAGGAATGTAGTGGAGTAAAAGTGTTAAAAACATTTTGAAATGGTAAAGTGATCAATATTATAAAAATAAAAAAACAGCTGAAAACCCGATGTTTCCATGTCAAATGGTTTTGTTATTTTTCAGTCTTCTGTGATGTATATAAAGTGTAATATTGGGATGCAAACTCAAAATAGAATACATTTAAACCAGATCTGACATGGTGCAGGTGTCTTCTTTTTTTTAAAGACCATAACCAATGTGTGTGAGGTGTATGCTTTGGTTTCAAAGTAGATTTGTTTAAGACTACCAAGAACACTCTGTGACCCTAATTTAGCCCACTGCAGTAAAAAGTAGTGCTTCAAAGTATTTTTCTTAGGGTAAATCCATTTGAATTCAGTCGCTTTTTGAAAGCATCCCTTTTGATTTAAACAAAAAATGTCATACATGTATGCCACCATACCATGAAACATCCATGTCTTCATCACCGGAAAATATAGATCATGTAAAATAGGGTCTAAACTACAATTTATGGGGGGAAAAATCTGAGTTTATGCATTCAAACTCAAACGTTTGAGGTTCTTGTGTTGTGCTCGCCATCCGTTGAGACACAACATGCTCTTGAATACAGGGTGGGTGTCATTTCAATCATAGAAATATTATTCATAGAATGGACATATCCCTTCAGACCACTGCAATTTAGCTGGTACACCATTGACATTTTAATTGAATTGACATTTTTACTTCTAATTACTACTACAAAGATAGTCACCGGTCCACCTACTGTTGAATGTAAACTTACATTTTTATTCTATTATCTATAGTTCTATGATTTCAATAGGTTTCCTATGGAAGATTGACAGTATCATTTAAAAAACATATTCCCATTCAAGACAAAGGAGATGATTGTGGACTACAAGAAAAAGGAGAACCAAGCACGCCACCATTCTCATTGATGGAGCTGTAGTGGAGCAGGTTGAGAGCTTCAAGTTCCTTGGTGTCCACATCACCAACAAACTAACGTGGTCCAAGCACAACAATACAGTCGTGAAGAGGGCACGACAAAACCTATTCCCCCTCAGGAGTCTGAAAAGATTTGCCATGGATCCTCAGATCCTCAAGGTTCTACAGCTGCACCATCAAGAGCATCCTGACTGGTTGCATCACTGCCTGGTCTGGCAACTGCTCGGCCTCCGACTGTAAGGCACTACAGAGGGTAGTGTGTACGGCCCAGTACATCACTGGGGAAAAGCTTCCTGCCATCCAGGACCTCTATACCAGGCAGTGTCAGAGGAAGGCCCTAAAAATTGTCAAAGACTCCAGCCACCCTAGTCATAGGCTGTTCTCTCTGCTACCGCAGGGCAAGTGGTAACGGAGTGCCAAGTCTAAGTCCAAGAGGCTTCTGAACAGCTTCTACCCCCAAGCCAAAAAGACTCCTGAACATCTAATCAAATGGTTGCATTGCCCCCCCCTTTTACACTGCTGCTACTCTCTGTTACTATCTACTTTAATAACTCTACCTACATGTACATATTACCTCGACTAACCGGTTCTCCCGCACATTGACTCGGTACCGGTACCCCCTGTATATAGCCTCTCTTTTGTTATTTTACTGCTGCTCTTTAATTATTTGTTACTTTTATAAAAACATTTTTTGGTATTTTTCTTAACTGCATTGTTGGTTAAGGGCTTGTAAGGAGGCATTTCACTGTAAGTTCTACAGCTGTTGTATTCGGCGCATGTGACAAATACAATTTTAATTCTCTGATGTGTGGACTTTCGACTATCTTTTTGCACCATTTGAAAGTTGAAAATGTAATTTTATTCCCATTTTAGTACATTTATCAGCCAAAACATGACACCCACCCTGTATTCAAGAGCATGTTGTGTCTCAACCGATGGTGGGCACAACACAAGAACCTCAGGTTGTAGTTTAGACCCTATTTTACATAATCTATCTGAATATGATTTTTTTTTTGATAATTGACATACTGTATATGGTTAGAAAATGGCAAGAAATGATTGAATAGGCTGACACCCCTGTTTGTAAGCTTTTAAATGATATCAGTCTCAACCATTTGTCGTTTCCAGTGATGAAGACATGGATGCCTCATGGTATGGTGGGGTATAAAAAAATATGTCAACTTTTATCTATTTAATAAAATCACCTTTTAATAATAATATTCACCTTTTATCTATTTGATGTTTTCGCATTCAGGTCTAAAAAGTCACTTTCTGAGCACTTCTACAATTGGCCAATATGGATGACAGGTTTTGTTGCTATCAAAAAGGGTGCTGTCAGAAAGTTACTTTACAACACTATCTACAGTATTACATAAAATAATGGATAAAATACCTGCTTTTATTGATTGTTTAAATTCATTTTTTTGTTGACATAAAAAAAAAACATGTTCTCAACACAGTGGGGAAATCAAATAAATCATAGCCTTTGTGACAATCTGTTACTGCTCTTTGGCAACTTCTGCCTGGCTTGACAATGGAGTAGGCATAACCATAAACAGATCCTGGACCAGGCTAAAATACATTTTCATAGAAGAATATGACATCATCAGTTGCTAATTCAATGTGACCACAGTCAACCTAGACTTTGAGGTGGTTGTTTTAGTCCATGATGCTTTGCTTTCACTCCCTCCTTTCTTTCCAACCACAACTCCAGTGGAAGGGGGGAAACCCTGTCTAAAGAACATGTCTCTGAAATGCAGCATGGTATGAAGCAGACAGATTTGTTTGTACAAGGACAATACAAGACACACAAGGTGAGTTGAGATCCTGGTCAATGTGTTTCATTTTATTCATATCAAAGCTACTTATTTATTAACGATGTATATGTAAATTGTGGTAACACAGAATTGTGGACAGTGGACCATTGTATTTGCAATACTTTCTCATCATGTGAAATTCCTAATCTTAGACTTAATTATAGGATGTTTGGATGAGGAAAATGTGACCAAATGTAAAATCACTTGGTGATAACAGTAGTGTCCGATTTTATCATCACACAGGAATAGTCTAATGGCTCCACAGTCATATTTGGTCCAAAAACGGTGGTTGTTGTATGACTATTTAGTGGCATTTTCAATAATGAGACTTTGATAGGCAATATGATGGACCCAGTCTCATGTCCTATACCATATGACAGGTAATGCGGTCACATTGATCATTGCCAGATCATTCTCTCACTCACTATGCATACCTTCACAATTACTTGTATATTGTACAAGTGTGTAACAGGACAAATATAAGCACCCCCCCAAAAATTATTATTATTATCTTGACTATTCTTAGTCACTGTGACTGATGCATTCATGTCCAACTGAACATACCAGAGTACACTGCGTGACAGCCGTAATGTCTTGTCACAGTCACACAGTACATACCACTCTCTGCATGTTTACTACAAATTATTTTAGTGTATTTCTCTGGTAGTGAGTTCATTTATCACATGTTATTGTTTGAGCCAATAAAAGTAGCAACCCTCACTGCACATAGGGTTCAAGAGGGGAATAATCTATGTAGGTGAACTCCCAGAGTGGGGTATAATCTAAACTAAATGTTATTCAGAAGGGAGCCTAATGTTGAGGTGCTCGGACTCAAGCAGTAGCCTATGGTGGAAGATCTACAACCCACCTGCTTTATATCTATTCTAGACCCTTCAGATCTGCGAACGTTGGATTAGATAAGGATTAGGGCCGATGGGAAGTGGTAGGGAGTGAATTGGGACGGCTCTCAGTGGTTTGTGGTACGTGTGTGTTTCCCAGAGGATGAAGAGCCAACAGCACACCTCCAATTACCTGCTGCTACATGTGTGGTGCGGGTTTCTCACAGTCGCTATGGGGATTATGGTCGCAGTTCTTACAACAGTGCAAATAAACTCTTCTGACAAGGTATGTCCAATTATCATCAGTGATAGCTAGACTCTGATATGGTGATGATGATGATACATAAGGGTAGACTGATGATGATTTCAAGGTGTCACTATGTAATTTCTCTCTCCAAGAGTCATTTACCTGAATCAAAGGAGGAAAACCAGCATCCTACAAGTAAGTTGTACTGGGTTATACATACTGACGTTAATAGTTTTTTTCTGTTCTGTAAGTCATAATATTGACCAAGGCCCTGTAATATCATTCCTATCCCATATTAGACATTCGACAACAGTATATTTATTTTCATTGAACCTTTATTTAAATAGGCAAGTCAGTTAAGAAGAAATTCTTATTTAAAATGACGGCCTACCAAAAGTCACAAAGCCTCCAGTGGGGACAGGGGCTGGGATAAAAATATATATATATATATATATATATAGGACAATGACTTTAAATATTATTTATCTTTTGCAGATGGCAGTTTTTTGGCTCAATTGAATTCATCAAAGGGTAAGTAAAGCATTGCTATTTCCATTTCTGATTATCACTGAATGTCTAGTGTTTAAACATTGCACTGTGTGCAATATAACTCAGGTCATTGATGCATTTTCTGGAGAAAATGACATTATAAGATTGCACAAGCAGGGAGTAACACGTAAATGTTACTAGATGGATCAAAACAGGAAAATTAATGGGCTTTTGTTTTGCTTTCCAGCTCCCCGTCCCTCCTATATCCAGCTGACCATGGGTAAGCTAAACACTTCCTTTCCTAGTTTATAGGTAAGGACTTTTGGGCCTAACATTCCATGCTTGTTGCAGTTTCCTTTTTGCATCCTAAATTCATGGAACGCATGAGTTAACATTGGATCTTCTGCTGCCTGTCTGAACTTGTCAGTTCACTAAACAAGACTAGGGCCCTGTACACACTCAGGTTGTACAACTGATCTAACACATTTGACACAATGGTTGTGATACACCTAATATTTCTATACACTCAATGGTCAGTTTATTAGGTACACCATGTAGTACCGGATCGGATCCCCCTTTGCCTCCAGAACAGCCTGACTTATTCGGGGTGTGTCAGAAACATTCCACAGATATGTTGGTCCATGCTGACGCAATGGTGTCACGCAGTGGCTGTAGATTGGATGGTGGTACATTCATGCTGCCAACAGCCCGTTCCATCTCATCACGGAGATCACGGCTCTATTGGGTTGAGGTCTGGGGAATGCGCAGGCCACTCAATTAAACTGAACTCGCTGTTACGTTCCAGAAAATGTTTTTCCACTCCTCATTGTCAAGTGGTGATCGCGTGCCCACTGGAGCAACTTCTTCTTGTTTTTAGCTAACAGGAGTGGAACCCGGTGTCGACGGGTTTGAAGATATCACTGGTAGGGTTTCTGTTTGAAGAGGTAGGGTTTCAGATGTTTTCAGAAGATGGGCAGGATGTCCTAGCTTCAGGGGGAAGCTGGGTCCACCATTGGGGTGCCAGGACAGAGAAGAGCTTGGACTGGGCTTAGCGGGAGCTGCCCTCCGGCAGGGCTGGGAGGGCCAAGATATATAACATGCTTACTAACCATGAGCAGAACATATTACGACACAGTCCAACGTAATTGTATGTCTCTTATCAACAAGATGTTATGCATCTTTATTCATCAGAAAATTAGTTTGCTGCAATAGCCCATCTGTGACAAGGATCGAAAATACATTAGGGTTGTGCGACCCCTTATTTTTTCCCACATTTTAATATGCTACAGCATTATTCAAAAATGTATTCAATTGTTTTATTCCCTCATCAATCAACACACAATACTCCATAATGACAAAGCAAAACGTTTTTTTTTTAAAATAATAATAACATCACATTTAGATAAGTATTCAGACCCTTTACTCAGTACTTTGTTGAAGCACCTTTGGCAGCGATTACAGCATCAAGTCTTCTTGGGTATGACGCTATAAGCTTGGCACACCTGTATTTGGGGAGTTTCTCCCATTCTTCTCTGCAGTTCCTCTCAAGCTCTGTCAGGTTGGATGGGGAGCATTGCTGCAGAGCTATTTTCAGGTCTCTCCAGAGATGTTTGATCGGGTTCAAGTCCGGGCTCTGGCTGGACCTTCAGAGACTTGTCCCGAAGCCACTCCTGCGTTGTCTTGGCTGTGTGCTTAGGGTCGTTGTCCTGTTGGAAGGTGAACCTTCACCCCAGTCTGAGGTCCTGAGCACTCTGGAGCAGGTTTTCATCAAGGATCTCTGTGTACTTTGCGCCGTTCATCTTTCCCTCGATCCTGACTAGTCTCCCAGTTCCTGCCACTGAAACACATCCCCACAGCATGATGCTGCCACCACCATGCTTCACCGTAGGGATGGTGCCAGGTTTCCTCCAGACGTGACGCTTGGAATTCAGGCCAAAGAGTTCAATCTTGGTTTCATCAGACCAGAGAATCTTGTTTCTCATGGTCTGAGAATCTTTAGGTGCCTTTTGGAAAACTCCAAGCGGGCTGTCATGTGGTGGAGTGCTGCAGAGATGGTTGTCCTTCTGGAAGGTTCTCCCATCTCCACAGAGGAACTCTAGAGCTCTGTCAGAGGGACCATTGGGTTCTTGGTCACCTCCCTGATCAAGGCCCTTCTCCTCCGATTGCTCAGTTTGGCTGGGCGACCAGCTCTAGGAAGAGTCTTGGTGGTTCCAAACTTCTTCCATTTAAGTATGATGGGAAGCCACAGTGTTCTTTTGGACCTTCAATGCTGCAGAAAATCGTTGGTACCCTTCCCCAGATATGTGCCTCAACACAATCCTGTCTCGGAGCTCTATGGACAATTCGTTTGACCTCATGGCTTGGTTTTTGCTCTGACATGCACTTTCAACTGTGGGACCTTATATAGACAGGTGTGTGTGCGCCTTTCCAAATCATGTCCATTCAATTTAATTTACCACAGGTGGATTCCAATCAAGTTGTAGAAACATCTCAAGGATGATCAATGGATCAGGATGCACCTGAGCTCAATTTCGAGTCTCATAGCAAAGGGTCTGAATACTTATGTAAATAAGGTATCTGTTTGTAGATATCTGTTGTTGCTTTGTCATTATGGGGTATTGTGTGTATCTTGCTGAGGGGGAAAAAATATATTTTAGAATAAGGCTGTAACGTAACAAAATGTGGAAAAGTCAAGGGGTCTGAGTACTTTCCGCAGGCACTGTATATAGAGTTTTTAAAGGGGTATTGAAAGTGTAGTTATTCAATATTTTGCCACCTGTCTGTTCAAATATATGCACAAACATACACTACATACACAAAAGTATATGGACACCCCTTAAAATGAATGGATTCGGCTATTTCAGCCACACCGTTGCTGACAGGTGTATAAAATAGAGCACACGGCCATGCAATTCCCATAGTCAAACATTGACAGTAGAATGGCCTTACTGAAGAGCTCAGTGTCTTTCAACATGGCACCGTCATAGGATGCCACCTTTTCAACAAGTCAGTTCCATTTCTGCCCTGCTAGAGCTGCCTCGATCAACTGTAAGTGCTGTTATTGTGAAGTGGAAACGTCTAGGAGCAACAACGGTTCAGCCGCGAAGTGGTAGGCCACACAAGCTCACAGAACGGGACCACTGAGTGCTGAAGCGTGTAGCGCGTACAAATTGTCTGTCCTTGGTTGCAACACTCACTTCCAAGTTCCAAACTGCCTGTTTCAGTATGACAATGCCCACGTACACAAAGCGAGGTCCATACAGAAATGGTTTGTCGAGATTGGTGTGGAAGAACTTGATTGGCATGCACAGAGCCCTGACCTCAACCCCATCGAACACCTTTGGGATGAATTGAAACGCCGACTGCAAGCCAGGTCTAATCGCCAAACATCAGTGCCCGACCTCACTAATGCTCTTGTGGCTGACTGGAAGCAAGTCCCAGCAGTAATGTTCCAACATCTAGTGGAAAGCCTTCCCAGAAGAGTGGAGGCTGTTATAGCAGCAAAGGGGGGGACCAACTCCATATTAATGCCCATGATTTTGGAATGAGATGTTCGACGAGCAGGCGTCCGCATACGTTTGGTCATGTAGTGTATATTAACCCATTGATATGATGTAAAGCGTTTTAATATTTTATTTTATTCTCTTTTATTTTCATTCCTTCTGTCTCATGTGTAGGAACATTATCTTGGGAGAATGACCATGATGCCTGTGGCTCTTGCTCCCTCGTCCTCCGCGACAACTCTGTCTACATCACATCTGAAGGCTTCTACTACATCTATGTCCAGGTCACCTTCACTAGACAGACCGGGGGAGAGGAGAAGAGGAAGGTGACTCTGTTCAAAAATGGCATTCAGAATCAGACCCAGCGAAGGAGACTGAGTGAAGCCGTGTATCACGGAGAGAAAGAAGGCACTGTATTCATGTCCAGGATGGTTAAGCTCCAACAAGGTAACAGTCTCAGCCTTGAGATAACATCCAAGAATAATAGTTTTAGGTATGGGGTAGAGAATACCCACTGGGGGGCATATCAGCTCCCCCCATATTGAGCCAACAGACATTTGTATTGAGACTTAGTTCAAGATTGAACCAACAAAAAGCTGTTAAAACATTGTTTTTAAAAAAGTGTGTGGTAGTTACTAAACTGAATTTATTTTGTGGAAACTGTAACTGTTATGCATATGCATTGTATGTTTTGCTGAACAGATTTGATTACACAATGAGATAACAGAATACTTTGTCAAACTATCTATTTGTGTGTGTGTGTGTGTGTGTGTGTGTGATTTCTTGTGATATTAATGGTATCTATCATGATGTGAATTAGTCGATGCTAGATATTATAGATGGTAAATAGATTTGATATGGAGACAGTGGTCGTGTCTGAATACCCATACAACTGTACTAAATAGTATGCAAAAATAAATAAAGAATCATTCTAAAATAGTACTCCGAATGTGTCATCTAATGGGCGACTTGCTTTGACTTCCACCGTTTATTCATTTTGGTGCAGCGCGTCAATTGATCTAATTATCAGCTGTTGTCAAACACGAGAGTTGGAAAGATGAGTGAATTCTACTAGATCAAATGCCAAAATTACTTACAGTTTAAGTATGCCACTATTCACATCCATTGTTCATATTGATGTAATTTAGCATTCAAGAGCGACACCCGTTCTCCTCCACTGGTCCCCCGTGGGAATTGAACCCACAACCCTGGTATTGCAAGCGCCATGCTCTACCAACTGAGCCAAACGGGAGGTAGCACTTACCACATGGTGGCGCTACCGCACTACAGAGAAAAGGCAGATGTCCTTCTCTGTCACTCTTGTGGTGGATTCTGCTACTATCACAGACTCAGCTTATTCAGAGACATGCAAACTAGGTCTGAAAATACCTGTACCTATTAGCATTAGAAAACTGATGTAACAGAAACACACATCAGTACTGAGTTATCACTGGCCGAAAGCTAACCAACTGGGCATAAACATGGTTGAATCAATGTGATGATGTTTAATCAAAGTACAAAAATGATTGGATTTGGAGAAAAAATAATCTCCCAACTTTTAACCTAAATAAAATGACAAGGTGAAATGTTTTGTTGATTTCACGTTGAATTCAGGATAGTTGACAACTCAACCAAATGTAAATAAAAACTAAACATTGAACTGAAGTCTGTGCCCAGTGGGAATGCACTGACACTTTAGATGCTCATTGTACAAAGAGAATCAAACAGGAACTAGCAATTGAAAACCCTCAAAACAGGAAGCCACAAAGTTGTCAGTTTCAGATTAGTCATAGTTCCTGTTCTTCTAGTCGTCTCTCCACAGAAATCTGCAATTGTACACACTTATTCACATATCCGCTACTGTATTCAATCTCCTTTAACCCTGCCTGGGCTGGGCGTCTCAGGCTCTGCACACTATAGAATTGCATAATACCTGGCAGGCTGCTTCTACCAAGTGACGTGGAGAGGATCTGTCAATATGTAGCTA
The DNA here is from genome assembly GCF_018296145.1 of Oncorhynchus tshawytscha. Taxonomy (NCBI): domain Eukaryota; kingdom Metazoa; phylum Chordata; class Actinopteri; order Salmoniformes; family Salmonidae; genus Oncorhynchus; species Oncorhynchus tshawytscha. The sequence goes on along the minus strand of NC_056451.1, from coordinate 9,762,364 downwards.
TGGGGAGAGTGACACTGTTTCGTCAACATGAAAGAGAGAAGGATACCATTGGCATTTCTCTACAAGTAGGGTGTCAACATGTTTTTTCTACTTGCACAAACACACACACAAACACACACAAGGCCTCAGGGCCAGACGGATTACCATTATGTGTACTGCGAGCATGCGCTGACCAACTGGCAAGTGTCTTCACTGACATTTTCAACCTCTCCCTGTCCGAGTCTGTAAATAGACAACCATAGTGCCTGTGACCAAGAACACTAAGGTAACCTGCCTAAATGACTACCGGCCCGTAGCACTCACATCTGTAGCCAAGTGCTTTTTATGTATTTTTTATTTTACCTTTATTTAACTAGGCAAGTCAGTAAAGAACAAATTCTTATTTTTTCAATGACGGCCTAGTGGGTTAACTGCCTGTTCAGGGGCAGAATGACAGATTTGTACCTTGTCAGCTCGGGGGTTTGAACTTGCAACCTTCGGGTTACTAGTCCACCACTCAAACCACTAGGCTACCCTGCTTTGAAAGGCTGGTCATGGCACACATCAACACCATTATCCGAGAAACCCTAGACCTACTCCAATTTGCATACCGCCCCAACAGATCCACAGATGATGCAATCTCTATTGCACTCCACACTGCCCTTTACCACCTGGACATCAATAAGCGAAGGCCCCTGGGACTAAACACCTCCCTCTGCAACTGGATTCTGGACTTCCTGATGGGCCTCCCCCAGGTGGTAAGGGTAGGTAACAACACATCCGCCACGCTGATCCTCAACACAGGGGCCCCTCAGGGGTGGGTGCTCAGCCCCCTCCTGTACTCCCTGTTCACTCATGACTGCACGGCCAGGCACGACTCCAACACCATCATTAAGTTTGCCGATGACACAACAGTGGTAGGCCTCATCACCGACAACGACGAGACAGCCTATAGGGAGGAGGTCACCTTGCCGTGTGGTGCCAGGACAACAACCTCTCCCTCAACGTGATCAAGACAAAGGAGATGATTGCGGACTACAGGAAAAAGAGGACCGAGCACCCCCATTCTCATCGACGGGGCTGTAGTGGAGCAGGTTGAGAGCTTCAAGTTCCTTGGTGTCCACATAACCAACAAACTAACATGGTCCAAGCACACCAAGACAGTTGTGAAGAGGGCATGACAAAACCTATTCCCCCTCAGAAGATTGAAAAGATTTGGCATGGGCCCTTAGATCCTCAAAAGGTTCGACAGCTGCACCATCGAGAGCATCACTGGTTGCATCACTGCCTGGTATGGCAACTGCTCGGCCTCCGACCGCAAGGCACTACAGAGTGCGAAAGACATCACTGGGGCCAAGCTCCCTGCCATCCAGGACCTCTACACCAGGTGGTGTTAGAGGAAGGCCCTAAAAATTGTCAAAGACTCCAGCCACCCTAGTCATAGACTGTTCTCTCTGCTACCGCACGGCAAGCAGTACCGGTGCGCCAAGTCTACGTCCAAGAGGCTTCTAAACAGCTTCTAAGCCATAAGAATCCTGAACACCTAATCAAATGGCTACCCAGACTATTTGCATTGCCCCGCTCTTTTACACCGCTGCTACTCTCTGTTGTTATCATCAATTTAATAACTCTACCTACAGTTGAAGTCGGAAGTTTACATACACCTTAGCCAAATACATTTAAACTCAGTTTTTCACAATTCCTGACATGTAATCCTAGTAAAAAATTCCCTGTCTTATGTCAATTAGAATCACCACTTTATTTGAAGAATGTGAAATGTTAGAATAATAGTAGAGTGAATGATTTATTTCAGCTTTTATTTCACTCAATTAATATTTGGTAGCATTGCCTTTAAATTGTTTAACTTGGGTCAAACGTTTCGGGCAGCCTTCCACAAGCTTCCCACCCAACATAAGTTGGGTGAATTTTGGCCCATTCCTCCTGACAGAGCTGGTGTAACTGAGTCAGGTTTGTAGCCCTCCTTGCTCGCACACGCTTTTTTAGTTCTGCCCACAAATGTTCTATGGGATTGAGGTCAGGGCTTTGTGATGGCCACTCCAATTCCTTTACTTTATTGTCCTTATAAGCCATTTTGCCATAACTTTGGAAGTATGCTTGGGGTCATTGTTCATTTGGAAGACCCATTTGCGACCAAGTGTTATGGGTGTGCACTGGAGGTGAAGTCAGGTGCAGGAGAGCAAAGTGTAGTTAACAGGCGCACTTTTTATTCCGGTCCAAAAGAAAGCACATAAGTACCTAAAACGTGCCAAAAACACAGAACGAACAAATGTCTGGCGTGTAAAAATACCCAAATAACATCAAAACAATTTCACACAAAGATGTGGAGGGGAACAGAGGACTAAATACATTCAGTGTGATTAGGGAATGAAAACCAGGTGTGTATGGAACAAGACAAAACAAATGGGAATATGAAAAATGGAGCGGCGATGGCTAGAAAGCCGGTGACGTCGATCACCGAACGCCGCCCGAACAAGGAGAGGAGCCGACTTCGGCGGAAGTCGCGACACCAAGCTCTAACTTCCTGCTGTCTTGAGATGTTGCTTCAATATATCCACATCATTTTCTGTCCTCATGATGCCATCTATTTTGTGAAGTGCACCAGTCCCTCCTGCAGCAAAGCACCCCAACATGATGCTACCACCCCCATACTTCACGGTTGGGATGGTGTTCATCGGCTTGCAAGTCTCCCCCTTTTTCCTCCAAACATAACGATGGTCATTATGGCCAAACAGTTATATTTTTGTTTCATCAGACCAGAGGACATTTCTCCAAAAAGTACGATCTTTGTCCCCATGTGCAGTTGCAAACCGTAGTCTGGCTTTTTTATGGTGTTTTTTTTAGCAGGGGCTTCTTCCTTGCTGAGCGGCCTTTCAGGTTATGTCGATATAGGACTAGTTTTTACTGTGGATATAGATTATTTTGTACCTGTTTCCTCCAGCATCTTCACAAGGTCCTTTGCTGTTGTTCTGGGATTGATTTGCAATTTTCACACCAAAGTACATTAATCTCTAGGAGACAGAAAGTGTCTCCTTCCTGAGCGGTATGACGGCTGCGTTGTCTCATGGTGTTTATACTTGCGTACTATTGTTTGTACAGATGAACGTGGTACCTTCAGGAATTTGGAAATTGCTCCCAAGGATGAACCAGACTTGTGGAGGTCTACAATTTTTTTTTCTGTGGTCTTGGCTGATTTCTTTTGATTTTCCCATGATGTCAAGCAAAGAGGCACTAAGTTAGAAGGTAGGTTTTGAAATACATCCACAGGTACTCATCCACTTGACTCAAATTATGTCAATTATCCTATCAGAAGCTTCTAAAACCATGACATAATTTTCTGGAATTTTCCAAGCTGTTTAAAGGCACAGTCAATTTAGTGTATGTAAACTTCTGACCCACTGGAATTGTGATGCAGTGAATTGTAAGTGAAATAATCTGTCTGTAAACAATTGTTGGAAAAATGACTTGTGTCATGCACAAAGGAGATGTCCTAACCGACTTGCCAAAACTATAGTTTGTTGACAAGAAATTGTATCGAAAGTGTATCGAAACTTCTGACTTCAACTATATATGTACATATTACCTCAACTAACCGGTGCCACCGCACATTGATCCTGTACCGGTACCCCCCCTGTATATAGTCTCGCTATTGTTATTTTACTGCTGCTCTTTAATTACTTCTTACTTTTTTTTCTTATTCTTATCCGTATTTTAACTGCATTGTTGGTTAGGGGCTCGTAAGTAAGCATTTCACTGTAAGGTCTACTCATACACTTAGGTTGGAGTCATTAAAACTCGTTTTTCAACCACTCCACAAATGTCTTGTTAATTAACAAACTATAGTTTTGGCAAGTTGGTTCGGACATCAGACCACGGACAGCCACATCATATGCTTTCTGGACTTCACCAGACAGAGGTTGTTCTCCGGTTTTGTGATTAAAACAAAGGTGGGGTTGAATTTACTCTGCCCCTGTTTCTCCTTATTTTCTTGTTCTTAGGCCTATACAGTGTATTCGGAAGGTATTCAGACCCCTTCCGTATTTCCACATTAGTCTAAAATGTATTAAATGAATTGCTTTCCTCATCAATCTATGCATAACACCTCAGAATGACAAAGCGAAAACAGGTTTTTGGACATTTTTGCATATTTATAAAAATAAAAACAGATACCTTATTTACATAAGTATTCAGACCCTTTGCTATGAGACTCGAAATTGAGCTCAGGTGCGTCCTGTTTCCATTGATCATCCTTGAGATGTTTCTACAACTTGATTGGAGTCCACCTGTGGTAAATTAAATTGATTGAACATGATTTGGAAAGGCACACACCTGTCTATATAAGGTCCCACAGTTGACATGAGGTTGAAGGAATTGTCTGTAGAGCTCCGAGACAGGATTGTGTCAAGGCACAGGGGAGGGTACCAAAAAATGTCTGCAGCATTGAACGTCCCCAAGAGCACAGTGTCCTCATCATTCTTAAATGGAAAAAGTTTGGAACCACCAAGACTCTTCCTATAGCTGGTCGCCCGGCCAAACTGAGCAATCGGGAGAAGAGCCTTTGGTCACTCTGACAGAGCTCCAGAGTTGCTTTTTGGAGATGTGAGAACCTTCAGAAGGACAACCATTTCTGCAGCACTCCACCAATCAGGCCTTGCGTGGCCAGATGGAAGCCACTCCTCAGTATAAGGCACATGGCGTTTGGAATTGCCAAAAGGCACTAAAATGACTCTCAGACCATGAGAAATAAGATTCTCTGGTCTGATGAAACCAGGATTTAACTATCTCGTACCATCCCTACGGTGAACTATGATGTTGGCAGCATCATGCTGTGGGGGTGTTTTTCAGCGGCAGGGACTGGGAGACTAGTCAGGATCAAGAGTAAGATGAACGGAGCCAAGTACAGAGAGATCCTTGAAGAAAACCTGCTCCAGTGCGCTCAGGACCTCAGACTGGGGTGAAGGTTCACCTTCCAACAGGACAATGACCCTAAGCACACAGCCAAGACAACGCAGGAGTGGCTTCGGGACAAGTCTCTGAATGTCCTTGAGTGGCCCAGCCAGAGCCGGGGCTTGAACCCGATCAAACATCTCTGGAGAGACCTGAAAATAGCTGTGCAGCGACCCTCCCCATCGAACCTGACAGAGCTTGAGAGGATCTGCAGAGAATATTGGGAGAAACTCCCCAAATACAGGTGTGCCAAGCTTGTAGCGTTATATCCAAGAAGACTCGAGGCAGTTATCTCTGCCTAAGGTGCTTCAACAAAGTACTGAGTATACGTTCTGAATACTTATGTAAATGTTATATATACGTTTTTTATTTGTAATAAATTAGCAACATTTTCAAAAAACCTGTTTTTGCTTTGTCATTATGGGGTATTGTGTGTAGATTGATGACGGGGGGGGAGCGATTTAATCCATTTTAGATTAAGGTTGTAACATGTGGAAAAAGTCAAGGTGTCTGAATATTTTCTGAGTGCACTGTATATCACGGTCCCAAGGTATATGAACTAACAGGTTACAGAGCAAACAACACAATTATCACAACACGTAGGTTGTAATATGTAAAAAATTTCTGGCTTGGCTTTCCCAGTGATTTTACCCACGCACCGTACTGTTTCCTATCATTGCTATGCAGATGACACTCAACTATTTTTCTCCCACTTCTGACACCCAAGTGTAGACACATCTCTGCGTGCCTGGCAGATATCTCAGCCTGGATGTCGGCCCACCACCTCAAGCTCAACCTCATCAAGACGGAGTTGCTCTTCCTCCCGGGGAAGGTCTGGCCGCTACAGGGCCTCTCCATCACGGTTGACAACTTCACAGTCTCTCCCTCAGAGTGCAAAGAACCTTGGCGAGACCCTGGACAACACCCTGTCATTCTCTGCAAACATGAAAGCAGTGACTTGCTCCTGCAAGTTCATTCTCTACAACATCCATAGAGTATGACGCTACCTCACACAGGAAGCGGAGCAGGAACTAATCCAGGCACTTGCAATTGGCTGGGCTCTTCACTTGTGCCATCACACTACTGCAACTTATCCAGAATTCCGCAGCCCGACTGGTGTTCAACCTTCCCAAGTTCTCCCATGTCAGCCCATTCCTCCGCACACTTCACTGGCTTCCAGTCGAAGCTCACGTCCACTTCAAGACCATGGTACTTGCCTACGGAGCAGCAAATGGAACTGCCCCTCCCTACTTTCAGGCTGTGCTCAAACCCTACACCCCAACCTGAGTACTCCATTCTGTCACCTCTGGTCTCTTGGCCTACGGAAGGGTAGCTCAGCCCAGTCAAACTCTTCTGTCTTTGCACCCCAATGGTAGAACCAGTTTCCCCCTGAAGCTAGGACAGCAGAATCGCTGCCCATCTTCCAAAAACCACTGAAACCCTACATCTTCAAAGAGTCTCTTAAATAATCCCCCCCCCCCCGGAACTACAGTAACACTTCCACTTGACTTTTTCCTGCCTACTGTCAATGACTTTGCTGAATGATACTTCACTGAGGAAAAATGTACTTACTATGACTGAGATATGTGGTTCTCCCACTAGCTACTGTATTTGAAGATGAATACGCTAACTGTAAATAGCTCTGGATAAGAGCGGCTGCTAAATTACTAAAATGGCAAATGTACATGTATAGAGTGATTTGGCATTTGTACAGTTTATGCTACTGTATGCCACTTAGAAACGGTGTAGATTTTAATCCTGTCCTGGACTATACGGTAACCCCGGGTAACAAGGGACGTCCTGAGGACATTCACAGAGTCCCTCTCTCAGAGTGCAAAGAACCTTGGCGTGACCCTGGACAACCCTGCCGTTCTCTGCAAACATCAAAGCAGTGACTCGCTCCTGCAAGTTCATTCTCTACAACATCTGTAGAGTACAACCCTACCTCACGCAGGAAGCGGCGCAGGTCCTAATCCAGGCACTTGCCATCTCCCGTCTGGACTACTGCCACTACACTGGTCTTTAAGTCCCTTACTGGTCTTTATGCAAACATTTTCTACAGGATGTTCTGGCAACATTCAAAATGTTCCCTTTAGGAAAGCTCTCATTTCATCCATGTTCTAAAGCGCAGGAGGATACTCACCATCGTCTGAAATGAACTAAATCTACCTCCATCCCTCCTGTTTGATGAAATCCTTTCAATCAGATTTGGTGATGAAATAAAGGGATGTCCTTGCTGATCTGCAATACAGGGATATTTGCTTCTTCTGTCGTAAGAATCAAAGCAATAGTTGATTATCACTTCCTTACTGTTGTGGTTTCCCTCCTGAGCATTTTTAATTTCATCTCCTGTTTTCAGGACCTACTTCCTGCTTTTCTCAGCCATCCTTAAGTACAGTTACATTCCGAGTAGTTAACATTCATTTATCTACAGACAGATCCTATGAATGAACTACGTGACAAATACAGATGATGAGCCTTCAATCATGTGAGGACCACGAGACACAGTATAGTGGCGTGCGGTGAGGTCAGTGGCTGGGTATTCACGGGCTATTATCAAAGCCACATTTACTCACAAGTAAACCTTTATTAAGGCCAAGTCCACCAAACAAAAGATGGCTCCAACAACCAGAGTGACATAGGCTATTGTGCCCCATGAGTGGCCCAGCGTCGTCTGGGTTAAGGGAGGGTTTGGCCGGCCGGGATGTCCTTGTCCCGTCACGCTCTAGCTACTCCTTGTGGCGGGCTGGGTGCATGCACGCTGACTATGGTCGCCAGCTGTACGGTGTTTCCTCCGACACATTGGTGCGGCTGGCTTCCGGGTGTCAAGAAGTGCGTCTTGGCAAGATCGTGTTTCAGAGGACGCACGGCTCTCGACCTTCGCCTCTCCCGAGTCCGTACAGGAGTTGCAGCGCTGAGACAAGACTGGAACTATCAATTGGATATCACGAAATTGGGGAGAAAAAGGGATGAAAAAAAACCCAGCGAGGCCTATGCTGACCCTGTCCATCAACAGTGACTGGAGTCAAGAACGGCCGCGCTCGTCAACGATTTGAATGGAATTCAATGGATGGGAAGGAAGGCATGCACAATCTAGCGTCTTTCCTGATGTTTTTATGTAGTCGTAGCACATTTTGAGATTTTGAGCATAACAACCACCCGAATCATTGAGAAAAAACATTAGATATATTTTTGTTGTTGTTGATATCATTGTATTTTTTGGGGTGCTTTTCATAGCAGCTTTTTTTTCATTAGATTATCACAGAGAAAGAACTGCCAACCCTGCCTACCCTACCAACCCTATCTACCCTGCCTACCCTACCTACCCTACCTACCTTGATTGCAAGTCACTGACACTATGATCCACTACAACTACTTAATGTACTGTGCTAACTGCTAGCCAGGGTGCTTGACTGTTTGTGTATACAACAAGGTCACATTATACAGTATGTTGGAATATTTGAGTGTGTGGGTCACAATTTATTTTCTTTCTCCTTACCTCATGAGATGATCTGCATTTGACTACAAAAATGTTTTCAGAATTAGGATTTTTTTTTCAAATTGCTTTATCAGGAAGGTGGAAGCAGGTGGCAAAGAGTGTAGGAACTGGGAGAGAGATCACACAAATAGAACTTCAGGTTAAATTTTCGGAAGCAGATCTCAAATTAAGATCAGAAGTGAAATATATATTTTCTGTCAGCAATACTCTATTTCCAGTATATGAATCCATGTCAAGTTACAAATGCACAAGAAATGGTGATGTCCATGAGACAAACAGTAACATAAGCAATTCATCAAATGTACAGACCTATTGATCACTGGACAGGAAAACCTCGATATGCCTGGAGTGGACACTATCCTGTGGGCGGCAGCAAGGATACATTAACTAGGTAAAAGGTCATGTACAGCCTCAGGTCATGTACAGGTAATACCAACAATGATCCAATTGTTCTTTCAGACAATGGGAGAATGAATCACCCACCTTACACCTCTAAGGGTGTGTCGCTACCTTCTTAGAACATAAACAGGTACCTGGTTCAAAAACCTAGAAAAAGCCTGCTTCTCTGTTTTTAGAAGTAATCCCTGAGGTAACTTGGCTGGACGTGAAATATCCCGTTGGTTCTGTGAATAAGGTCAACAGGAGGATGAGCCCTGATGAGACCTAAACTTGCCTGAGACTTGAACCCTGTGACCCCAAGCCAATGCCTAGACGAGTAAGGCTAATGCACTGTTCTGGTGGGAGACCCAGCTTTGAACCCTATCAGTTACAGATAGGTGAATCCAATATAGGGCCAGATGTATCATTACTTAAAGGGTGATGGAAGGCTTTTAACATTTCAGTCATGCTTATTCAGAGCAATTGGGGTTCAATTTCATGCTCAAGGGCACATCAGAAAGAAGGGCATTGCAATATGAAGTCTCAGGTAGATGTTTCCTCCCTTTATCACAATACTTAAGTTCCTCACAATGAAAAGGTCTTTCTTTCCTCAATAGAATTCAGTATGAGAGGTTCCTGTGTTATATTTCAGCTCACCACTGAAGTTTTACCTATTGCTTCCCTGCTCTTTCCAAGATCTTGCGGTTGGCGTGTATTTTGCAGGTAGTAATAGTCTTGGAAACATTGCTACACACTAACGTAGGAATAAATCAATCAATCTGAGAGATTTATCAGTATAACGACTGAATGACTATACATAAAACATTGTGAAATACTCCATACTTCCCTGACGGTCATACCTATATTGCTTGTATTTGCACATAAGAATACGTAAGGAAACAGTGACACAGTGCATGTGAAACAGTGTTACGGGACAATACTCCAAGCTACCTTTATGAGCGGTGATACATTGCCCTGATACACTACATTGAAACTGCAGTCTGCGGCTCGGTCTGGTCACCCCAGCTACTTGTTTTGGTAGGCAGCCAAGGACTGGGACTGGCGAAATGTAAATCATCAAATCACAGTTTATTTAAAGTGCATTTATCAAAAGCCTCAATACCCCTTACAACAACAAAACATGACTAAAGAAGAAAGAAAGAAACAACAGAGAATTCAAACTTAAGTATAACCACTCTCACATTCATAGACAGAGCTATGGATGCAAATACGATCAAAATGATCGTTTTAACCATGTTTGGAAGCTATACAGTGCTTGTTTCATCACTAATTGATAACTGATTGAACAGAAACAGAAATTAGATGAAACAATATGCAAACAAAACTCAGATCAGGTAGTGTATGGGTGATGGAAATCCCACAAATAAACCGCGTTCTGCTCCGAACTCGCTCAACCAGTCAGGGAGGGCAGCGAAATAAGGAAGCCAGATTGGGTCAATAAAGAGAAGTCAAAAACCTGTTTAGAGGTTTGGAAAGGTTTATGTACGAAACCAGTTCCGAAACAAAAAGAGGGATATTTACAAGTCTTTTTTGTTTCTCCTGAGCCTGTCCTTGTATACCCTCAAATGTATTGTGATTGTGTAGCTGTAGAAGCATTTCATTTACATCCAGTTATTAACAACTTCAGTGCAACAAGTTCTATGTAATCAATAAATATTTTCATTGTTTACTATTTGAAATGTATGACAATTACTAGACATATAGTATTACAAACAGCTGGTGAATGAGACTGAATAGAAATCACAAACTAAAGTTCAAGTCAAGATACTGTAAGTGGCTTTGCTACACTTTACATTAAGTAGCAAAGATACCACGGAGTTTATTCAAACTCATTGTGTAATTACATAATTATACGGGTGACTTATTGAGAATTCCTTGTTTTATGTAAATGCAGTTTCAGTATATAGCTGAGAAGTTGCCGTACATTCTGGTTACCAAATAGAAAAAACTACATCGTTGCACAAGTAATTCACGTTCAAGTTGCACGTCCTGTTTTGCCTTAACCCCATCCTGCAACCACACCTACCCATTGGAATCCCAGTTTGGTGGAGCTGGTCTGTGGATTTTATTTTCCTTTGAACCATAACCATCTCTCCACAGCCAGTTTTCTGCTGCTACTCTGCTATGTCTCCACTCACTGGGTGACATCACTGGAGTTTCCCCTTTTGTGCTAGTAGCAGGCCGAGCATAAAAACGACAGGGCTTCTGGCAGAAGTCCATTCTAACAAACGAGCAAAACACAGGACACCTATCAAGCTACAACTCTGTCAAAACAAAAAAAGATATTTAGGAGATATTCGGGCAAATATTCAGTCGCTAGACTTTTTCACTGCCACCAAGAGCCAAGAGTTTGAACCTCGTTCAACAGCAGTATGGAAGGGTATGCGATGACACCTGAAGACATGGAGAGGGGCCCTGTGTACAACACAACGGTGACAGCTGTCGCTGAGGGAAAGGCCTCCAGAGGTTGGCTATGGAGGCTGTGTGGGGTCCTCTTAATAGCAGTTCTATGTGCGGCAGCAGCCCTACTCTTTGCATGGTGTCAGCATGGAAGACTGGCAACGGTAAGGCACTCTAATGGGGCCAATATTTACCACATTTCTGAAGTAGAGGACCGTGCAACCAACTAACATCCTCTTGGTTGATTTCACAGATGCAGGGCAAAATGGAGCCTCAACTGGAGATACTCATTGGTGCAAAAGGTGATTATTTGATTGACAGATGCCCCTTTTCATTGAATTGCTTCTCACTATAATTGCTTTAATCAAAGGTTTCGGTTGTAGGCGACGTCATGGCTTTTACTTGTGTTATTTATGGCTAGTATGTTTCTCTCCCTCAGATACCCACCATACATTGAAGCAGATTGCCGGCAATGCAAAAGCAGCCATCCATTTAGAGGGTGAGTGACCTATAGCCTTTTGCAGCCAGCCTTGACTGTGTCTGTTGAAGGTTAGCAAATGTCTCGTGGGCTAGCATGTCTTAGTGTCTTTCCATTGTAGAAGCTAGGGGACTATTTTTAAACATCCCCATTCAAAAATAAGGTTTAAGGTTTGAAACGGTGTCTAGTGGGCTAGTAAGTGTTTCTATTGGAGAAGCCCTGGGATTTTTTTCAAACATTCCCATTGACAAAAACGAAATCATAACAGAAGGAAGCAAAGAGGTTGCTTAATCATTAGCTTTTCTCTTGTTGCCACCAGAGCAAATTAATAAGAGTTTTGTAAGAAGAAATAGCTACCAGTTGGATCCCGGGGCCTCAAAGTTGTAACAATGAAACTGTCTTCCCTCTACTGCTAGGTGAATACAATCCTAATCTTACCGCTGACACCGTGCAGTGGAGAAAGGATGACGGCCAGGCTTTTTCCCAGGGCGGGTTCGAGCTTCAGGGGAACCAAATCCTCATCCCACACACTGGGCTCTTCTTCGTTTACAGCCAGGCTTCGTTTAGGGTCAAGTGCAATGGCCCGGGCGAGCATACCACTCCTCTGAGTCACATTATTTGGCGCTATTCGGACTCCATCGGGGTTAATGCTAATCTTCTTAGCGGGGTAAGGTCAGTTTGTCAACGAAACTACGGTGATGCTGAGTCCAAAATTGGCGAAGGCTGGTACAATGCAGTTTACCTTGGTGCGGTGTTTCAGCTGAATGAAGGGGACAAACTGTGGACTGAGACCAATCGACTGACCGACGTGGAGCCTGAGCAGGGCAAGAACTTCTTTGGTGTGTTTGCACTGTGATGAGAGAGAGGCAGGCCAGAGATGAATATTTGTTAAAACAGTTTTATGTTAAAACTCTTATTTTAGTGTTGCAAATTTATGGTAACTGAGCCATCTCAAAGGAGATTGGTCTAATCTTAATGGTTATTTTTGTAAACTGCAACAGTTTGAGAAATTATTATTGTTTGTCCACACATGATTGTCCATTCTCTCTATTGTAGACTTTGCACCAAATAATATTATGACTTCCGGTTATTTATATTAACTTAAAAAATTATATTTACTATTTATATGAAAATACAATAGGCTACTGTGTTGTACTGTAGTATAAGTTATCTTGATTCACATAAGTCTAGCAGTAGCCTATACTAGGCCTATCAGAATACAGTACTACAATATTAAGTTATTTAATTTAATGTACTGATGTACTAATGTTTATTTAAATGTGATTGTGTTGTATTTTATTTGTCACCTATTCAGTGTGCTTGAATCAACTAATAAATTCCAAATCTTCTCAAAGTTTGATTATATTTAATTGTACAGTTTGGAGGGGACGGGGAGACGGGGAGACGGGGAGACGGGGACTGGGGGTCTGGACATATCTAACTGGACATATCATGTGGTTGAGGGTAAATAGGTTTTGAATTTAGCAGTAAATGAACACTAAGGGCTCTATTCATTCTATACATTTGAAGCGTTACAGACTCCGCGATAGACATGTAAAGGTCCTTTCAGATTGACCCGACATTTGCAGTGTTTACAGTGAATGCAGTCTCTGCTAAAGCGGGAACAGTGCCTTTAAATTTCAATCACTCTGTAACGCTGAACTTCTGCAATGCAGATTGAATTAAAGCCCTACATCTGTTCTTGAGCAGCTTTGCACCAGAAACTGTGAAACAAAGTGCCTCCCCAATAACTTCAGACCAAAACAAGGGAAATTCCCTTTTGTGTTTTTTTCTCCTGCTGTGTCAGGTGAGATGGCCCACATATGCCATGCCTGGGGATTCCCCTACTGACTTTCTTCCTCCTCCTCGAAAGCATCATAGGTTTTCAGTCAGTCAGGTGTGTGGGTGGATGGGGCTGTAAACATCTGAGCTGAAATACTGTATGTGCATGAGAAAATGTGTTTGTCCCACAAACATCCTGTCTGTATCACATTCAAAATCAAATCAAATCAAATTGATTTATAAAGCCCTTCTTACATCAGCTGATATCTCAAAGTGCTGTACAGAAACCCAGCCTAAAACCCCAAACAGCAAGCAATGCAGGTGTAGAAGCACGGTAGCTAGGAAAAACTCCCTAGAAAGGCCAGAACCTAGGAAGAAACCTAGAGAGGAACCAGGCAACGAGGGGTGGCCAGTTCTCTTCTGGCTGTGCCGGGTGGAGATTATAACAGAACATGGCCAAGATGTTCAAATGTTCATAGATGACCAGCAGGGTCAAATAATAATAATCACAGTGGTTGTCGAGGGTGCAACAGGTCAGTTCCTCAGGAGTAAAAGTCCGTTGGCTTTTCATTGCCAATCATTCAAAGTTTCTCAACCACTCCTGCTGTCTCTAGAAAGTTGAAAACAGCAGGTCTGGGACAGGTAGCACGTCCGGTGAACAGGTCAGGGTTCCATAGCTTTAGGCAGAACAGCTGAAACTGGAGCAGCAGCACGACCAGGTGGACTGGGGACAGCAAGGAGTCATCAAGCCAGGTAGTCCTGAGGCATGGTCCTAGGGCTCAGGTCCTCCTCCGAGAGAGAGAAAGAAAGAAAGATGTGGATTGGGAGTCCCATTGGGCAGCGCACAATTGGCCCAGCGTCGTCCGGGTTTGGTCGGGGTAGGACCTCATTGTAAATAATAATTTGTTCTTAACTTAACTGCCTAGTTAAATAAAGGTACAACAATTTTTTATAATAAAACTATTGTCCCAAGATGAGATTGCCATTTCCCATGACCCTTTGCAGCTGGCAGTTGTGTGACATGTGTGTCTGCCTTTCACTTTCAGCTCATATCATACAATATGCTTGACCCATGACCCTTTGCAGCTGGCTGTTGTGTAACATGTGTGTCTGCCTTTCACTTTCAGCTCATATTGCGATCTCAATCTTTGAGTTCGTATTGCCTTTTGATAAGAAATGACACCAATACCCATTGGTTAATAGGTCCATAGATTATGAAGTGGAAGCATATTGTATGATTGACACAGAGGCTCTTAGTAATGGGACTGAAATTACTTTTAATTCTAGATTACAATTTTTCTCAATCGCTTTGGCTCAATTCTCAAACAAGAATTCTTTTTTTCAAAACATTAAGTTCAAATCTCTGAACAGTTCGTTTCTTGTTTACACCAGATTTGAATTTCTTATTCATTTAAGCAAATTGCATGTGTTTTGGCACACGTGTGCAAAAGAGTAAGTACAATTGTCTACAATTTCCACAATAACTGCATGCACATGGCTTGCTGATCAAACCTGATGAGTTGATTCTCAGTGAAATTGTCATACTCTTCACAACTTCGAAACATTCTTTCATCATGTGAGCTATCACATGTAAAATGATCCATTCAATTACCAAAATCTGTCAGACATACATGTATATTCCATAAATATCTATGCCATGGAATGTTTGTGATGTCTGATAAATTGACAAATTACCTGCCAGGTGACCTAGTAATGAAATAGGAATCACAATCTTACCAATCAACCGATCAAGTTTGGAAGCATATATATGGAGCTTGCCCACAGCACAATCACTACCATTTTTGAACATGGAGAAACATCACAACCCTGAACAGCAGCTACATGCTCGTGGAGGAGAAATAAGAAGATGTGTAAGAATGCGTGGTGGTGGTGTTAGGGGGAGACATAATAGAGGAAGAGGTAGAAGGCAAAGAATAAAAGTCCCTGATGAAATCAGAGCCACATTGTGGACCATGTCATAAACCACAGTCTTACAATGGAAGAGGCTGGACGGAGAGTACAGCCTAATGTAAACAGGTCCACAGTCATCCATTGTGCAAACATTCCATAGGGAAAACAGGTACATATGTACTCCTTCTTTACTCTTGTTACAGCATTTCATTCACAACAATACAGCAACTATTGTAAAGGTAAATGCAAGTCTGAAAATCACAATGTACCGTAAGATAAGTATGAGGAATACACAGTAATACAGCACAATTTGAATACAATGTACTATCTGTAACATTATATATTTGTGAATTCTACATGTCATATTTCGGACTGCACAATGGCCTCATGCTGGTGGCAGAGCAGCAGTCATCAGCAAGAACAAGACATTTGCAACATGGTCATAGCCAACAATTCCATCAGGCTAAGAGAGATCCAAAGTGCAATCATAAATGACAACAATATCTTTGCAAATATCAATTCTGTCAGCATTTCCATTATAGACAGAGTTTTGGAGAATAAAAAAAATCAAATGACTATGAAACAACTCTTCAAGTTGCCATTTGAGAGGAATAGTGAAGGAGCTGCGGTACCAGTATTGTCAAGTTCTGCTTTCCTTTTGTTAGTCAACCTTGTGTTCTTTTTCTTTGTGTTCTGGAAAGTAGCCCTGTTTCTTTGTGTTCTGGAAAGTAGCCCTGTTTGTTTGTGTTCTGGAACGTAGCCCTGTTTCTTTGTGTTCTGGAACGTAGCCCCGTCTTTCATTTTTGTTCATTGATTTCACCTGTGTTCGTTTCTCACCTGGTCTCATCAGCTCCCTATTCAGTTCAGTTCTTTCTGTTTGTATGGTTGAGGTATTGTTTGTTTTTTGACTGCCTACCCGTGTTTGACCATTGCCTGCATGTGACCACGATTCCTGCCTTCTGCAACGGCTTAATAAACATCTGCCGCGCTCTGCGTGTGAATCTACACCTTGTTCTCCCTGAGTATTCATTACAACTATGTCCAGGTAAACCATTGGTGTGCACAAGGTATAATGTTCAGGGAGGTTTACTGTACTTTAATGATGCCTGTATATACTTCTTGAAGTTGTAGGTACTCATAAGAACAGAAAACATTTATACTTTACTAAACTGTCTGATTCTAGAATAGTTTTACATAGCATAAGTTTATATTTTGTTTTTGTGTTACTATGTAGAGAATAATGGAGCTGGAAGGACATGAAATGACTCACATTCTTGTTTTTGTGGCCGAGGTTGGGTTCAATCTGGCTAAAGGCAGGAGACGTGGCCACAATCTCATTGGGCACCGAGCTAGAATTGGCACACCAGGCCAACGTGGTAATTACGTGTGATGCCATTTCTGAGAATGAGCACACATTCCACACATTGTGCTCTATAACACCCTTCCTAAACACACTTTACAGAGACCTAATGCCAGAACACGAAAGAGTTAGACTGTATTTGGCAAATTCTGTAATTGTGTGGGACAATGTCAGCTTCCACCGACCCAACAGTGTTTGGGAATGGTCTGCTGCGCATGAAATAATAACAATGGAGTTCCTTCCACCATCCTCCCCATTCCTGAATCCAATGCAATGTCCTCCATGTTCAGCATGGAGGTGGAAAGTGTATAACTATCTGGCACAAGGTTAGATGCCATGAATGCTGCTTGTGAGGACATTGCAGGGGATGGTTGAGCCACACATGTAGATAACTGTCCACCAAGAAGATGGGAACGAACTTGTAGTGGTACGTACTATGAGGTACAATTATTATTATTTATTTTTTTAGAATGTTGCGGGTTTTTACATTTTTTTGTTGTTGCATGGATGTCATTTTGTGGCAAATTTTCTGTTCACTATATATGACTTTACAATGTCAAAATGGACATGGAAATGTGCATTTCTATTTACATGTAACACATTGCTACAAAAATAAGTGTACTGTATACATATGTGCATATCCTTTTTCTGTGTACTACAGCATTGACTTTCCCCAGTAAACTTCGACCTACTGTTGAAATCGGTCTCTAAAAAGCTCAGTGTGATACACAATAGCATTCCGCTAGACAAAACGGACATTCTTGTATAGTACAGTAAGCAGTCGGTGTCAACAAAAAAAGTAGAACAAAACTGCCATTTGTATATAACAAACATTTCCAGGGTTGACTGCCATGGTGAAAAAACAGCTAAACATTTTTGACCAATAGGGCTCACACGATGAACAAAAAAACCCGTTTCATTTTGGTGGCATTGGACAATTTATTGACACTAACTATGGTTTTGAAGCATTAATTAAATGTTTTGGGTGAGTTACTACATTTTGCAGACATGCAATAGAGTTGTGATGTTCCATAAAACTGTTGTGACAATTGCACTTACAGTTTAGAGAATGTTAAGACTGTTTCAAAGAATTAGCCGACGCGATTGAGAAACTGTGATAACAGAATCCCTTAGGTGTCATTAACTGATGGTGACATCTAGTGGTTAAAACAGCTCTGTGTGACATGCATGTCCCTTTGGACATGGTTATGATACCACATATTGTCTGTCATAAAATACCCATTCAAAGTATAATGAAGTGTTTTGTCGTATTTCAGGGTATATGAGGGTGTTTACATGAAATTATGTTAATTATTAGTCTGATTGAACACAACATGATACACAAATTCAGTGAAAAACAATGGGTTTATTTTACTATGATTATCCATATATTTGAATACATATAATCTGAAATATATTAACATTTAAAATTGTAAATATAGTGTATACAAATATCTTAAAATCCAGGTGAATAGACTGAGTGTACAAAACATTAAGAATACCTGCTTTTTCCATGACATAGACTGAACAAGTGAATCCAGGTGAAAGCTATGATCCCTTATTGACGTCAACTGTTCAATCCACTTCAATCAGTGTAGATGAAGGGGAGGAGAAGGATTTTTTTAAGCCTTGAGACCATTGAAACATGGATTGTGTATGTGAACCATTCAGAGGGTGAATGGGCAAGACAAAGTGCCTTTGAACAGGGTACGGTAGTAGGTGCCAGGCACACCGGCTTGAGTGTGTCAAGAACTGCAACACTCGGGATTTTTCACAACAGTTTCCCGTGTGTATCAAGAATTGTCCACCACCCAAAGGACATCCAGCCAACTTGACACAACTGTGAGAAGCATTCGAGTCAACATGGGCCAGCATCCCAGTGGAAAGCTTTCAACACCTTGTAGGCCGTGCCCCGACGAATTGAGGCTGTCCTGAGGGCAAAAGGGGCTGCAACTCAATATTAGGAAGGTGTTCCTAATGTTTTGTACACTCAGTGTATATTCATACATGTGCAAGAGTATATTTCTCTAAATAATCTTCGCATACATATATTACAATATTACCCAATGTCATCCATGTACAGTTAATAAATAGGGACTATTTCATCCAATAACTTCCTATGGAGAGGTTGTATATCTCACTTTCCTATACCCTGAGCTACAGTATGTCATTAGAACCGCAACAAAATCCTGACCTGAAACATGAGATCACGCTATTTGGAAAAGTATCGTCACTTACGTAACTTGCCAATAAAGATTGCTTATAACATTGCTTCATACATTTGGACGAATTGCTAACGAATGAGATTGTACATATATATTAACTGTCGTAGACGCATGTCAGAATCCGTTACATACACTCTTCGTCATCACATTCACAAATGTGGTTGTACAAAGCTAAAATTGGAGGGACAATTCGGAAAGAAACGTCAAATATAAGACCAACGGGTGACAGGCATGTACCCTCACATTTATATACAGATTGTCACTAAAATCTGTTTTTCCCTAAAGACAAAGAAAATAAAAAAGGCTTGGAAGACTGATGCATAATACATATGCCGTTTCAAATCTTTAGGAGGTTGAGCTACCTTTGAATATCTCTGATGTGTCCAAGAAAGTTCAAATCGCCGGAACATATCCATTCAAGTCCAATTGAAAACGTTCAAAAAGATGATCCATAGAAAATGTATTAGGTTACATATCACATTACACTCGTTTCTTATCAAATGGGTTTCATCTATTCAAGAGCATATAACAGCAAACATGTGATTGAAGATACAAAGCTGTACTTGAATATGTTTACAGCAAAACATCCACAAATATCTTGTTATTGTCCCAAAATGTGGGTGTCCATTCCAAAAGCCTCTACTGCATATGGCTATAATGTTGGCAATTCACTGTCAGTTAGGATGACTTTACACTGAGTTTAGATGGCGTCTTGATATTGAATTCACAGGGAAACTGTGCTGTTTTTTCCACTCTAATTGCATTTGAACAGTTTCCACTCCTTTACCCCCCCCAAAAAAAAAAACTATTGAACTAAATAGATATAGGGCACAACACTGAATCCATGACATAACATATCATACATTATGCAATAACAATATTAATCAATTACCATGTGCTTCGCTATTTCAACAAACAGAAGACAAATAGGCAGAGACGGGAGTCAAAAAGAGACAAATAGAGACGGGAGTCAAAAAGGAGCAAACACACACAGTACACAAAGTCCTCCCGGAGATCCTAGATACATCTGCACAACAGAACGAGAAAACAAACAAAGGGAAGGAGGAAAGAGGAGGAGTGAAAAGGGGAGATCTGTCCATTTTCTTGTCTCCACAAGTAGACTGAGGGTTACTCTGGGATGTGCTTGTCTCTTATTCAATAACTCGTATTACTAGTCATAAGTGCTTCAGGTCCCCACAGTGAGATTGACTGTGAGAAAGACTGGTGTTACCCCGGCTGACTCGCCTCACAGCAGCCTGTAGTGAATGGAAAAGTCCTCTGCCGTCGTGTGCCTCCACTCACTCTGTCAATGTCAGTAGCTTGTGCTCTTTTTCCTTAACAAGTGAAAGTCACAGTGCCTCCATGTGTGTTCGTTCCTCGGTGTGCTCTGCACTCTTCCAGCACCCCCCCACCCCCTTCACTTGTAGAGCAGGGGGATCTGGCTGTTGTGACAGTGGTTGCGACTTATCTTGCTGTCCGCCTGGTACAGGTTGGAGGAGTTGGAGAAGGAGGGGGGTAAGGAGGAGTGATTGTCCGATGCGGGGTTGGGGTAACCGGGTGGGGGCAGGAGAGACTTGGGGTCTGGCTGGGAAGAGGGCGGGGACGGGTTGCTGTGGTTCTGATTGGTGCCGGATGAGGGCCGTCGTCGGTTGCGCAGGGCCTGTCTCTCAACCAGCTGGTTGCGGAGCTCCGATACCCTCTGCTCTTTCTGAGAGCACGGAAGAGGGAGAGGTCTTATTAATACTGGACACTCATGGGTAAAGCTGAATCATTTATAAATCATTCACTGAGCATGAATTAGACATGTATTCCTTATGTAGCAATCATGTTTTAATCAAACCAAATGTATCTCTTAGTAAAATATAACAAAATGAAAGATTGATTGGTTGGTCAAATAATTCAGACATATTAGATGTATTTTAATAGATGCATTGTGATTGTATTTTGATATCTAATGTATCAAAGTGAGTGTGTATTGTAGTACCACCTGTATGATAAAGATTGGTTGAATGATTGATTACTAGTTCCAATAATTCAGATGTACTTTAAATGTATTAGACATATTTCAATCTAGATGTATTGTGATTCTATGTTGACAGCTAAGGTGTATCAAAACACGTGTACTGTACCTCCTGTATGATCTTCTGCAGCTCACGGTTCTCTCTCTCCAGCTGGCGAGACTTCTCCTCGTCGTTGTTGTTGGTGGACGAGCCGGTCTTCAGCGTGTCCTGCTGCTCCGACTGCCACTCACCACGCGTGATCAGCCTGCGCATCTAGAATAGAATAGAGTATAACATTATTCTACACAGCCAGAGAGACAGAGAAGAACCATATACTATATGTGAATTTGGAAATGTTAACATTGAGGAAAGTATTGAGACTTTGTTTTTCCAGTGCTGATGCAAGTATACATTAAATACCGTTGCTAAATGACTCTGGTCAAAAGAGCCCTGGTCAAAAGTAACACACTATAAAGGGAATAGGGTGCCTTTTGGGACGCAGACCTATTCTACACAGTATAGTGTACCTTGGGCACAAAGAGCACCACCAGCGTGATGTAGACAGAGAACACTATGGCCAACGCGGCAAAGGCAAAGGAAGCATCCTGCTGTGACGTGAGGATCATAGTGACGGGAGCCGTGATCATGCACAACACCTGCAGAGAGGGGGGGGATGAGAGAGGGAGTGAGAGAAAGGGGAAAGAGAGAGGGAAGAGGGGGAGAGAGGGATATAGAAAGAGAGAAAGGGAGAGAAACAAAGAGGTAAATATCAAGGGACAGGTGAAAGAGGAAAATAAGATCTCAAAAAGCGCTCGGCAACTGCTTATCATTCCAACGAGGTTCCCAATATGAAAACATCATTAAAAAGTCATAGATGAAGTAGCAGGTTAGCAGTACCATACTGGCACATCATCACAATATCAAGCCTTACAAAAGCTCTCTGCTTCCCAACAAGGAGGCCTTTGCAGATTTATTTTAAAGGAGTCGATCTCATACAGGGCACCATTTATGTAGGGTAATGTATAATTAATCTGTGTGTATTACACCACGAAATACACACAATTAAATAAAATGGTGAAATCAACATCTATGCTTTCCCTTTGTCTGGAACTGCAGCTGTGTTTAACAATTTCACCAAGCTTTATGAATGATTGATCAATTAAATGTTCTTTCCTTTGCTTTGCAAAAAAAAACGACTGTATGTGCTTCATAATTGCACAACTGCCCCACAGCAAATGCGCAGTCAAAAGATGTAAAACTGTGAGTTGTTTGCAGTCGTAACTGTTTTGGTTCCTCATTAAGCTGTTTTGAGATGGGAATCTGGGCAAATTCTGGCAATTAGGTAAATCGTTGTTCAGAGAGTACTAAAATGTTTGCACATTGTTGAGCAGAAATAGAAACCCAGCCTAAAGCTAAAATTATAAAAATGTTTTCCCGTATAAGAGCAGTGTTTGTTTTTTTCCAGCAATAGTCTACATTACCAGACATTTAATGGATTTGCTCGCCTGTGTGAGTAGGATTACACCTGTGTGAGTAGGATTACCCCTGTGTGAGTAGGATTACCCCTGTGTGAGTAGGATTACACCTGTGTGAGTAGGATTACACCTGTGTGAGTAGGATTACACCTGTGTGAGTAGGATTACACCTGTGTGAGTAGGATTACACCTGTGTGAGTAGGATTACACCTGTGTGAGTAGGATTACACCTGTGTGAGTAGGATTACACCTGTGTGAGTAGGATTACACCTGTGTGAGTAGGATTACACCTGTGTGAGGATTACCGAATGGCTATGGCTACTTGTTTGCAACATTTAGATGGTGCAATGGTATGTTATCGCTGCTCTCTATTGGTGATGATCCTTCACCGATTCAAATCAAATTCAAATTATTGTTTAAGTATAGCACTAATGCTTTGCCTTATGCCAAAAATATGTCTTCCAAAAATAAATGTATGAGCACATGCTTACCACCAGAAATAATGAGTCTTAGCAGTATGTCATCATTATGCACTGACGAATCATTGAATCTCATGTCCACACAGAGACAATGTCTAGCCCCTGCTATCTTTCTACCAATAGTTAATTGTTGCTTGGAGATCATTCGCTCGATGGACTGCCTAAAATGCAGAGCGGAAACCAGAGCACTCCCCCTGTGATGGTTGAGACTCACAGCCACGTTGTAAATAGCCATCCCCACGGCTCGATGGTCATTGATCTTCTCCGTGGAAACAGACTTGGTCTCGTAGGCTAGAAATATCCCCAGCAACAGCAGTAGTCCCTTGTAGCCATACACTACACCTGGTGGAGAGATAGAGGGAGGGAGAGAGAGAGAGAGAGAAAGAAAGAGCGAGAGAGAGAGAGAGAGAGAGAGAGAAAGAGAAAGATAGAGAATGAGAGAGCGAGAGCGAGATGGAAAGCGAAGACGATGGAGTGATGTTAGGCAGTTGACTGAAGGAAATGCATATTCCCCCTTTATTTCTTCTGTCCAAGTGTCCATTGTTCTTTCATTACGTCGCTCAATGGGGTGACAATATATTTGCATAGCACAGAGAGGGAATGCTATGGGGCAATGGCACAGTTTGTGACCCATATTATTTGAATTTGATAGTATTATGCATTCAGAAGAGCTGCCACTGTCAGGAAGAGAGGCAGTATGGTGATAGTGAGAGAAAGACAGATGAAAGGAGAAGATAAAACGAAAGAGTATGAGGGAAAGATAAAGGCGGGGAATGACTGACTTGAGTGAGTGAGAGGAGGGGAAGAAAAGTGGGGTCAGACAAAAAAAAGAGAGAAAGAGCTAATGTGGGGGGCTGAGATACGAGGAGTGTTTAATTTACAATGAATGGACTGGGGATTGAGGGAGTGAGAGAGTGAAAAAAAGAGGGAATGAGGGAGTGAGCGAGAGAAGGAGTAGGGAATAGAGGAGGGATACCGAGCCATGTGTTCATCTTCTCTGAGGTGCAGTGCTCCAGGAGGGGCTGAATCAGGACATCCAAGTCTCCTTTAGGGGCCTCCCTAGTGAACTTCTACTCGGAGAGAGGGTGGGGGGAGGAAGTGAGAGAGAGAGAGAGACAGGGAGCGAGAGACAGGGAGCGAGAGACAGGGAGCGAGAGACAGGGAGCGAGGGACAGGGAGCGAGGGACAGGGAGCGAGGGACAGGGAGCGAGGGACAGGGAGCGAGGGAGAGAGAGAGGAAGTGAGAGGGACAGGGAGAGAGAGAGACAGGGAGCGAGGGACAGGGAGCGAGGGAGAGAGAGAGGAAGTGAGAGGGAAAGTGAGAGAGAACGGGAGACAGAGTGAAAGACATTCCGTTGTGATATCCGCAATTTATTAACTTTAAAACTGACAAGTAAAAGTAAACAAACAACAAGATGACTGACATCAAAGAAAGAATATTTTGTTGAACACCAGACATGTGACAGTGCTAACATACGAAAGCTAATGCCACATAGAATACAGAATGTATTCACACCCCTTGACTTTTTCCACATCTTGTTGTGTTACAGCCTGACGAAGGCCGTGTGGCCAATACATAAAAGCTTACTAAAGAACAGTGATACTATCAAGAGTGGTGTGTGGGTTTCTTATTTCTTCTTTTAATGGATGTGATAGGAGAAAACTGAGGATAGATCAACAATGTTATTACTCCACCATTTTGTTATTTAACCTTTATTTAACTAGGCAAGTCAGTTAAGAACAAATTCTTATTTACAATAACGGCCTGCCGGGGAACAGTGGGTTGGCACCGGAGAAGGCATACGTTTTATGTGCCCCCAACCGATTGTTTTTTGTTTGTAACTTATTTTTTTACTGAGTTTGTACATAATGTTGCCGCTACTGTCTCTTATGACCGAAAATCACTGCTGGACATCAGGAGTGCGATTATTCACCACGGACTGGCAGAATCCTTTTTTTCCTTTAACGACTTTGATGAGTTTGACGCAAACAATATACTGCTTTCTTGGGAACAGGCCCAGATCCCCGTGATTTGCGTAGAGGCGGAGAAAAAGGGGCCGGAGGGCGGGCTGCCTACTGAGAATTTGTAGGCGATTGAATAAACCCTCACTTCCTTCCATCCTGCAAGCAAATGTGCAATCTTTGGACAATAAAATAGATGACCTACGCTGAAGATTAAACTACCAACGGGACATTCAAAACTGTAATATCTTATGTTTCAAGGTTGAACGACGACACTATCAACATATAGCTGGCTGGTTATACGCTGTACCGGCAGGATAGAACAGCGGCGTCTGGTAAGACAAGGGGCGGCGGACTATGTATTTTTGTAAATAACAGCTGGTGCACGATATCTAAGGAAGTCTCGAGCTATTGCTCATCAATAAGCTAAGGACCCTGGGACTAAACATCTCCCTCTGCAACTAGATTCTGGACTTCCTGACGGCCTCCCCCAGGTGGTAAGGGTAGGTAACAACACATTCACCACGCTGATCCTCAACACAGGGGCCCCTCAGGGGTGTGTGCTCAGTCCCCTCCTGTACTCCCTGTTCACTCATGACTGCATGGCCAGGCACGACTCCAACACCATCATTAAGTTTGCCGATGACATAACAGTGGTAGGCCTGATCAACGACAACGACGAGACAGCCTATAGGGAGGAGATTTAGAGACCTGGCCGTGTGGTGCCAGGACAACAACCTCTCCCTCAACATGATCGAGACAAAAGAGATGATTGTGGACTACAGGAAAAAGAGGACCGAGCACCCCCATTCTCATCAACGGAGCTGCAGTGGAGCAGGTTGAGAGCTTCAAGTTCCTTGGTGTCCACATCATCAACAAACTATCATGGTCCAAACACACTAAGACAGTCGTGAAGAGGGCACGACAAAGCCTATTCCCCCTCAGGAGACTGAAACGATTTAGCATGGGTCCTCAGATCCTCAGTCGGAGGTTTACATACACTTAGGGTGGAGTCATTAAAACTTGTTTTTCAACCACTCCACAAATTTCTTGTTAAACTATAGTTTTGGCAAGTCGGTTAGGACATCTACTTTGTGCATGACACAAGTCATTTTTCCAACAATTGTTTACAGACAGATTATTTCACTTATAATTCACTGCAGTAATTCCAGTGGGTCAGAAGTTTACATACACTAAATTGACTGTGCCTTTAAACAGCTTGGAAAATTCCAGAAAATGATGTCATGGCTTTAGAAGCTTCTGATAGGCTAATTGACATCATTTGAGTCAATTTGAGGTGTACCTGTGGATGTATTTCAAGGCCTACCTTCAAACTCAGTGACTCTTTGCTTGACATCATGAGAAAGTCAAAATGTACCACGTTCATCTGTACAAACAATAGTATGCAAGTATAAACACCATGGGATCACTTAGCCGTCATACCGCTCAAGAAGGAGACGCGTTCTGTCTCCTAGAGATGAACGTACTTTGGTGTGAAAAGTGCAAATCAATCCCAGAACGTCAGCATAGGACCTTGTGAAGATGCTGGAGGAAACAGGTACAAAAGTATCTATATCCACAGTAAAACGAGCCCTATATCGACATAACCTGAAAGGCCGCTCAGCAAGGAAGAAACCACTGCTTCAAAACATCAGACTACAGTTTGTAACTGCACATGGGGACAAAGATCTGACTTTTTTAGAGAAATATCCTCTGGTCTGATGAAACAAAAATGGAACTGTTTGGCCATAATGACCATTGTTATGTTTGAAGGAAAAATGGGGAGGCTTACAAGCCGAAAAACACCATCCCAACCATGAAGCACGGGGGTGGCAGCATCATGTTTTGGGGGTGCTTTACTGCAGGAGGGACTGGTGCACTTCACAAAATAGATGGCATCATGAAGAGGGAAAATTATGTGGATATATTGAAGCAACATTTCAAGACATGAGTGGGGTCTTCCAAATGGATAATGACCCCAAGCATACTTCCAAAGTTGTGGCAAAATGGCTTAAGGACAACAAAGTCAAGGTATTGGAGTGGCCATCACAAAGCCCTGGCCTCAATTCCATATAAAATTTGTGGGCAGAACTGAAAAAGTGTTTGTGAGCAAGGAAGCCTGACTCAGTTACACCAGCTCTGTCAGGAGGAATGGGCCAAAATTCACCCAACTTATTGTGGGAAGCTTGTGGAAGGTGTATGTAAACTTCTGACCCACTGGGAATGTGATGAAAGAAAGAAATAAAATCTGAAATAAATAATTATCTCTACTATTATTCTGACATTTCACATTCTTAAAATAAAGTGGTGATCCTAACTGACCTAAGACAGGGAATTTTTACTCGGAATAAATGTCAGGAATTGTGAAAAACTGAGTTTAAATGTATTTGGATAAGGTGTATGTAAACGTCCGACTTCAACTGTACTACCTCAAATAACCGGTGCCCCAGCACATTGACTCTGTACCGTTTTCCCCTCTGTATATAGTCTCTACACTGGAGTTGCTTACCAAGAAGACAGTGAATGTTCCTGAGTGGCCGAGTTAAATCTGCTTGAAAATCTATTGCAAGACCTGAGAATGGATCTCTAGCAATGATAAACAACCAATTTTACAGAGTTGAATAATTTTGAAAAGAACAATGGGCAAATGTTGCATAATCTAGGTGTGGAAAGTTCTAGAGACCCAGAAAGACTCACCTCTGTAATCGCTGCCAAAGGTGCTTCTTTCTACAAAGTACTGACCCAGGGTTGTGAATACTTATGTAAATGAGATATTTCTGTATTTAATTTGCAATAAATTTGCAAAATAAAATCTAATAACATGTTTTCATTTGGTCATTATGGGGTATTGTGTGTAGATGGGTGACAAAAAAACAACAATTGAATCCATTTTGAATTCAGACTAAAACAACAGCATTAGGAAAAAGGTCCAGGGGTGTGACCGATGCGACAGTGTCATTGTACCTCTACTGTGATGTGTAAAGGATCCACAATCTGCCAAATCATGAGTGACAGGACGTCTATGGCTAGTAACACTCCAACTGTTGCATAGAGTTTCCATGGCTCCAGGTGCTGCAGGGATACAGGAGAACCAATCACAATCCAAGGACCAAGGGTAATGCAGTGAGTCCACAAACAAGGACAAAAGGGCTCAAGCATACAGTAGATAAAGTGCCAACAGAGTACAGTATTGTATACGTGTATCAGCACAGAATACTTAAGTTATCAGAGCTCCCTTTAAAAAGAGATTCATGTCAATGGGCTTCCCTGGTTAAACAAAGCACACATAAATTCATTGGCATTTAGACAATACTGTTGAAATATTCTAAGTGTAAATTGAGGAGTTTCTAGGCAGTGGATGCTATACGCACAACAGTGGTTTTTGAATGTGTAACATATCAAGAAGAAATTGGGCCCCAAAAAATGATATAAGCAAAATAAACAACATGCTTCTTCATTTTCCATCACTTCATTCTGGCTGGCTTCTAGCCCTGCAACCGTTCACCCCAGACATAACCAAACCGTATCGCATAGACCTTGTCACCTCTTCTCTCCAAGTGCATGAAATGATTTGACTGCCTTCACTAGTCTTGCCATATTCTGACTTGGGGAAACTTTTTAAAGTACTTCCACAGAGCTCTTTGGCAAATTGCCCTTGCACAGCCATTAAAGAAAGTTGAAAGTCAACCTGATTCGTCTTGCATTGGCTCAACTAATAAAGCCCCCGAAGGTTGGATTTCCACATAGAACTTTAATACTCATACATATTCATAAATGCTCCATAAATGGCTTAATCTCTCATTCTCCTGATTAGGTCTTAGAAGAATTCCCACAACACATCACACACTCGCAGTGTCTCCCTAGCTTCAGGACACACTATCTTAGAAAGGACACACACATGCATACGTAATCAAGCCGATAGTGTGAGCATCACGGGTAAGAGGGAGTGAGTGTGTGTGAAGGTATCTCTCTGTATGAGTGTGAGTGAGTGTGTGTGTCTGTGTTACTCCTGTCTGTTTCAAGCCTGTCGTACGCTGCTCTACTGTACTCGACTCTACTGTACTCGACTCTACTGTACTCGACTCTACTGTACTCGACTCTACTGTACTCGACTCTACTGTACTCGACTCTACTGTAGTATATCCCACAGTAGAGGATATACAGAGATACTTTAACATGCAGAGTAAAGCACATCTCCCAGCGGCTTATGTATTTTTTTATCTGCCAACACCACACACTCAGTACTGTAGACTCTGGAGCGTCCCTGTTCCCTCGTCTGGTCCTCCTAAAAGGCTTACCTTCCTCTTCTCCTTCTTCTCCTCCTTCTTTGTGAAGAGATTGTGTACCCACCAAATCTTGGTGAACATGCTGCCATATGCCAGACTGAAGCCCAGGCCGAGCAGCCACAGACGGAACTAGACAGAGAGGGAGAGAGAGAGATTTTGTTGGTTCAATATTTATTTACTTTTTTGATGCTTTGGCAATGCAAATGCAATTTTTATTATGCCAATAAAGCAACAACTGAATTGATAATGAGAGAGAGAGAGAGAGAATATGAGAAACAGAGAGAAATAATTTCCCCTGACAAGCCATCACAGCACATCCCTCTGCTCTAGCACCAGAAGATCAACCCATTCCCACGGCTTTAGCTGCGTTACCTGACAGACCACAGGGAACTGGGACCTGTGGATGTGGTGTCCATCGATCCCCAGGGGAAACACAGCAGCCAGGGCCATCATACAACCCACTGCCGTCATGTTGTTCAGGTAGGGCTGGGAGTTCTGGATGTACCTGGCACAACACACACAGAGAGGGTATGAAGAAAGGCCAGAGAATATAGACAGAAACCCACAAAGGGACTGTTTCACGTGCACTATCCATAACACTGCATTGGAACTACTTGTCACAACAGCATCAAAACAATGTCATAAACGTGGCATATTTTGTCACTGAATGCAAAGTAATGCCAAATGCCGACATAGACGTGACTATCACTTGCCCACAGCCATCTGAAGACCTACAAGCAGGACCCACCAGGAAGACAGTCATACTCGACCCAGCGTGATGATGATGAATTGTTGATGATGAATTGTTGATGAATTGTTGATGATGAATTGTTGATGAATTGCTAGCTGTTTTTCTAGCTGTAATCTATTTTGATTGAACCTTTAACCAGGCAAGTCAGTTAAGAACACATTCTTATGTACAATGACGGCCTACGATGATCGTGTTGCTAAAATGTGCGAGATAAATTCCCTCTGGAGGGGAAATAAAGTTATAATCTTACCGGACGTTGCTGTTGTAGATGTTGAAGGTCAGACAGACGATGCCCAGCAGGATGCCCAGACCAGCGAAGACAGACACAGCAGCAAACAGCTTCTGAGAGAGGTACCTAAACTCCTCAATGACTATTGTCGAGTCAGCCGGGGGCCCGGCACCTGAACAGAGAGAGAGAGAGAGACAGAGATAAAGAGCGAGAGAGAGAGAGCGAGAGAGAGAGAGAGAGAGGGAGAGAGAAAGAGAAAGAAAGAAAGAAAGAAAGAAAGAAAGAAAGAAAGGCAGGACAGAGGTTAGTCCATCCATGCCTTAAAGAGACAGACAGTCTACTGTACTGTACTTGATGTCACTCAGAACAGAACAGGGCAAAAGGACAATTATGTTTTGAATGAAGATCAAAATCAGAATTTGAACAGGGAGGGCACTACGCTCAGTAACCTCTACAGACACCAACCTAAAGGATCAAATGAAATTGCCACAATCAATTTACACAGTAACCAATGATTTAATTCAATGACCAAGAAGGTATAGAAATTGAGAAAAAACGAGGACAGATGTGGAAATCAGGACGTGTTCACCCTAAATATCTCAAAACATGTGCATAACTAAAAAGTAACCAAAAAATAGGCATTGGTTCTTTCAAGGTAGGAGATGGTTGAAAGTGCAGCTGACTGACTTTATCTGTCTCTGATTTCTCTCTGTATCCTCCTGTCTGTCTAAATCCAGCTCTGCCTGCAGATCCTGACAGCTTCTCGGGGTGTGGGTGTCACTGTGTCCTTATGTAAGGGCGGTGACAGTGACATGGACTTGTGTCAGTGTGTGGTGACGTGTCCATGTCAGGAAGAGAGTGACACAGTGTCGAGCCCCAGGGGTGTCACAATACCAGGGCGCCCACATTTGGTTTGACAGTTTCAGCGATATCACACTGACTTGCCTAAAGTGACATCTGAGACATCCTGTCTAAGAACAGAGTAACGGCTGTGCGAAGATGGGTGTGTTCCTGTGTGCATTGATGAGAGAGCGAGCACTGTCCTGTCAGCTGATGTGTTTGCACTGTTTAAACCTTCCTCCGTCCTTGATCAAGGAATCAGTACAGGGTGTTGCCATGGAGACCAAGCTCTGTAACAGTTGCCACAGTGATTAGGAAGACAGCTGAGCTGAAGTGGTTGTTAGGGGCGACCGCGAAGAGAGAAAGAAAGTGACGGAGTAATTCAACAAGGGGTCACCTCCGTTACCTCAAGAACAAACTAACCTCACCTCCGTTACCTCAAGAACAAACTAAACTCACCTCCGTTACCTCAAGAACAAACTAAACTCACCTCCGTTACCTCAAGAACAAACTAAACTCACCTCCGTCATCTCTATAGCAAAAAACGAAACTGTCACCTCTATAGCAAACTAAACTCCCCTCCGTCACCTCTATAACAAACTAACCTCAACTCTCCCACTGGTTACAGACATCAGTTCAATGTCTAGTTTTGATTTACATTTGACTGAGTTGTCAACTAATGTGAATTCAACATGAAATCAACAAAGAATTTCCCCATTGGATTTAGGATCAAAGTTGGTTGAAAAAATGTGGATGACTTTTTGATTCAGCGTCATTACGTTTTTTGTTGTTGAAATGACGTGGAAAACGACGTGGCAACCAGTTTTGCCCATTGGGCTGCGACTCACCAGTAATCTTGACTCACCTCTGTTACTGTACACACTTAGAATAAAAGGTGCTATCTAAAATCCAAAAGGGTTATTTGGCTGTCCACAGAGGCTTCTACATGGAACCCAAAATGGTTGAAACCAAAAAGGGTTTTTACATGGAACCTAAAAAGGTTCTCCAATAGGGACAGCTGAAGAACCCTTTAGAACCCTTTTTCTAAGAGTGTGCGGGTCAACTAATCTTAACACTGTCACCTCTATAGCAAACTAACCTCTATCACACTCCAGAAAACTAGACTCCCCTCCATCACCTCTGGAACAAACCATCCTCACCTCTGTAAACCTACATCACACCAAGCTCACTCCTGTCACACTACAGAACAGTAAGACCACCAAACTCAGCCCTACAGTAAGTCGGCCTTGTGAAGGACAGAGATAGATACAGGTCACCATATAGTCGTCTCTGATTGGACCCATTAGCCCCGCTCCCCTCGGAGGCTAAGCTAAACCAACGGTGCCCTCTCTCTGGACTCCCAGCATGCACGATTGATTAGCGGTGCAGTAATTCTGAGCCCAGGCACAAGTGTGTCACCTCTCAAGGGAGGCCTGGGCCGGTAAACAACGGAACTACAACATTTGTCTTGGTGTGGCTGAAGCAAATCGACAGTAACAGCATTTCTCTGCAGACAGCGTCACGCTCTGTGGCTGTGGTGGATGTTGAACTTTCCTAAAGTGAAGAAGTGTAGGTGGGGTCAGGCTTTCCTGACTGCCATGGTCTGGCCACTGGGCTGTGGGTGTAAACTAATTCTGGGTGAAGGAGGATGAGGGTTAAAATGATTGCTTTTAAAGCCAGAAGTGGTGATTTGTCTGACATGGAAATGATGGATGGAGGCATCGCGGGCTTAGAGAAAGAGTAGGCGTAACAGTAGGTCTAATGTGAGGGGAACGAGATAGATGGTTACATAGATGACTCACAGTGAGACAGTCACACACACACACACACACACACACACACCCACACAGAGAGAGAGAGAGAGAGAGAGCGACATACACAGGAAGCCTGACAAAGACAAACGTAATCAACTCCGCCCCACCTATCCACACATCATTGCCAAACCAGGAGAGATTCTTCTGAGAGCTGTCGTAGTATCCAATCTTCTTATAACTGCCTCCTACACAGCGAGAGGGAGAAGATAGTTCAATTAACATCTTCTCAGATCCTCTTTCTTTCCAGCCTACATAATGTCCTTAGGTTATGAAGGGTTCAAACGACAACAAGCAAAAGAAACACTTTGAAAAAGAACGGCAGATCAAAACATCATTATGAAAAGAAGGCTACGGAAGTGCACGGCAGAACATTTCAGATCCACAAGTAGAGAGAAAGAGAGAAGAGGGGAAAAAGTGGAACGAAGAGATCGAGACGACACAGAGAGAGGTACCGACACAGAGCTACCACAGGGAAAGAAAGACAGAGGGAGAGAATGAATATGTGGCATCCTTAACCATGAATACTGACGAGAATAATTCACAAATTCAAGTCAAGGCTTTCAATGTATTAACCCAATTACCCGACCTCGTCACTAGCACGGCAGCACGCGAAATGCCACCCAGTGCATGCAGGCAGAAGTAGGATGATTATTTTTCGTTATCCATTAGGGCTCCAAAAAGAACAGAGGTACACAATAATATGCCACTTTAGCTTCAGTCCAGGCCTCTTCCAATTAGACTGAAGGGTTGACTCGACACATTTAGAAATAAACACAATTTGCCTGTCCAAAAAAACCCGCTTTGCTCTCAAATCAACACGGGTGAGAACGGAGGGAAAGTAAGGAACAGCTTCAGCAGACAGCCTTGATCTTGATGCATGGACTGGACTGGCTGACATTCAATCGCTCCGCAACAGAATGTCAATGATTCTTTCTCATTTAAAAAAAACCCACTACTGTAGGATATCCAGAACAAGGAAAGTCTGAAATATGGTTGAAATGGTTATAGATGACTTTCCTTGCAGTTGCTCAATAAGGGTCATCGCCATCCTGGAACCCTGGGCATCAAACACCACATGGCCCTGAAGGAGAAGAAAAGTGCTACATCAAGTCAGAAATCTACTGTCATCCATTCAGACTTATTGAATGAGCCAATACATACATTGCACACGTGTTCTCTAATCCGGTCCCTGGGACAAATAGGGTATGCAGGCTTTTGCTCCAACCCATTCCTAACACACCATATTCAACTAACCAAGGTCTTGATGATAAGTTTAGTAGTTGAATCAGGTGTGTTAATCCTCCAACCAGGGTTGGACTACCTGGACTTGTATAATAAGAAACACTCATTTGCGTTTTCCATTGCAAAAGGGTTTCAAACATTTTGTGCCCTAATGAACATGGCCCTAGTATATTCTACTGGATGGCCCTCCCTCCTGTACTCACAGACACGCCTTCAAATGAGCTGGTGTTGAGGGCGCGGTAGATCTCTGCTGTGATGTCATGGTTGTTGTAGTTGAAGTCCTCCAGCCTGCGGCCTTTGGCCTTCAGAGGGGCCACAGTCTTGTTGAGGGCCAGGGCCAGGGCCCAGACAGCGTCGTAGGCCAGAGGGGCCTCCTGGAAGCCCCCTGTCTCTTCCGGGTTCTTACCCCCCAGCCGGTTCATCAACGCCCCCAGGAACTCCTGAGAGGTCTGATTGCACCAGACATCGGGAAGGGGAGGAGTTGATATATGAGCGTCACCATTCGTGTGGCTTTCAAACTGAGCTATTGTCCACCAAACTCATTAGTGTGACATTTATATAATTAGAATCACTATGTTAGTTGTATTAGGGTCAACTTAGATTTAGGCAATACTGGACCCTCAAGCACTGTGTAATAGTTACGTATTACTAGTTACGTATTACTAGTTACGTATTACTAGTTACATATTACTAGCCTTTGAAATCAAACGGTACTGTACTTAGCTCAGGGCTAAGACAGCTTTTACGCCAGCTTTTTGGGGCTAGCCAATCACAGAGTTCCATTGTCACCTAAGTTTAATATTTATGAGGGATAGCCCTGGGCCAGGGACATTTATTTCATATAAATGTCTAAGTATGTGTCTCTGCCCTGGGCTAAGAAACATGTGGTGTGGAAAAGCCTAAAGGGCCCCTAGAGTGTACTATTGCAGAAGCACATCAAGCCGCCGCTCTGCAGGTAGAGGAAGGAGTATGAAGATAATCAGCAGCTAAGCTGGCAGCGTGTGAAATTGAAGGGACGACATGACCAGATGGAGAGCAGATGTTGCTCACCACGTTGGAATGCGGATCATAATCAATAACATTACATGGACTTGGGGGACCTGATCCTGGATCAGTATGCGATCCGGCCCAGATGTTCTCACCAGGTTGGAGGCTCCGCGGACGGTCTCGGGGTTGAGCATGACGATCTCCGTGGTAACGTGGCCCTCCACCGCCTCTGTCATGTTCTCGATGGTGCAGTTGATGGACGGGTCTTTGATCTTGAACCAGTTATCAGCGTACCAACCAATCAGAAACCACACATATTTCTTCCCATACAGTTTCTCCTTAAATACCTGGAGGATGGAGGGAGAGAGTTGGAGGGAGAGAGGGGAGAGAAAGCGAAAGAGAGAGAAAATAGGAAAAAAGAGAAGGGCAGAGATAGAGAGAGAAACATTTGGAAAATAGAGAGAAAAGAAGAAGATGAAACACTTAATTGTCTGTTAAATGATTCTTAATTACACAGAAATATTCTTTGCTTCTCAAGGCTACATCATCACCACAGTACACATGACAATTAATTAAATAAAAGATACAAGATACAATAGAGGTCAATAACTACAAATAGCCCGATGATTTAATGCTCAACATAACTTGAGGTCAAACAATGAAAAACACTCACCTCGCAAAACACTTTCCTGGCTTCCGTCTCATAGAAGAGCCCCACAATTATTCTGGCATCCTGACGCTATTCAATGACAGGAAGCGCAATGATTTAAGCCATGGTAATGAAAATACATTCGCACAGTTCAATAATAATGATACAAGCCTTTACACTTTGACTATTCCAATTCTATGGTACAACCTCGGCTACCTCGGCACTTCACAGCCTGGCAGTTGGTAGTGCTAATTAGCCTCCTGCATTAATTTCCTGTATTAAATCACCTCACTTCGCTAACAGGCGCAGCTGTGAGCAGGGAAGAGCAACAGCAGCCCCCCCCCCATTGAATATTTCATCAAAGCACCTTGAGGTTCTTGACAGCGACAGCCGGGTCGGTGAGGAAGCTCTGTCTCACACTGATCTCAATCCCAGCCTCCTTCACCCTCTGCTCCAGATCATCCAGAGTCTATATGAGAGAAGAAGATAGAGGGTAGATAGGAAGAGAGAACAGAGAAGGAAAGACAAAAGAGAGAAGGGATGGGGAAGATAGAAAGCGAGGGCGGGGGGGGGGGGTCGAGATTGAAAGAAAGATGGAAGGGGTGAGAAAATGAGAAAGGAAAGGCACAAGAAATTGAAATGGACCAAGAAAGAAGAGAGTAAAAGAGGAAAGAGATAATAAAGGACAGAGGGAGAGAAAGAGAAAGATCATTTGAGAGAGAGAGGTGGGAAAAGAGAGAAAAAGGAGAGGCAGAAAGAAGGGGAGATGATAAAGAGGGAAAAGACGTAGGGAAAGAGGAGCGACAGAGTTAACGTCCATTAGAGGAAAGAACCCAAGTGCCACATCATCCACCCGGTTGCTCACCACCAATATTCCAACAAATCCACGATCAATTGTGGGATTGAATACTTAAAAGACTGTCATACTGCATATAAGTCCCACGTACGCACACACCCACTCCCACACACTCATTTGCCCATTAAGATGTGGGAGAGTCACTGAAGAGGAGACTGTGGAAGAAAGAGAGAAAGAGACAGACAGAGTGAGAGACAGAGACAGAGAGAGAGATACAGAGACAGAGCGATAGAAAGAGAGCGAGAGAGAGACATAGAGAGAAGAGATAGACGGAGAGAGTGTACTGACCGAAGTGAAGACCTCTGTGGTCTGCTGGATGGTAGCGATCTTTGTCCACTTCCACTTCTGGAAGAGGCGTACCCTGGTGGGGTTGTGGAGGGTGGCCGAGGGGTGGGTGCGGAAGAAGGTGGGGAAGCGGTTCCTGTTGGACAAGGCAGGAGAGCTGGAGCCATAGGACAACTGAGAAAGAGAGAGGGAGATAAACATTTAAAACACTACACAGCCAGGCAATATACAGTCCTAATGTATTCCGTACCAATGCAACGTATTGCACTGATTTCAATTGAATTAAGAGGTGAAGGGGGTCTCATGTTCTATATCTATCAGGACTTTGGTTTCAGTGTTCAGAGCATCGACACCCTGACATCAGGGAATGAGAGAAGAAGGTAGAGACCTGATGATAAATGTCAAATGTCATGTACAATATCGAGTCCCAGCGTAAACAAATGTCCTGGTGTATGTAGAGGTAGTGGAGCCCCCAATACATGGACAGCAGACAATACATGTAGAGTAGAATGGAGTTTGCCAGCTCACAATTGAGTGCAGTCAGGGGGACAATGGTATCAGCCTGTGGAAAACAGCTCCAGCATTAGGGGTGACACACACACGGGAGAATGAAATTGAAGGAAATGGAGCAAAGCAGCGGGGCACAGAGGCTCATAAAACACCACTTTGCAGGAAGCAGAAGAGAAGTACTCCAATGTGCTTTTTTTCACGACCTGAAACACTAGCCTCAAAATGAGTTGGTTCAGGGTCATGTTCATTATGCACCAAATGGACTATAACAGGAAGGGATTAACTGGATTTGTCCAACAAGAAAGAAAGACACATTTTTGTATTCCGTTGCTAAATGTTTTTAAATGTTTCACAGTGCCGGTATGACCTTTTTTCTTGTATTGGGT
Organism: Oncorhynchus tshawytscha; assembly: GCF_018296145.1. Taxonomy (NCBI): domain Eukaryota; kingdom Metazoa; phylum Chordata; class Actinopteri; order Salmoniformes; family Salmonidae; genus Oncorhynchus; species Oncorhynchus tshawytscha. Next base: position 9,724,615 of record NC_056451.1, on the reverse strand, counting down.
CAATGAGATTGGCCTTAAATGTAGACTGAGTTGCTACACTAGGCTTTGGGAGATCCGAATACAGCCGACAATTGGAGCACCCAGAAGTCCCTTGATTCTGGTCTGTTTGGTCCTTGGCTCTATTCCCTCTCTGATAGGCTTGTTTGACATGCAGAGAGATACTCCTCCTGAGGGTTGAACAGAGACAGAAATAAGTGTGTGGCGATTGGTGGTGGTGTACACTCTCTCACTAAAGAGCCAGATCCCTTTATTTATATATATATATATATATATATATGTGTGTGTGTGTGTGTGTGTGTGTGTGTGTGTGTGTGTGTGTGTGTGTGTGGGAGGGAGGGAGGAGGTCGGGGGGAGACAGCTAGAGTGGGAACAGGGAGGCTGAGAGGAAGAGAACAGAGGAAATCAAGCAGACAGGCCCAGGGCACTAGTTGCTGACAAGTGGAGGGAGTGAAGAGGAAAACAAAAAGAGATAGAGCTTTTAATGAAGGAGAGAAATGTATAGATAGGGAGATTTAATTTGTTCACAATTAATTACTTGGCTAAAAAGGCTGACTAAAGTTTAAAGTTGATTATTAGATGACGAGAGCGAGAGAGCGAGAGAATGGGACACACACACACAGTAGCTACCCACCACTATGAGGTTCCACATGCGAGCAGCCTCTGCTACCAGTGTGGATACGGAGCTGCAGCCGGGCATCAGGACTGTCTTGATGGGCTCTGTGTAGAGCAGATCATAGAGCAACTTGGTGGACTCCCCTGGGTCACACTAAGAGAGAGAGAAAGAGGAAGAGGGACAGGGGGAAAATGGAGGGAGGAGGGGATATGGTGGGAAATAAAAGGGGAGACAGATGTGAGGGAGAGAGGGGGAGATGAAGGGAGAAAGAGAGGGAGGAAAAAGAGGAGGAAGATTAGGAGAGAAATAGGGGGAAAGAGAGGAAGAGAAGAGGGGTGAGATGTGTGGGAGAGAAAGTGAAGGGGTGGGTAGAGAACAGGGGTAGAGAGAGAGGGAGAGAGAAGGGAGGGGGGAAGAAAGAAGAATATCAGAAAGAGAAGAACAGAACAGCGATCGATATTCAGCATTATCGAGCGTCAGTATAAAAGTGGGAAAAGATGGCCAGAGAGAGAGTTAAATCGACCACGCTGTCCAAAAAGGGACAGGAAGAAAATATGACTGCACAAAGAGGGAGGGAGAGATCACAAACAGAACACAATCAAAGCCTCAAATTAATGTAAAATAAGCTTGAGGTGGTCCAATCATGAACAAATTATCCATCACAGGCTTGTGATGGATAAGGTTTTGAATAAGCCATCCCCATTCCAGTCCTCAATAGGGCCCGATCCAAATCAGCCTGACACATTTAATGGTGATTTGCTGTGGAGGGGGAGAGAGAGGAAACAGAAATCCCATATATTGCAGTTGAGTGTCACAAGCAATCTGGTTGTAGAAAACTGTGACTTAACAACGGACCTTATGGGCCCTGATTTGTGTGTTGGTTTGTCTCCGTTTGTTTTCCGAGATGGAAATAGCACACTCAAGAAACAAATGTGTTGGATGCAAAAATTGCTTGTTGATTTCAATGATGGTTGTTTGTCTGTTAAAGACGTTGTGGTCTAATGCTACTGTCTCTAGATTGTAGGATGTAATCTAGATATCATGACACCACCAAGTCCAATTGATCACAACGGAAGAGAAAGTGACGTTTTTCTATCCTGTCACATCTGATAACGTGTCAGGCGGTCACGACCTTTTCTCTGCCCTAGAGAACTACTGGAGATGCCGGCCTTTACAACAACAAAAATAGATGTCAAATCTGCAGTTTGACATGTAAAATAGCAGTTTTCACATGTTGAGCTTAAATTTCACGTGAAACGACATTTCCACGTACATTAAATGTAGATGTTAGCACCACCTCTTCACATGTGAGGAGAATAACATGTTTTCACCTCACATGTGAATTGCAGTTTGACGTGTGAAATTTTGCGGTTCACATGTGAAAACTTTCACGTGAGAATAGGATGTGCCGCTTGACATATGAAAAACATTCCTATGTGAAAATCACACTTGCATTTTCACATGTGAAAAACAGTCACACCTGTAAAAATCTCATTTGCATTTTCATATTTGAAAATGGTTTAACATGTGATTGTTTTTCATGACCTTGCAATTCCACATCTGAAGAGACCATCTAATTTGCAGTTTCACATGTAAGAATACTCCACATTTACTCCAATGTTTGTAAACAAAGTAAATGTAAACAAACACTGTATAGCCTAAAAACATAGTTAAAACTATCATTTTGATGGATGGTCAGTACTTGCATCCATAGCGTAGCCTATGGATATAAGAGTGGTTGCATTTCTCCAGCTCCAACCCTCAGCTGTTTACTGAAACTGTGGCAAGGAGAACACTTTATTAATGTTTGAATTAAGGACTGCCACTTTAAACACTTCTAATTGAGTAACAGCGTTGTTACATGGTGCAATCCTCTAGTACAGGGGTAGGCAACCCTGTTCCTGGAGTGCTGCAGGATTTTGTTCTAACTTGGCACCACATTGGAACCAACTGAGCTAATTGATCAGTTCAGTGATTGCCTAAATTCAACACACTTGGTCTTCCAGGTTGGTTAAATAAAAAAATCTAAATCAAATCCAATTTTATTTGTCACATACACATGTTTAGCAGATGTTAATGCGAGTGTAGGGAAATGCTTCTAGTTCCGACAGTGCAGTAATAACCAACGAGTAATCTAACCTAACAATTTCACAACAACTACCTATTAACACAAGTGTAAAGGGATGAAGAATATGTACATAAAAATATATGAATGGGTGATGGTACAGAACGGCATAGGCAAGATGCAATAGATGGTATCGAGTACAGTATATACGTATGAGATGAGTAATGTAGGGTATGTAAACATATAAAAGTGGCATTGTTTAAAGTGGCTAGTGAGTGATGCATGTATTACATAAAGATGGTAAGATGCAGTAGATGGTATAGAGTACAGTATATACATATGACATGAGTAATGTAGGGTATGTAAACATTATATTAAGTAGCATTGTTTAAAGTGGCTAGTGATACATTTTTTACATGAATTAAACATGAAGCGCCTGCGGCATTCCAGGACCAGGGTTGTCTAACCCTGCTCTAGTGAGTGAGCTACGTTTGTGCCATTAATATGAAGCAAAACGTATGTAGTCCAGAACAACATTCTTAGTATTACAAACAAAAAGAATGATATTGAATGCAAAACATAAACCCTAAACTATTGATAGCCAAACAAAATCATTTTTAAATGCGAAAGCCAATGAAATGTAAATGAACGCAAAAGAATAGTTCAGTTTAAAGAAATTATGATAATGCAATTAAATAAAATGCCTCCCTCTTCCCTGACATTTTCCCTATCTTTGGTTATGTTACTCTGGTCTTTGCTTTCCCTGCCTTTTTTCCAGTTGCAAATTCATTACAGATACAAAGCACCCTACTGTTGGTTTGCCTCTGAAGTTAAGCAGGGTCAGTCCCTGGATGGGAGACCAGATGTAGCTGGAAGTGGGAATTAAAAATAAATTATAAGGGGAAAAACACATGTACAAAATGTACATGTGAAACTTCACACGTGTCCGAAAACCATGGTTTTTATTTTTGTAAGGGGATGTATAACCCTCCTCTTTTCCACACACACACACACACACTGTCAGTGGTGCTGAAACGGTGCAACCCAATATTAGTGTCAGAGTTAGCATTACTTCGATACTACTCCAGCATCCAATCTATCCGCCCATGAGACTTTGATGAGAGACTAATCCCACAGAAAGAATAGGAGAAGAAGCCACATATGCTGATATGCTTTATTCTCTTTAATTGCATTCAGATTGAATAATATAAAAGAAGTGTGAATATATAAGAGGACCAGTAGGATCTTATGTCTTATCTCAAGTCACTGTGAATTTCTAAATCTCCCCCTGTAATTAAATCTTGAGTACCACTTGAGTCGTGGTGTTAAATGGTGCATACATGAATGTGATACACGTGTGTGTGTCCATGCATGCGTGTGAGATACGAGCATGCATGTGGACCGTGTGGAAATCTTAATAATTTTGGTCCCTGATTGAGTCCTATCATGTTCCAGCCACCAATTAAAGTGGAAATTATAGATTTTTCAAATTTAATTTAAGCCTTATTTTACCAGGTAAGTTGACTGAGAACACACTCTCATTTACAGTAACGACCTGGGTGATAGTTACAGGAGAGGAGGGGGGATGAATGAGCCAATAGGAAGCTGGGGATGATTAGGTGGCCATGATGGTGTGAAGGCCAGATTGGGAATTTAGCCAGGACGCAGGGCTTAACACCCCTACTCTTACAATAAGTGCCATGGAATCTTTAGTGACAACAGATTCAGGACACCAGTTTAAAGTCCCATCCGAAAGACAGCACCCCTACACAGAGAGCACCTCATCACGCCATTTCTCTACCTCTGTCTCCCTCCACCACAGTTAATAATTGATCAAAGTTATCAGTCTCCGCTTTGATATAACCATGGCAACGGTCTAGAGAGGGTGAGTGGTGTGTCTGTGTGTAGATCTCAATGTGCTGTAAATAGTCTAATGTTCTCTCCCTATACTGCCACACAAACAAACAAGCAGATTTTTTTTTTAGATAGATTTTATTGAACCTTTATTTAACTAGGCAAGTCAGTTACAGTGGCAAGAAAAAGTATGTGAACCGTTTGGAATTACCTGTATTTCTGCATGAATTGGTCATCAAATTTGATCTGATCTTTATCTAAGTCACAACAATAGACAAACATAAGTGTGCTGAAACTAATAACACACAAATGATTGTATTTCTGTTGTCGATATTGAATACATAATTTAAACATTCACAGTGTCGGTTGGAAAAAGTATGTGAACCCCTAGGCTAATGACTTTTCCAAAAGCTAATTGGAGTCTGGAGTCAGGAGTCAGCTAACCTGGAGTCCAATCAATGAGAAGAGATTGGAAATGTTGGTTAGAGCTGCCTTGCCCTATAAAAAACACTCACAAAATGTTAGTTTGCTATTCACAAGAAGCATTACCTGATGTGAACCATGCCTCGAACAAAAGAGATCTCAATTAAGAATTGTTGACTTGCATAAAGCTGGAAAGGTTTACAAAAGTATCTCTAAAAGCCTTGATGTTCATCAGTCCACGGTAAGACAAATGGTCTATAAATGGAGAAAGTTCAGCACTGTTGCTACTCTCCCTAGGAGTGGCCGTCCTGCAAAGATGACTGCAAGAGCACAGCACAGAATGCTCAATGACGTTAAGAAGAATCCTAGTGTGTCAGCTAAAGACTTACAGAAATATTTGGAACATGCTAACATCTCTGTTGATGAGTCGACGATACGTAAAACACTAAACAAGAATGGTGTTCATGGGAGGACACCACGGAAGAAGCTACTGCTGTCCAAAAAAAACATTGCTGCACGTTTGAAGTTTGCAAAAGTGCACCTGGATGTTCCACAGCGCTACTGGCAAAATATTATGTGGACAGATTAAACTAAAGTTGTGTTGTTTGGAAGGAAGGAACACACAACACTGAGTGGAGAAGAAAAGGTACAGCACACCAACATCAACACCTCATCCCAACTGTAAAGTATGGTGGAGGGAGCATCATGGTTTGGGGTTGCTTTGGTGCCTCGGGGCCTGGACAGCAAACGGAAAAATGAATTCCCATGTTTATCAAGACATTTTGCAGGAGAATGTTAGGCTATCTGTCCACCAATTGAAACTCAACAGAAGTTGGCTGATGCAACAGGACAATGACCCAAAACACAGAAGTAAATCAACAACAGAATGGCTTCAACAGAAAAAATTTGCCTTCTGGAGTGAGCCAGGCAGTGTCCTGACCTCAACCCGATTGAGATGCAGTGGCATGACCTCAAGAGAGGGGTTCACACCAGACATCCTAAGAATATTGCTGAACTGAAACCGTTCAGCAAGAGAAATGGTCCAAAATTCCTCCTGACTGTTGTGCAGGTCTGGTCCGCAACTACAGAAAATGTTTGGTTGAGGTTATTGCAGACAAAGTAGGGTCAACCAGTTATTAAATCCAAGGATTCACATACTTTCCCCACCCTGCACTTTGAATGTTTACATGTTGTGTTCAATAAAGACACGAAAACGTATAATTGTTTGTGTTATTAGTTTAATCAGACTGTGTTTGTCTATTGTTGTGACCTAGATGAAGATCAGATAACATTTTATGACAAATTTATGCAGAAATCCAGGTATTTCCAAAGGGTTGACATACTTTTTTCTTGCCACTGTAAGAACAAGTTCTTATTTTACAATGACGGCCTACTGGGGAACAGTGGGTTAACTGCCTTGTTCAGATTTTTACCTTGTCAGCTCGGGGATTCGATCCAGCAACCTTTCAGTTACTGGCTCTAACCACTAGGCTACCTGCCACACTGAAAGCTAAACATATGCCGCATTGCAAATAAACGGTGTAAGTGTTGAAGTTCATCTACACTAAAGTCTTCTTGATATTTCATTATTCAGCATCTAATTATGTCATGTTATATTTGATGAGTCATCTCTTTTTTTTAACCCAAGGATCACACTTTGAAAGTTTCACTGGAACTATTGTGACCTTTACAGTAGATGAACACATTCTATTAATTGAACATCATTATACATTCAAGCCAAGACCACTGTATGAGCACGTCTTCATATTTGATATTATAAAGCAATTAATAAGAAGACAAGCAATTGGATGATGGTGATTCTTATTTCTAAATCTCATGCTCAAACAGAGTGTGAGTTATGATTGCCTGGGTGATGTTTGGTAACTGACCAAAAAAGCTGTTGATTGGATAATAACTGAAAGTAAATAGTAGCCGTATTCAATTCCATCTCCTATAATTTCACTCTTAATGCCATAAGCTGCTCATTAATATTACAGCCAGGTGTGAAGCGTTCACAATCCACTGATCGTTAAAGTGATCATCAAACCCAACTGTAATTAGCAATAACTGTACACTAGCACGCACCTGCAGGCTACATTCAAGAAAATGTCACTGTCTGACATGTTCATTGATTTGGTTCTAGTCATGTATTGGTCTGTCACAAAGGTGTAAATCTATTGGTTTGTCAAAACAAAAAGAGAACCATAAATCGACCAATGGGTGATTTTAATTCCATAAATTCCGGAATTCTAGATTTTAGAATATATTCTATTCTATGGCCAGTACCATTGATTCACAAAGCTGTTTCAAGTTAAATTATATGTATAGTCAGTATATTTTATGTCCACAGCCTAACGTCATGTTTTGTATATGATTTTTAAACCCTGAATCTCGACATGTACACATCAACCATATCTATTCATCCATATTATTATCTAATTGAAAGGAGAAAAATATGAAGCCTGTTTGCTTCAATGGTAACTGTGTTGCCATGCCAACTTTCCTCTCCCCTATTCTTTACAATGGGATTCCATTGCAGAGCCTTTTACACCAATCAGAACAAAGCGAACGCTGCTCCCTAACCAGTCACAGCACAGTTAACTGTTTCATGCCTGTGTGCTGTATGCCCGGGTGTAGTGGTGGCATCTGTCCTGCAGTATGATTAATATGGAAACCCAGTGGGAAGGATGGCTGTGTGTTAAAGCTAATGAGGTGATGTGTCTTAAAAATACCAATGTCTATATATCAAGAACAATGTCTATATGTCAAAAACAATGTCTGTATATCAAGACCAAAGTCTATATATCAAGACCAATGTCTATATATCAATGTCTATATGTCAAGACCAATGTCTATATGTCAAGACCAATGTCTATATGTCAAGACCAATGTCTATATATCAAGACCAATGTCTATATGTCTATATGTCAAGACCAATGTCTATATGTCTATATGTCAAGACCAATGTCTATATGTCAAGACCAATGTCTATATCAAGACCAATGTCTATATATCAAGACCAATGTCTATATATCAAGACCAATGTCTATATGTCTATATGTCAAGACCAATGTCTATATGTCTATATGTCAAGACCAATGTCTATATGTCAAGACCAATGTCTATATATCAAGACCAATGTCTATATATCAATGTCTATATGTCAAGACCAATGTCTATATGTCAAGACCAATGTCTATATGTCAAGACCAATGTCTATATATCAAGACCAATGTCTATATATCAAGACCAATGTCTATATGTCTATATGTCAAGACCAATGTCTATATGTCTATATGTCAAGACCAATGTCTATATGTCAAGACCAATGTCTATATCAAGACCAATGTCTATATATCAAGACCAATGTCTATATGTCTATATGTCAAGACCAATGTCTATATGTCTATATGTCAAGACCAATGTCTATATGTCAAGACCAATGTCTATATGTCAAGACCAATGTCTATATGTCAAGACCAATGTCTATATGTCAAGACCAATGTCTATATATCAAGACCAATGTCTATATGTCAAGACCAATGTCTATATGTCAAGACCAATGTCTATATGTCAAGACCAATGTCTATATATCAATACCAATGTCTATATATCAAGACCAATGTCTATATGTCTATATGTCAAGACCATTGTCTATATGTCAAGACCATTGTCTATATGTCAAGACCAATGTCTATATGTCTATGTGTCAAGACCAATGTCTATATATCAAGACCAATGTCTATATGTCAAGATCAATGTCTACATGTCAAGACCAATGTCTATATATCAATACCAATGTCTATATGTCTATATGTCAAGACCAATGTCTATATGTCAAGACCAATGTCTATATGTCAAGAGACCAATGTCTATATATCAAGACCAATGTCTATATATCAAGACCAATGTCTATATGTCAAGACCAATGTCTATATGTCAAGACCAATGTCTATATGTCAAGACCAATGTCTATATGTCAAGACCAATGTCTATATGTCTATATGTCAAGACCAATGCCTATATGTCAAGACCATTGTCTATATGTCAAGACCATTGTCTATATGTCAAGACCAATGTCTATATGTCTATGTGTCAAGACCAATGTCTATATGTCAAGACCAATGTCTATATGTCAAAGCACAAGGGACATTTCTTCAGTGGACAGAATGCCACATATATAACAAGACCAATGTCTATATGTCTATATATCAAGACCAATGTCTATATGTCTATATGTCAAGACCAATGTCTATATGTCAAGACCAATGTCTATATGTCAAGACCAATGTCTATATGTCAAGACCAATGTCTATATGTCAAGACCAATGTCTATATATCAAGACCAATGTCTATATGTCAAGACCAATGTCTATATGTCAAGACCAATGTCTATATGTCAAGACCAATGTCTATATGTCAAGTCCAATGTCTATATGTCAAGTCCAATGTCTATATGTCAAGACCAATGTCTATATGTCAAGACCAATGTCTATATGTCAAGACCAATGTCTATATATCAAGACCAATGTCTATATGTCTATATGTCAAGACCAATGTCTATATGTCAAGACCAATGTCTATATGTCTATATGTCAAGACCAATGTCTATATGTCAAGACCAATGTCTATATGTCAAGACCAATGTCTATATGTTTATATGTCAAGACCAATGTCTATATGTCAAGACCAATGTCTATATGTCAAGACCAATGTCTATATGTCAAGACCAATGTCTATATGTCAAGACCAATGTCTATATGTCAAGACCAATGTCTATATATCAAGACCAATGTCTATATGTTAAGACCAATGTCTATATGTCTATATGTCAAGACCAATGTCTATATGTCAAGACCAATGTCTATATGTCAAGACCAATGTCTATATGTCAAGACCAATGTCTATATGTCAAGACCAATGTCTATATGTCTATATGTCAAGACCAATGCCTATATGTCAAGACCATTGTCTATATGTCAAGACCATTGTCTATATGTCAAGACCAATGTCTATATGTCTATGTGTCAAGACCAATGTCTATATGTCAAGACCAATGTCTATATGTCAAAGCACAAGGGACATTTCTTCAGTGGACAGAATGCCACATATATAACAAGACCAATGTCTATATGTCTATATATCAAGACCAATGTCTATATGTCTATATGTCAAGACCAATGTCTATATGTCAAGACCAATGTCTATATGTCAAGACCAATGTCTATATGTCAAGACCAATGTCTATATGTCAAGACCAATGTCTATATATCAAGACCAATGTCTATATGTCAAGACCAATGTCTATGTCAAGACCAATGTCTATGTCAAGACCAATGTCTATATGTCAAGACCAATGTCTATATGTCAAGTCACCAATCCAATGTCTATATGTCAAGTCCAATGTCTATATGTCAAGTCCAATGTCTATATGTCAAGACCAATGTCTATATGTCAAGACCAATGTCTATATGTCAAGACCAATGTCTATATATCAAGACCAATGTCTATATGTCTATATGTCAAGACCAATGTCTATATGTCAAGACCAATGTCTATATGTCAAGACCAATGTCTATATGTCTATATATCAAGACCAATGTCTATATGTCAAGACCAATGTCTATATGTTTATATGTCAAGACCAATGTCTATATGTCAAGACCAATGTCTATATGTCAAGACCAATGTCTATATGTCAAGACCAATGTCTATATGTCAAGACCAATGTCTATATGTCAAGACCAATGTCTATATATCAAGACCAATGTCTATATGTTAAGACCAATGTCTATATGTCTATATGTCAAGACCAATGTCTATATGTCAAGACCAATGTCTATATATCAAGACCAATGTCTATATGTCAAGACCAATTTCTATATGTCAAGACCAATGTCTATATATTAATACCAATGTCTATATGTCAAGACCAATGTCTATATGTCAAGACCAATGTCTATATGTCAAGACCAATGTCTATATGTCAAGACCAATGTCTATGTGTCTATGTCAAGACCAATGCCTATATGTCAAGACCATTGTCTATATGTCTATATGTCAAGACCAATGCCTATATGTCAAGACCATTGTCTATATGTCAAGACCATTGTCTATATGTCAAGACCAATGTCTATATGTCTATGTGTCAAGACCAATGTCTATATGTCAAAGCACAAGGGACATTTCTTCAGTGGACAGAATGCCACATATATAACAAGACCAATATCTATATGTCTATATATCAAGACCAATGTCTATATGTCTATATGTCAAGACCAATGTCTATATGTCTATATGTCAAGACCAATGTCTATATGTCAAGACCAATGTCTATATGTCTATAAGTCAAGACCAATGTCTATATGTCAAGACCAATGTCTATATGTCAAGACCAATGTCTATATGTCTATATGTCAAGACCAATGTCTAAATGTCTATATGTCAAGACCAATGTCTATATGTCAAGACCAATGTCTATATGTCAAGACCAATGTCTATATGTCAAGACTAATGTCTATATATCAAGACCAATGTCTATATGTCAAGACCAACGTCTATATGTCAAGACCAATGTCTATATATCAAGACCAATGTCTATATATCAAGACCAAAGTCTATATATCAAGACCAATGTCTATATGTCAAGACCAATGTCTATATGTCTATATGTCAAGACCAATGCCTATATGTCAAGACCATTGTCTATATGTCAAGACCATTGTCTATATGTCAAGACCAATGTCTATATGTCTATGTGTCAAGACCAATGTCTATATATCAATACCAATGTCAATATATCAAGACCAATGTCTATATGTCAAAATCAATGTCTATATGTCAAGACCAATGTCTATATGTCAAGACCAATGTCTATATGTCTATATGTCAAGACCAATGTCTATATGTCAAGACCAATGTCTATATGTCTATGTCAAGACCAATGTCTATATATCAATACCAATGTCTATATGTCTATATGTCAAGACCAATGTCTATGTCAAGACCAATGTCTATATATCAATACCAATGTCTATATGTCAATACCAATGTCTATATGTCAAGACCAATGTCTATATGTCAAGACCAATGTCTATATGTCCAGACCAATATATATATGTCAAGACCAATGTCTTTATGTCAAGACCAATGTCTATATATCAAGACCAATGTCTATATGTCAAGACCAATGTCTATATGTCTATATGTCAAGACCAATGTCTATATGTCAAGACCAATGTCTATATGTCAAGACCAATGTCTATATGTCAAGACCAATGTCTATATGTCAAGACCAATATCTATATGTCAAGACCAATGTCTTTATGTCAAGACCAATGTCTATATATCAAGACCATTGTCTATATGTCAAGACCAATGTCTATATGTCTATGTGTCAAGACCAATGTCTATATATCAAGACCAATGTCTATATGTCTATATGTCAAGACCAATGTCTATATATCAAGACCAATGTCTATATGTCAAGACCAATGTCTATATGTCAAGACCAATGTCTATATATCAAGACCAATGTCTATATGTCTATTTGTCAAGACCAATGTCTATATGTCAAGACCAATGTCTATATGTCAAGACCAATGTCTATATGTCAAGACCAATGTCTATATGTCTATATATCAAGACCAATGTCTATATGTCAAGACCAATGTCTATATGTTTATATGTCAAGACCAATGTCTATATGTCAAGACCAATGTCTATATGTCAAGACCAATGTCTATATGTCAAGACCAATGTCTATATGTCAAGACCAATGTCTATATGTCAAGACCAATGTCTATATGTCAAGACCAATGTCTATATATCAAGACCAATGTCTATATGTCAAGACCAATGTCTATATGTCTATATGTCAAGACCAATGTCTATATGTCAAGACCAATGTCTATATGTCAAGACCAATGTCTATATGTCAAGACCAATGTCTATATGTCAAGACCAATGTCTATATATCAAGACCAATGTCTATATGTCAAGACCAATGTCTATATGTCAAGACCAATGTCTATATATCAAGACCAATGTCTATATGTCTCTATGTCAAGACCAATGTCTATATATCAAGACCAATGTCTATATGTCAAGACCAATGTCTATATGTCAAGACCAATGTCTATATGTCAAGACCAATGTCTATATGTCAAGACCAATGTCTATATGTCAAGACCAATGTCTATATGTCAAGACCAATGTCTATATGTCAAGACCTATATGTCAATGTCAAGACCATATGTCAAGACCATTGTCTATGTCAAGACCAATGTCTATATGTCAAGACCAATGTCTATATGTCAAGACCAATGTCTATATGTCAAAGCACAAGGGACATTTCTTCAGTGGACAGAATGCCACATATATAACAAGACCAATGTCTATATGTCTATATATCAAGACCAATGTCTATATGTCTATATGTCAAGACCAATGTCTATATGTCAAGACCAATGTCTATATGTCAAGACCAATGTCTATATGTCAAGACCATTGTCTATATGTCAAGACCATTGTCTATATGTCAAGACCAATGTCTATATGTCTATGTGTCAAGACCAATGTCTATATGTCAAAGCACAAGGGACATTTCTTCAGTGGACAGAATGCCACATATATAACAAGACCAATATCTATATGTCTATATATCAATACCAATGTATATATGTCTATATGTCAAGACCATTGTCTATATGTCTATATGTCAAGACCAATGCCTATATGTCAAGACCATTGTCTATATGTCAAGACCATTGTCTATATGTCAAGACCAATGTCTATATGTCTATGTGTCAAGACCAATGTCTATATGTCAAAGCACAAGGGACATTTCTTCAGTGGACAGAATGCCACATATATAACAAGACCAATATCTATATGTCTATATATCAAGACCAATGTCTATATGTCTATATGTCAAGACCAATGTCTATATGTCTATATGTCAAGACCAATGTCTATATGTCAAGACCAATGTCTATATGTCTATAAGTCAAGACCAATGTCTATATGTCAAGACCAATGTCTATATGTCAAGACCAATGTCTATATGTCTATATGTCAAGACCAATGTCTATATGTCAAGACCAATGTCTTTATGTCAAGACCAATGTCTATATGTCAAGACCAATGTCTATATGTCAAGACTAATGTCTATATATCAAGACCAATGTCTATATGTCAAGACCAACGTCTATATGTCAAGACCAATGTCTATATATCAAGACCAATGTCTATATGTCAAGACCAATGTCTATATATCAAGACCAATGTCTATATATCAAGACCAATGTCTATATATCAAGACCAATGTCTATATGTCAAGACCAATGTCTATATGTCAAGACCAATGCCTATATGTCAAGACCATTGTCTATATGTCAAGACCATTGTCTATATGTCAAGACCAATGTCTATATGTCTATGTGTCAAGACCAATGTCTATATATCAAGACCAATGTCAATATATCAAGACCAATGTCTATATGTCAAGATCAATGTCTATATATCAAGATCAATGTATATATGTCAAGACCAATGTCTATATGTCAAGACCAATGTCTATATGTCTATATGTCAAGACCAATGTCTATATGTCAAGACCAATGTCTATATGTCTATATGTCAAGACCAATGTCTATATGTCAAGACCAATGTCTATATATCAATACCAATGTCTATATGGCTATATGTCAAGACCAATGTCTATGTCAAGACCAATGTCTATATATCAATACCAATGTCTATATGTCAATACCAATGTCTATATGTCAAGACCAATGTCTATATGTCAAGACCAATGTCTATATGTCCAGACCAATATCTATATGTCAAGACCAATGTCTTTATGTCAAGACCAATGTCTATATATCAAGACCAATGTCTATATGTCAAGACCAATGTCTATATGTCTATATGTCAAGACCAATGTCTATATGTCAAGACCAATGTCTATATGTCAAGACCAATGTCTATATGTCAAGACCAATGTCTATATGTCAAGACCAATGTCTTTATGTCAAGACCAATGTCTATATATCAAGACCATTGTCTATATGTCAAGACCAATGTCTATATGTCTATGTGTCAAGACCAATGTCTATATATCAAGACCAATGTCTATATGTCTATATGTCAAGACCAATGTCTATATATCAAGACCAATGTCTATATGTCAAGACCAATGTCTATATGTCAAGACCAATGTCTATATGTCTATATGTCAAGACCAATGTCTATATATCAAGACCAATGTCTATATGTCTATATGTCAAGACCAATGTCTATATGTCAAGACCAATGTCTATATGTCAAGACCAATGTCTATATGTCAAGACCAATGTCTATATGTCTATATATCAAGACCAATGTCTATATGTCAAGACCAATGTCTATATGTTTATATGTCAAGACCAATGTCTATATGTCAAGACCAATGTCTATATGTCAAGACCAATGTCTATATGTCAAGACCAATGTCTATATGTCAAGACCAATGTCTATATGTCAAGACCAATGTCTATATATCAAGACCAATGTCTATATGTCAAGACTAATGTCTATATGTCTATATGTCAAGACCAATGTCTATATGTCAAGACCAATGTCTATATGTCAAGACCAATGTCTATATGTCAAGACCAATGTCTATATGTCAAGACCAATGTCTATATATCAAGACCAATGTCTATATGTCAAGACCAATGTTATATATCAAGACCAATGTCTATATGTCTCTATGTCAAGACCAATGTCTATATATCAAGACCAATGTCTATATGTCAAGACCAATGTCTATATGTCAAGACCAATGTCTATATATCAAGACCAATGTCTATGTCAAGACCAATGTCTATATGTCAAGACCAATGTCTATATGTCAAGACCAATGCCTATATGTCAAGACCATTGTCTATATGTCAAGACCATTGTCTATGTCAAGACCAATGTCTATATGTCTATGTGTCAAGACCAATGTCTATATGTCAAGACCATTGTCTATATGTCAAAGCACAAGGGACATTTCTTCAGTGGACAGAATGCCACATATATAACAAGACCAATGTCTATATGTCTATATATCAAGACCAATGTCTATATGTCTATATGTCAAGACCAATGTCTATATGTCAAGACCAATGTCTATATGTCAAGACCAATGTCTATGTGTCTATATGTCAAGACCAATGTCTATATGTCAAGACCAATGTCTATATGTCAAGACCAACGTCTATATTTCAAGACCAATGTCTATATATCAAGACCAATGTCTATATATCAAGACCAATGTCTATATGTCAAGACCAATGTCTATATGTCAAGTCCAATGTCTATATGTCAAGTCCAATGTCTATATGTCAAGACCAATGTCTATATGTCTATATGTCAAGACCAATGTCTATATATCAAGACCAATGTCTATATGTCAAGACCAATGTCTATATATCAAGACCAATGTCTATATGTCTATATGTCAAGACCAATGTCTATATGTCAAGACCAATGTCTATATGTCAAGACCAATGTCTATATGTCAAGACCAATGCCTATATGTCAAGACCAATGCCTATATGTCAAGACCAATGTCTATATGTCACGTCCAATGTCTATATGTCAAGACCAATGTCTATATGTCTATATGTCAAGACCAATGTCTATATGTCAAGACCAATGTCTATATGTCAAGACCAATGTCTATATGTCAAGACCAATGTCTATATGTCAAGACCAATGCCTATATGTCAAGACCAATGCCTATATATCAAGACCAATATCTATATATCAAGACCAATGTCTATATGTCAAGACCAATGTCTATATGTCAAGTCCAATGTCTATATGTCAAGACCAATGTCTATATGTCAAGACCAATGTCTATATATCAAGACCAATGTCTATATGTCAAGACCAATGTCTATATATCAAGACCAATGTCTATATGTCTATATGTCAAGACCAATGTCTATATGTCAAGACCAATGTCTATATGTCAAGACCAATGTCTATATGTCTATATGTCAAGACCAATGTCTATATGTCAAGACCAATGTCTATATGTCAAGACCAATGTCTATATGTCAAGACCAATGTCTATATGTCAAGACCAATGCCTATATGTCAAGACCAATGCCTATATGTCAAGACCAATGCCTATATGTCAAGAAAAATGTCTATATGTCAAGACCAATGTCTATATATCAAGACCAATGTCTATATGTCAAGACCAATGTCTATATGTCTATATGTCAAGACCAATGTCTATATGTCAAGACCAATGTCTATATGTCAAGACCAATGTCTATATGTCAAGACCAATGTCTATATGTCAAGACCAATGTCTATATGTCAAGACCAATGTCTATATGTCTATGTGTCAAGACCAATGTCTATATATCAAGACCAATGTCTATATGTCTATATGTCAAGACCAATGTCTATATATCAAGACCAATGTCTATATGTCAAGACCAATGTCTATATATCAAGACCAATGTATATATGTCTATATGTCAAGACCAATGTCTATATGTCAAGACCAATGTCTATATGTCAAGACCAATGTCTATATGTCAAGACCAATGCCTATATGTCAAGACCAATGCCTATATGTCAAGACCAATGTCTATATGTCAAGACCAATGTCTATATGTCTATATGTCAAGACCAATGTCTATATGTCAAGACCAATGTCTATATGTCAAGACCAATGTCTATATGTCAAGACCAATGTCTATATGTCAAGACCAATGTCTATATGTCAAGACCAATGCCTATATGTCAAGACCAATGCCTATATATCAAGACCAATGTCTATATATCAAGACCAATGTCTATATGTCAAGTCCAATGTCTATATGTCAAGTCCAATGTCTATATGTCAAGACCAATGTCTATATGTCAAGACCAATGTCTATATATCAAGACCAATGTCTATATGTCAAGACCAATGTCTATATATCAAGACCAATGTCTATATGTCAAGACCAATGTCTATATGTCTATATGTCAAGACCAATGTCTATATGTCAAGACCAATGTCTATATATCAAGACCAATGTCTATATGTCAAGACCAATGTCTATATGTCTATATGTCAAGACCAATGCCTATATGTCAAGACCAATGCCTATATGTCAAGACCAATGTCTGTATGTCAAGACCAATGTCTATATATCAAGACCAATGTCTATATGTCAAGACCAATGTCTATATGTCTATATGTCAAGACCAATGTCTATATGTCAAGACCAATGTCTATATGTCTATATGTCAAGACCAATGTCTATATGTCAAGACCAATGTCTATATGTCAAGACCAATGTCTATATGTCTATATGTCAAGACCAATGTCTATATGTCAAAGCACAAGGGACATTTCTTCAGTGGACAGAATGCCACTGCAGAGGTCTCCTCGTGATAAGATGTCATATATAGCTGACCATCACTGACCCATTTGACCACTAAGCTCCAGTGACTAACCAGGAAATGATAGAGCCAAATATTTGTGCTATTAAATTAACAAAACACCCGCTGCTTGTCTCTCATCAATCATTCATCATATAGGCATTTTCAAATGTCAGCACTATACACTCACTACACATCTATATGTTTCCCACTGTTCCTGCCCCAGTTATTGCCTCCCACTTCGTAATTTAGCAGCTAGCTGATGCTTTGTGGCTGTCCGCTGACGCTGTCCTTGGTGCTGAATTGCAGCAAGCCAATATCAGTGTCTGACTTGGCATTAGTTTGGTTTATCGTCCACCACAATGAAATCGGGGAGGCTACTGTGGATCGGTCTCTGTCCATTCGTGCATTAGCCACATGCGATATCTCAGACAGCACTAGGCCGATTTTGACGAGATTTGGGTCTTGCTATTTTGACGACAATGATGCGTCTTGCCATAGAGATCCCGCATTTACAAAATGACACTAATTGGCCTAAAGCCGGAGCTATGGTAATTAACTGAAATGTGTTAGTTGCGAGATTTATCTCAATTGGCCCAAGGGGGACGCTGCATCTTTTGTGGGGGATGACATGTTTACTGTTGCCTTGTTTTTTTTAATGAAATGGGCAACTGTGCAACAATTCTAAAAGGGGTAATATAATTTGGCTTTTGGTACATAACTCCCTTGACAATATTAAATAAGTATGCTGCTGAGTTGTTACATTACTGCACCCACCTGCTACAAGGGCAATACATTCAAAGACGTATGCCTGCTGGAAATCAATATCATGTTGGCAAGTTTTAACAATGTATAGAGACATATGTAAAGAAGAAAGGCTGTAACTGAAATAGAAATGAAGTGTTCATGTATTTAATATTACATGGACACAAACTGGTCTAATTTAATTTCAACTGGTCTAGAGACTTGTGAAAAACCAAGATAAAGTTGTATTCTCTTCTGATTATGTGACTATCACTTTTTAACTACAACAATGGATCTATTTGATCGAACATCTACTCACCATACTGTCATAGTATATCAGCTCCAGTTCGTAATCCGGCAGAATATCCGTCCGGTTGTTTACCAGATCCAAAGCCATCTGCGCAGAGGGGAGACATGCTTGGCCGCCCGGCCAACCGCCGCTCATGGGGAAGAGAGCTCCGATGTAGAGTTTCTTCTTGCCTAGGGACGGGCACGGCCAAGAGAGGAGAAGTAAGGTGAGCGATGCTCGAAGTGCAATATAGCCGGACGCAACACTCGATAATTGCCGCAGACTTTTTCCAAATACCGCCATGGTCAGGTAATTTGAATTGAAGCGATATCCGAATGTTGCAGTGGAGTTGGGTTCGTATTAGAATAATAGGAGATTATGTTGTAATTAAAAGTTTAGAGAGCCTCGAGGTGAATTTGCAAAGAATCGCAAAAGCATTTCGTAGCAAGAACTTTTCGCTCTCCAAAAAGTGGATTCACGTGTTCGCCTCGCTAACATACAGTGAATGATTGTTAGAAAAAAAAAGAAATAGCCTAGCTCGCCTGCTCTTATATTATTTCAGTGGACTAATAGTCTCGATTTATAATTTGCCCGTGCAGAGGTCCATGATATACAACCCAAATAGTTAATGTGTTTATCAACGTTGAATGTTGGGTTTATAAATAGGGTATAACTTGTTTGGAAACCACGTTTGCCTCTTTTTGTCGTTCAGTAGGCAGAGTTCAATAATTCCAAAACCTAAAATGAAGTGTTCAATTAATTGGGTTCAGCAAATAAATTGAATGGTTTTGTTCCAAGTGCTGTAAAAGCTAATGAGGCAGGAGAGTTTCCCTTTCCGTTGCGATTGAGAATATTGGACAGACATTAAAATAATGCTAGTCGGTTATTTCTAATGATTCATGATCACCATGATTTTGCACCGAAAGGTTTGCGCGCGCGACCAGTCCAGACGGCAGAAAATGAGCTCCGGGTTAGGAATAACGTTTGAATTGTCCTTATTCTCTGGTTAATACAAGCAAATCGCACTGTGCGTCATTTCAGGATTTTAAAATAATCTGTCCGTGCAACGACCCGTATTTCCAATTGTAGAGGATGAAACGAAGTGTCCAGGAATGATACGCGAAAGGTATATCATCCACTGCAGCAGAGGCTATGAGTGTGCGTCTGTGTGTGTGCATGTGTGTATGAGCGAGGACAACTCGGATGATATTTGCTAGTCGGTGAATGTGTAGAGACATCGAGAGAGCAAGTGAGACAGGGGGATGGTTAAGGGGGCACTATAAACTGCAGTGCCTATTTAAAAACTTTTGAAGTGTGTGTGAGTGTGAGTGTGTACGTGCGTGCGAGTGTGTGTGCGTGCGTGCGAGCGCGTGAGCGTGTGTGTGTAGTTTCTACAATCAAAGAAGTGTGCAACACCTTGTTTCTACAATCAAAGAGTATTGGCACACTCTCAGTATCTGTCACTCTCTAATTCATCTTTTGGGAGCAATAGATTATTCAAATCAATATATGACTAAGTTAACTTTATCTGGGAAAATAGAGGGTACACTGATATAAATCAAATATTTGAATATCAAATCAACATAGACTTTAGATTGAAAGTGAGCCAAATCGATTCTCAACCACATGAACCAATGAAAGAACATTCATTCACACAAGCCACAAGCCAATAGAAAGACCATAAAATGCCTCGAGGGCTACTTTGAGAAATCAGCAAAAGCAGTGGGACCAGTCAGTGCATCAATTTCCCTGCTCTCCTTTTCCCTTCATTTAAGCTGACCTGGAGTCAGTCTGTGTGATGTATAGCCAAGATCTGCTACTGTACAGGCTACAGCATACCTGCTGTTTGAACCATCTGTCCACTTTAATAAGGATCTGCCCCTTTTTTTAAATTTTCGCCTAAAATGACATACCCAAATCTAACTGCCTGTAACTCAGGCCCTGAAGCAAGGATATGCGTATTCTTGGTACAATTTGAAAGGAAACACTTTGAAGTTTGTGGAAATGTGAAAGGAATGTAGGAGAATATAACACAATAGATCTGGTAAAAGATAATACAAAGAAAAAAACCAACTGTTCTTTTGTATTTTTTTTGTACCATCATCTTTGAAATGCAAGAGAAAGGCCATAATGTATTATTCCAGCAAAGCTGTAATTTAGATTTTGGCCACTAGATGGCAGTAGTGTATGTGCAAAGTTTTAGACTGGTCTAATGAACCATTGCATTTCTGTTCAAAATGTTGTATCAAGACTGCCCAAATGTTCCTAATTTGTTTATGAATAACTATTCATGTTCAAAACTGTGCACTCTCCTCAAACAATAGCATGGTATTATTTCACTGTAATGGCTACTGTAAATTGGACAGCGCAGTTAGATTAACAAGAATTTAAGCTTTCTGCCAATATCAGATATGTCTATGTCCTGGGAAATGTTCTTGTTACTTACAACCTCATGCTAATCACATTAGCCTACGTTAGCTCAACCGTCCCGTGGAAGGTACACCGATCCCGAAGAAGTTTTAAAGCCTCCTCTCATTGCCCTTTAAATCAGCCAATGCAGCACTGACCGCATCCCAAATGCCTCCCTATTCCCTATAAAGTAGAGCTCTGGTCAAAAGTAGTGTACTCTAAATAATAGGGTGCAATTTGCGACGCAACCACCGTTTCACTCTCAGCTCTTAGACAGGGCTCTCATACCCCCAGTAGGCCAATATGAATAACATAATTAGAACCAGCTATAATAGAATTATAGAATTAGTCAGAAAATGCTACCCTCCCATGACTCCACCTCTTCCACGGCTAAAATGTAACACCTGACTCATTGGCAACAGCTACTGGCACTCTGGGGACTAGAGAGTAAACCCAATGCTATAAATGCATTCCACCTTTGCTCAATAATTAGGCTGGTTTTAGGTTCTCTATGTAATATCACTGTGGAAATACTCTTATTATGCACTTTGGGATAGATTGTGTGATGGAGAAATAGCCACCTTCCTCCACCTCAGTATGATTACAGTGGAATGGATTTACTACAGAATTGCATCTGAATACAGTAATAGTCAATAGCAGACCCAAAGCTACTAACTGTTATCGAGTATACTTGGCAAAGGTGGCAATTCAACTCACAGCCCTTGTGTTGCCAGCCAGCACCATGCGTGTTCCAACCTCTAACCCGCTGAGCCATCTGTAGCCCACAATGACGTAGAACTCCTCTGTCTCATAGATCACCTGTCTGAACTTCGCAGCATGCCATGTATTATTCACACCTGATATTTAAATGCTATTCCATTACGCGGCCGTCTATCTGCCAGCAAACACCGAACAACACATAGTGGGGCAGACATTTGTCACAACAAGAGCACTCTGAAAAAACAACATTTTGAATAGACGTTATGGCAAATAATATAATGCTAGTTCCAAATACTGCAACTCTCAGTTGGATTGCGTGCATGGTGCACATCGTAGAGTTTACTTAAAGGGGCAATCTGCAATTCAAACAAAAACAAAATCAAAGTGGTCACCTCGCCACTGGTTTTGGTAAATAACTGAGGGATGGGGCTGGAGAAATGTAACCACTCTCAAATTGATAGACAGAGCTATGGAAGCAGGGACTGACTACCCATGATATTACTACCCATGATATCATGTTTTTAGGCTATGTAGGGTTTGTTTACAATTACATTGTTTATAAATAATGGAGTAAAACAAGATTATACTGTATTTTGGGTTCTGATGTGGTATGACGTTTATAAGTGATATTCTTCAATAATCAATATAATACATGTACTGTATAAATCCAAAAGTGGATGTAGCAACTACAGATTTCCCCTTTAACTCTGGTTAAATAATCTCCTCCTTATAAGGCACATCGCTAAAGAAAAGCTTCAAATTAAATCACAAAGCAGATTATAATTTTACGGTATTTTTGTACAGATCTGTGCTCGTATGTGTGACTAAAATGTCGCCCACAGCCTTAGAAACTAAACGCTGTCGCAACACCTCTGCCAGAGCTATCTATTATATCAACTGTATCAGTGGTGGGATCCAGTGTGGTACAGGAATCCCTATTCTGGTTAACCTATAAGAACACAGGGCTTAAGATCACAGAAGAGAGAATGCTTTTTCTGACTTCCTCTGACTGCTGCTAACACACACCCACACACACACCTCCACACACAGACACAGACAGACCTGGGTGTTAACCTTTACCCAGCTGAGAAGGCAGTAAGTGGGTGTTGATACCACACTGAGTGAAAAGTGGAATGAAGAGAGAGAGAGAGAATGCGAGAGAGAGTGAATGAGAGATAACAGGAGAGAGTAAGCCTGGTTCACATTTCATGGAGATTTTGGAAGGAAATGTGCTTTCTATGCACCGTTAGGACAGGTTGGCGCAGGAGAAGACTAAGTTGAAATGAGTGAGTAATGTTGTTGTTAATGGTTGATAATAATCATTAAATAATTATTAGTGATATTGTACGATCTGAAAGAGTTGAAAAGTGTTACGCCAGTATTTTACGCCAGGCATATAATAGGTAGCCTCTTAAATTAAGCAATAATCTTCAACAAAAATGACAAACAAATAATAATCTTGTCAATGCCACAAGGACAACAATTTAACTATAACATATTTTGTATAATTTCTACTCTTGGCAAGGTAGCCTAGTGCTTAGAGCATTGTGCCAGTAACCGGAAGGTTGCTGGATTAAATCCCCGAGCTGACAAGGTTCAAATCTGTCTTTCTGCCTCTAAGCAAGGCAGCTAACCCACTGTTCCCTGGGTGCCGAAGATGTGGATGTCGATTAAGGCAGCCCCCCCTGCACCTCTCTGATTCAGAGGGGTTAGGATTAAAAGCAATAGACACATTTCAGTTGAACGCATTCAGTTGGACGATGTGGTGTTGACAAGATTATTATTTCCCTTTATCTAATTCGAATCAGTTTAAATCCTTCACCGGTAGAATTACTGGTCAACAGAAGGCATCCTGCTCTAGAAATGATGTACCACTGCCCTCTTGTGCTTAACAGAAGCATTACAACTTTTTGCAACATTTGTTTCACTGAGCTTTTACATTCATAGACAACCCAACCAAAACCAATCTCTCTTACCTTTGTAGTTTCTGTCATCTGTGGCAAGCAAATAGAAAAGACAAAATTACATTTGTTAATAGTCAAAATGATTTGGTGACTGGTAGCGTATGTATATGCAACACTAACACTGTGTGATGTTTGTGAATTGTTTCATTCGTCATGGATTGATGCGCTATATGTGTTACTCATGACACATGTACAGTACTCCATGCTCCTTAAATTGAAATCAGTATGTAGGCCTACTGTAGACTACTTTTACTGTAGTCTGTATACCCTGTGGAAGTGATGGCCACTTCCGCTTCACTTCCGGGTCATGTCCCAAAATCTCTCTAATGGGCTTCAAGATTATATCATAAAATTAATTTAATATATATACAGTACTAGTCAAAAGTTTGGACACGCCAACTCATTCCATTTATTTATTTATTTTTCTACATTGTAGAATAAATGTGAAGACATCAAACTATGAAATAACACATATGGAATGATGTAATAACCAAAAAAAGTGTTCAACAAATCAAAATATATTTTAAGTAGCCACCCTTTGCCTTGATGACAGCTTTGCACACTCTTGGCGATAAGGACGATAAGAACCAGTTAGTTACAGGCCGTCTGATGTTTTGTATATTAGATTAAGCAGGTTTTTTTTGCCAGCCAGTACTGTTTGAAAATGAAAACAATATATCAAATAAATGGAGACCTGCAAGCTTTTCAAAATAGAGAAATATACAGCTGATTGGTGGGAGATGTAGTTAATGTGTGTAGTTCAAATAAAATGGTTGTAAATTCTCGGCTTCGTGCTTCTTCTTGGGCGTCAAATATGTTGAAGTAAATTCATACCAATGCACATATACATTTGAACAAATATGAAGCCCACTCTTAGCCTACAAAACGAGAACAGATGTAAAATTGATGGGGTATTACACAATCATGGGGTATTACACAATTATTCATAAAATATGGCTTGTGTCCACCAGGTGACAGTACTATAACTCCCTGTTTAAGACAAGTACACAGAACAAGGGGGTGTCAATTGTATTTCCTGGATTTCTCGCATCCTCCCTTGTACCATCAAATGTGAACTGAAGATTATTTTACCTTTTGTTGTTCTAAATTTGTTTGCTGTATATATATTAAATTAATTTTGTGATATAATCTTGAAATCCATTAGAGAGATTTTGGGACATGACCCGGAAGTGAAGCGGAAGTGGCCATCACTTCCACAGGGTATACAGACAATACAGTAAAAGTAGTCTACAGTAGGCCTACATACTGATTTCAATTTAAGGAGCATGGAGTACTGTACATGTGTCATGAGTAACACGTATAGCGCATCAATCCTTGAAGGAAAAAAAAATCTCAACAAACAAATTTAGAACAACAAAAGGTAAAATAATCTTCAGTTCACATTTGATGGTACATTCATACGATGCATTCGTTACATATGATTGACTCCCAAGTTCTTGAGGAACCAAGAGGAGGAACCTCTGACCTTCTCCGCCGTTGTGTTTTGAGGCGGCGGCAAGGAGAGAGGATGCGAGGATTCAAGGAAATACAATTGACCTTCATCCAAAAAAGCGGAATATTTATCATTTGTACCTGATTTGCATACAAAACAAAGCCTATACACCATTGTAGAATACATGCCTGGACACACAACTATATTGACAATATATCAATGTACACTGAGTGTACAAAACATTAGGAACACCTGCTCTTTCCATGACAAAGACTGACCAGGTGAATCCAGGTGAAAGCTATGATCCCTTATTGATGTCACTCGTTAAATCCACTTCCGTCAGTGTAGGTGATGGGGAGACAAGTTAAAGAAGGATTTTTAAGCCTTGAGACAATTGAGACATGGATTGTGTATGTTTGCCATTCAAAGGGTGAATGAGCAAGACAAAAGATTTAAGTGCCTTTGAACGGGGTATGGTAGTAGGTGCCAGGCGTGCTGGTTTAAGTGTGTCAAGAACTGCAACGCTGATGGGTTTTTCACACTCAACCGTTTCCCTTGTGTATCAACAACGGTCCACCATCCAAAGGACATCCAGCCAACTTGACACAACTGTGGGAAGCATTGGAGTCAACATGGCCCAGCATCCCTATGGAACGCTTTCAACACCTTGTAGAGTCCATGTCACGACAAATTGATGCTGTTCTGAGAGAAAAAGGGGTGCAACTCAATATTAGGAAGGTATTCCTAATGTTTTGTACACTCAGCGTATATAGGTTTGTCTATGTATGTTTCCATGGAGTATATGTGTTGTTTTTCCATTTCGAAGCTAAACCAAAACATTTAATATCAACACTAATATCACAAATGAATAACAGGAAAAGATTGGGATTCCATTCCGCACTTACAGAGGCAGACCGGTTTGGGTGAGTCCCACTTGCCCAGCTTGGTGCAGTGTGTGATGTTCCTGCCCTCCAGCATGAAGCCAGCATGGCAGCTGTAGTGCAGCACGGTGCCCTCCACCGGTGGCCCAGGGGGCTTCAGCGCCACCCTCCCATTCTCCAGGGACGTCCACACACGAGGGCACAGCAGCACTGGGAGAGAGATGGGCAGAGTAGTGGGAGGAAGGTTAGTGGGAATGACAGCAGTCATATTTACATGACATGTACTAACTGCCAGTGTGTTTCTGCTCTCATGCCAACTCCTTATGGAACAAATATGGCATGACAATTCTACAAGGAGTTGGCAAGAGAGCAGAAAACAGACTGGCACTCAGGCTAATACGGTACCAGTGTTTATTTTGGCATCTTTTTTCTATTTAGTTTTAGTCTTCAAATAAATGTCAGTCACATTCTAATAATTTCCTTCTTTGTTACTTTTCGTTATTATCAGTCAACAATAAATCTGGACAATTTGTGTCTTGTTTTAGTCAGTGCATTTCTTTCCAATTAAATAATTCATTCACTACATGACCAAAAGTATATAGACACCTGCTCGTCCAACATCTCATTCCAAAATCATGGGAATTAATATGGAGTTGGCCCCCCCTTTGCTGCTATAACAGCCTCCACTTTTCTGGGAAGGCTTTCAACTAGATGTTGGAACATTGCTGCGGGGACTTTCTTCCAATCAGCCGCAGGAGCATTAGTGAGGTCGGGTACTGAATTTGAGCGATTAGACCTGGCTCACAGTCGGCATTCCAATTCATCCCAAAGGTATTCGATGGGTTTGAGGTCAGGGCTCTGTGCATGCCAATCAAGTTCTTCCACACCAATCTCGGCAAACTATTTCTGTATGGGCCTCGCTTTGTGCACAGGAGGTATTGTCATGCTGAAACAGGAAAGGGCCTTCCCCAAACTGTTGCCACAAAGTTGGAATCATAGAATCTAGAATGAGAGCTCTTTTCTCCCAATCATAACCATTGGATGGGGGTAAATAACAGTGATTCCTTTAAAAGGGGGAGAATCTGAGCTTTCCAACAATGCCAGAATTATTACTGTACTCCTAACCTCGTCTCCAGGCTCCAATTGCTGACGCATAGAGCCTGGTAACAGTGGGGACCGTTTGGGATTTACTGAGTGACAAGATAATCAATTCAAATTCTGAGCGAATCACACGACTGTGAGGAGTGGCACCAAATCGATGCAGAAAAGATTTGTTATGGTACGTCACATATCGCCGTTCATGCTAATGTCTATGCCAGCGTAACTCTGCTAGCCGTCCTGTAACACGAGAGACACTGATGTCACTGAATGCTGTTTACACACTTAAGATATAGTAGATTCTGTAATATCCATGTTGCACGAGCTAACCGTTCTCTTCGTTGCACACGAACACAAAAAATAATAATACTGCCCACCGGATGCAGGACACTTAGAGGGAGGTTCTAAGGGTTGCGGTAGATGGTGATAGGCTGAGAGATCAGCCAATTAAAACCAGTGGTTGTTTCGTCCGCTCCTGCCATAGGCTTCCTGTCAAGTCCCGTTCTGAGGCGCTCGGAAACCAGATGGTTCGACAGAAAGAGAGCCAGCTGGTCGGCTAATACTCCTAATACTCAGCAAATAGCATTAAATATTTCCAATCTGAAATAAACTGCGCTCACATTTTCCGACCGTGAGAGCATCAACACAGATGAAGAACAG
Source organism: Oncorhynchus tshawytscha (assembly GCF_018296145.1). Taxonomy (NCBI): domain Eukaryota; kingdom Metazoa; phylum Chordata; class Actinopteri; order Salmoniformes; family Salmonidae; genus Oncorhynchus; species Oncorhynchus tshawytscha. The sequence continues at coordinate 9,696,023 of NC_056451.1, read as the reverse complement.
CGCACATGGGAAAATAGAGCTTCCAATCTGATGTGATCAAAGCAAAACTAAGCCTACATTGAAAGTAAGAGAGACTAAACATTCTTTCTAGTTAAGGTTAGTTACAATGGAAGTGTCCTGGCCTGCTGGCTATGCATCAGTCAAAAAGTTTGACGAGTGACATGTGTGGGAGAGCTGGGCAGATCACCGCGGATCAATCAGCAACTGAAAGACGTTAATTCTGCCAATGTGAGGATTGCATTAAATATTCTGCAAAGGCATGCATATTTATGATTGGAAAAAACAGATGAAAAGGAGCTTCATGTCAAATTGAATGCCAATTTGTCTCATGTGGAATTATCATATCGTCACATTTTCATCAACTAAAATGAAAACTAATTTGTGACCGTTTTCGTTTTTTAATGGCTTCTCGTTATCGTCATTCGTTTTCGTCAGGAAAAATAGGTTGTTGACAAATATTTTGTCATAGTTATTGTTGATAAAATGAACACAGAGCAGAGTGGTGCTCAATGATACATCAGAGATACATCAGAGATATCCTTAAGTAGTGGCAGTGATATAGTCTAGTCAATCCAGGAATTCACTCTGACAGGCATTGAAGAGGGAATTTACCCTTAGAGAGTGACAATAGAGTGACAATGAAGTTAAACTGGTTGGCTGTAAATAAAGTAGAGAGTACTTACGACACCTGCTGTGCTGTGTGATATCAGTCCATGTGCCGTTGGGAAGGCACTTCCTGACCTTAGGGCCCACTATGACCCTGTTCCCCCTGCAGATGTACTCTATCTCGTAGTCCACTGGTAGGATCTGCACATTGCGAATCTGCACACAGCAATAGATGACGTAGATAGATGTTTAGCTGTCTTTAAATATGTACATCGCCTGACCAATGAGTCATTTTTCCTATAGGCTTCCATGCTTTGCTATGATTAGGACAACAACAACATGGTTGCCACTAGATATGGCCATGGTAGAGAGAAGCAAAGGGGCGATAATGTCAGAATTGACAAGCAACTATATGAGCTATTTCTACTTTATCTAGGGTTGGATATGATTAAAGGAGTTAATGTAAGGGCTTTTGACAGTACTGTGATAACAGTGGTAGTACACTCTTAGAAAAAAGGGTTCTTCAGCTGTCCTCACGGTAGAACCCTTTTGGGTTCCTTGTAGAAACCCCGGAAAGGGTTCTACATGGAACCCAAAAGGGTTTTCCTACAGGGACAGCCGAATAACCCTTTTAGGTTCTAGATAGCACCTTTTTTTTCTAAGAGTATACTGCGATGGTATTGAGAGTACTGTACCTGTTCTTGTGTCAGGCCTCTGTAGCGGATGCCTCCATCTCTGGGAGGACGGATGATGGCACAGCCTAAAAAGGATGAGAGAAAGACGTGTGGAAAAATAATCACTTACAGTAGTCTACATTACAGCCATGAGATGTATTACACTCCAATTATAATCCTCACTCCATCTAACGCCTTCCTCCATGCATTCAGCAACATTGTGATGATGCTCCATTTAGGTCATTTTGCAATCTCTACGGTATTTTTAACTGCTAACACACTTACACAAACACACGTTGCACACACACAAACACCATAATTACCTCCAGTTGTTGAATTATGTATGGCCACAACAAGAGATGGCAGAGCATACAGAATTATAAGAAACAATAGCTGTGCCATTACTGGATCTGGGGAGCGAGAGAGAGAGAAACAAAAAAACTAAAGGATTAAATAAGAAGATAATGAAAGGTAGAGACAGAGGGAAGTTAGTTATCAACAGCCTCTATACAGAAGTACAGTCATTATATCGTAACAAAAACCTCAAGTTCATTGGAGATACCAACATTCATATTGGGACAGTCTTAAACACATACACTACTGGTCAATTCTTTTTTAGAACACCTACTCATTCAACTGCTTTTCTTTACCTTGATGACAGCTTCACACACTCTTGGCATTGTCTCAACCAGCTTCACGTGAAATGCTTTTCCAACAGTCTTGAAGGAGTTCCCACATATGCTGAGCACTTGTTGGCTGCTTTCCTTCACTCTGCAGTCCAACTCATCCCAAACCATCTCAATTTGGTTGAGGTCAGGGAATTGTGGAGGCCAAGTCATCTGATGCATCACTCTCCCTCTTGGTAAAATAGTCCTTACACAGGCTGGCAGTGTGTTGGGTCATTGTCTTGTTGAAAAATAAATTATAGTCCCACTAAGCCCAAACCAGATGGGGTGGTGTTTTGCTGCAGAATGCTGTGGTAGCCATGCTGGAAAAGTCTGCTTTGAATTCTAAACAAATCACAGACAGTGTCACCAGCAAAACACCCCCACACCATAACACCTCCTCGTCCATGCTTTATGGTTGGAAATACATGTGGTGATCGTCTGTTCACCCACACTGCGTCTTACAAAGACACTGCGATTGGAACCAAAAATCTTACATTTGGACTCCAGACCAAAGGACAAATTTCCACCAGTCTAATGTCCATTGCTCGAATTGCTTGGCCCAAGCAAGTATCTTCTTCTTATTGGTGTCCTTTAGTAGTGGTTTCTTTGCAGCAATTCAACCATGAAGGCCTGATACACGCAGTCTCCTGTGAACAGTGGATGTTGAGATCTGTTACTTACACTCTGAAGCATTTACTTGGGCTGCAATTTCTGAGGCTGGTAACTCTAATGAACCTATCCTCTGCAGTGGAGGTAACTCTGGGTCTTCTATTCCTGTGGCGGTCCTCATGAGAGCCAGTTTCATCATAGTGCTTGATGGTTTTTGGGACTGCACTTGAAGAAACTTCAAAAGTTCTTGACATTTTCTGTATTGACTGACCTTCATGTCTTAAAGTAATGATGGACTGTCAGTTCTCTTTGCTTATTTGAGCTGTTTTTGCCATAATATGGACTTGGTATTTTACCAAATAGGGCTATCGTCTGTATACTCCTCCCCTACCTTGTCACAACACAACTGATTGGCTCAAACGCATTAAGAAGGTAAGAAATTCCACAAATTAACTTTTGAGAAGGCACACCTGTTCATTTAAATGCATTCCAGGTGACTACCTCATGAACCTGGTTGAGAGAATGCCAAGAGTGTTTAAAGCTGTCATCAAAGCAAAGGGTGGCTACTTTGAAGAATCTCAAATATATTTTGATTTGTTTTACACTTTTTTGGTTACCACATCCATATGTGTTTCTTCATAGTTTTGATGTCTTCACTATTATTCTACAATGTAGAAAATAGTACAAATAAAGAAAAACCCTTGAATGAGTAGGTGTTATAAAACTTTTGACAGGTAAAGTAATTCATAACCATTGACAATGACAACCCAGATTATCATCTAAACAACTGCCCAAACAACAACATACACCAACCTTCATATGTACACTATTCATCTAGAACAAAAACCTCACCTACAGCAGTTCAGTGAGTCGTGCTCCTGCCACTAAAGACCAGTGTGTTAGTTGTTACTAATATGTGCTGGCTCCATGCGCTATAGAGAGATAGTATGAGAGCAGAACTCACTCTGCCATAACCCTGCGCATAATGTACAGATTTCATGAGCTCCTCCCACAGTGGAGTGGGATAGGTTAAGATCGCTCACTCAGTCCAACAGTGTGCTTTCAGTGCTAACACAGACGACACAGCAGCCATAGGAGTGTGTATTAAAGTATAAATACACCTAAATATAGCCACTCGTTTGAAGTGCTGAATAATGAATGCAACTTCATCATGTTGTCACACGAAGAGATGGAGAGAGAAAGGAGGGGAGAGAAAGAGGGAGAGAGAGAGGACAGTGTGTAACAAAGCTCCACCATGAGACAGATGGTGGGAAGGAAGGGGAGTGAAGGAAGACAGACACTGTTGGATACTTCATTCGCATTATGGTGTATTTTTAGAGCACTAACAAGAGCATGCAGGAAGAGACAAACACAGAGAGAGAGAAAGAGAGAGAGAGAGAAAGTGGGTAATGCAACGAGAAGCATGTGTGAGACAGAGAGAAAGAGAGAGAGAGCAAGCTAGAGAGGGACAACACAGTGGGAGACACTCCTCACATACTGAGATACATAAAAGCAAACTGTGTGAGTGTGGTATGGATCAGACAGATTAAAATATATCAAGCTAGCCAGTTTAATCAATATTATGGTAATATCAGTGGCCTATATTAAATCAACAAGCTGCTCTATATCTTTAGGTGCAGACAGCGGATGTATCTGAACAAAAGATTCCAACTGGGACGAGCATAGAGAAACATATTTCAGGACCATGGACAGCAGCACCCACGGCATCACAGAGATTTATCTAAACCAGAGACCAAAACGGCGACACAACATTCCATCCAAGAGATGTAGTTTATTTATTAAGCAAGCCACATCTGACATGCTATTAGAGAAATGCTAAAGTAATGCAAAAATAGCCATATGTTTACAATGGTGCGCAGGTGGATTTAAACATCGAAACACGTGCACTGGACTGATATTGCCTACAAACGCTTTAATGAGGGTAGCTCTTAAGGTGCCACCAACAGTAGGCTACCGGTAGTTGCTGGTCCGTGTTGACACCGCCGGGAATCCTTGACGGCCTATGGAAGAAGGCCAGCCCTATATCCGTTTGCAGAATTCAGATTTGAGAAGTTCGGATTTCATGTCAATTCTAGGTTGCCGTTCATTCCCATAGCATAAATACATTCACTGAAAACGTGCGCAATAAATCTAAAGATAAACTAACGTCATTAATAGGTGGGACTGTGTGTTATATTATGCTACGATAATAAAAAACACTGTAAAGTCGTTGCTGCTTGGCGAAACCTGTCATTTACGAGAATACAATTACCAAAGGCTAGAGTAGACCTGTCATCTGAATCTGACAGCCACATTTATGCAAGCTTGATTCATTAGAATTATACACCATTGTTTAGGTTGCATACCGAGTATGATATTGTAGCATGTAATAATGTGTACTTACAAATACTTTCGACGCGTTCAGTCAAGATGACCTTATGTCCATCGGTTGCGACTCGTTTGAGATCACCCAAATGTCGAATTATTTGGTAAAATGTGCTTCTTTGCAACGTATTGTATGGCTATGTTTGTATGGCTATAAATGGCAACCCGGTCCCCGTGCATAGCGTATACATTGAATGTCAAAAACAACCGTATTAATCAGTCTATTGCCATCTACTTTAATTTCGTATGGTGAAAAGTCAGAAACGAAAAATGTACATAGAAATACACGCACTATGTACAATCGCTTCCCCATGTACGACGAAACACCAAATCCTCACACTCCCTCCCTTTTGCTCTCTCCCTACAATCTCCAGCTAATTCACGACGTCATGATAGAGACGTACTTAGGTAGGCCTACGGTGCGTAAAAGTCATTTTCTCACGCACACATCTCCTTTTCTAAGATGCATGTTTACGTATTGGGCCACACCAGCAAATCGTGATCATAGCAAATCGAAGAGTTTTACATTTATGATAAGCGTTATGGAGTTATCCTAATCGGTTAAGCATTTATACGCAATAAGAAATATGGAAGATTCCCAATACATGCACTTTATTAAGCCAGTATTAAGCCTTCAGATCCTATGTCAATAAAGCAGGCATACATAGTTTCTACAACATTGAGCCTCTATTTTCAGCGTTAGTAACACCAGAGATGTTCTTATAATACAGGATTTGGTACCCCTCTCCCTCCTCTTCTCCAGACATCTATTCCTGAGAGCACACGTCTCCTTCATATTTATATCCTGTTGAATAATTGAAGCAGGGGGATAAAATAACTCATCTCTTTTCCTGTCTCCTCCCAACTCTCTGGCTTTTTCTGCAAACCCCACATTCTCCTCTTCTTCTCAATCTGAAATTTAGTATCACATCTTCATCCTTAGGTAGTGTTGAAGTAGAGTATGAAATAGAAGACATATTGCAAAATACAACATATTGGGTCTTAAAATGTCAAAAAGTCAAGATTCCTCTTATTTTATTGTTTATCTGTTTGATATTGCATACATGTAAATAACAACAGTGAACTGTACTATATAGCTGGGTGACATCACACTACTGCACCACTTTATGAATAAATAAAGAGGAAGACATCAAATGGACAATGATTGAAGGGTTGAAAGCATAGAAATACAATTGCTAGTCATTCTATTTCTATGGCTGAGAGAATGAGGGGAAGAGATGAATATATTGGAAGTATGTAAAGAGCGGGACAGAGACGGAGGTCGATTCAGGAATACAGCAGATAACCAGCATTAAATAAGATCCCTTTAAAATAACTATACAAAGACATTCAAATAAATCTGTACATTTCATTATTTTCTCTATAAATGGTGTAATTATACACAAACTTACATTTAATCCATTGACTACATTCCTTGTACCCTCCACTTTGCCAAAGCAGTACACAGACAACATATTCAAATTAATCAAATAAATATCACAAGTCCAGGCAAAACAGAGTTAGGATGACTCATAGATGATTCACATTTCAAATTAAACATATGGTCAAAAGCATGTCCTTCATGGGAGTATTTCTCAACTGTTGACCACAGTTTAATACTGTATACACAGATCTGAACAGTGTTTTGTTGCAGCCAGTGCTATACTGTCTTTGTTTGCGTAGTACTGTGTCAAGGACAAGGCACATTTCAGTTTACGACCTAGGAGGCTCTAAAGAAACAATATATTGGGAAATTATTTTATTTAAAAAAATACAAAAACAAAGGATCTTAAAATTATGGGCTTAAAATTGAAACAAGTAAAACATAATATTATGCCAGCGTAATATTTTATGAACAATTTATAAAAATGTTTAGTTAGACCTGAATACTAGTACACATATAATAAAACTCTAAATAAATAGTCTGGAGTGCTTTCTGTCATCAAGCAAGTTGTCAGAATGGAGTTTGTAACTCTCTAGTTTGTTTTGGGGTCCTATTGATTCAAACCCTGAAACCAGGTTTTCAGAATAAGTACAAAAAAACAAATTGTTCTTGCACTTTTTACAATACGCGTTTACATTTATGTCCTAAAATAAACAATATCTACAGTATGAAACAAAAATGGAGCGTACATATGAATTCACACTTACTTTTTTGTTGCAAAAGAACATTGATTTTATCTTACACCAGAAATTCAGTTACTACCGTTTAGATTGAATAGGGCTCCCAGTTGTCATGTTTATTGTAGTCTCTTACTTTGATTGTTCCTTCATGCACTAGGACATACGTGTCTAAGTTTTCGTTATTGCCAGAATAAAGGAAGTAAAGCAGCTAATCTCAGAGGCATGTACAGTCTAGGAGTTTCAGTAGTGTTGTAATATGATGCAAAACCTGTCAGGCTCCTTATATTTTCAGGTCTTGGCAACGTACCTGTGCTTCGCTACTACTGAATATCATACCCCCCTGTTTAAAATGTGTTACTTTAGATACAGCAGATCTAATTTTCCTCATATTTTATATTTTGGTCTTTTGCCAGGATAATGAGCTAGCTCGACCGGACACTTATTTTCAATTGATAAACTATAAGCGATAAGGACAGCTTTCACAAACTGAAGCTCCTGTGATGTTGCTTCAGGAACTGCTGTTGGCGCTGCATTTGCCCTTCCCTTCTTTCCCTTCCTCCCCCTCTCTCATTCTCTCCATCCTCCCCAGGCAGACTGCCCACATCGCTAAATTCTCCAAGGTGTTCGATGGAATCACATTTCTCCAGGTCGGAAGCGATGGTCTGCAGACTGAAGACGGAAAGGGAATCTGACCCTGCTCTCTCTCCATGGGTCTCGGGCCTCTCTCCCCCGCTCTCCCTGTATTTCTCCACTAGCCCGTTTTTCTTATCCGCCACGTCGCTTCTGTTCACCCTATCAGTCTCCATTGCCCCTCCTCCACATGCCCCGCCCTCGACACCACACACCACACTGTCCGACTCCGCCCCAATAGGGGGACTCCGCCCACCACAGGCCATGGTTTGTCCACCATCGGTTTGGTCCCGCCCCCGCTGAGCATGGATGGCCTCGCTGATTTGCTCCAGGTTGTGCAGGGCGACAGAGTAGCGGTTTTTCACTTTGGTCACATGCTCCTCCAGCTGCATCACTTTGGTTTTGTGCTCCTGAAGTCACAGAAAACCCAATATGATGGAGAGAAAAGACAGAGCAACATACAATATTTCTTCCTCCTTGGTTTGAGGCCAAAGAGGGAACAATAACCAACAGGAGCGATCATGGACGGACATGACAGCGCTGTATCAACCATTTCCCTGCTTTTCTTACAATAACAGCTTGAAATGACATATATATTAACTGCAATATATATTAAATATCACAGGTTGGTGGCACCTTGATTGGGGAGGATGGGCTAGTGGTAGTGCCTGGAGTGGAAACAGGTGGAATGGTATCAAATATACCAAACATATGGTTTCCATGTGTTTGATGTCATTCCATTTCCTCCGTTCCAGACATAATTATGAGCTGTCCTCCCCTCAGCAGCCTCCACTGTTATACATCATATACAGTGCATTCGGAAAGTATTCAGACCCCTTGACTTTTTCCACATTTTGTTTTGTTAATGCCTTATTCTAAAATGGATAAAATATATTTTCCCCCCATCAATCTACACACAAGTATTCAGACCCTTTACTCAGTACTTTGAAGCACTTTTTGCAGCAGAGTTTCTCCCATTATTCTCTGCAGATCCTCTCAAGCTCGGTCAGGTTGGATGGGGAGCGTCAATGCACAGCTATTTTCAGGTCTCTACATAGATGTTCAATTGGGTTCAAGTCCCGGCTCTGGCTGGGCCACTCAAGGACATTCAGAGACTTGTCCCGAAGCCACTCCTGCGTTGTCTTGGCTGTGTGCTTAGGGTCATTGTCCTGTCGGAAGGAGAACCTTCGCCCCAGTCGGAGGTCCTGAGCGCTCTGGAGTAGGTTTTCATCAAGGATCTCTCTGTACCTGGCTCTGTTCCTCTTACTCTTGATCCTGACTAGTCTCCCAGTCCCTGCACCTGAAAAACATCCCCACAGCATGATGCTGCTACCACCATGCTTAAACCGTAGGGATTGTGCCAGGTTTCCTCCAGACGTGATGCTTGGCATTCAAGCCAAAGAGTTCAATCTTGGTGGTTTCATCAGACCAGACAATCCAGTTTCTCATGGAACGAGAGTCCTTTAGGTAACTTTTGGCAAACTCCAAGTTTGCTGTCAAGTGACTTTTACTGAGGAGTGGGTTCCGTCTGGCCACTCTACCATAAAGGCCTGATTGGTGGAGTGCTGCAGAGATGGGAGAACCTTCCACAAGGACAACCATCTCCACAGAGGAACTCTGGAGCTCTGTCAGAGTGACCATAAGGTTCTTGGTCACCTCCCTGACCAAGGCCCTTCTCCACCGATTGCTCAGTTTGGCGTTGCAGCCAGCTCTAGGAAGAGTCTTGGTGGTTCCAAACTTCTTCCATTTAAGAATGATGGAGGCCACTATGTTCTTGGGGACCTTCAATGCTGCAGACATTTTTTGGTACCCTTCCCCAGATCTGTGCCTCGACACAATTCTTTCTCAGAGGACAATTCCTTTGACCTCACGGCTTGGTTTTTGCTCAGACATGCACTGTCAACTGCTGGACCTTATACATTGGGCTCCAAAATGACTGGCACGCCTGACTGGCAATGCACAAACAATACTTTAAAATAATTAGATATAATCTCAAAATACCAACTTGAGAAATACTGTACTTTTTAAATTTTATAAATTTTACCCCCTTTTTCATGGTATCCAATTGTTAGTAGCTATGATCTTGTCTCATCGCTACAACTCCCGTACGGGCTCGGGAGAGACGAAGGTCCTCCGATACACAACCCAACCAAGCCACACTGCTTCTTAACACAGCGCACATCCAACCCGGAAGCCAGCCGCACCAATGTGTCGGAGGAAACACGGTGCACCTGGCAACCTTGGTTAGCATGCACTGTGCCCGGCCCGCCACAGGAGCCCCTGGTGCGCGATGAGACAAGGATATCCCTACCGGCCAAACCCTCCCTAACCCAGACGACGCTATGCCAATTGTGCGTCGACCCACGGATCTCCTGGTCGCATCCGGTTACGACAGAGCCTGGGCGCGATCCCAGAGTCTCTGGTGGCACAGCTGGCGCTGCAGTACTGCACCCTTAACCACTGCGCCACCTGGGAGGCCATACTGTACTTTATTAATGTTTCAATGGAACCAACCAAAATCATACAATTATTTAATACTAATACTAAATCAATTTAATCAAGATCAAGGTTTCATAATTATTGGCACTCCTCATGTAGTACTTAGTGCAACATACCTCTGGCAAGGGTAACAGCATGGAGTCAATTTGTAATGTTTGACAAGGTTAAGGAACACATTTGGAGGGATTTTGGACCATTCCTCTATGCAGATCCTTTCAAGATCCTTCACATTCTTGGGTTTGAGCTTATCTCAGCTTCAACTCAGCCCACAGGTTTTTGATTGGATTGTGGTCCGGCGACAGATGGCCATGGCAGAACATTGATTCTGTAGTCACAGAACCATTTCTGTGGATCTTGAGGTATGTTTTGGGTCATTGTCTTGTTGGAAAGTCCACCTACTGCCTTCTGGCAGAGGCAACCAGATTGTCAGCCAAAATTGCCTGATACTTGGTGGAATTCATTATGCCATTAATCTTAACCAGTGCCCCTGGACCTCTGGAATTAAAACAGCCCCAAAACATCACTGACCCACCACCATATTTCACGGTGGGTATGAGGGGCCTCTCCTTGTATGCATCTCTGTTTCGACGCCAAACATGCTGATGCTGTATCGGACCAAAACGTTCAATTATGGTCTCATCTGACCAGATCACCTTCTTCCAGTCATCATTTAAATGACGTTTGGAAACTCCAAGCACTTGCATCTGTGTCTTGGGGTCAGAAAGGGCTTTCCTCTGGCAACCCTTCCAAAGAGCCTGTGGATGTGGAGGTGGCGTCGGATGGTGCTTTTTGAAACCTAGTGACCCCAAGACGCCACCAAGGCCTGCAATTCTTTCACAGTGATTCTTGGGGATTTTGTTGCTTCGCTCACCATCCTCCTCCCTATCCTGGGGGGCAAAATGCATTTGCGTCCACTACCCGTGAGGTTTTCAACGGTTCCATATCTTTTTGCATTTTTGTATAATTTCCCTGACAGTGCCCAGTGGTATATTCAATCATTTGTGGATCTTCTTGTAGCCATTACCAGATTTACGAAGGTCCACGACCATCTGTCTCCTTTGAACTGCCAGTTCATTTGTTTCCTTCATGGTGTTGGATGACAAAGGGATATTGCATGCGTGTTACCTCATTTTTATACCCTAGAGAAACAGGAAGTGATGTAATAGCTCAATATAGTTCCTTAAGACTTTGATCACCTTAAATAAGTGGAATTTAATTCCTGGTTTAAATTTTGGTAGATGTTATTTACAATAATCTTTAAGGGTGCCATTAATTGTGAAACCTTGATTTGGAGGAAATTGATTTAATTAAAAATCAAATGATTTTGGTGGGTTCCATTGAAACATTAATAAAGTACAGTATTTCGAGTTTCTCTCTATATTTATATTGTTTATATTTTATTATGTATTGTTTGTGCATTGCCAGTCAGGGGTGCCAGTAACTTTGGAGCCCACTGTATAGACAGGTGTGTGCCTATTTCTGTTTTTTATCAAATGTACACAAATGTCTAAAAACCTGTTTTCACTTTCTCATTATGGGGTATTGTGTGTAGAATTAATTCATTTAATCCATTTTAGAATACGGCTGTAATGTAACAAAATGTGTAAAAAGTCAAGGGGTCTGAATACTTTCCAAATGCACTGTATATTATATATCTATGTACCTCAAGTATGTAGTTGAACTGGGACTTGAGCTCGAAGTAAGGTTTGGACTTAACGATGGCCCTCTTGAGAGATTTCTGCAGGGTCTGGACTCGAGCCTCTGCCGTCTGACAAGAGTGGGTGACACGCATGTGCTCCCGTTCGCTGCGTAGGCGCTCCTCCTCTGCCTCGTTCACCTTGCACACAACCATACAAAATGTTAAGATGGGAAAACACAACAATCAGTATCCTAACCCCCACCAACCTAACAAAAATAAAACTGCCTAACTAATTGAAAGCAATCCAATTAAAAATAGAGTTTAGGCATAGGAGAAAATAGCTACAGTACCCAGGGGGTGGGGAATGGTAAGGAAAATACTGATTCAATGTATTCCATATCAGCCACCTCAAATAGCCTACACATTGATCACGTTTGATGGAATGATATAGAATGCAACACATAACCTGGAATACTGCTTACACTGGTAGTTGCGGTTTCCCATGATGCCTTGGAGGTAGCATAGTTGACCAATATCCTGCCAAACAAGGCTAACTGACAAACTAATTTTAAACCAGTTTTAGTCATGGGGGAACATAGCTACTTGGCGGTGGGGTGGGGATTGTAAGGGAAATACTGATTAAATTAATACCATATCAACTCGCTCACATACTAACTGATGAACATATTTAGCATTTTATTTTGTATTGATGCAGTTATAGCGGTATCTGGGATTTCCCCTGTTACCTTGGAGGTAGCATGGTTGAGCATCTCCTGCCAGGTGGGGTCCAGGGTGTTCCTGCCGTCAGCCATGAGGCCCTGCTCTGCCACGTACACCATCTCCCTGGCAGCCGTGTGCATGGAGACGGCCCGCTCATAGCTCAGCGCCGCCTTCTGGGTCTCCTGTTGAGCCTGTGAGAGGGACAGCCAATCAGATACTGAGAAAACAGTGCATGCAGTTGCACAGCAACCAACCACGTGGGAAAAATGATCAAACTGTTGTTGAGATTTGAGAAAAGTGGGACAAGCAGGTGAATGGCAAATACTGCACCGAGTCCCATATTTTGATTCAGTGATAAAGAACTCTTGAAATTTGTTGTTGCAAATACCACAGCGCATGTACAACAGTACCTCCTTGGCAAGTCGACGAGCCTCATAGTAGGGCCTGGCCTTCTCGATGCAGGTACCAAGCTGGGAGCTGTGGGCGTTCAGTTTTCTGGCTGAGTCTGTGAGGATCTTCCTATAACCCGATCTGGCATCCTACACATATACAAAAGTAATTCCTAATCAGATTTCATTGTAATGGGCATTTCTGATCATTTAAAGCATATTTTCCAGATTAACAATGGGTTTACAGCATATTATGGGAATTGAAAATGAACTGACGATTGATTCTTTGGGGGAAAAAACTGATCAGTACGGAAAGGGGTGATGTATGGGGCCAGATTTATCATGGGAGAAGTGATGATATCCACTTACATCCAAGTGCAGTTCTAGTTGGTTGATTTTTACACTGGCCTCGTTGAGGTGTTCCAACTCCTCCTGGAAACAGAAAATATATGAGGGAGCACAGAAGGAAGCAGATACTTTGATTAGTTGGTTTGTAACAACACAATCTGTTAATATCATGCATGCAACTAATTTTGTAAACCGTTAGCTACGTCTCATAGACCAGGAAATCCCATTGAGATTCAAAGTTACTATATAGAAGGGTTCGGTCAATTTTTCGCCACCTGAATTCTGGGATCCAATTCCTCTTCATATGGGCTGTGTAGTTCACCTTCGTTCTTCTCTTTCTCTGTACACTCTTCTCCCTCGCAGGTGTCTTTCTGTTTTAGCACCGTTTCAGCTGTATCTCCATTCATTTCCTTGTCATTTGGTTCCCCGCCCTTCACCTCAGCATCTGCACCAGGCGTCTCTTCCCTCCATTCGCCCACTTCGGGGTCTCCGGAGCCGGCTGGGCTCACACGCAAATCACCTGGCTCCATTCCAGGCCCAGTTAGCAAGCTAACGTTAGCTAGCCAAATAACGGTAACGTTGCTTATCTTTTTAGCCAACTAGCTATGTGTTCTAGCCAGTTACTAACTGCGTTTTCTATGTGTGAGAATTTAATCAGGACCATAGGGGGGAAACTAGTTTGAGAGACAGCAAAGCCAGACTATCATTCAATCCCGCTCGTTTAGCCACAACACAGGAGACCGACGTGACGATACTACCAGTACAGTAGCTAGCTCTATAAAGCTACCTTACGTTGCATGAAAACAAAACATTATTTAAAAATAAATTGACTGCAAATACTGGACATTGAAATTAAATCTAATTGACAACAAATAATGTTTTTTCATCACCAGTATTCTCTCCATCTCTCCCTCCACCGTTGCTTGCTAGCTAACCTCGGCTCTGTTCTTAGCTAGCAAAACAAAAGGTAAATAGAGAACGCTTCCCTCGTCCTTTGGTTTGAACTCTTATTGGTTCCGTAGCCATGCCTCATCTTAGGTTTGAACTCATAAGGGTTCCGTAGCCAGACTTGCTTTTAGAAGTCTCCAATCTGCCCAGGCAGTCTGTTAACATTTTGTTTGTAAGTCAATTTCTATCGTAATAACAAATTAAGTAATTCGTTCATTTTAAATGTTAAACCATTAGACATATGTACGGGATACACATGGTATGCCCCATCCAACGAAATGCTTACCTGCAGGTTCCTACTCGACAATGCACAATAAGAAATAATACGACCATAAAGCAAATGGCTAAGTAGAATAGAATTAACATTAACACAAGTATAATACAGGAAGGCACAATTTATAGTAAAATATTTACGTGTTTTGGGGGAAGGGTGGGGAAATTGTTTAAATTGTTCAGTATTTAGTTGCCTTATGTGAGGTGGAGATCATTCATTTGAAAAATATATACACCGAGTATACCGAACACTTTCCTAATATTGAGTTGCACCCCTCCTTCCCACAGTTGTGTCAAGTTGGCTGATGTCCTTTGGGTGGTGGACCATTCATGATACACACAGGAAACTGTTGAGCATGAAAAAGCCAGCAGCGTTGCAGTTCTTTACACAAACCGGTGTACCTGCCACCATACCCTGTTCAAAGACACTTAACTTTTGTCTTGCTCATTCACAAGCTGAATGGGATTATAGCTTTCACCTGGATTCAAATAAAAGTTTATTGGTCACATACACATATTTAGCAGATGTTATTGCGGATGTACCGAAATGGTCAGTCTGTCATGGAAAAAGCAGGTGTCCTTAATGTGTATATACAGTATATTAATATGGCAAAGAAACCTAGGCAGAAACAAATGGCAAACAGAGGTGATTGGTAGAATTTCATTCCCAAAATTACATAACATACAGCATTTGTGATGTGTGTCTTGCATTTAAATAAATACATACTTCAGTAGCCATCTCTTTTGGAAAAACATTAAGCACTATAATAACCAGGTTAAAATAGTCAAAACATGACAAAAAAAAAACAGTTCTCCAAAAGATGAACTAAATATTGTGAAGCAATTATACTTTAGGACAAATCACGAGTTGACCACCACCATTATTGAACACATCACAGATATATTTTTCATCTGACATAAATTAGTAACAGATAGGCTCCCAGAAATTGCATACAAGATTGAGAATAATCAAAGTGGATGTTGCATTGAATTTCATGTGCATGATTAGAGTATATAAAAAAAGAAATCTCTGAAAATAATGACATATCTCTACCTACCCTACTATCCCAACCCCACATTGCAAAAATATATTCATTTGAGTGTATGAAAAAACCTGAGAAGTATGGGGAGAAAAATCAAACATCAGAAATGGAAGACAAAGGATAGGCATCTGTCATAACGGTCTCACTATAGCTTAAAGCCAAAGGTCCACATCTGGCATTCATTGGTCTCACTTCTGTTGCCATAGTACTAGATGTAACGTACAGAGCCCTTTCCTCTTCAGTCCTTTGTGTTTGTCATCAACTCCAGGTTGGGTCATATTTGCTCCATCCCGGAGGGGGTGCCAGAAAGATTCTCCTTCCCCTTGACAGGAAACTGACTACTCCCCGATACCCTGTCCGTGGGACCCCTGACTTCAAGTCCTCCATCACACCCAGGTTTTTAGCCAACACTTTGAAACCATCTTTACTTGAGTAGTGCAGACAAAATGGACCCGCTCCTTTTAACTGTCCCCGTTGGACCTCTTCATATTTGACCAAATGTGCACTGTAAACCTGCTTCTCAAAGATCTCCTTATATTTCTCCTCCTTCAAGTAAGCCAGATCCAACTTGGTAAAAGGCACAAATTCACTATTCAGTTTAATGTAGCGTAGGTATTTGTCATAAAATTGGCCTAGGCTCACACCTTTCCGCCCAAAGGTTAAAGTTCGGGATATTTCGGGACGAATACAGGCTCGATCTCTGCGCTGATCTGGCTGACGTTATCCAGTCGTCCCAGAATGCACCAGGCCATTTGGGCTCCAGCTCTACCCAGAGTTCCTTGAGCATCATCCAACCCAGCCCAGGGAAGAAGTCTGTCCTGTACAGGAGGTCTGCTTTACCAGGGTCGACGTAGCCGTCTCGGCCATTGTCATTCCAGGCAGACACACACCACAGAGACAGGTCAGATTTCAGGATTGGGTGAAGGGATCTGAAGTACTCAAAGAAGTCTGGTGCCACCTAGTGAGAGAATGAAAAACAATGTTTTTTTTTGTTGTTCAACTGGCAACTAGAGGATGTAAACAATGATGAGCATAAAACAAGTGGATTTCACATTTCACTTTATCACATTCAGTACATATTTCATGTCAGAGTAGAGAAAGTTTTTACCTCCAAATCATCTTCCACAATAACAACAGAGGAATGTGAAAGAGAGTTGAACACCTGGTTGAGAGCCCAGCGATAGTGCCTAGAGATTTTGTAGTAGCCCTGGAACTTCTTGTGTTCTGGTCTCACGGCAATATCTGACAGGTCTGGTTGTTTCAGGTGAGTTACCTGACTGCCATAAGAACCAATCACCTGTGCAGTCTCTGCATGCCCACAGTCCTGGCTGACTATAATTGGGTAGAGTTCAGCTGAGGGGCGGTACTCTAGGAGTTTGTCCAGGCAGCGTTTGACAGTAACCCTGTTACAGGCTATAACCAAGATGGGAATGACCACTTGAGGGGGGCCAATTCTGCTGGCACCATTCTCATTGGGTTGTTCCCATAGTGACCGATGACCCTGTATCTGAAGCAGGATTTTTCTCTGCATTTCAAGCTCTGCCTCAAAGGCTTCTGCCATGTGGATCACATCCCCAGCCAAATCAGCCCCTCCTCGTCCTCCATCCATCTCCCTCTCCTCTCGACCAGACAGGGGTCGGCCCCACAGATAGAGGACCACGATGGCATTCCAGGCGACAAAGAGAAAAACACCACAGAGAATAGCAGAACCTCTCTTACGGAGCATGGCCCAAACAACTTAGGAGGGAAAGGAAGTTTGTAGGACTGGGTTTGTAAAAAACAAGTTGCGACAAAGGAATGCAGAACGCAAAAAAGACATGTGGAGAGGTCAATTAGTTAGTTTAAATATTCTTGTAGTAAAGTAATGAACACATAAGCAACTAATAGAATGAGGTAAAGCCAGAGTCAAAAAAAGACAAGAAAGATGTATAAGGTATGAGGGAAAAATTGAGGGAGAGCTGGATTCATCTTGGACAGGAGGTGGGTGAGCTGGTTAGGGGATGAAAGTGCTGTTCTTCAGTTCATACCTTCCATGTCAATCTGAAATGATGGATATAGATAAAGCACAGGGTTCAAGAGCTAGTCATTTAACAAAGTCACTGTCACTTACATTAATCGAGTATAAAACTATGAATTATAGGCCCACTGTAGATAGTTGGAGGGAAAGCCATATTAGGAAGGTGATATTCTTAGGCTAATTGATTTTTTTTCACCTGTAGCTAGCTCTCGTCACGCACCCCCGGAATGCGAGACTTACTTTATTTTCTGAGTAATCCATCCATTGTTTAAGAACTATATTGGAACTAGGTAATCTTTCGACCGAATTGCTTGGAAGCTAATGTTAGACAGAACATTTCGTTCCCAGAAATTAGCACTTACCTCCAGCTTCCTAACGTAGAACACATTCGGTCTCTGCAGCCATTTCTTCCTTCGTTTCACTAACCTCTTCGATGACAGTATGCAGGATCAATAAAGCAAGTGAAGGGGAAATAATGTATCGATGTCACACTTTGATTTTGTTTGTGTTTGTTACCAAATCAACTTCATTTCTTGCCATATGTTTTCACAAGACTGCAGACTTCCGGATAGCACATTTTTACCGGAAGCCCCGCCTTAACCGTCACCTTGAGAATTTATCCAACTGTTCCAAATAGGGCTGACCGAATACAGTATAATTCATAATCATCAAACTGTATCACACTGTGTACTAGTCTTAAGCCTATTTTAGATACATATATTTTGGAGCAAGGTTTTTTTTATCGTGTTCTTAATGTTAATTTATTTTCCCAAAATATTTATAGTCCAGATATTTTCATAATTCAGTGTCTTACAGTGTCTTACATGGTAAAAAATAATCCTTTATTTTTAGAGTAGTTTTTCGTGTTTACAAATGCAAAAATATTGCATTCAGCACAAGGGCTGTAGGCCTTTATTGGTCATATGCCTACTTACCATTTCAGTAACTAATGGAAACAACATGCAATCAATTATCACACATTTCAGGATCATCTAAACGTGCATAGGCTATTACATTCTAGATAACAAAATATACCATTATTCTTGGTTATTCATCAAAAAGGCTAAATGTGGCTTCAGGCCAATAAAGATACATATAATGTTACTATACAATCACAGTTGACACCTGTCTAGAATCAAAAGAAGAAAGTTGTCAATGGACTTAGATCTCATTCTTGTAAGGCAACCTGGCATAGTTATGCAACAGGATAGGCTTATATAGTCTATCACACACCCATTTGTTTGCAACTTTAGTCATGTGATAATAGATTCCTAACACCTTTGTGTCCGTGACAATACATGGAACATGTTGTATTTCATAAGGTGTGAAATTATACACTGAGTGTACAAAACATTAGGAAAACCTGGTCTTTCCATGACATAGACTGACCAGGTGAATACAGGTCAAATCTAGGATCCCTTATTGATATCACTTGTTAAATCCACTTCAATCAGTGTAGATGAAGGGGAAGGATGTTTAAGCCTTGAGACAATTCAGACATGGATTGTGTATGTGTGCCATTCAGAGGGTGAATGGGCAAGACAAAACATTTAAGTGCCTTTGAACTGGGTATGGTAGTAGGTGCCAGGCACACCGGTTTGAGTGTGTCAAGAACTGCAATGCTGCTGGGTTTTTCACGCTCAACAGTTTCCCGTGTGTATCGTGTGTATCAAGAATGGTCCACCACCCAAAGGACAACCAGCCAACTGTGAGAATCATTGGAGTCAACATGGACCCACATCCATGTGGAACACTTTTGACACCTTGTAGTCCATGCCCTGACTAATTGAGGCTGTTCTGAGGGCAAAAGGGGTTGCAACTCAATATTAGGAAGGTGTTCCTAATATTTTGTACACTCAGTGTACATACACTGCAACCTGAGGACCAATACAAGACTACAAACAATATAGAGTATTAGGATCAATCAAAAGAGGGTTAGATTGATTTGATGGAATTCATAGCATAATTATTTCCTGAACAATATTGAAACAAATCTGTCAGATGTTTTGTTTATTTCTAATAATCATCAGAGCTAACAGAGATCTTTGGCTTTCATACAGCAAAGCGATTGTCAAAACAACTGAGTGACTTATCAACTGATAAGAAAACATGTCATCGTCCTGCGTGTCTCAAAGTCAGGTGCTCACAGTTCATCGCCTTTCTTCCCATACAAAGGGCTTTGAAAATATTAAAACAGCAGGTACACTACAGTGTGTTTTCATATTGGACATTCCACCCTGGGGCCTGGGAGAGTCGCCTATGCATATTTGTGTGTGTGTGTGTCTGTGTGTCTGTGTCTGTGTGTGTGTCTGTATGGGTGTGCACTGCCCTCTGAGGTCCATTGTTCAGGAGATTGGTGTCAATCAAAGGCTGTTAATCAAATGGACTTCCACTTTGTCCATTCAATGACTCACCCTGCAAAACCGAACAAAAATAGGCTACATTGTGAAGCCTGTTGTTTTGGACATATTTGTCATTACATTGGGGTATGGTTTTCATTGGGTATAAGCACACCACTCTTAATTGGTTCAGGCACAGTAAGCTATGGCAGAGGCATAATTATGAAATCACAATGTTCTTCACTCACCTGTTGAGCAATACTTTTGACAGAGGTGCTTTTTCCTCTGATCGTGGTCTGTCCTTCCATGGCAGCTTCACCTACATCAATTGGCCTGGACCTGCAGAACACTCCCAGTTTCACATGCATTATTTCAGACACATACATGGTGGAAAATATACATCTGTTCTTCAGAGTAGACGAACCATTTAAGATAAAAGCAGGGATCATATTTTCCTCTATTTCCTTATTGTGCCAAGTTATGGTCACATTCAAAACGGCAGGGGAGGTTTCTATAATTTTGTCCCAATTTTTTTATGTCATTTTAAAATTCTTTCACATTGGGTAATTTTTCATTTTGGGCATTTGGCATATTCAAGGAGCACGGGACCCCTGGCGCACAAATTCTTGGCTCCGAAATCTTTGCTTGACAAGTATAATTTACCGACTCATAATCTCTCGTCTTGGTGTTCGACTCAGGTTCATATTCCAAAAACACTCCATTTCCAAACTCAAGTCGTTCTTGAAAAAATGACTTCCATATTGAGGGAGTTCATTTTGGCCGCACGGAGTCGCATACCGCTCCGCAAGCCAATCGGAGGTTGTATCCCGAGGTGGCAGGCCGCTTCTTGTTTGCTTGATTCCTGGCTAGAATCTTCCCTCGACACCGTAGAACAGCGGACAAAGCAGAAGCAGAAGGGGTAGAACCCATCGTTGCCGATATTCTAGTGGTGACTGTCCGCAATGTTAATTCTATTCAGTCACACATCTACCATTAACTTATGCAAGCACTGTAATTCAAGAGGAAAACATATCCATGTTTGACGACATCGTTATTCAACGCGAACACTCACACGGTTAGGCCAATATCCAGTTTGCGTCAAGGGTCTTTCTGGACCGGGGTCTGGTTCACCCAAGCAGAAGCTCCGGCCGGGCCGGGGTCGTGAGTATACTTTGTCAACGAGGGTGGGTCAATGTCCATAGGCTACAAACTTTTTTGAGCGGAATGGCGAACGAGGTTTGGTCCCTGCACAAAGTTGAAATAGATTGCATAAAACGGGTTTAAATTGATTAGAATAGAATGGCCTATGGACAATTTATATAAAGTCACCTATAGCATTCTGTCTGGCTTACATAATGTCAAAGATTTGAAAATACATTAATAAGGATTGTTGTGTTATCTTTCTGGGAAGATGTAAACACAGCTAATCTGAAATAGTTGGCCCTATTGTATGTCCCTCCTATAAACACACACACCGACAGAGAGAGAGAGAGGGAGACATCAATGCTATGTAATTACAATGTACCTGCCTACAGTATGTGCATAGAATTACATCACTAAATAGAACTATAAAGTGGGAACCTTATAATGAATATGTTTACCGTAATAATTACTTACCATGATGAATTTACCATAAGAACATAAAATGAAATATAGGTTGGACTGGTGAACAGTGGTTGAAATAGACTTATGTCAATGCCAACACCTGCTTGTAAAAAAGGCAAAGACATACTAGCATAGCCAGATTAGGTCAAGTGATGGTCCAAGCATCAGTAAAGTTTTTTGTTGTTTCAAAATGAGTCTTGTTTCTGCCCTCACCACAATATTCACTTTTAGGTAACCATACAAATTGGATATTTTAATGATTAAGAGCATATTCCTTAAACAATTAATAAAAAGCTTGCATGTTTTACAACATATGCGCTTAATCATGCTGTCAAATGTCACCGCCTACTTTCCATTTTGAATGACTTGCATGCAAGGTGCACGGTAAGAGGTTTGTCTGTCACACTGACAACCATAGAAATGAAAACATAGCTACTATAACTATAACTAGTCATGAGTGACACTGTTTCACTGATACATACACTGAGTATACCAAACATTAGGAACACCTTCCTAATATCCCCTTTTGCCCTCAAAACAGCCTAAATTCGTCAGGGCATGGACTCTACAAGGTGTTGAAAGTGTTCCACAGGGATGCTGGCCCATGTTGACACCAATGCTTCCCAAAGTTGTGTCAAGTTGGCTGGATGTCCTTTGGGTGGTGGACCATTCTTGATATACACAGGAAACTGTTGTGTGAAAAACCCAGCAGCATTGGAGTTCTTGACACAAACTGGTGCACCTGGCACCTACTACCATACCCAGTTCAAAGGCACTTACATCTTTTGTCTTGCCCATTCACCCTCTGGAATGGCACACATACACAATACATGTCTCAATTGTCTCAAGGCTTAAAAATCATTTAACCAGTCTCCTCCACTTATCGAAACTGATTGAAGTGGATTTAACAAGTGACATCAATAAGGGATCATAGATTTCACCTGTATTCACCTGGTCAGTCTATGTCATTGAAAGACCAGGTGTTTTTAATGTTTTGTATACTCATAGCTTTCAGTAAAATGTTAAAACAGTACACACACACATACACTGAACCTGTCAGGAAATAGTATATTCAAGAAAAAGAAAAGAAAACTAAAAGAAAATGATTCTCTAATGGGACTAAAAGAGGAAGGTGCGACCAAGGTGCACATGTCATGGAACGTTACGCCAGACAAAGATCTTATCAGAAATCAAATCAGCACATTTGGTTTTACTGTAAGGCAATGGCATGTAACATGGCACTGGGCCTATTGGAAATGTAATCGTTTTTTTCAGGGTGGTAGGATACCTCTGCTATGGCAAGAGAGACCTATTCCATTGTTATTTTTTATCTATTTTTTTTTTTACAAATATATTATTCTTATTTGAACTCCATATGTATATTCATATTTTGTACATAAACACACATTAGTTAGACATCAATGAATGTAAAACAAAATCATGAGTGGAACATTTTTACTTTGCGATGTAAAGAATAATATAATGCTCTGTGTAATCAAATAATTCTCCATGGCAGACTTCAGTGCAATTACATAATACACAACTTTTTAATGAATTACATTTCCCCAGACAACATCCATTGTCCACTCTCACTTCACTGCAATAGCTGTCCCATTCACATTTGGGTAAATGTTCCTTGTTCATGATGTGTATACTGCAGGAAGGAAGACAAAATGGTGGATAAAAAATAACTCTTGCGACACTTTTCCCATTAGTAGTGCATCAGTCCTTCATAAACAACATGGTCCTTGTTATGTATTGACCCCAGTTGAGTGTGCTCTAGTGCTTTCAGGGTCACCTTTCTTTTCAGTTCATTCACATTTTCCTCGTAACTGAGTATTAGTAAAGAAAATGAAATGGCAGATACTAGGGTCACTGACAATCTTTGTCCTCTCAAAACATCAGAGTGATTATCTCCTCTGGTCTTACTTCCATTTATCCCACCACCATCCCCTCTTTTCCTCAGGGTATTTTACCCCCTGGTTAACCGGCCTGTGGTTGGCTGGAATTCCCCTGCTGCGGTTTGCTGCCGTTGTGGAGGACCACATTGGGCATGACCATGAAGGCCAGGATGCCCATCAGCATCAGCGCCACGGCGATGATGATGATGGACGCCATCACGGTGTAGTAGCACTGGTCCGAGCGGAACATCCTGCGCAGGCGACCTCTGACCCTGCTAGGGGGGCGACCCACATCCACGACTGTGGCGAGGCCCTGGTCCATGGTGCCCAGCTGGAGGTCGCTGGAGGCCTGTCGGTCCTGCTTCTTGAGAGTGGGCAGGGTGAGGCTGGACTTGGCCAGGCTAGTAGTACCAGGAGGGGGCTTCTTGAGGACCAGCTTGCCCTTGCTGCGCTTGAAGCGCACGGACAGCGCCCTCTGCATCTCAGGAGGGAGTTTGCGGAAGATGTCCTGGTTGTTGCCCAGCTGGGGCAGGTTGCGGCCATGGGGCAGCTTGGTGAGCTCTCGACACACAGGGCAGGAAAGAGACTTGAGCTCTAAGGAGGTCACGTTGATCCGGGCCAAGCACTCCAGACAGAAGGTGTGCCCGCAGGAGAGCAGCTTGGGGGTTTTAAAGACGTTGTTGTATTCGCAGAAGCAAACCACGCACTCAGTGTCCTCCATGTCATTTTCCTGGGGGTCAGACTCCTTCCGGTTGCTGTCATCGCCATCCCTGTCTTGCCTCCTGTTCTCCTCGCTTCTACCACGCTCTCTCCTTGAACCTTTGTCTCTCTTTCGCTCCCTCCTTCTCCCAGATCCCCCTCCTCTCTCTGAGTCAGTGCTCATGGACCTACGCACCTTGGTGGGTTTCTCCTTTTTCTCCTTCTTAATGCTGTCTTTGCTGTCAGGTTTGGGTTTGACGTTGGGCGGCTGTTTGGCCCCGCAGCCTCCATCGGCACCCTGTCTTTCCCTGTCGTCACTCATGGTGGACAGAGATATGCAGAGGTGCTGTGATAGACGTAGCTGTGATGGCTTGAGTCAGATGGAGAGTGACAGGAAGTTCTGGTTTTTCACGTCTCTCCAGAGGAGCTGTGAGGGAATGTGAGATAAGGCAATTGGTTTGTCACAGAGCTAATTTAGTTCAGGCAACATAAAGAGCATAGGGAGTGCATTTCTAGCAAGGACGCAACAAAAAGTACCTCTTGTCTAGCTCAAATAGGTAAAGACAGGGAAATATAGTTTAGTCTATGAATATACTGTAACTCATTACTTGCCATACAATCTATTGACTAGAATTCAATTTACACAAGCCAATGCTATTTTTGAGTTGTCATGCTGGGTTCCATGTCCTCTGCTCGTTTGTGGATATGGATGAGCCATTGACAAACAAGACATAGCCAATGGTCTGTACGACTGTGTCATATGTAAATTACATTTGAACTTTATTGACCAGGAACATGTTCAAACAGTCTTGGTGTTCTGAACAGTAGAGCTGAAAATGCTGAGCTACTGAAATGCTAAATTCATATACTTTAACACATTATCTAGTAGAGGAAGTCACTATGGGATTTTGTATCAGTTACTCAACAAAAGTTGCATTAGTTGTAACAGTCATCAACAACATTGCAAACTATTAGCAAAGTGCTAAGCAAGAGTATGGGAGAGTGTGGTACATTGAGTTCTCACAATGACAAGTTCATCATGATCATGAACACTTACCTGTGGCAGTAGAATGTACCAGTCCGTCAGAGATGGTCCTTCATAGAGTACTTTTCCAGTGGAGAAAATCCCATTCAGTGAGTCCCTTGCATCTCCATTGAGACAATAACATGCCAAGTGGACCTTACTCCTCTAGTTTTCCCCCTCTTCTCTTAGCTGTCTCTCCTTTCCCTTCTCTGTCGATCTGTAAATCTGTGTACGGTATTTCCTCTTTATATTCCTCCCTCATCCCTCCCTTTTCCATCTGCGACCTCTCACTCCCTCTCGTCTGACCAGTCGTACCAGTTTATTTGGCATTTAAACCACTGCCTCAAGTTTGTGTGCATCTCTGGAATGTGAGGGTAAAATCAATACTGTTATCGCATGATGTTTTTGTATCTCATTGTGTGTATTTGTACATAGTTTCTGGAACCTGTAGAACTGTAATGTGGGTAGTCTGGGTACCGCTGCCAGATAGTGTTTTCCATGTCTGTGTGTGTAAACATTTGAAGTTTTCACGACACGTCAATCTTTGCATAAACTGTATTAACATGTCCTTAATGCTCATTTATCTCCAATGGCCACTACAGTTGTTTATCATCTTATTTTAAATCCCCCATTCCAAATGAACGTTTTGACATTCTACAGACTACAATGTGGAATTGTGTTCGTTTCCTTGTCTGCTGTGGGGTCAGGGAAGTGTTCGGCTGCATGGAAAACTCCACTCGACTCTTGAAGCAGTGCACCTAACTGTCCACTGCACTGCAGCTCATGTCATGATGCGTACTTGTCATACCTAAAGTGTTTTTGTGGCATCAGACTAAAGCTTCACATGCAGGTTTACCATAATGACAAGACAAACAGGATCCACCCAAAAGCACTCAAGGCTATCTGCAATGGTTCAGCAACACCATTATGCGGTTTTATATGACAACATTGAGGTCCAATGAACCTCACCCAGAACTAAAAATGTGCAAATAATTTAATTCACAAAGCCCATTTAGGTAAACTAATGTTGAAAGGGTTGAAGAATCAGCCATAGAAGTGCATGTAATCCGGATTTCTCATTTCATTTAGCAAACTTAACAGATAATAGAAACAACCCACTAACAGCAGCAGAGGAATTTTCTGTGGTTTCTATGACATTAGGTTTAAAAGTCCAATGAACATCAGCCAGATTATTAGTGTTGAATTACTTACTAATTTAATTCAGTTGAAAACATTCTTGAAGCCACTATAGTCAAACTAATGATGTGCACATCATCCTGAAATCCCATCACGCTTCAGTTGTTTGAAATTTGTTGTATCCATTAGCTGATCCCAGAAAATCCTAACAACCCATAAAACACACACTTCAACTAACAAACCCTGATCCCAGGATTTACATGATACTGGTAAAAAAAAGCATTATCCTGTGCCATTCAAACAGGCAAAGCAGCAGCCTAAATATAGCCCTGATACTCTGAACTTCCTCATACAGGGAAATCAAAGACTAGAAGTAGCTAATTCTATGTATGGGCTATCATACGGTTAATGAATAATGGTGACAAGCAACTATGTAAACTGTCAGACACTCCCATGTTAACAAAAACTTAGCGCCTAAGCAGGACAAAGCAAGTGCCTGTAAAAAAGTTTATTCCAATAGAAAATGAAAGAGATAGTGGAACCATACTGGAGTCAAATACACACAGCACTGTTGGCTGTCCGTCTGTTAGGTGTAATTGGGACAAGAAAAGACATTTACAACCCCAACAACATCCAGACATTGGGCAAAAAAAGTGAACTATTTAGGGAAAGTAAATATGCTAACTCTCTGGTGGTCATTGGCCATTACATACAAAACAGTAGCCATTTGTTTTCATCTGTCTTGCTGCTTGTTTCTGCATCATGGAGCAGGGTGAAGTTACACCTAGACGCTGATAATTGGGTCAGTTTTGCATCCCCCCCTAATGGTTAGGACATGGGGAGGGGAAGCTGATCCTAGATCTGTACTTTGGGAAAACTTCACCCTGGACCCCGCATCATACCAGACACAGGAAACTGACAGTCCAAGTGCATAACATTTCCTTATCATCAAGCTTGTCTAGCTCCGATAGGTGGTTTATGATGAATGAGCCCACAACCATGCAAGTTTTTATCCCGTACCTTTTTTTTGGGCTCAAGGGCCTCAAAGGTTAAAAAAAAAAAATCTCAGTTCCTTATGGCAGCCCTGCTTGGCTGTCTTATCTCTGAGGGGAGAAAGTAGAGAGTCTTTTCTAGTTCCTGTCCTTAGCCCAGCTCTTCCTTGGCCTTGCCCTGTTTGCGAGGCATCTTCTTACTGCTGCTGTCCTCCAGCTCCTTGTTCTTGTAGTAGTGGGGAGCCACCTCCAGCAGCCAGCTGCTGTCTATCTCAATCACCTTGAGAGGCAGAGAAAGAAGTTAAAATAAAGGGGGAAAATATATTAACATTCATTCAAAGTAATGTAAGAATAACAGCACAGCCCCTTCAATCGTATTCCGTCTGCCATTCTGTCCCAGCGCCTTTGGAAAGTATTCAGAACCATTGACTTTTTACACATTGTGTTACGTTACAGCCTTAATCTGAAATGTATTAAAATGTTGTATTTTTTACCCTCAATCTACACACAATACACCACAATGATCAAACAAAACCAAGTTTAGAACTTTTTGCTAATTTACAGTACCAGTCAAAGGTTTGGACACACCTACTCATTCCAGGGTTTTTCCTTTTTTTTTTAAATTTGATTTTTTTAAACTATTTTCTACATTGTAGAATAATATTGAATACATAAAAACTATGAAATAACATAAGGAATCATGTAGTAAATAAAATAAGTGTTAAACAAATATTTAATATTTGGCATTCTTCAAAGTAGCCACCCTTTGACTTGATTACAGCTTTGCACACGGCTTGGCATTCTCTCAACCAGCTTCATGAGGTAGTCACCTGGAATGCATTTCAATTAACAGGTGTGCCTTGTTAAAAGTTTATTTGTGGGAGTTCTTTCCATCTGAATGCGTTTGAGCCAATCAGTTGTGTTGTGACAACGTAGGGGTGCTTTACAGAAGATAGCCCTATTTGGTAAAAGACCAAGTTCATGTTATGGAAAGAACAGCTCAAATAAGCAGAGAAAAACGACCGTCCATCATTACTTTAAGACATGATAGTCAGTCAACCCGGAAAATGTCAAGAACTTTTCAAGTTTCTTCAAGTGCAGTCGCAAAAACCATCAAGCGCTATGACGAAACTGGCTCTCATGAGGGCCGCCACAGGAAAGGAAGACCCAGAGTTACCTCTGCTGCAGAGGATAAGGTCTTTAGAGTTAACAGCCTCAGAAATTGCAGCCCAAATAAATGCTTCACAGAGTTCAAGTCACAGACACATCTCAACACCAACTGTTCAGAGGAGACTATGTGAATCAGGACTTCATGGTCGAATTGCTGCAAAGAAACCACTAATAAAGGACACCAATAAGAAAAAGAGACTTGCTTAGGCCAAAAAACACGAGCAATGGACATTAGACAGGTGGAAATCTGTCCTTAGGTTTGATGAGTCCAAATCTGAGCTTTTTGGTTCCAACCGCCATGTGAGATGCAGAGAAGGTGAACCGATGATCTCCGCATGTGTGGTTCCCACCATGAAGCATGGAGGTGGTGGTGTGATGGTGCTTTGCTGGTGATTTATTTAAAATTCAAGGCACAATTAACCAGCATGGCTACCATAGCATTCTGCAGCGATACTCCATCACATCTGGTTTGTGCTTAGTGGGACTATCATTAGTTTTTCAACAAGACAATGACCCAACACACCTCCAGGCTGTGTAAGGGCTATTTTACCAAGAAAAAGAGTGATGGATCAGATGACCTGGCCTCCACAATCACCTAACCTCAACCCAAATGAAAACGTTTGAGATGAGTTGGACAGCAGAATGAAGGAAAAGCAGATAAATGGTGCTGAGCATATGTGGGAACTACATGATTCCATATGTGTTATTTCATAGTTTTGATGTCTTCATTATTATTATACAATGTAAAAAATAGTACAAATAAATAAAAACCCTTGAATGAGCAGGTGTCCAAACGTTTGATTGGTATTGAATAAAAAATGTGTACTCCTCCCTTCACAGAACAGAGCAAACTGGCTCTAACCAGAATAGAAAGAGGAGTGGGAGGCCCGGGTGCACAACTGAGCAAGAGAACAAGTACATTAGTGTCTAGTTTGAGAAACAGACGCCTCACAAGTCCTCAACTGGCAGCTTCATTAAATAGTACCCACAAAACACCAGTCTCAACTTCAACAGTGAAGAGGCGACTCCAGAATGCCGGCCTCCTAGGCAGAGTTGCAAAGAAAAAGCCATATCTCAGACTCGCCATTAAAAAGAAAAGATGACATGGGTTAAAGAACACAGACACTGGACAGAGGAACTCTGCCTTGAAGCCCAGCATCCGGAGTCTCCTCTTCACTGTTGACATTGAGACTGGTGTTTTGCGGGTACTATTTTATGAAGCTGCCAGTTGAAGACTTGTGAGGTGAACTTTAGCAGCGATTACTGCATTGAGTCTTCTTGGGTATGATGCTACAAGCTTGGCACACCTGTATTTGGGGAGTTTCTTTCATTCATCTCTGCAGATCATCCGGGTTGGATGGGGAGCGTTGCTGCACAGTTATTTTCAAGTCCTTCCAGAGATGTTCAATCAGGTTCAAGTCCGGGCACTGGTTGGGCCACTCAAGGACATTCAGAGATTTGTCCCGAAGCCACTCCTGCGTTGTCTTGGCTGTGTGCTTAGGGTCGTTGTCCTAGTGGAAGATGAACCTTCACCCCAGTCTGAGGTCCTGAGCGCTCTGGAGTAGGTCTTCATCAAGGATCTCTCTGTACTTTGCTCCTTTCATCTTTGTCTCGATTCCAATAAGTCTCTAGGAAGAGTCTTGGTGGTTCCAAACTTCTTCCATTTAAGAATGATGGAGGCCACCTTCAATGCTGCAGACCTTATTTGGTACCCTTCTCCAGATCTGTGCCTCGACACAATCCTGTCTCGGAGCTCTAAGGACAATTCCTTCGACCTCATGGCTTGGTTTTTGCTCTGACATGCACTGTCAACTGTGGGACCTTATGTAGACAGGTTTGTGCCTTTCCAAATCATGTTCAATCAATTTAATTTACCACAGGTGGACTCCAATCAAGTTGTAGAAACATCTCAAGGATGATCAATGGAAACAGGATGCACCCAAGCTCAATTTCGGGTCTCATAGCAAAGGGTCTGAATACTTATGTAAGTAAGGTATTTCTGTTGGTTATTTTTTTAATTTGCTAAAATTTCTCAAAAACTGTTCTCGCTTTATCATTATGGGGTATTGTGTGTAGATTTCTGAGAATTTGTATTTAATCAATTTTAGAATAAGGCTGTAACGTTAACAAAATGTGGAAAAAGTCAAGGGGTCTGAATACTTTTTGAAGGCATTGTATATAATACTGTATACAAAGACAATGCTACCTGGAGTCACTTCATATAAAAATAATAATAATAATAATAATAATAACAACAACAGTGGCAAGACAGCAACAACTCTCCCCTGAAGTTTTACTTTGTCCTTAACGGTGGTGGATTGATTCCATCTGACTCCAGATCTGCCTCACACGGAGAAGCATACACACAAACATGACCACAAGTCTACTAGTACTGATCAAAGACCTGTCTCATGAACTCCTTGGTAGTGAAGACCAGCTCGTGGTAGATGAGCCAACGGGGCTGCTCCTCGAACAGGGAGCTGTTGGGGTGGACGTAGACTGTCTGCTGGTGCTTCACCGTCTTGTAGCCCCCCTTGCTAAGCCGTGCCGTGTGGTAGAAGTACCCTGCCGTCACTGCCTGAGAGAGATCATTTCTATTTATTTCACCTTTATTTTACATGGTTGTCCATTTGAGGTCAAAATACATATTTTTAAATGAAGTATCAGTGAGAGGGACAAAGAGGATGTATGAGTGAATGTATGTGTGCACGCTGTGAGAGAGTGAGTGGTGATGTTGTTACTGAAATGGGGAAAGGGGTTAGCACAGGGGTCCCCAATTACATTCAGCCAGGGGGGCATGGTTATAAATAAATAATTTGTAATAAATCATGTGTTATTAAATAAATAATTTGTACACTGACAATTGACGGCAAAAATCCCAAACAGATTTAGTATTTGACAAAAACAGAGTCCTTTAAAACCTTGATTTCATACAATCTATTTATGCGTGGGAATACTTGGGAACAGATTTCCAGAATTAAAATCACGTTGAAATGATTTCCTGGTGATTTCATAGTCTTTTCAAAATTATTAAAACAATATATACACTGCTCAAAAAAATAAAGGGAACACTTAAACAACACAATGTAACTCCCAAGTCAATCACACTTCTGTGAAATCAAACTGTCCACTTAGGAAGCAACACTGATTGACAATACATTTCACATGCTGTTGTGCAAATGGAATAGACAACAGGTGGAAATTATAGGCAATTAGCAAGACACCCCCAATAAAGGAGTGGTTCTGCAGGTGATAACCACAGACCACTTCTCAGTTTCTATGCTTCCTGGCTGATGTTTTGGTCACTTTTGAATGCTGGCGGTGCTTTCACTCTAGTGGTAGCATGAGACGGAGTCTACAACCCACACAAGTGGCTCAGGTAGTGCAGCTCATCCAAGATGGCACATCAATGCGAGCTGTGGCAAGGTTTGCTGTGTCTGTCAGCGTAGTGTCCAGAGCATGGAGGCGCTACCAGGAGACAGGCCAGTACATCAGGAGACATCGAGGAGGCCGTAGGAGGGCAACAACCCAGCAGCAGGACCGCTACCTCTGCCTTTGTGCAAGGAGGAGCAGGAGGAGCACTACCAGAGCCCTGCATAATTACCTCAAGCAGGCCACAAATGTGCATGTGTCTGCTCAAACGGTCAGAAACAGACTCCATGAGGGTGGTATGAGGGCCCGACGTCCACAGGTGGGAGTTGTGCTTACAGCCGAACACCGTGCAGGACGTTTGGCATCTGCCAGAGAACACCAAGATTGGCAAATTCGCCACTGGCGCCCTGTGCTCTTCACAGATGAAAGCAGGTTCACACTGAGCACATGTGACAGACGTGACAGAGTCTGGAGACGCCGTGGAGAACGTTCTGCTGCCTGCAACATCCTCCAGCATGACCGGTTTGGCGGTGGGTCAGTCATGGTGTGGGGTGGCATATCTTTGGGTGGCCAGACAGCCCTCCATGTGCTCGCCCATGGTAGCCTGACTGCCAATAGGTACCGAGATGAGATCCTCAGACCCCTTGTGAGACCATATGCTGGTGCGGTTGGGCCTGGGTTCCTCCTAATGCAAGACAATGCTAGACCTCATGTGGCTGGAGTCTGTCAGCAGTTCCTGCAAGAGGAAGGCATTGATGCTATGGACTGGCCCGCCCGTTTCCCAGATCTGAATCCAATTGAGCACATCTGGGACATCATGTCTCGCTCCATCCACGTTGCACCACAGACTGTCCAGGAGTTGGTGGATGCTTTAGTCCAGGTCTGGGAGGAGATCCCTCTGGAGACCATCCGCCACCTCATCAGGAGCATGCCCAGGCGTTGTAGGGAGGTCATACAGGCACGTGGAGGCCACACACACTACTGAGCCTCATTTGGACTTGTTTTAAGGACATTACATCAAAGTTGGATCAGCCTGTAGTGTGGTTTTCCACTTTAATTTTTTGAGCAGTGTATATATATATATATTTTTTTTTTAATTACTTGGGTTTCCAAATAAAATCACCCACCGACTGCCTTTTGGGGAGTCCTTGTGTAGCAGTTTCACTGGAGGATGGACTATGATGATGATGTTGGGAATTGGGAAAGCAGAGTGTCCATTCAGATGCATATGAAGTGAACTCAACCTGCCTCTCCAACCGGCATGATTTAAGAACTGTTTTCATGAGCAGACAAAAACTAATCCCATCACCTATAAAGGGGTCCATTCAATCCCTCAGATCTGCTGCTAAATTTGCACAGTCACTGGTTTAAAGGGGCATACACACAGATGTCGTGTGAAGCATATTCACACATTGGCTACACATGTAACAAAGAGCTTGGTGTCAGGTAACACAGCAAATTAGAAGTGGAACAAAGTGGTCTAGGCCAGTGTTTCCCAGCTCCGGTCCTCCAGTACCCCCAACAGCACACTTTTAGTTGTAGCACTAGACAAAAGCACCTGATTCAACATGGAGGGCTTGATGTTTAGTTGACAAGTTGAATCAGGTGTGCTGTTTGGGGGGGAGGGGGTACCCAAGGACTGGGGTTGGGAAACACTGGTCTACGCTCTAGGAGGGTGTTTTTAAAAAATGAATGGTTTACAAGATGAAGCGATTTTATAGTGTGTTCATTGTCATGAGGTTAAGGTGCATTCACAGTCACACCGACCTTGCGGATGGGCACAATGTCGCCGCCTGAGCTGCACACCTCCACCTCGATCCTGTCCATCAGGCCCTCCAGCTGCTCCCTGACATCCCGCGCCCGCTTCATGGAGCGGAACTGGATGAAGTTCTCATAGCACCACTGGGTGGCGTAGCCACTCTCCAGCCACTGAGGGACAAATGAGGCAGTCAATATCACAGACTGAAAACAAAACATAGAACAGCGTTTCCCAAACACGTTTCGTTTTTTTTGCCCTAACGCTACACAGCTCATTCAAATGATAAAAGCTTGATGATTAGTTGATTATTTGAATCAGCTGTGTAGTGCCAGGGCAAAAACCTTGGGGTCCTAAGGACCAAGTTTGGGAAACCCTGACATAGAACTTTGAGTTTTGCTCCAAAATCAGGACAAAACACAGGCTTTTCAGCCCCCAACTATTTAACGTTTTTTTAGGATTTTAGTTTTTGGTCAAAAAATACTAAAATCACCAGGGATTCAGAAAAAAACGAGTTAAATATAGAAAATCTGTTCCCAAGTATTCCCAAAAATAATTTTTAAAAGGAGTCATGTGATCGTGCCTCAATGTAATCATGGTATGAAATTATTATTTTCAAATACAACCTCTTTTTGGGCTTACTTGTTTTCAATTTGCAGTGTACAAATAATTATGTTCCGTTCCCCCGACCCGCTGCTCTGACAAAAATCAGCCCGCTGCTGAACCTAGATGCCTTCTCCTGCATTAGGGCATTACCATGGTAAAATGGTTTCCAACAAAAAAACAAAAATGCAGTTCTTATTGGACACGTTCAGGTAGTCCCTCCATGTTTCAGTCCGTTTTTTTTTTTTTTTTTTTTACAGTTGGTGCCAAATGAACATGACCCAGAACTGCTACCCTGAAACCTTATATGAAACAAGTGAAAACAACAAAGTGGGGTAGTATCACATCTTTATCCTAACTATCAAACCCAATCCTCTTGACCTGTGTGTAGACGTTGAGCAGCACCATATGGTCTCCTCCGGGGACCACAAAGTTCTGCCTGGCGTTGTCAGCGTGAACCACCTTGTCTTTGGGCCGGTAGAAGATGGAGTTGTTCACAGACAGCATAGCAGCAATGGTCAACACCTCCTCAGAACACTTATACCTAGAGAGATAGAGGAAGATGGAAATGTTCAGTGAAAAACATAAAAGGTATTTCATGTCCTGCTGAAAAATTGGCACTCAATAGTATTGAGTGAGAGGGAAAGATAGAGAAAGGGGAAAGATGAGCAAGGTAACAGAACAATAAGAATAATGAATTCCAAGATGATTGTTTGTTCCAGGCAAGTACCAGGATTGCCATAGAGACTCACTGTTCTGAGGCCAGGATCATCTTGCTCAGCATAGGGTCCACCGGCAGCTCAGCCATCCTGCGGCCCAACTGGAACACAACACACATTACATGACCTTTCACATCAAATAGTCACCTTTCTAAGGTATTAGAAGCCAATATGTTCATTCACCTGTCTAATGGTGATGGAATCTATTTGCCCTATTATATAGCCTTCCTTAATTCCCAGACGTCTTTTTCACTTTTTGGGTTATATTTATTCGCACCAAAGAATTAATGGAAAGACAAAACAGTACAGATAAAAACGAATACACAAATATAAGTACAAAAAAAGTGTGTTCAATCAGTTAAACAAAGTATACTAATTATAACTGTACATGATATACTCAGTATACAAGAAAAAACATGTTTGATTGTGGGTGTGTGTAAGAGGTGGGGGTTAGGCTACAAGGAGGAGACTACTGGGTAGTTTGGTTCATCGGGCTGACCCCTAATCTACGCTTGAAGTTATTGAGGGATGATGATGTTTTGGCAATGTGAAGATAGGAATCCCAGAGTATGAAACCTCTGTATCGGCTAGAGAATTGACTATGTGAGGTGCGGCAATGGGAGGGTAAAGGTTATCGCAGTGATTTGGGAATGAACCTGAATTGATTTGGGCTCCCGAGTGGTGCAGCGGTCTAAGGCACTAACTCAGTCTAACTCAGTGCAAGAGGCCCTGGTTCAAATCCAAGCATTGTAAATAAGAATTTGTTCTTAACTGACTTGCCTAGTGAAATAAAAGGTTCAATTAACATTTTAAAACGATTGAAGGGTTTAGGTAAGTTGTCTGGGAGGTATGTATATTTTGTAGACGACGGTGCATCATTTGAGTATATTAATGCTGAAGTAAATGATAATTGAAGTAAATAAGATACGGGTAAATGAAGCTATAGTATAGTGTTAGGAAGCAAGCTTGATGACCCAAATCACTTATCTTTCTGATGACACCAAAGGACTTCACCACTTTGCTGCACACAAAGTGAATATGATTTGTCCAGGACAACTTCTCATCAACTAGAACACCTAGGAATTTAGTAAATGAAACCTGGTCCATTTCATTCCCACCAATTGTGATTCTGGCTCTTTTAAAAATATTTCTTATTCTTACCAGTAAATACAATGAAGCCCATTTTTTATTTATTTTTTAAATCATTTAAAGATAAACAAATTATCTGGAAATTCAGAAAATTTGCCCATGCCTGAGTTGGCTTTGTTGATTATTGAATCAAAATTCTTGTCTGATAAGTTGGTATCCTCAGCAAAAAGAATGGGAAGTACGGGAGATGCACAACCATTTGCATGTACAACTTGTTCTCTATCATATACAGAATTATATAGCCACATGTATAATCATGAAAACAATTTAGCAAGTGATATGTCATGATCAACTGTGTCAAACACTTTGGATAAATCTAGAAAGATGCTAAGAGCGTATTCATTGTTCTTCAGGGCTGTAGATATTTTATCCTCAAGTTATGAAAGAGCCAAATCAAGTAGTTATATTGGTGCTTATATATAATACAGTGTTGGTTTAACATTCAACATTCTTTTATACACCAGTTTCTCTAGGATTTTAGAAAAACATGGTAGTACAGATATTGTGCAATAATTTGTAAAATATCTTGGATCTTATAGAGGGGGATAACTTTGGCAATGTTCAAATCTTTAGGAACAATGCCAGTTTGCATTGATTTGGTGAAGTAAGATATACGTTAGAGGCTCAATAACGGAGGAAGACACCAAATTTCACCAAAAAGGCATTCTTTAAGTTACCAATCACCTCCATTACACCAGGTGGATCAAACTAACGCAGAGAAGGGAAATGTTCCTTAACGTATGTTTTTGATTTTCATTGACAGAGAGGAACCCACATTCACAAAAAAGTTATTACATTCACATGAGATAACATCAGGATCACTATAGGTCTTATTTCCAACATTAAATTGAGATGGGATAGCCGTAGAAGCCTTTTTCTTATTCAACTGATTTAACAAGGAAGGAAGGAGGGAACGGTGACAATGCGATATAAAAGTATTGGAATGGTGCCGTTGTTTTGATAGACAGTCAGGCGTTAGTTACCTTGGTGAGCTCTCCGAGGTGGTTGAGTGCACCCAGTGCGTACAGCTGCTCCAGAGCTAGCACCAGGGTCTCGTGAGGGGGCGGGTCCATGAAGTCAAAGTGGATAAGGTCATTAATTCCTGTCAGGAAAAAATATATGCCACTCTAATGTAAAACAAATCGACACCTGGGTTTAAGACACTCATAATGAGACCCAGGCCATTCGCTCCACTAGGAGCTCAAACTAATAAGTCAAGTAAGTCAAACTCATAATAGTGAACTACAGACTATACTTAAGTGGATTACTTCAAGAGGACTTCTGTGCTTTTTAAAACATGTTGTTTTCTAACTTATCACTGTAACATGATTTTGTTCCATAAAGCATTTGTTCCATACCCAAGCTCTTGAGCAGTAGCACTACGTTGCCCAGGTTGGTTCGCTGGATCTCGGGCACGGTGGACTCCTCCATCTCGTGTTTAAACGCCCACGCAGTGTAGAGACGGAAACACTTCCCAGCAGCCACTCTGCCTGCACGACCTGCTCGCTGATTGGCTGAGGCCTGTGGTGAAACAAAACACAGATGGAGTCAGCAATGGTCAGAATGTTGTCCAGAGAACTAAAAACAAAATCTACAAAAAGACAGTCAAAGAAACGGGTGTTTGAAATACTGGCAAGAGGCATCTTCCACAACCACGGTACAATAACCCCGACAAGAGCCACATGAATGATACTTTCTAGGACAATGACCATGAAATAGCTCGTTTAAAAACCAAAGCTAGCGTGTTACCCGTGAGCAAGGCGTGACAATCAGAGACTCCATCCCAGTGCGGGCGTTATAGCTCTTCTGCTTGCAGAAGCCCGGATCTATGACGTATATGATCCCATCGATGGTTAGAGAGGTCTCTGCAATGTTAGTGGCTACCACCACCTAAGGAAACAGAGAGGACACTTTGGACATCAGGTAATGTGTTTATACAGAACATCCACAAGAGAATGAGAAACACGGAGGCAGGAATCTGAAGAATGATGTCTTAAGTGATCAAATCAAATTATGCAGTGAAATGCTTACTTACAAGCCCTTAACCAACGATGCTCTAAGTTAAGAAAACACATTTTTTTAAATAAAAAAGATACCCCGCACATTGACTCTGTACCGGTACCCCCTGTATATAGCCTCACTTTTTGTTTTACTGATGCTGTTTAATTATTTGTTCATTTTATTTTCTGTTTTCTACTTATCTTTTTTTTATTTAAAAAAATGTGTTTTCTTAACTTAAAGCACCGGTTAGTCGAGGTAATTGAGGTAATATGCACATGTAGGTAGAGTTAATGTGACTATGCATAGATTATAAACAGAGTAGCAGCAGCGTAAAAGAGTGGTCTGGGTTGCCCTTGGATTAGATGTTCAGGAGCCTTATGGCTTGGGAGTAGAAGCTGTGAAGAAGCTATTTGGACCTCGACTTGGCACTCCGGTACCACTTGCCGAGAACAGTCTATGACTAGGGTGGCTGGAGTCTTTGACAATTTTTAGGGCCTTCCTCTGACACTGCCTGGTATAAAGGTCCTGGATGGCAGGAAGCTTTTCCCCAGTGATGTACTGGGCCGTACACACTACCCTCTGTAGTGCCTTGCGGTCGGAGGCCGAGCAGTTGCCATACCAGGCAGTGATGCAACCAGTCAGGATGCTCTCGATGGTGCAGCTGTAGAACCTTTTGAGGATCTGAGAACCCATGCCAAAACTTTTCAGTCTCCTGAGGCGGAATAGGCTTTGTCCTGCCCTCTTCACGACTGTCTTAGTGTGTATGGACCATGATAGTTTGTTAGTGATGTGGACACCAAGGAACTTGAAGCTCTCAACCTGCTCCACTACAGCCCTGTCGATGAGAATGGGGGTGTGCTCGGTCCTCTTTTTCCTGTAGTTCACAATCATCTCGTTTGTCTTGATCACGATGAGGGAGAGGTTGTTGTCCTGGTACCACACGGCCAGGTCTCTGACCTCCTCCCTATAGGCTGTCTCATCGTTGTCGGTGATCAGGCCTACCACTATTGTGTCATCGGCAAAGTTGATGATGGTGTTGGAGTCGTGCCTGGCCATGCAGTCATGAGTGAACAGGGAGTACAGGAGGCGACTGAGCACGCACCCCTGAGGGGCCCCCGTCTTAAGGATCAGCGTGGCAGATGTGTTGTTCCCTACCCTTACCACCTGGGGGCGGCCCATCAGGAAGTCCAGGATCCAGTTGCAGAGGGAGGTGTTTAGTCCCAGTGTACTTAGCTTAGTGATGAGCTTTGAGGGCACTATGGTGTTGAACGCTGAGCTGTAGTCAAAAAATAGCATTCTCACATAGGTGTTCCTTTTGT
This sequence comes from Oncorhynchus tshawytscha, assembly GCF_018296145.1. Taxonomy (NCBI): domain Eukaryota; kingdom Metazoa; phylum Chordata; class Actinopteri; order Salmoniformes; family Salmonidae; genus Oncorhynchus; species Oncorhynchus tshawytscha. The sequence continues at coordinate 9,656,665 of NC_056451.1, read as the reverse complement.
CCAGGTGGGAAAGGGCAGTGTTGAGTACAATAGAGATGGCATCATCTGTGGATCTGTTCGGGCGGTTACGCAAATTGGAATGAGTCTAGGGTTTCTGGGATAATGGTGTTGATGTGAGCCATGACCAGCCTTGCAAAGCACTTCATGGATACTGACATGAATGCTATGAGTCGATAGTCATTTAGGCAGGTTACCTTAGTGGTCTTGGGCACAGGGACTATGGTGGTCTGCTTGAAACATTTTGGTATTACAAATTCGGACAGGGAGAGGTTGAAAATGTCAGTAAAGACACTTTCCATAATCCATCTAGCCCTGCGGTCTTGTGAATGTTGACCTGTTTAAAGGTCTTCCTCACATCGGCTACGGAGAGCGTGATCACACAGTCGTCTGGAACAGCTGGAGCTCTCACGCATGTATCAGTGTTACTTGCCACGAAGCGAGCATAGAAGTAATTTAGCTCGTCTGGTAGGTTTGTGTCACTGGTCAACTCTCGGCTGTGCTTCCCTTTGTAGTCTGTAATAGTTTGCAAGCCCTGCCACATCCGACGAGTGTCGGAGCCGGTGTTGTACGATTCAATCTTAGTCCTGTATTGACAATTTGCCTGTTTGATGGTTCATTGGAGAGCATAGTGGGATTTCTTATAAGCTTCCGGGTTAAAAGCGGGTTGAAAGCGGGTTGAAAGCGGCAGCTCTACCCTTTAGCTCAGTGCGGATGTTGCCTGTAATCCATTTCTTCTGATTGGGGTATGTACGTACGGTCACTGCGGGGATGACATCATCTATGCACTTATTGATGAAGCCAGTGACTGATGTGGTGTACTCTTCAATGCCATCGGAAGAATCCCAGAACATATTCCAGTCTGTGCTAGCAAAACAGTCCTGTAGCATAGCTTCTGCTTCATCTGACCACTTTCTTATTGACCGAGTCACTGGTGCTTCCTGCTTTAGTTTTTACTTGTAAGCAGGAATCAAGAGGATAGAATTGTGGTCAGATTTGCCAAATGGAGGACGAGGGAGAGCTTTGTACGTGTCTGTATGTGTGGAGTAAAGGTGGTCTTGAGTTTTTTCCCCTCTGGTTGCACATTTAACATGCTAATAGAAATGAGGTAAAACTGATTTGAGTTTCCCTGCATTAAAGTCCCCGGGACCACTAGGAGCGCCGCCTCTGGATGTGCGTTCTCCTGTTTGCTTATGGCCGTACACAGCTCATTGAGTGCAGTCTTAGTGTCAGTATCAGTCTGCGGTGGTATATAGACAACTAAAAAAAATATAGATGTAAACTCTCTTGGTAAATAGTGAGGTCTACAGCTTATCATGAGATACTCTACCTCAGGCGAGCAAAACCTTGAGACTTCCTTTGATTTCATGCACCAGCTGTTTACAAATATAGATAAGACCGTTGTCCCTTGTCTTACCAGAGGCTGCTGTTCTATCCTGCCGAAAAAAGCTTAAACCCTCCAGCTGTATGTTAATCATGTCGTCGTTCAGCCACGACTCGGTGAAACATAAGATATTACAGTTTTTAATGTCCCTTTGGTAGGATATACGTGCTCGTAGTTCGTCTATTTTATTATCGATTGATTGTTTGTTGGCTAATAGGACCGATTGTAAAGGTCGATTACCCTCTCGGCAACGGATCCTTACGCAAGGCACCCGCACTGTAGTCCACAATATCTCTGTTTTTTCCTCCTGCGAATGACAGGGACGAGGGCCTTGTTGGGTGTCTGGAGTAAATCCTTCCCCTCTGACTCGTTGAAGAAGAATTCCTCCAGTATGGGGTGAGTAATCGCTGCCCTGATATCAAGAAGCTCTTTTCGGTCATAAGACATGGTGGTAGAAACATTATGTACAAATTAAGTTACAAATAAAACGCGTAAAAACACACATAATTTAAAAAAATACATAATGTACAAATTAAGTCACAAATAAAATGCGGGAAAAAAAACCACAATTAGTTACGGGATCGTTAAAACGGCAGCCATCTCCTTCAGTTGGGTTGGATTTCCATTTGGGTAAGGAAAATAATGCATACATATTTTCTAACATTATTTGATCACAGAGGATAAAACGTATTTCCAAAGTGGTCCTTGAGAACCCCTAGTGGCACACATTTAAATGGACAGAAGAGGTCCTTTCACCTTGCGTGAGCCAGGTGGTGTGGGGCTGAAGATCTTGGCCTGCATGTCTGAAGGTAGGTTGGCGTAGATGGGAAGCACCAAAAGCTCAGATATCTTAGAGCCCAGACGCCTGCATCTCTCCTGCAGCAGCTCACAGCAAGTCTCAATCTCCTCCTGTGGAAATAGAGACGGGAGAGCGGTAAGGACAGACACCTTGGCAGAAATGTATGTGTCATGTATTTATTTGACCTGGTAAGTTGACTGAAAACACATTCTCATTTACAGCAACGACATGGGGAAAAGTTACAGGGGAGCCAATGAGCCAATTGGAAGCTGGGGATTATTAGGTGGCCATGACGGTATGAGGGCTAGATCGGGAATTTAGCCAGGACACCAGGGTTACCACCCCTACTCTTACGATAAGTGCCAGGGGATCTTTTAGTGACCACAGAGAGTCAGGACACCCGTTTAACGTCCCATCTGAAAGACGGCACCTTACATTTAAAGAGTCACATACAGAATGAATAGACTTAAGATTTTTTTTATTTTACCTTTATTTTACTAGGCAAGTCAGTTAAGAACAAATTCTTATTTTTCAATGACGGCCTAGGAACAGTGGGTTAACTGCCTGTTCAGGGGCAGAACGACAGATTTGTACCTTGTCAGCTCGGGGATTTGAACTTGCAACCTTCCGGTTACTAGTCCAACGCTCTAACCACTAGGCTACCTTGCTCTAACCACTAGGCTACCCAGCCCTGATTGCTGATGTAGTGTGATTTAGTAGATGTAGTGTGATTTAGTAGATGTAGTGTGATTTAGCAGATGTAGTGTGATTTAGCAGATGTAGTGTGATTTAGTAGATGTAGTGTGATTTGTAGTAGGCCTAGCTAATGTGTAGTGACTGATGTAGGATCTGACGTTGAGTGAGAGCAGATGTAACGTGACATAATAGCTAATGTGTAGTGACATAATCTGACGTTGAGTGAGCTAATGTAATAGCTAATGACCGAGGATCTGTTGAGGATCTGACATAATAGCTAGTGAGTGACCGATGTAGATCTGTAAGAGCAGATGACATAATAATAGCTAATGTGTAGTGACCGATGTAGGATCTGACGTTGAGTGAGAGCAGATGTAACGTGACATAATAGCTAATGTGTAGTGACCGATGTAGGATCTGACGTTGAGTGAGAGCAGATGTAACGTGACATAATAGCTAATGTGTAGTGACCGATGTATGATCTGACGTTGAGTGAGAGCAGATGTAACGTGACATAATAGCTAATGTGTAGTGACCGATGTAGGATCTGACGTTGAGCTAGAGCAGATGTGACGTAATAGCTGACGTAATGTGAACGTCAGCGTTGAAGTGAGGGGTCAAGGCGCGAGTGTGTCAGACCTGTCCAGTGAGGAAGACCAGACAGTCTCCGGGGGGCTGTGTGACGTGGATCTGTAGCACCGACACAACACAGGCCTCCAGGTAGTCTGCCTCAGGAGCCTGAGAGAGAGGGAAGTTGTAAACAAACCATACCAGAGAGCAAAGAGTACAACAGAAGAACAGATAATTGGCCTACATCTTTGACGTACATTAGCATCATCCAGCACTTTTCACGAGTGAAATTATTCACATTCTAAAGGTATTTACATTATTCCATTTCTTCCGCCTTGCCTCAAAGAGTGCACTTATTCACTTCCTGTCACAGATTTAAAGGCTCTAGATCGGTTTAAACATTGACCGGAGGGAGTTTCCATGTTAAATCCCCGGTGGGAAGTGCGCACTTTGGGAGAAGGTTGGAGAATGGGGATGCAATCTTTTGTCCTGAGGCCATTCCACTAAACAGATTGTCAGCAGCGGCACCTTAGTGTAAAAGATGTCAACAGGGAACCTCCTGCCGGGGATTCTGAAGACAGGGGCGTCATCAAAGAAGCAGGAGAAGCGCTCTGTGTCCAGGGTGGCGCTGGCCACCAGCACCTTCAGGTCCGGACGGAACCGGGCGATGTCCTTGATCAGGCCAAACAGGATGTCTGTGTGCAGCGTCCGCTCGTGAGCCTCATCGATGATGACCACACTGAGAGAGAGGAAGGGATTGTTGATCGTGTATTGTTATCCTGTCATACTGACTATAAACAATATGGCAGGGGATTATTTCATTTCATAATACACCACTTTTAAACATAAACCTCTACATATGGAAAACATGTCTAAAGAGAAGGACAGACAGGGCATATAGTGGTACCTGTAGCTGGCCAGATCAGGCTCTGTGAGGAACTCCCTGAGCAGCATCCCGTCAGTCATGTATTTGAGTACTGTCCTCTCCGACGTACAGTCCTCAAAACGGATACTGTAGCCTACCTGGGGAAGAAAGGGTTGGTTGGACAAATAAGGTGAGTTTGTGTTTTCTACCATATACAGTAAGAATTACGTATGCTTCATCCGAGTGAGAGAGCGCGAGAGAGTGGTTGTGCCATATTCACCTCGTTGCCCAGCTTGACGCCCACTTCTTGTGCCACCCTGGCTGCTACGGACATGGCTGCCACTCTACGGGGCTGGGTACACCCAATCTTCATGCCTCCATCATTGTAGCCCTAGGAGATGTAAAGCCAGACCGCAGGTCAACAAAGCTAACATACACAGAAAAGCATAATGCCACAAATGGATCAGGGTGGAAGACTACATTTTTTTTTGTTTAAGTAAAAACAGTGACAAAACATTGAAGAGTCAAGATGACTTTGTCAAACGTACACAAAATGTCCAATGGAAAATGTGTCTTCTGCTTTTCTCTGACCTCTTTGATATGTGCCCATAATAACGTTTATGGACATGGCCCCTTGAATAATGTGTACCCACCGACTCCATGAGGAACTGTGGGATCTGGGTGGTCTTGCCGGAGCCCGTCTCTCCCTCGATGACCAGGATCTGGTGCTGCTGGATGGCCAGGAGCAGATCCTCTCTGTAGGGGAACACGGGCAGGCTGCGCCTCACCTCCTGGATGGACTGCTTCTGGACCTCCGCCTGGGACAGGGCTGCCTGCTCCTGCTCCTGGAGACACACAGCATACAGAGATGAAGGCAACATTACAATTGTACTTTATTGTTCATGGTGACATGGAAATGTGTCATTTGCACAGTTAGAAATGCTACAGAAGCTCAGGTGTGTATTGGTTGTTTGCGACTGGTTATGCTTGGAATGTAAAATATTTTCTGAATTTGAATTATTGCAACATTTTGTTCAATTACCCTTCAGACAAAATATCCATAATTATAGCTCTATTCCTTGCAATCTATCAGAGATAAACGCTTTAACGATAAAGTGTCAACCCACCTTCTCATCCTGGGTTCCCTTCATGATGACGGCACTGCTGACAAAGTTGATCATCTCGTCCTCCTCCAGGATCAACTGGTACTTCTCTCTTTCTGCCTTCAACCCTTTCTCCCTCTCCTTCTTGGCCCCGAAGCTGAGCGAGGCGGTCTTCAACCTCTCCTCCTCCCAGCGACCCTGCTCTCCTCCACCCTCCATGGGCATCTCTAACTCCAGCTCCATGTCCCTCTGAGGAATATCCTGGAGAGATGGAAAGAGAGAGAGAGGGTCGGAGATAGAGGGAGGGACAGAGGAAGAGGGAAATAGAGAGTGAGCAAGATATATATATAATCAAGCCCCGGATCCTAGTGTTTTACATATCTCCATTTCAACAAGAGTACTGGCTATCCATGGCAGGACCATTACCAACCAACTATCTCCTCCTTACTTTACTCCTCTTCTCCTCCGGCATGTAGTATCTGTTCTTCCTCTCCTCCTTCTCCTTGGCGCCGGCTTTCTTGTAGTCCTTGGCCAGGTCTCTGAGGTTGCGCTTGTACTCCAGCTCCTTCCGCTCCCTCTCAGTCAGCGCGTCCGTGGAGAACAGGTACTCCTCGTCGGCTATCTCCGCCTCCAGGTCCTCCAGCTTCTCAGCCTCTCTCTTGGACAGGTAGTTCCTGCGAGACTCCTTCCTCAACTCTGGAAGCTATAGAAAAGAGGAAAAGATAGGTGGTGACCATAGACATATAATGAGTCTCAGGGGATTTCTCTGTTCTATGAATTATATTTCCACTGTGTTTTTTTTATATATACCTTTTTTATACCTAGACGATTATATGATAATAGTTACTGGGCATTTTAATAATGTGCTCACGATTTTCTTGTGATCCTCCTCTGCCATCTTTAGTCTTTTCTGAGCCTCCTCGTAGCCCTGGTGAAAAAGTAATGGAAAAACATTTAGCCAACAAACAAAACACACCTACAACTACACTATTAAGTCAAATAGACTGGGTTGGATTGCGTCATTGATAGTCAATCCCACCTTCTTGTCCGTTCTCTCCATGATGTTCCTCGTCTTGTCTTTGTCCTTCAGTTTCATTCGTTCGGCAAAGGCATCCCTCTCTTCCAGATCCAGTACGCGTTCTCTCTCTTCCTTCTCCCACTCCTCCTCCTCCTCCTCTTCATCCTTCTTACTGGACTTCTGGTCGCCATGGCCCAGCTTACTAGTGAGAAAGATGAAGGGCCTTTTAGAAACTCCAACCACACAATCTAAGTGGAGGCTTGTTCAAGCAGACATTGAAGCCACAGAGGAGTAGCAGCTGAAAAATGGAGACTACACAGCATGAAAACAATCAAAACCTATTCTAGGGTAACTGGCTTCATTGTTGTAATGTATTTATGGTTGCAATTCAGTTCATGAGACCATAGACTCCAGAAGCTGCATCCTGTCTCCCTGAAGTCCATACAAGTCAAATACAGCTGTCAACATTTAGCTAAAATGCAACAAAAGAGAGGAAAGCAGGTAGAACGTGTCACAAGCAACATGAAACCGCTTTCAAGGTTGATTACCTTTTACGGGTCTCCTCTTCACTAGATGATTGACTCTCCTCCCTTTTCCTGAGGTGCTTCCTCTTATCGCCTCGGTCTTTACTTTTCTTCTTCTCCTTCTCCCTCACCGCCTCTCCGTCACTCTCGCTGTCCGACAGTAGGGTGTAATTTCGATTCTTCCTCTCAATCTCCATGACACGTCGCTCTATCGCTCTGGCTGGCTTTTCAACGACTTGTTTACGAGGGATCTGAAACACATAGACGGAAAGTCATTACTAGATGGTCATAATAACCACGGTCAAAATAAGAAACAAGCATGCAGTTCAATACAAAGAAAGCAAATCATTTGACCTTTTCATATAGTTCCTGTGCAAAGGCGATCACTCTCTGATTAATGTCGATGGTGCCCGTCGACTTGAGGTGGGCCACAAAGTCTTGAGCGCTCAAGGATTTACGCGCAGAGCCGATCATGAACTGGGCGACATATCTGTCACTAAGGCCGAGGATGTCGTGCAGACTGTCGCTCACCCATTGCTCTAGGTTTGCCATTTTTACTAATAGGGAGACAAAATCAGTTAGCTACGGTATAGATGTACACAGAGAGTTGCATAGTACTAGGTATCACAGGAGACTGCTGAGGGGAAAATGGCTCATAATAATTGCTTATCCCACTCCAGTCATTACCACAAGCCCATTCTACCAAATTAAGGTGCCACCAACCTCCTGTGCTAGGTATATAACATGTCATATAAATGGGGAACTTCTATAGCAATGGTGATGATGTAGCAGGGAATGGCTGCCACAGCAAGATTCCTATGCTACACAAGGGTATATTTAAGCAATTAGGAAGGAGGGGGTGTGGTATATGGCAAATATATCATGGCTAAGGGCTGTTCTTATGGAACGAAGCAATGCGATGTGGCTGGATACAGCCCTTACCCATGGTATATTGGCCGTATTCCACAACCCCCCCAAGGTGCCTTAAAGGTATTATAAACTGGTTACCAATGTAATTAGAGCAGTAAAATATTTTTATTAGACCATATACCACAGGTATGACAAAACATGTATTTGTAATACTCTAATTACGTTGGTAACCAGTTTATAGCAATAAGGCACCTCGGGGGTTTTGTGGTATATGGCCAATATACCACGGCAAAGGGATGTAAAGGCACTCCGCGTCGTGCAAGGGAACAGCCCTTACTGGTGGAATATTGGCCAATACCACACCCCCTCGTGCGGTACTGCTTAATTGTAAAACGGAAAAGATCTGCTGGATGAGCATTAGTAGGAACTTTCCAAGTGAAAGCCCTGTAGCTTTTCTTTCCCTCCCTTATTTTCTCTTTGACGATCTGAAGAGGAAACTATTCATAACATAGTTAGGTAGCCAGCGAGCCACATTACCTTGTTTTTAAACCGCAATGAACATGGGGTGATATATGAAACAGCACAACACGCAACAGCTAGCAAATTTAGCAAAATATTTTGTCAGTTTAGGTTAATTTGCTTCACGCCTGACTAATATGTGGACGTTTAACTAACGAGTGAAGTTCAAATTAGCCCTCTCATTACTAACAACAATCCTGTTGGTTACAATGACACCTATTAAGCAAAACATATCCACAACTTCTTGCTAGCTAATTTCTCCATCCATGGTGCAACAACTGGAAGCGGAATTACGGAGTTTCAACAAGTCTCTGGCCGGATTCTGCATTCTGCCCCCTGGTGGCTGGTGTACAGAACAACCCAATCAGAACACGTGTGCAATTTGTTTGTCCAAATGATGGCACATCTGCATCTGAATGAAGAACCTGCATTATAAACATATTTTTCCCCGCTATGTACATCGGTCATCGTTAATACCATTAGTTGATGAGGCATTTTGCATTACACTCAATGGTTAAAGACCTGTCTAATCTATATCCATTTACATTATTTCCCGTCTAATCCTTTTGTGAGTGGAATTTAGGCACAGACTGGAAAGTGTAAACATCCTTCCAGGTGCGTGTTGTGACCATTGAATTACAGTGAACTAAATTGATGGCACCAAACACTCAAAGTCAAGTGAGGCTAGCATGCGCCTGACAATGAAATAAGATGATAGAGGAAAAAGGGGTGTGTTCTTCCGTGAACCCCACCACACAGATGTGTAATAATGAAAGTAGGTAAATATAGTAGACTGGAACTTACATTTCTCGGGTAATGCAATTATGCTAGGGTTATGTAACCAATTATTATCTCCTGCACTCTGAAGGAATCAAACTTTTTCGGTGGTTTAATTGAAAATGAGAGCATCGTTGGACATCAATGGACTTCTGCTGCTCTTATGTGGAGTTAACCTGGCCGACATGCTTGGGTACAAACCGGTCATCATTGTTCACGGCCTCTTTGACGGTCCTAAACAATTCCTTATACTTTATACAGTCTATGAGTGATAACAGATGGTTTTTGGGCCACCAAAACTCAAATAATAAATATAAATATTAAAACGTGTTTCCATAAATAAAATCACTAAAAGGGCAAAAAAGTATTAATGGAAACAGTTTCACATGAAGAGAGAATTTTATAAGATCCTGTTTTAGTGCACCTGTGATACAAATGTAACATAACACATTCCTCTAAAAACATGTGGCTATTGTCCTGTTAAACATTCTCCAGAGAGAAAAAAGTAATCCATCCATAATTTCCCCCATACCAGGAGCAAACACGTTTTCATCCTATAATATTGGCCCATCATATCATTATACTTTAGCAATAAGGCCCGAGAGGGTGTGGTATATGGTCAATATACCATGGCTAAGGGCTGTTCTCATGAACAAAGCAGTGTGGAGTGCCTGGATACAGCAATGTGGAGTGCCTGGATACAGCCCTTACCCGTGGTATATTGGCAATATACTGCAAACCCCTGAGGTGCCTTATTGCTATTATTAACTGGTTACCAATGTAATTAGAGCAGTAAAAATAATTTTTTAATTCATAGCCGTGGAATAAGGTCTGATATATAGTGGCTTTCAGCCAATCAGCATTCAGGACTCGAACCACCAAGTTTATAATGTATGTTATAATATAATAGGATAACATGTTTCAAGTACATAATTTTTTCTTGTATCTTATTTTGACAGGCCCATCCAGGTACCAATGTGTCAGTGATACATCTGTATGATAACATGGCCAGCCCGACGCCACTGTGGGTGCAGGTGCAGGGCTTCAAAAATACGTTCTATCCAATCATGCAGGAGGCATAGCATGGCATCCATCTTATCTGCTTCTCACAAGGTCTCTCTATCTCAGTTATTCAGCATTTTTGGAACAAGACATAGAGATATAGCTCTGTCTGCTTAATGTTGTCTCCCCCTGCTTCTCCTAGGTGGTCTGATATGTCGAGGACTTATTTCTACACTTCCTGACCATAATGTCCAGTCCTTCATCTCCCTCTCATCACCACAGGCTGGCCAGTATGGAGGTCAGTGATGGTCACTTTCTTCTCATAAGTCATTTTCTATCAAGCAAGGCCTATGTATAGGTCTTTTTTTAAATGATTTCCTCCAACAAATTCTAACACATTGAAGTTTTGCTTTTTGTCATACAACAAAGTAAAACTAAAATCTATTAATGTCTCACATTTCAAATAAAAAGTGAAACTTTGCAAGCCAAATGTAAACTTCAAACACATTATATGTTCCACACACCACACACATTTAACTAGCCTTTTCGTTGTGCTTCTCCCACAGACACAGAAATTCTGACATTGTATTTTCCTCACTATCTAAAGGCCCGTGTTTTTTACATGTGCTACTCTTCAGTGGGACAGAAATGGTCCATCTGAAATTTCTGGAATGGTAAGACAGAATTGGGTAGTTAAAGGGGAACTTCGGTGTCGAACAAATAGAGGACCTGAACTTTTGTTTGTAGATGTGTATCTGAGCACAGTAAAGAGGCTCACCACTGTTCTTTTTTAAAATGTTTAGTCCTACCAGACCCACACCAAAGAGAACACTTCCTGAGGAGCAGCAATTATCTGGCCCTGCTGAATTGAGAGAGACCACACAGGGAAATGACAGGTACTGAAATGCATTCCTACTGCAGAAATCTCAATATCCAAAACTGAAAACCTAGATTCGATTAGTCATCATTGACTGATAAGGGAGAGACAAAATCTCCACCAAAGTTCCTTACTTCTCCTTTCACACTGCCTTGTCTGCATAATGAACAGAACTACACATTTTGTAGCAACAAATTTAGTTTGGCTTAACATACTTTCCCAGAATATATATATTTGATAAAACTTCAGATTCAGTCTGGCCCTACTGACACTGTTGGCCTAAGTAGTTTTAAATTCTATAAAATGTGGAGAGACCTAGTTAGTCTCACTCTCAAAACAAATACATGTATCTCTCTCTCTAGTCATCAAAGTGGAGGAAGAACTTCCTGCGTATCAACAAGCTGGTGTTGATTGGAGGACCAGATGATGGCGTGATTACACCATGGGAGTCCAGGTATCCATGGTCACCATCACCACCATTATTTTACACTAAATTAATTGCCCCGTTGTATATCCTGCATTCTTACACACACATTGGTTGCATCTCTGAGACGTGGGCTCGACACTAGTGACACTCTATACCATTTCTGTTCTCTTCTGTTCTCTTCAATCAGTCAGTTTGGATTTTATGACTTTAACGAGACCATTGTTGAGATGAGGAACCAGGAAGTAAGTTAGTTTAATGGTATCATCTACCATCATTGATAATGTTCATGTCATAATGTGATGGGTAACTATGTGCTTCTTTGTCTCTCTAGTTTGAATAGTGGTACGTTAGGGATTCGTTTGGGCTGATGACACTGCATGCTCGTGGAGACCTGGCTGTGTATGTGCTCTCAGGAGTGAAGCACAGCTATTGGCATTCTAATGAGACGGTGTTCAGAGGCTGCATAGAGGAGTGGCTGACATGAACATGCACACATACACACTGAATATAATGTTCACAGAAACAGTCATAAAAGGTTATGCACATTGTCTTTGATTGACATATCATAGTTGTATGTAGTGCCTTTTTTTTATATATACAGTATTGTTTGTCTGTGATTATGAAACAGCGAAATCAAGTGTTTTTTGTACAATAATAGGAAATACACTGAATTTAACTCAATTTCACATGGTGTGTGCTTGCACAATGCTTTCACTCTTCTCCTGGTGAATCAGACTTGTTTCTCTCTTTGAATAAATCTTTGTGATTGATGATAGTGTATAATCTTTATATTTGACTGAATCTTAAAAAGAATTACCAAACATTGGACTACCATGTTGGCACACAATCGCCCAAGCATGCAAATGTCATAGTTCCATAGATTTCCATAGATTACATGATCTGAGCAGAAATTAAAAACCGTAGGCTAAAACCGCAGAATGAAATGTAGAATGAAATGGAGCTCTGGCGCGGTATATTACCAATGACAAGTGTGCCTATGAAAATAATCCAATCGACTGCTGATTTACGGCCATTCACTTCTCAAAACATTGGTGTAATCATTAGTCTAAACAGAGATGTTCTATTGGACAAATTCAGGTGGGTCCCTCCCCGTTTCGTTCCGTTTACGAAACGTTTTGCAACAGAATTGGCGTAATGAATACACCCCAGGTATGACTAATGACGTCAGCAAGGTAGTGCACACTCACAGCTCCTTTCCGGTGTAGGCAACTGCAGTGCGCTCGAGTTCCTGGTTGACATTGTAAGACACTTTTAAAAAATTGTTATTGTATTTCTTTACTATGTGGTCATTGGTAAAGTCATTCAAATGTAGATGGGACCCGGTTAACTTCACCGAGGAAGCCACCGGGATTAATGTTCGCGTTCAAGACTTCCCAACTTTATCGTGTTCAGAGCGCGAAACCAGATTTAATTGATCGAGAAAGATAAACCATACTTATCCAAACGCTTTATGCATGCAGATGGTCTAAAAGTGGAGGCACAGAAAACAAATATGTGATTTTGGCAATCTTTAAAGGAAGGATAATTAATTTGGTGAAGTCATACTGCTTAACTTGATTCAGACGGTGAACACAGCCTAGAACTTTCGTGGTTACGGACTCCGCGTTGTCGGAATGAAATGTATTTACACACCTCCGCCTCTTAAAATAGGACTGCATAGACAGGTCATTAGTTTTGGTTATAGGTTGTGTACCGCTGGCAGCAGAAAGAGACGACAGCTGCTGGTGTCAGATATTCGATATCGTATAGGAATAGAATAGGCTGCTTTTGTCTAAAGTAAATTATCATAGGTACAAGCGAGCAGTGAAACGAATGGCGGGGAGATAGTGAAAGTTTGCGAGGCTTGTTTTTTTGTTGTTGCTTTGACGGTTTGCGAAATGTACTGACAACGTGGTTCAAGGTCGACGTGTAGGCGGCTGTGGGTTGCAACTGTAAACACTCACAGCTCTGTGCTAAAAGAGCCAACATGTTGAGCAAAACATCCACTATAATATTAAAGCGCACTGAGGCAAAGCAAAAATCGAGGCTCTACGCTGCAAGCTAGTGAGAGCAGATAACTGAATTAGGCTAAACAGCCTAGTATAATAATGTTTAATATATAAGTGGGCCAAAAGTGAAGCCAGCTCTTGAAAACCCAATTCTGACTTGGAAAAACCTATTTGAATGTCGCTGCCAGCAAGTGCAATTATACAGAATGTAATTCTAAGAATCTTTTCGGCTTTATTCCAACAGAATATTGAAGATCATTCTGTGGACATCAGGGGATTTTCTAGCCCCTCCGTCTACTATGTCCTCCAGAGGCAAAGGTGAGGAGTGTCTGGTGTGTGGGGGTGACCTGCACGGCAACCAACGGCGATGGCTCTTTGGGCGTCAGAACAAGAAAGATGGTCAGCCTCAGACCCCATCAGACTCGCTGGGCAGGGGAAGTCTCTCCAGGTCTTCTCAAAGCAGCCCCTGGGGTGAGGTGTGTGTGTGTGTGCGCACTTCTCTGCGTATATGTGCGTGTGTCTGTTCTAATGTTTTATTTTCCCACTTTGCAGGTAGCACCATGTCTCTTGGCTCCACGGTCTCTCTCTCGTCCCTTTCCTCACCTTCTAAAGCAATGGACCTTCTCTCTGTGCTGACACACATACTAGGCCAGTCCGTACCACGGGGCAGTGGGCGGGGGGAGTTCTTGTGTGGCAAATGTGTTTCAGTTCTAGAGCGGGTTTTCAAGTTTGACTCTGTCATTTCCAGGGTGAGGGTCTTATCCTCTGAGAGGCTTCAGAAGTTGACCCAGGAGAGGGACAAGGTCAGGCAGTGGGTACGCAGCGCTTACCGCCAGCGATGCCGTCAGGATTTCCGGATGAAGAGCAGCACTAGTGAGGAGGATGGGGAGGGAATGGGAAACCGAGAGGGTTACAATGAAATGTTGAAGGAGAACATGGCCCTGTCAGAGTATGAGTGCTGGTCTGAGAAATGGGATGCATGTCCATACTTCAGGAGAACGGGGAAACGATGCAGGATGGGGAAAAATTGTGAGGGATGTGATTCTCTGAGGGTGTCCGACTCCGCCTATGAGTCGGTTTGTGGGGTTCCCCGCCGCCTACCCTTCCAACCCTTTTCCCCCTTGGCTCTATCGCGGGATAAGTCGCAGAGCATGCCTCTTCATTGGTCGAGAGTGCCGTCGCTAAGCTCTAGCCCAGCGTCATTGACTGGATCCGCTCTCTCCTTACGAGCGTCCTCTCGCGCTGAGTCCATCCAATCGCTGGACTCGCTGGGTTGCCGTGATCCATTTGATTTTCCGGATGATTTGTCACTCCTGGTCCTCAGAGAGTTGAAAGGTATTGAAGGAAAGCCTGTCAGTTCACCTTCGGGGAGTAAGATTCCCATTTTGGGTAAGAGGGAAGGGCGATATTCAGGAGAGGTAGGTGAGACATCCTCCCCTGAGGTAACAAGGGTGCTGAATTTTGGAGAGCGGGAGAATGGAGGAGAGGAAGTGGACGGAGAGACAAATGACATTCTGACTGAATTGAGGGACGAGTTTATTCCACTACACAGAGAAGTGAGTTTTTTTCTTATATTCTATCAAAATCCAGCATGCCAAATAATGATAGGAAGTGATTATAAGTAGGGCTAGGATTTTTTTCTGACGACAACACTTTGGATTCCTATAGCCTATAAATGGGCCCTTCCCTGGTCAGGAAAATATCTCTTCCCTAAATGAGGATTTTCCGACTGGTTGCCTTGCCTGTGGTCTGTGGATCACGCCATCTATCACGGAGTGTAAATATTTACTTAGTGGTCTGTAATATGCCATCTAGTATCTAATGTCTGGAGCCAGTGCAAAAGTCCAACTGAATATTCTCTTACTTATAAATACAGGAGTAGGACTTCAACAGAATTAAGTGACAACTTATGTCTTTCACGAAATGACGTTTTATTTCATTTCAGAGCAATACAGGTCGAGTGCACCTTGCAGTCAGACAGTTGAGAGGACAGCTTGATCAAGCCATGACACGCATCAAGACCCTAGAAACTGAGCTTAAACACGGGACCAAAACCAAACCAGAAGCTAATGTCAGTGGACCAGAGGATTGGCTTAAGGTAAGCACTGAGTAGTTTATTGATTTGACATTGATTCCCCCCGAGTTTAGACATTTTCAGCTGGATTCCTAGACACAAATGAAGCCTACTCATGGACTAAAAAGCATTCTCCATGGAGATTCTCCAATGAAAGCATTTATATATATTTTTATACCAGGACTAGGCTGTGTCTGGGAAACCGGTCCATAGTATTTATAGTAACTCAATTGAGAAAGAAAACAGTATAAATTGGTGAGCGGAATTGAAGGGTCATGATAATTTGGTTGCGCGCACACACACACAAGTACAAATGAGGTTGACACTCCTTGTCATGGTAATTGACTGCTGACATTTTATACAAGATAAACAGGTATATGCCTCGTCAGCTGGTGCACAGCAATATAATGGCCTGAACATAGTGTCCCTAACATGCTTCCTCTTCATGTACTTGCGTGCGCACACACGTCTACAGAATCACTTGGATAGCTATGTCTTTAAGCCACGTTTGTGTTGACTAAGCACAAATATAGCATTATGCATGGAATGATGGGTGTGTTAGAGTTTGGTTTGGTTTCTGGACTGGGGGGGGGTGGTGTCTTCTTAATGCAGGTGCACTCATATAACCACACACATCTCCCTGGAATATTCCCCAACTAGTGGAGTTTGCCCTGCAGCTCAGGATGGCTTTTCATAAAGAGATCATGAACATGCTACTCAGCTGCTGAGTGGCATCTCTTGTCCTTACCTCCTTACAGTAGACTCAAGTTATCCAACTATGCATCTACCTATGGTTCTAGCATGTCTAGGCCTCACCCCCAGCTGTTAAGGCATCTTACCTAAACTGATTCTCATTTCATGAGATTCGCATCTGAGATTCCAGTCTAGCTTGAGCTCCAGTTTTTGGGATATTTTAGGAAGCCCTATTAGCAAGTTCAGTCTGGGAATGGGAGCTGTAAATCCACGAAGAGCTTTGACGATTAAGAGCACCACAGCCAGCTCTACACAAGGAAATATTTTAATTTGCCTGGAATCTGGCATTAGCTCCACCCAATCCTAGAAAAAATTCAAATAAGTCAATCATTGGGATTATGTGTGCTCTGTGTGAGGTTTCACAGTATATCAAGCTTTTGTGGTGGGGAACTTTCACACTTGGCACTTGTGGGGCAAATTTATAGGCTTATAATATATGTTCTAAATTTATTACAATAATGCAAACTGATTGCCTGCATTCTATTAAAGCATCAACTGTATTATAGTAGCATATATCACCCACAAGACACTGGCTTCAAAATGGACAGGTCTGCTGCTCTAGCCTGGTCCCAAATATGTTTGTGCGGTCTTGGCATTGCCTGTGGTCATTGTCATCAGTTTGAAAGAAAACACACTGATCTAGTACCAGGCTAGTCTGCTCTTCTATCGCTGCAACAATGCCAACCCTGTGTTGACTTAACATCCTTCATCTAAGTCCTGTGTATGTTGTGATTATGGCTTTTTCAGTTTCCGCAGAAGGACGGGGGAAACTTGCTACTGCAGAGTTTGGGGCATTCGTTGCTCAGCAGAGACAGAGTTATCCGGGTGAGTGATTCATACTGATTCTATGAGGGGAGACAATGCAGTCATGCCTAAAACACAGGGATCCACTTCACTCACGAATGAGACAGTGGCTGAGCTAGTGGAATGTTACCATCACAACATGGACACCCCAAGCTCTTAAACTCCCAGACCATCCATTTTCATCACAAAACCCAAACAAAACGTCTAACTCTATTAAAGTTTGTATGGGTGAGCAAACTTCCTCAGCTTAACATATACTGACTGTTAGCCAAATGGATAAATCAAATCGGTTTAATATAGAGTACCAGTCAAAAGTTTGAACACACCTACTCATTCCAGGGTTTTTAGTTAGTTTTACTATTTTCTACATTGTTGAATAGTAGTGAAGACATCAAAACTATGAAGTAACACATATGGAATCATGTAGTAACCAAAAAAAAGTGTAGCATCCTTTGCCTTGATGACAGCTTCATGGTGTCAGTACACTTCAGTACACTCTTGGAATCCTCTCAACCAGCTTCATGATGTAGTCACCTGGAATGCATTTAAATTAATAGGTGTGCCTTGTTAAATTTCAAGAACTTTAAGTTTCTTCGAGTGCAGTCACAAAATCAAGCGTTATGATGAAACTGGCTCTTATGAGGACCGCCACAGGAAAGGAAGACCCAGAGTTACCTCTGCTGCAGAGGATAAGTTCATAAGAATTACCACCATCAGAAATAGGAAATTAGCTGCACCTCAGATTGCAGCCCAAATAAATGCTTCAGAGTTCGAGTAAGACACATCTCAACATCAACTGTTCAGAGGAGACTGTGTAAATCAGGCCTTCATGGTCGAATTGCTGAAAAGAAACCAATACTAATGGACATAAATAATACGAAGACTTGCCTGGGCCAAGAAACATGGGCAAATGATATTTGACTGGTGCAAATCTGTCCTTTGGACTGATGAGTCCATATTTGAGATTTTTGGTTCCAACCGCTGTGTCTTTGTGAGATGCAATTGTCATACTTGAGTAAAAGTATAGATACCTTAATAGAAAGTTACTCAAGTGAATGTTACCCAGTAAAATTGTACTTGAGTTAAAGCCAATAAGTATTTAAGTATTTGGTTTTAAATATACAGTTTAAGTTGAATTTTACATACACCTCAGCCAAATACATTTAAACTCTGTTTTTCACAATTCCTGACATTTAATCCTAGAGAAGAATCCTTGTCTTAAGCCATTTTGCCACAACTTTGAAGTATGCTTGGGGTCACTGTCCATTTGGAAGACCCATTTGCGACCAAGCGTTAACTTTCTGACTGATGTCTTGAGATGTTGCTTCAATATATCCACATAAATTTCCTCATGATGCAATCTATTTTGTGAAGTGCACCAGTCCCTCCTGCAGCAAAGCACCCCCACAACATGATGCTGCACCCCCGTGCTTCACGGTTGGGATGGTATTCTACAGCTTGCAAGCCTCCCCCTTTTTCCTCCAAACAGAACGATGGTCATTATGGCCAAACAGTTCTATTTTTGTTTCATCAGACCAGAGAACCAGAGGATTCTCCAAAAAGTATGGTCTTTGTCCCCATGTGCAGTTTCAAACCGTAGTCTGGCTTTTTTTATGCCGGTTTTGGAGCAGTGGCTTCTTCCTTGCTGAGCGGCCTTTCAGGTTGTATCGATATAGGACTCGTTTTACTATGGATATAGATACTGTTTCCTCCAGCATCTTCACAAGGTCATTTGCTGTTGTTCTGGGATTGATTTGCACTTTTCGCACCAAAGTACGTTCATCTCTAGGAGACTGAATGTGTCTCCTTCCTGAGCGGTATGACTGCTGCGTGGTTCCATGGTGTTTACTTGCTTACTATTGTTTGTACAGATGAACGTGGTACCTTCAGGCATTTGGAAATTGCTCCCAAGGATGAATGACTTGTGGAGGTGTACAATTTTTTTCTGAAGTCTTGGCTGATTTTTGATTTTCCCATAATGTCAAGCAAAGAGGCACTGAGTTTGAAGGTAGGCCTTGAAATACATCCACAGGTACACCTCCAATTGACTCAAATGTCAATTAGCCTATCAGAAGCTTCTAAAGCCATGACATAATTTTCTGGAATTTTCCAAGCTGTTTAAAGGCACAGTCAACTTCGTGTATGTAAACTTCTGACCCACTGGAATTGGGATACAGTGAAATAATCTCTCTGTAAACAATTGTTGGAAAAATGACTTGTCATGCGTAAAGTAGATGTCCTAACCGATTTGCCAAAACTATAGTTTGTTAGCGAGAAATGTGTGGAGTTGTTGAAAAGCGAGTTTTAATGACTCCAACATAAGTGTATTTAAACTTCTGACTTCAACTGTACTTAAGTCTCAAAGTATGTTATTGCTAAAATATACTTAAGTTTCAAAAGTAAAAGTATAAATCATTTAAAATTCCTTATAGTAAGCAAATTTACAGATAGCCAGGGGCACACTCCCAACACTCAGACTTTTACAAAAGATGTGTTTAGTGAGTGTACTTGACCATAGGCAGTAAGGACGGCAACATTTTATCTTGATAAGTGCATGAATTCACAATTTGAAATTGAAATTCAACGAGCACTTTGGGTTGTCAGGGAAAATATATGGTGTAAAAAGTAACATTTTCTTTAGGAATGTAGTGAAGTAAAATTGTCAAGAATATAAATAAAGTACAGATACCCCAATTTCAAGTAGTACTTGAAATAATTGTTTACTTAAGTTCTTTACACCACTGTGTGTGGTTCCCACCGTGAAGCATGGAGGAGGTGGTGTGGGGGTGCTTTGCTGGTGACACTGTCTGTGATTTATTTAGAATTCAAGGCACTCTTAACCAGCATGGCTACCACAGCATTCTGCAGCAATACTCCATCCCATCTGGTTTGCGCTTAGTGGGACAATCATTTGTTTTTCAACAGGACAATGAGCCAAAACACCTCCAGGCTGTGTAAGAGGTATTTGACCAAGAAGGAGAGTGATGGAGTGCTGCATCCACAATCACCTGACTTCAACCCAATTCAGGTGGTTCGGGATGAGTTGGCCCACAGAGTGAAGGAAAAGCAACCAACAAGTTCTCAGCATATGTACTAAACTTGTACTAAAATAAATATGTACTAAAATAATTCCAGGTGGCTACCTCATGAAGCTGGTTGAGTGTAAAGTTGTCATTAAGGCAAAGGGTGGCTACTTTGAAGAACCTCAAATATAAAATATTTTGATTTAACACTTTTTTGGTTACTGCATGATTCCATATGTTTCATAGTTTTGATGTCTTCACTATTACTCTACAATGTAGAACATGGTCAAAATAAACACAAACCCTTGAATGAGTAGGTGTGTCCAAATGTTTTGACCGGTTCTATGTGTATTTTTGTCACATTTACTGGTTGTGTACACAGTTTAGCAGATGTTATAGCGGGTGCAATGAAATGCTTATATTACTAGCTCCTAACAATGCAGTAAAATGTCAAGCAGGTACAAAAATAATCCATAAAATAATAACAATAATCAAGAAATCCAATTATCAACTGAAATTGTCCCAACTATCATTGTTGCAATATTTATCATTGAGACATTTGTTTAAATGCAGTTTTTGTATTCTGGTGTAATTGATGTAATTTAAATGTCTTTTTTTTCTTACCACATCAAGTCCTTTTCTGATGCCATCTCTGGGACAAGCCATGTGTTATTCCATGATCAGACATTAATTTCCTGTCTTCCTGTCTCTCAGGAGTGCATGTGTCTGATCAGGAAGATGTGCGTTGAGGTGGGGACAGGGACAGACGTGGCTGACAGACTAACACAGGCACTCACTGACAATCTGAAACAAACTCTCTCTGACAATAAGGTGAGGGTTAAGATTGATCCCATTTGATTATGATTTGAATAAGCTATTGGTTTACAATAAAATAACCAAATAAACTTGTGTAGACTGTCAAAGCATGGACAATAAAATGTGTGAATATTTCCTTTTTAAATGACATTACTTAAGTGATAATGCCAGAGAAGCCGGTGTTTGGAGGATATATTGGCATGGGTGTTGTTGGGCCCGAGACTACGTTTGTTCTGTATCTAGACGCGACCCAGTCCTTCTTTCTAAATGTTCCATTACCGTACTGGCTGGCAACGTTCTTATCCCTTGCTTGCTAGCTAGCCAACTACAGCTAACTTAGTCGCGTTAAAAAGTGCAGCCAGAATAACAGCAAAGTATTTGCATTTGTTTCTGCTGTTTTCTTGTGACATTTATTTTGATACATCCAAAACAATGAGCTAATGAGGTGCGATTTCTCTTAGCATAGAAAATGTGCACACTTGTCAGGAGCTAGCCAACAACACAGCAAAATGTTAGTCGAAAAGAAATCTGAGAATGTCTAGATACTTTTAATAGTGGAAATCAAGTTCATAAATTGCTTGACTGGGCTGATGACAGTGGATTGCACAGTCAGATAGAACAGAGTAAATAGGCATTTTAACGTCATAGATTTAGCCGGTGGCAACTTGTGGAATAGACACTGGCTGGAATGCGGTTTTATCCAATCAGCATTCGAGATTAGACCCACCTGTTGTATGGGATAAAGAACATTTCTGTACAAGGTTATTTTGCTGATGTCTTGTGTTCTACCACTTCATTAGCTAGCCCTGGAGGCTCTGCTCTCTGAGGTGTGTGAGAGGGAGAAGAGGATGGAGAGCGAGCTGGAGGCACTGAAGAAGGCTGGGAGAGACCGGGAGAAAGACCTCTCCACACTCAACGCTGTGCTCCAATGTAACCAGGACATCATCAATGTGAGTCTAATGTTGAAAGCACACGCGTGTGATCAAATCAAATCAAATTTATTTATATAGCCCTTCGTACATCAGCTGATATCTCAAAGTGCTGTACAGAAACCCAGCCTAAAACCCCAAACAGCAAGCAATGCAGGTGTAGAAGCACCACTGCTGTGCTACCAGTGTACGGCAGCTGCTGTAGAACACACACACCCTCACGCTCTTTCACTTAGATGTATTAATTCAAATTCATAAACAAAGTTAACATTGTGCTGGATACACTATAGTCATTCAGTCAAAGGTGTTACAAGTCATTTCTCCCATAAGGGCCCTGTTTTTCTTCTAACCCACAGGAACTGAGATTGGAGCTGGTTGAGAAGGAGCGAGTACAGCGGGAGGTGCAGAAGGAGAGGGAAGTGTGGAGACAGCGGGACCAGGCCCTCACAGCAGTCCTACAGGAGAAAGAGTCACTTCTCCTCTGCCTGAAGGAGGCACTAAAGAGCTCTCAGAAAGACATGCAGGTGAGGGGGATCACCTCAACCTACAGTGTCTATAGGTTGAATTAAATGAGGTGTGCTGTGGGACTCCTACTCAGAGACCCAGATGTCTTGAAAGATGGTGTTTTGATCAAATCAAATTTTATTTGTCACATACACATGGTTAGCAGATGTTAATGTGAGTGAAGCGAAATGCTTGTGCCTCTAGTTCCGACAATGCAGTAATAACGAACAAGTAATCTAACTAACAATTCCAAAAAACTACTGTCTTACACACAGTGTAAGGGGATAAAGAATATGTACATAAGGATATATGAATGAGTGATGGTACAGAGCAGCATAGGCAAGATACAGTAGATGATATCGAGTACAGTATATACATATGAGATGAGTATGTAAACCAAGTGGCATAGTTAAAGTGGCTAGTGATACATGTATTACATAAGGATGCAGTCGATGATATAGAGTACAGTATATACGTATGCATATGAGATGAATAATGTAGGGTAAGTAACATTATATAAGGTAGCATTGTTTAAAGTGGCTAGTGATATATTTACATTTCCCATCAATTCCCATTATTAAAGTGGCTGGAGTTGAGTCAGTGTCAGTGTGTTGGCAGCAGCCACTCAATGTTAGTGGTGGCTGTTTAACAGTCTGATGGCCTTGAGATAGAAGCTGTTTTTCAGTCTCTCGGTCCCAGCTTTGATGCACCTGTACTGACCTCGCCTTCTGGATGACAGCGGGGTGAATAGGCAGTGGCTCGGGTGGTTGATGTCCTTGATGATCTTTATGGCCTTCCTGTAGCATCGGGTGGAGTAGGTGTCCTGGAGGGCAGGTAGTTTGCCCCCGGTGATGCGTTGTGCAGACCTCACTACCCTCTGGAGAGCCTTACGGTTGAGGGCGGTGCAGTTGCCATACCAGGCGGTGATACAGCCCGCCAGGATGCTCTCGATTGTGCATCTGTAGAAGTTTGTGAGTGCTTTTGGTGACAAGCCGAATTTCTTCAGCCTCCTGAGGTTGAAGAGGCGCTGCTGCGCCTTCTTCACGATGCTGTCTGTGTGAGTGGACCAATTCAGTTTGTCTGTGATGTGTATGCTGAGGAACTTAAAACTTGCTACCCTCTCCACTACTGTTCCATCGATGTGGATGGGGGGGTGTTCCCTCTGCTGTTTCCTGAAGTCCACAATCATCTCCTTAGTTTTGTTGACGTTGAGTGTGAGGTTATTTTCCTGACACCACACTCCGAGGGCCCTCACCTCCTCCCTGTAGGCCGTCTCGTCGTTGTTGGGGATCAAGCCTACCACTGTTGTGTCGTCCGCAAACTTGATGATTGAGTTGGAGGCGTGCGTGGCCACGCAGTCGTGGGTGAACAGGGAGTACAGGAGAGGGCTCAGAACGCACCCTTGTGGGGCCCCAGTGTTGAGGATCAGCGGGGAGGAGATGTTGTTGCCTACCCTCACCACCTGGGGGCGGCCCGTCAGGAAGTCCAGTACCCAGTTGCACAGGGCGGGGTCGAGACCCAGGGTCTCGAGCTTGATGACGAGCTTGGAGGGTACTATGGTGTTGAATGCCGAGCTGTAGTCGATGAACAGCATTCTCACATAGGTATTCCTCTTGTCCAGATGGGTTAGGGCAGTGTGCAGTGTGGTTGAGATTGCATTGTCTGTGGACCTATTTGGGCGGTAAGCAAATTGGAGTGGGTCTAGGATGTCAGGTAGGGTGCAGGTGATATGGTCCTTGACTAGTCTCTCAAAGCACTTCATGATGACGGATGTGAGTGCTACGGGGCGGTAGTTGTTTAGCTCAGTTACCTTAGCTTTCTTGGGAACAGGAACAATGGTAGCCCTCTTGAAGCATGTGGGAACAGCAGACTGGTATAGGGATTGATTGAATATGTCTGTAAACACACCGGCCAGCTGGTCTGCGCATGCTCTGAGGGCGCGGCTGGGGATGCCGTCTGGGCCTGCAGCCTTGCGAGGGTTAACACGTTTAAATGTCTTACTCACCTCGGCTGCAGTGAAGGAGAGACCGCATGTTTTCGTTGCAGGCCGTGTCAGTGGCACTGTATTGTCCTCAAAGCGGGCAAAAAAGTTATTTAGTCTGCCTGGGAGCAAGACATCCTTGTCCGTGATAGGGCTGGATTTCTTCCTGTAGTCCGTGATTGACTGTAGACCGTGCCACATGCCTCTTGTGTCTGAGCCATTGAATTGAGATTCTACTTTGTCTCTGTACTGGCGCTTAGCTTGTTTGATAGCCTTGCGGAGGGAATAGCTGCACTGTTTGTATTCAGTCATGTCACCAGACACCTTGCCCTGATTAAAAGCAGTGGTTCGTGCTTTCAGTTTCACACGAATGCTGCCATCAATCCACGGTTTCTGGTTAGGGAATGTTTTAATCGTTGCTATGGGAACGACATCTTCAACGCACGTTCTAATGAACTCGCACACAGAATCAGCGTGTTCGTCAATGTTGTTGTCTGACGCAATACGAAACATCTCCCAGTCCACGTGATGGAAGCAGTCTTGGAGTGTGGAGTCAGCTTGGTCGGACCAGCGTTGGACAGACCTCAGCGTGGGAGCCTCTTGTTTTAGTTTCTGTCTGTAGGCAGGGATCAACAAAATGGAGTCGTGGTCAGCTTTTCCGAAAGGGGGGCGGGGCAGGGCCTTATATGCGTCGCGGAAGTTAGAATAACAATGATCCAGGGTCTTTCCACCCCTGGTTGCGCAATCGATATGCTGATAAAATTTAGGGAGTCTTGTTTTCAGATTAGCCTTGTTAAAATCCCCAGCTACAATGAATGCAGCCTCCGGATAAATCGTTTCCAGTTTGCAGAGAGTTAAATAAAGTTCGTTCAGAGCCATCGATGTGTCTGCTTGGGGGCCGTTGTTCCTTGTGCTTGAGTAGGAGGTGACCACGCCTTTTATTGATACCGATGTTAGAGAGGAGGGGTGCAGTTTCTAGAGCTGGGCAATATGGATAAAAATCCATATCACGATAAATGTAAAAAAATAAAAAAAGGTTTTATAAAATGTGATAAATCGGCAATAAATATTTTTTGGGAGTAGGTACTAGAG
Source organism: Oncorhynchus tshawytscha (assembly GCF_018296145.1). Classification (NCBI taxonomy): domain Eukaryota; kingdom Metazoa; phylum Chordata; class Actinopteri; order Salmoniformes; family Salmonidae; genus Oncorhynchus; species Oncorhynchus tshawytscha. The sequence goes on along the minus strand of NC_056451.1, from coordinate 9,631,252 downwards.
CTGGACAATATGGACAAAGTCACATTGAGATGAATAACTATTTTGCTTGATAACAATAAATAGATTACAATGTAATGTTCCCTCTAAGTTGCGCGTGTGTGCAGCCACACAGAGACACAAGAGAGAGAACTTCACCGAGTTCTCCCCTTTAGTTTGCACTATATAGATCAACGCTTTTTTTCTGTGATCGAATCAACATTATATCAGCCCCTTTTCAATGCAACAAATGAGTACAAATCGGACTTTGCAAAATTGAGTCTGATTTTGTTGTAGACAGAGTGCAACAGAGTAGAATTCTATTGGAGGGTGTAGCCCATCAGCGGCCTTGAGCTGTTCAGATCAGACTGCAGAGCCCTGCGTCTGCACATTTGTTGATATTCTTTCCTAGTTAGCAAGTTATTAGCCCAGTTATAGATAAGTATAGGTCAGCAATGGGTGTTAGTGCTTCCTACAAGAACACAAAACAAGTAGGCTACATTTCAAGCTGTCTTGGTAATAAAGCTTATATCTAAAGGGGTGTTGTTGTTTTTTGAGACTGGCTTGAATATGCAAATAAGCCAATAGAGGGGTAGCCTACATGGTCTAATTCTCTGCGTGGTAATAATAATACATTTTATTTTCTAAAGTGGTTTCTTGCATCATACAACACAATAAAATGCAATTTACAGTCATTTATTTGGCCCATGTTACAGACCCGGTAAAAAAAAATCATGAATTAATGTCAAGCCCTTCATAATGTTTTAGAAGTCTTATGCAATGTAGGCCTGCATTGAACACCACATATATGCTACTGTAGGCTATATCATTGAAATCATAAGCTATTTCCATGTGAAAATGTTATGGGATTCATACTATTTTGCTGGTAGGCCAACATTATGCTGAAATAGCCACAATAGCCTATTTGCTACTGTCTAACACTGTAAGGGTACAGCCTACAGTGTTCACTGTAGACGCGTGCCAGAAGTTGCACGAAGTTCAAGTTACCGTGCCCCAAAAATTAGAGGGAATGTTGCTACAACAATAAAACGGTTTTAATGGACAGTTACTTTGCATTAGCGTCAGGACTCTTGACACATTCTACTCACACTGAGTAGAATGGTAGACTGATATTTCAAAAGTAAGCTATTTATCTAACATATCCAGGGAATGCATGATTGATAAATTGATGTGAAATCCGTCAAAATAGGATCCAGAATTATCAGATTTATTTTTGGCTCTTTGTGCATCTACAGTACCAGTAAAAAATTGAGACACTTATTCATTCCAGGATTTTTTATTTTTTTACTATTTTCTACATTGCAGAATAATAGTGAAGACATCAAAACTATGAAATAACACATGGAATCATGTAGTACCCAAATAAGTGTTAAACAAATCACAATATATTGTATATTCTGCAAGGTAGCCACCCTTTTCCTTGACTGCTTTGCACACTCTTGGTATTCTCTCAACCAGCTTTACCTGGAATGCTTTTCCAACAGTCTTGAAGGAGTTCCCACTGCTTTTCCTTCACTCTGCGGTCCAACTCATCCCTAACCATCTCAATTGGGTTGAGGTCCGGTGATTGTGGAGGCCAGGTCATCTGATGCAACATTCCATCATTCTCCTTGGTCAAATAGCCCTTTCACAGCCCGAAGGTGTGTTTGGTCATTGTCCTGTTGAAAAACAAATGATAGTTCCACTAAGCGTGAGCCAGATTTGATGGCGTATCACTGCAGAATGCTGTGGTAGCCATGCTGGTAAAATGTTCCTTGAATTCCAAATAAATCACTGTCAGTGTCACCAGCAAAGCACCCCCACACCATTACACCACCATGCTTCATGGTGGGAACCACACACATATGGAGATCATCCGTTCACCTTCTCTGCATCTCACAAAGACACGGTGGTTGGAACCAAAAAATCTCCCATTTGGACTCGTCAGACCAAAGGACATATTTCCACCAGTCTAATGTCCATTGCTCGTTTCTTGGACCAAGCAAGTTATTGGTGTCCTTTAGTAGTGGTTTCTTTGCAGCAATTCGACCATGAAGGCCTGATTTCAAGTAGTCTCCTCTGAACATTTGATGTTGAGATGTCTGTTACTTGAACTCTGTGAAGCATTCATTTAGGCTGCATTTATGAGGCTGATAACTCTAATGAACGTATCCTCTGCAGCAGAGGTAACTCTGGGTCTTCATAAGAGCCAGTTTCATCATACCACTTGATGGTTTTTGCGAATGTACTTGAAGAAACTTTAAAGGTTCTTGAAATGTTCCACAATGACTGATCTTCATGTCTTAAAGTAATGATGGACTGTAGTTTCTCTTTGCTTATTTGAGTTGTTCTTGCCATAATATCGACTTGGTCTTTTGCCAAATAGGGGTGGTATACAGAAGATAGCCCTATGTTGTCACAACACACCTGATTGGCTCAAATGCATTAAGAAGGAAAGAAATCCCACAAATGATATTTTAACAGGGCACACCTCAATTGAAAGGCATTCCAGGTGACTACCTCATGGAGTTGTTTGAGAAAATGCCAAGCGTGTGCAAACCTGTCATCAAGGCAAAGGGTGGTTACTTTGAAGAATCTTGATTTGTTTCACTTTTTTGGTTACTACATGATTATTCAACAATGTAGAAATAGTAAAAATAAAGAACCATTGTAGGTATGTCAACTTTTGACTGGTAATGTATATCTGTATCTCACGGTCAACTGCTTTTATTTTCAGCAAACTTAACGTGTAAATATTTGTGTAAATATTCGTGTAAACATAAGATTCAACAACTGTGACATAAACTGAACAAGTTCCACAGACATGTGACTGACAGAATTGGAATAATGTATCCCTGAACAAAGGGGGGGGAAGGGGGGGGGCAAAATAAAAAGTAACAGTCTGTATCTGGGGTGGCCACCAGCTGCATTAAGCACTGCAGTGCATCTCTTCCTCATGGACTGCACCATATTTGCCAGTTCTTGCTGTGAGATGTTACCCCACTCTTCCACCAAGGCACCTGCGAGTTCCCAGACATTTCTGGGTGGAATGGCCCTAGCCCTCACCCTCCGATCCAACAGGTCCCAGACGTGCTCAATGGGATTGAGATCCATGCTCTTCGCTGGCCATGGCAAAGCACTGACATTCCTGTCTTGCAGGAAATTAAGCACAAAACGAGCAGTATGGCTGGTGGCATTGTCATGCTGGAGGGTTATGTCAGGATGAGCCTGCAGGAAGGGTACCACATGAGGGAGGAGGATGTCTTCCTTGCAATGCACAGCATTGAGATTGCCTGCAATGACAACAAGCTCAGTCTGATGCTGTGACACAACACTCCAGACCGTGATGGACCCTCCACCACCAAATCGATCCCGCTCCAGAGTACAGGCCTTGTTGTAACACTCATTCCTTCGACGATAAACGCAAATCCGAACATCACCCCTGGTGAGAGAACCGCGACTCGTCAGTGAAGAACACTTTTTGCCAGTCCTGTCTGGTCCAGCGACGGTGGGTTTGTGCCCATATGCAAAGTTGTTGATGTCTGGTGAGGACCTGCCTTACAACAGGCCTACAAGCCCTCAGTCCAGCCCCTCAGACAGTCTGAGCACTGATTGAGGGATTGTGCGTTCCTGGTGTAAGTCGGGCAGTTATTGTTGCCATCCTGTACCTGTCCCGCAGGTGTGATGTTTGGATGTACCGATCCTGTGCAGGTGTTACACGTGGTCTGCCACTGCGAGGACGATCAGCTGTCCGTCCCGTCTCCCTGTAGCGCTGTCTTAGGCGTCTCACAGTACGGACATTGTAATTTATTGCCCTGGCCATATCTGCAGTTCTCATGCCTCCCTTGCAGCATGCCTAAGGCACGTTCACGCAGATGAGCAGGGACCCTGGGCATCTTTCTTTTGGTGTTTTTCAGAGTCAGTAGAAAGGCCTCTGGTGTCCTAAGTTTTCATAACTGTGACCTTAATTGTCTACCGTCTGTAAGCTGTTAGTGTCTTAACGACCGTTCATTAATTGTTTATGGTTCTTTGAACAAGCATGGGAAAAAGTGTTTAAACTGTTTACAATGAAGATCTGTGAAGTTATTTGGATTTTTACAAATTATTAAGACTGGGTCCTGAAAAAGGGACGTTTATTTTTTTTTTTGCTGAGTTTTATATTTTTTGCCAGCATATTGGCCTATAGGCTATATTATTCACTACCTGGTGAAGTCGGAACTCAAAACACTTAGCTAGACTGCTAACTCTAAATATGATATTGTTGCTATATAGCCATGTGGGCTAATTGATGGGCCTCTGCTATTTTATGTATACTCAACAAAAATATAAATACAGCATTTTCAAAGATTAATAAATTCATTAGGCTTAATCTATGGATTTCACTCGACTGGGAATACAGATGCCTTTTTAAAAAAGGTAGGGGTGTGGATCAGAAAGTCAGTATCTAGTGTGACCCATTTACCTCATGCAGAGTGACACATCTCCTATGCATAGAGCTGATCAGGCTGTTTATTGTGGCCTATGGAATGTTGTCCCACTCTTCAATGGCTGTGCGAAGTTGCTGGATATTGGCGGGAACTGGAACACGCTGTTGTACATGTTAATCCAGAACATCCCAAACATGCTCAATGGGTGACATGTCTGGTGAGTACACGGGCCATTGAAGAACTGAGACATTTGCTGCTTCCAGGAATTGTGTACAGATCCTTGTGACCTGAGCCCGGGCGGTGTCATGTTGAAATATGTGGTGATGGCGGCAGATAAATGGCACGACAATGGCCCTCAGGATCTCATCACAATATCTCTGTGCATTCAATTTGCCATCGATAAAATGCAGTTGTGTTTATTGTCCATAGCTTATTCCTGCCCATACCCCACCGCCACCATGGGGCACTGTGTTCACAATGTTGACATTAGCAAACCGCTCGCCAACACGTTGCCAAACAGGTGGTGTGCGGTTGTGAGGCCAGTTGGACGTACTGCAAAATTCCCTAAAATGACAGAGGTGGCTTATGGTAGAGAAATTAATATTAAATTCTCTGGCAACAGTTCTGGTGCAGTCAGCATGCCAATTGCACACTCCCTCAACTTGAGACATCTGTGGCATTGTGTTGTGACAACTGCACATTTTAGTGTGGCCTTTAATTGTCTCCAATTAAAGGCCACATTTTTGTTCATTGTACAACAAGACCTCAGTTTTACCAATTTTGACATCAGATTCTGACGTTTATCCACATTTCTCCAAATGTCAAAGTTGCTCCAAATGTGAAATTTCTGTATTGTTCCATTTGTCCTTGCACAATGTGGGGAGAGTGAGTGAGCAGCTCACTCACACAGCAGCAGACTGCGAAACAGGGACAGGCAGATACTTTTAAAGTGGGAATCAACATAATATATAGGCTATTACTGTTAACCAAATAAGTTTTAGAACAATCTACAGGAATGTTGTATTGCAAAATCATAGAGAATTAGCGACGTATGCTTTTGTTGTCAAATAGAAGGTCTGCGTTTTAGAATGCGATTTTTGTATTGGCCCAAAATTATTTTTGGTGTGAAAAAATATTGTGAAACACTATCATTCCACTACTACTGCAGTTATTATATGGACTTTTTTTTAAATTACATTGGAAAAATTCTACATGTAGCTCTTTTGACTGGCTTCAGGGAGACTTTCCTCCTCATAACTTGTTTTCTTTCCCCCTAGGCACTGTCGGACTCTGTGATTAGCCAAGGGGTGTCAGGAGGCGGGGCTGAGGGGGCTCTGGCCTCTCAGCTGAAGGAGAAGGAGAGCCTAGTGATAGCCTGGTTACAGGACAGAGAGGAGCACAGCGCCGCCATGTGCCGGGAATTCTCCAAGCTCACCACCGCCCTGCAGGACTATCAGGGTATAGTGCAGGTGAGTACAAATGAGGATGGGAGAGTGGATGCTTTCACCAATCCCTGTCTTTCATATCAGTGAAGGGGAAGCCATGTAAGACTAGTAAGAGGCTCCCTCTATATACTGAGATGTGCTGTGTCTTCCATTGTCTTTTACACAATTCAGGTCATCTTCAGTGAGGTATCTAAAATACCAAGCCTATAATATAGTTTGGTCATTAGAACCCATACCTTTCCTCTCTTCCCATATTTTCCCCTGCCTTCTCAAGGAGCAGCAGCAGAATCATAGTCAGACGGTGTCTTCGCTGTCAAAGCAACTCAACGACCTGAGGGAGAGCGGGAAGGAGAACAAGGAGGCACAGCGAGCCTGGCGGAGCGAAATGGATGACAAAGAGAGGGAGGAGAGGAAATTGAGGGAGAGCCTGGAGAAGAGAGACAAACTCATTGAGGTATGTCCGTACATGAGCGAGGTATGCCCATACATGACTTTAGAAAAGCACTAAAGGTCGGACCAAATTAACTGACTTTTGATTTGTAAACTTGTTTTATTTAGCAAGTTCTCCTGGATTCCGAAGAACGGGATCATCTACTCAAAGAACTTCAACAGAACCTGCTGAACAAACTTGAACCCATGATTGCTGTCAAACACACATTATGAAAGAGACAAACAAGATAGTGAAAGAGCAAAAAACATAGAACCATGAAGGTACAATGCACATTTTATATAGATGAGTTGCATGAACCAACATTTTCTCCACAGGTAGTTTACTACTAATTACAATTGCATGTAGGCCCATTGAAAAGGTTGTGTTTTGCACATTTGCACTAGTTGCATCTTGCCTTGGCAGGCAAGCCTTGGTTTTTCTGTTAAAACAATTTATGGCCTTTACAAAACTCTTGACTGGATATTTGTCAAAAGTGATGTTATTACTCTGTTTTGGCATCATTCATATTTGTATATTCATATTGATGAAGTATGCTAGTAGTTAATGTCTGACATGGACCAAAGTATATTTTGCTTAAATGGTAGTACTCTGTCAATGAAATGTATCAATACAGACAGTTCAAATAATTTCATTTCCCGAGAGTTCTATTTATGCTTATTCAAAATACACTTTGGTCCATGTCAGACATTGATTAACTAGTAGAATGGGACATGGGGAAATGTATGATGAGATTTGTTAATGTGTCCTTCAGGGCATAGTGTAGTGCAGCCTTCTTGATACGTGCTATCAGAAGGGGGATTATTATTGTGTTGAATCTGGACAGTTTGATGTCGCAGTTTCCCAAGAGCTTTCTTCATTGGTGTCATACTGTAAGTTCTGTGATTTTATTTTAAGTTCTGTGTCTTTTTGTCAGAATGGGCTATTTCTGTTCACACTGCCAATTTCTTTACAAATTAGCTACATCATTCTGCTTGGTATTGTGATTGTCATAAAGGGGTTTAAATTTTTTACCCCAAAATATTTAGGTACTTTTTGGCAGGTTCAATTTTACTACAGAATGGTTTGATACATTTATTTTGGGAAAGGTTTAATTTTATGTCTGCCATGTTTTAATTTTAAGTCTTTGTGAGATTGAGAAATACAACTCTCTACATGATCGAAATTATTGAATCTAGTCTGTTTTCATTGCATGTACTTTGCTGCTAATGTCATGGATGATCAAAGGGACTTTCATGACCCGCGGGTGTCTCTTTTGCTCTGTACTTCACACTTGGAATATGATCCCCAGTAAACGGTCATGGCTAGAAGGGATCCAGCATTTGTCAGAAAGTACTTTTTGTAGGCGGTTTAGGAGAACTTACGCAGCAGGTTAGAATTAACGTGGCAGTTAGTGTTAGCAATAAATATTTTGGGGGGTGTAAGTTTGACAAAAGCTGGATCCCATCTCAACATGACCTCAGTCAACCCCACAACTGACTGAACTCTTGTCCAATCACAAGCAGGACCATGGTTTCTGGTTACCTGGGAACTGTTGTTTTGGAGATAATATTTAACACTAATTTATTTGACCCTCGGAGGTTGAGGTGAACTTGTTGTAATTTAGTAACCTAATCTAAAGAGACCTGGTAAGGTAATTAATAAATACAAAAGAAACATCCCTTTTTCAGGACCCTGTCTTTCAAAGATAATTTGTTAAAATCCAAATAACTTCACAGATCTTAATTGTAAACAGTTTAAACACTGTTTCCCATGCTTGTTCAAAGAACCATAAACAATTAATGAACATGCACCTGTGGAACGGTCGTTAAGACACTAACAGCTTACAGACGGTAGGCAATTAAGGTCACAGTTATGAAAGCTTAGGACACCAGAGGCCTTTCTACTGACTCTGAAAAACACCAAAAGAAAGATGCCCAGGGTCCCTGCTCATCTGTATGAACGTGCCTTAGGCATGCTGCAAGGGAGGCATGAGGAATGCAGATGTGGCCAGGGCAATACATTGCAATGTCTGTACTGAGACGCCTAAGACAGCGCTACAGGACGGACAGCTGATCGTCCTCAGTGGCAGACCATGTGTAACAACACCTGCACAGGATTGGTACATCCGAACATCACACCTGCGGGACAGGTACAGAATGGCAATAATAACTGCCTGAGTTACACCAGGAACGCACAATCCCTCCATCAGTGCTCAGACTGTCTGCAATAGGCTGGGAGAGGCTGGACTGAGGGCTTGTAGGCCTGTTGTAAAGCAGGTCCTCACCAGACATCACCGGCAACAACGTCGCCTATGAGCACAAACCCACCGTCGCTGGACCAGACAGGACTCGCAAAAAGTGTTCTTCACTGACGAGTCGCGGTTGTCTCACCAGGGGTGATGGTCGGACTTGCGTTTATCGTTGAAGGAACGAGTGTTACAACAAGGCCTGTACTCTGGAGCGGGATCGATTTGGAGGTGGAGGGTCCGTCATGGTCCTGGGCGGTGTGTTACAGCATCATCGGACTGAGCTTGTTGTCATTGCAGGCAATCTCAATGCTGTGCGTTACTGGGAAGACATCCTCCTCTCTCATGTGGTACCCTTCCTGCAGGCTCATCCTGACATGACCCTGCAGCATGACAATGCCACCAGCCATACTGCTCGTTCTGTGTGTGATTTCTTGCAAGACAGGAATGTCAGTGTTCCGCCATGGCCAGCGAAGAGCCCGGATCTCAATCCCATTGAGCATGCCTGGGACCTGTTGGATCGGAGGGTGAGGGCAAGGGCCATTCCCCCCCTCCCCTTCCTCGGTGGAAGAGTGGGGTAACATTTCACAGCAAGAACTGGCAAATATGGTGCAGTCCATGAGGAGGAGATGCACTGCTGTGCTTAATGCAGCTGGTGGCCACACCAGATACTGAGTGTTACTTTTGACCCCCCCTTTGTTCAGGGACACATTATTCCAATTCTGTTAGTCACACATCTGTGGAACTTGTTCAGTTTGTCTCAGTTGTTGAATCTTATGTTCATACAAATATTTACACATGTTAAGTTTGCTGAAAATAAACGCAGTTGACAGTGAGAGGACGTTTATTTCTTTTGCTGCGTTTAAATGTAAAAAAAAGAGGCTTAAGTAAATAAATGCCTGTTAAGTCAGTTCCCCTCGCCTCTGTGCCGATAGGACCGCAGTCTGGCGAGATGATACGGTGCACTCTATACGACGAGCAGAACAGTTTGTGTGGCAAACCGACGCAGGACGGTCAGGGTCTGTCAGACGTGCGCGGAGCAGTAGCGCCGTAGAGTTTACCCCGAGACGCACAGACACAATTGAAGTGGTGGTGCTCAATATGCTTTGTGTAAGAATAAACTCAGATCTCAAAACCACCGTGAAAATGGTGAGAGTTTATTTTAAAGTTATGATGAATTAAATTAATAGTGAAGGAATGTGCACTATGTTCAATCTTGTTGGCTATACAGTTAAAGTTGGAAGTTTACATACACTTAGGTTGGAGTCATTGAAACTCGTTTTTCAACCTCCACACATTTCTTGTTCACAAACTATAGTTTTGGCAAGTTTCTTTGGATATCTTTGTGCATGACTCAAGTAATTTTCCAACAATTGTTTAACAGACAGATTATTTAATTTATAATTCACTGTATCACAATTCCAGTGGGTCAGAAGCTTACAAAAACGAAGTTGACTGTGCCTTTAAACAGCTTGGACAATTCCAGAAAATTATGCCATAGCTTTAGAAGCTTCTGATAGGCTAATTGACATTTGAGTCAATTGGAGGTGTACCTGTGGATGTATTTCAAGGCCTACCTTCAAACTCAGTGCCTCTTTGCTTGACATCATGGGGAAATCAAAAATCAGCCAAGACATCAGAAAAAATAATTGTAGACCACAAGTCTGATTCATCATTGGGAGCAATTTCCAAACTCCTGAAGGTACCACGTTCATCTGTACTGTCAATAGTACGCAAATATAAACCCCATGGGACCACGCAGTCGTCATACCGCTCAGGAAGGAGACTGGTTCGGTCTCCTAGAGATGAATGTACTTTGGTGTGAAAAGTGCAAATCAATCCCAGACCAACAGTAAATGACTTTGTGAAGATGCTGGAGGAAACGGGTACAAAAGTATCTATATCCACAGTAAAATGAGTCCTATATCGACTTAACCTGAAAGGCCGCTCAGCAAGGAAGAAGCCACTGCTCCAAAACCGCCATGAAAAAAAGACAGACTATGGTCAAACTGCACATGGGGACAAAGATTGTACTTTTTGGAGAAATGTCCTCTGTTTTGATGTAAAAGAAAAAAAGTAGATCTGTTTGGCCATTTTTCTGTTTGAAGGAAAAAGGGGGCGCTTACAAGCTGAAGAACACCATCCCAACTGTGAAGCACAGGGGTGGCACTATCATGTTGTGGGGGTGCTTTGCTGCAGGAGGGACTGGTGTACTTCACAAAATAGATGGCATCATGCAGAAGGAAAATGATGTGGATATATTGAAGCAACATCTCAAGACATCAGACAGGAAGTTAAAGCTTGGTCGCAAATGGGTCTTCCAAATGGACAATGACACCAAGCATACTTCCAAAGTTGTGGCAAAATGGCTTAAGGACAACAAAGGCAAGGTATTGGAGTGGCCATCACAAAGCCCTGACATCAATCCTATAGAAAATTTGTGGGCAGAACTGAAAAAGCATGTGCGAGCAAGGAGGTCTACAAACCTGACTCTGTTACACCAGCTCCGTCAGGAGGAATGGGCCAAAATTCATCCAACTTATTGTGGGAAGCTTGTGGAAGGCTACCCAAAACATTTGACCCAAGTTAAACAATTTAAAGGCAATGCTACCAAATACTAATTGAGTGTATGTAAACTTCTGATCCACTGGGAATGTGATGAAAGAAATAAAAGCTGAAATAAATCTTTCTCTACTATTATTCTGACATTTCACATTCTTAAAATAAAGTGGTGATCCTAACTGTCCTAAAACAGGGAATTTTTACTAGGATTAAATGTCAGGAATTGTGAAAAACTGAGTTGAAATGTATTTGGTAAGGTGTATGTAAATTTCTGACTTCAACTGTAAATGCTTTAGCCTAAATAAAATGTATGTTGACGGTATTTGCTGTTTTGCGAAATAATGCAATCACAGAAATGAAATTTAGTTACAACAATGTATATCTGTAGACTTGAATGTCATTCTCTCACATGTCATGTTTAGTTCCCATATGCTACCACCACATTTGTGGTCCCGTTTCCCCCTCCTTGCTTCCGAGAGCAGTGTGCAGAGGCCAGTGTTTGGGTAGCAGGGGAGTACATGCGAAGTGGAGGGCGAGATACAAGCTGGCCAGGTGGCACAGGAATGCATTCAACTGGAAAGGGAGAGGGGGCTCTTGGAGAGGATGCTGAGGAGCCTGAGGTGTGAAATGCTGATCAACAAGAAGAGTGTGGAGGGAGGACAATAATACCAGCTACTACTGAGACTGTGAGTTCAGTGTGTGTGTTTGTGTGTGTCACAACTGAATTTATATTAGTTAATTTCATATTTCCACCTGACCCCAAGCCCGGTACTGCTTTGCTGGACTACATTAGGCCTATATGTATTCTAATCTACTGTATGGCTATTAGGAAAAAAAAACAGATGATTGTTCTCTGTTTCCAGGGCAGAGACGGAGCAGACCATTTGCTGGAGTGTGAAAAGAGAACTCACTGAGCTGAAACAGGAGATTGAGAGCACACTAGCACAACTACGGGTGATGACATCTAACTGCTAGAGGCCGGGTTACTGTAAAAGCCTATGACAAATGCTGATGTACGCAGGGCTTTATAAAATAAATGTGATTGGGTGCTTTCTCTTTTTATGGTTTTCAATGGATACAGGTGCCTAGAGTTATGCTAATGCCTATTCAAGAAAGTTGTCAAGATATCCCTTGATTTGCTATTGATATACCTGTAAATAAAAAAAGCCCTTATTTCTCTCTTGCCATGTATAGGCCCTGGGTCAGTGCAGTAGGCAGCTGTTGGACTGTGCCAGTGAGAGAGCGTGTGTTCTGGAGCTTCTACCTCTCTCTCTCCCTCTCTCTGCAGGGAGACAGGGAACTCCCTCCCAAGGCCTCAAAACTACCAGAGCCTATTGGCCCATTCACTCCAGGTGTTATGTTAATAGCATACTGTACTAATGTAACACAGTTTACGGCACTGCATTGACGTCACCTTGTCCCATATAGTGCCTATTGTGGTTACACTTTTTTGTCAGTGATTCACCTAGTTTTTGTCTTAAACACTACATGGTGACTGTGTAGTTACATAATAGCCATTTATTTATTTGGGATTTATTTAAACCAGCAGCTGTAGGCTTACCATTTGCTTGTTAGTCCCACAAATTGCCCATTTCTACTATACACTCTTAGTGGATACTAGGCAAATATCAGCTGAAACAGGTCTGTAAAATAAAGAATTACCCACATCTTTCCCTTCTCTCAGAATGTAAGTAGGTTCTGGAGTCTACCACTCTGGCTGTGAACCAATCACAGCTGCTACGAGAGAACATCAGGCAGATGATTGGCCATGCCATCACAAGGAAAAAAGCTGCCCACGGTACTGTCAGTGAATTAAATAGCTGAGACAGTCACTCTGAAGGTACAGCATGGGACATACGATAGTATTTGACATTTAGAAGTCAAAATAGTAAAACTCTCATTCTCTCGCACAGCAAAATCTCACAATTATGTCCGCAGCCTCCAGGCTGGCCATTTTCCGCTAACAGAGGCAGCTGAACTGCATTCATCACAGCCATGACAGAGCACTGGTCAGTATGTAAGTGGAACCATCTGTAGGCTTTGTCATGGATAAGAGTGTGCATTGGAGATGGTGTCTGTATCTGTGCTTATTTGGTCAAGAAAGAGCCACTAATGTTGGTGTAATAATGTTGTAGTGGGTGACTTCACTACTCCACCCCTAATTTCTTATGTTGTCATGTGTTTTCCAGGGCCCTGAGTACAGCGGGGATATGCTTTCCAGAGAGAAACTGAACAGGCCTATAGTAAACGTTTACCACAGACACCCTGGGACCCAGTTACCTGAGGCTGCTCATCTCATACAGGTAACCAATGGTCTTCCTCTAAAACCGAACATGATTGACACTCTTTCTCTTATATTATGTACTTAGCCATTTTACTGTAGTAGACTCAAATTTCTGTGCAAGTCTTCCATTGACATCAATGCATCATTTATGCAATTGTCGAGTTAAGTGCTTGTTCTCATGTTAGAATTCAGCCCTCTGAGTCCTGTGTTTTTCTCTCAGGGTAGTTCTGTGTAGGGACGCTGCCTGCTGTCCTCTAAAGAGGAGCTCGTCAGGCTACAGGGCACATGTCTGGAGCGGGTGGACAACCTGCACAGCAAGAGGGCCGCAGAGCAGGTGGACTCTGCCGTGGTCAGGATGCGGTGGCAGCTGGTCGACAGACGAGTAATGCCCACTTTCCTCCAACAGGGGTTGTACTAAACTCATTATGTAGTGCATGACTCAATTCCTCTTCCTTCATTGTTTCCTCTCTCCTTGGTTCCTTCTCAAAAATGCATTGAAGGAGAAGATCAGAGGGAAGAAAGATAAAAGGTTCCTCCCCTCTGATCTCCTCCTCCAATGCATTTTGAGAAGTAGATGAGGAGAGGAATCAAGGAAAGAGAAGAGCCCCTATCTATAGTTGTATACAAACGGTATGTGTGTGTTTTATCCTGGATATAAAGTGAGAGGGACCAATGTGCTGAAAAGGGACCATTTAAACAAGATGGTTAGGAAGGTATGTTTAACCTAGTCATGTGTGGCATCCCAACTCTCAATTAACCACATTTCTGCATTACACCATTAACATGTACTTGAAATAAACATAAACAGTATTTCTCTGCAAACTCAGCCCCATTGCTTATTATATAGGAGTCCCTTAGAGCACAAATGTGCATGGGTTTCATTCGCCTGTACTTGATCTCCTTGTCATACTGCCATTTTGTACAGCTTGGCATCTATAATGCGAATTGAATATGTTCAGCATAGACTGCATCAGAATCACAAACAGTGTACTGTTTATGTTCAACTTCACCTCTGAATAAATGTATACCGTTATAAAGTCCAGTCTCCATCGCCCCCCCTCCTCTTCAGTCCGAGTCATAAGACTGCAAGTCACTTGACAGTCCTCCCTCTAAACTTCATGTGTTTCATTAAGAAATAAGGGATGATTCAATAAGCCTCTTCTTTATTGAGTAGTTACAGAATCACTGTATAAAGGCCCTCTATACACGGCAAAGCAGTACTGTAGATACCAGCAATATATTTGTGTATCTTCCTTGCAATACACACTATTTAACTGAATACTCAAATAGTTTGTTTCTATTTGAGTGTTTATGCAGACTCCAGTGCAAACCTTACAATCAGCCGTGGCGGAGGAGTGACTTCAGTCTTATCACTGGGTGGATAATGTCCTAATTGAATCAGATGTGTTGGGGTGGGGAGATGTTTGGAGATATTTAAGGTAGTATCAAGGAAAAACGAGAGGCTATCTTCAGATCTGTGCAGACGATGCATGAAGAGAGGGAAGACTAAAAGCACTGGCATAATACCATAAGGTTGTACCGACGCATCCCCAGAAAGGACGATATCAACACATTTTACTGGATAAGAGAAGGTTGCAACAAGTAATTGTGTTTTAGATGATCATTTATCTAGACTAACTAGATAACGAGAAGACAGAAAGGTCGTGAGGAGCTGGGAAAGCAGTCAAATCAAAGGGAAAACGGGATATTGTCTGTTTGGAGAGAGACAAAAAAACAAGTGATGTCGCAGCTTCTATGCCATCTGCTTTTACTGTGTCTGGTACCATCTGTGGGTAAGTGGAAGAGAAAGGAGTTAGAAAGGGAATGCTTATATTGCAATGTATCATATACTGTGTTTGTGTGTGCATGCATGTGTGTTTATGGGAGAAGCTAATTGCTTAATTGGTGTTTAGCTTTGTACATTGACTTGTGCATTATTACATTAACAGCATTGTTTAAGCCCCTCCCACCCATTTCCCTCAACTGTCCATCATAAGACTTCAGCTTCTTCCTCTGATAATCTTCACTGGCAATATTACCTATTAAAAATCTCTACTATCCTTCAGTCCCTGCGCCAAACTTTAGTTTGACTTTCTTCTTAGTGTAATCAATATCTTTCTCTTTCAGTTCCTCTGTTTTGCTTCACCTGTGTCTTCCCTGCCATTTCCCCACTGGACTGTATCAAGTTCCCTCAGAAGTGTCCTCCAGGTCAGCAATGTCTGTCCAGCAAAGCTGTGGGGAAGCGCGGTGAGAAGCTCCTTAAGTTACATACATTGTGTGTGTGTGCCCGCACGTTTGTGATTGAGTGTGTGCAAATAACACCATTAATGTAACGCTAACTCGGTCATGAAACACCTTTAATCTACAGGAGAGTTCAGTGTGACACTGTATGAGAAGAGCTGTGTCCTCTCCGCCCTGTGTGGCCTGACTGGTGAGAAGTACGCCATGGGCCTCAACTTCACCTTTACCAATGACTGCTGTTCCACCCACCTGTGTAATGGAGCTGCAGCCCCCTCTGCCCTCTACTGGACTGGCTCTGCTCTCTCTCTCCTCTCATTCACTCTCTCACTGTGATTTACCCACCTTTAAAGATAACGCTACTGTTGCTAAATTCATAAGAAAAACATGACCACATTCAGATGCCTAGCATTGGTCGAAACCTTTCAGATATAAATCTGATGAACAGAGCTGGCATGATTCCTTGTTGTAATTGTTGGAGGCATGTTTGTTATAATGTACATAGCGTATTTCTATCTGTCAGTTCCAAAACTTTCTATCCGTTCCAAAACGTTGTATTCTGCTGAACGTGGCCCAGGTGTTTAACACAGTAAATGTGTGCTTTCTGTACATGAAATATGGACAGATGAGATCATTTCCATTGAACTGACCATTTCTTAGAGATGAGCAAATAATGTGCTTAACACTTTCTTTTACATCTAGGCATAGCATTAACAATATCCCACATGTATCTGTCATCAAAGTTGAAAATGAGAGCTAACAACGTATAAAGCATCCACTGTATGGATAATACATTGTCTGGATATCATCTATAATTGTTTATTTGTATTTTCTATATTTGGGTATGTCTTAATTTTCATAGGCTCTGACCATTTTTGTCTAGCCTATCAAAACGTATAGGTAGGCATAATCATATATTTGAATATTTGAATATTTCCAATTGATCTAATATGTTTTCCTGCAGTTCAAATGGCCTCGGTGGCACGAGCGTTGTGCGCACCAATAGTCGACTAGGTCCCCCAAGAGGTGCTTTTGATTCTGGCGCATACTGCCGCGTTCACGCTCTAGTTGGAACTAGGATACTCGGAAATATTCGAATTGCCAACTGGTTGTCAACGAATCTGCAAGTTGGACATTTCCAAGCTTCCCAGTTCCGACTAGTATTTGAACGCGGCATACCTATGGAGATTAATTGACGCAGGGCCTGATTTTGCTTGAGTTATTATATTTTGGTACAGGAATATAGATGTTTTATATTTTTAACTTGGCCTTTTGCAATGTCTAAGAGCAGAGGGAGGCTCAAATGAACGCAAGTAATTTATAAAACCGTTTGTGAAGGTATTACTCGCCGAAGATTCACCATCTTACCTCGAACGGCGTGTGTTCCTGAACTCAAGGGTGCCGCTGGTAGACATGGAACATTTCTCTCCGGTCCGTGGAACTGGACACGAACAATTACCGGATAGCGTCAGGAAAATACTGACCCCGGTGTACCCAACACAGAAGCTATCTGGTCCAAAAAGTAAAGCCCGCGAAATGATAACACTTTGTAACATCGACAAGATGTTCATGCAGGTAAAAACAACATGTTAGGCTCAGGGGGGTTACCGTTGCAACTGACGCTCGGAACATGCCCCGCCAATACATCTACAAAAGATACCGTGTTCGAATACGACACCGAGCGCTTTCTCCCACAAGGCCGAGAAGGTTTTCCAGCGAGTGTTTAACATTCATAGGCCTAAATTTATCAGAAATACCTTCTTGTTGATATTGACATAGGCATACTTATCGTCAATAGAACCGCTAGTAAATTATCGTGTTTTCTACTCCAACACACTTCGATATGACCCTCCGAAGCTCCAAGGGTCTATCAAGCGTGCTGCACCATTCACCTTGCGAATTGTCTGTCACTTCAACAGGTGACCTACACTATTTACACTATTTTATGATAATGTTTTTTAATAATGATAATGATAATTTTAATGTTTACCTTGAGTTCATGTCACTGGAGGAGTTATCCTTGCATACACAAGAAGTACATACATTAGTCAGGTTGGCACCACATTTAAACGTTGAGTTATAGTCAATTGCTCTTTAGATTTGCTTAGTTCTTTCCAGATATCATTACTCCTATAAAATAGGCTACATGCTGAACATGGTACACAAGGTCTCCAAACCAATGAAGAACAGAACCCATTCCATGCTCACTGCACGTAATGGTAGGGTATAGATGAGTCATTGATCTACATTAAATGAGTATAGTCCTCATGTTATAGAATACTTCAATGAGCCCTCAGGTAATTGAAAGATCTGACTACTCATTCTCTCTCCCTCAGCTCAATGGGAGAGACTTGCCCAAACCGACATGTACTCTATGGGAAAGTCCATGTACTTTCAGGCTGAAACGGCTTCCATGTCTAAAGATGGACGTCTCTATTTCCTCTCGTGTAATGTGACCATTAAGCAGTCACACTCCTCTACGCCTCACTTTATGGTCAATTTTGGGTAAGGACAATTTTGGGTAATGTAGACATGCAGTATGCCAGATCACTTCTATCAGTATCATTTGCACAGTACTTTGCTTTTAAAGAGGCAATCTGTAGCTGAAACAATAACAAAACAAATCCCAGCTCATGTTTGGGCAGAAATCTGAGGGATGGGGCTGGAGAAATGGAACCACACTCAAATTAATAGACCGAGCAATAGATGCAAGTACTGACCATCTACGATATCCAAATGATAGTTTTGGCTTCTGATGTTGTATGACAGTTGAACTAGACCCATGCAGCATTTATAAGTTATGTTCTTCAAGTATCAATGGGTACATTTTGTAAGTCCAAAAATGAATGTCGCAATTGCAGATTGACCCTTTTTAAGGAACTTCTTGGATTTAACAGTAATCTATTTTCTGCTCAGGTGCATTAGTTGAGAGCAGAAACGACAGTGGCTCCAGATTCATCCCATCTAAAGGAATGTTGTGAGGTTTACCATGGATGCTTTTCTGTTTCAGGGAATGACAGCAGGGCAGGTATGTTAAGGATGCACATACTGAAGATGCGCTCCATTCATAATATGCAACAGTTAAACTACTGGTCAGTTGACTATGGTTAACTTGAGTGCTATGCCGTCATTAGATTTCCTATGCAATACATGGCCTTCATAAAGCATTATAACTACTGAGCTTGAATATCTTTTCCTTTCCCTGGTCTGTGCAATTGATTTACTGAGGTCTGCTGACTCTACATTGCATTGGAAGTAGTATGTACATAAGTATGCAAACTGTAGAAAAATTCATCCATGCTTTTGTTACTTCTAGGTTAGACTACTGCAATGCTCTACTTTCCGGCTACCCGCATAAAGCACTAAAAAACTTCAGTTAGTGCTAAATACAGCTGATAGAATCCTGACTACAACCAAAAGATTTGATCATATTACTCCAGTGCTAGCCTCCCTACACTGGCTTCCTGATAAGGCAAGGGCTGATTTCAAGGTTTTACTGCTAACCTACAAAGCATTACATGGGCTTGCTCCTACCTATCTCTCTGATTTGGTCCTGCCGTACACACCTACACGTACAAGACGCAGGCCTCCTAATTGTCCCTATAATTTCTAAGCAAACAGCTGGAGGCAGGGCTTTCTCCTATAGAGCTCCATTTTTATGGAATGGTCTGCCTACCCATGTGGAGGACGCAGACTCAGTCTCAACCTTTAAGTCTTTACTGAAGACTCATCTCTTCAGTGGGTCATATGATTGAGTGCAGTCTGGCCCAGGAGTGTGAAGGTGAACGGAAAGGCTCTGGAGCAACAAATCGCCCTTGCTGTCTCTGCCTGGCCGGTTCCCCTCTTTCCACTGTGATTCTCTGCCTCTAACCCTATTACAGGGGCTGAATCACTGTCTTACTGGTGCTCTTTCATGCCGTCCCTAGGAGGGGTGCGTCACTTGAGTGGGTTGAGTCACTGATGTGATCTTCCTGTCTGGGTTGGCGCCCCCCCTTGGGTTGTGCCGTGGCGGAGATCTTTGTGGGCTATACTCGGCCTTGTCTCAGGATGGTAAGTTGGTGGTTGAAGATATCCCTCTAGTGGTGTGGGGGCTGTGCTTGGCAAAGTGGGTGGGGTTATATCCTTCCTGTTTGGCCCTGTCCGGGGGTATCATCGGATGGGGCCACAGTGTCTCCTGACCCCTCCTGTCTCAGCCTCCAGTATTTATGCTGCAGTAGTTTTTGTCGGGGGGCTAGGGTCAGTTTGTTATATCTGGAGTACTTCTGTCTTATCCGGTGTCCTGTGTGAATTTAAGTATGCTCTCTCTAATTCTCTCTTTCTTTCCCTCTCTCGGAGGAGGACCTGAGCCCTAGCACCATGCCTCATGACTATCTGGCATGATGACTCCTTGCTGTCCCCAGTCCACCTGGCCGTGCTGCTGCTCCAGTTTCAACTGTTCTGCCTGCGGCTATGGAACCCTGACCTGTTCACCGGATGTGCTATCTGTCCCAGACCTGCTGTTTTCAACTCTATAGAGACAGCAGAAGCGGTAGAGATACTCTTAATGATCGGCTATGAAAAGCCAACTGACATTTACTCCTGAGGTGCTGACTTGCTGCACCCTCGTCAACTACTGTGATTATTATTATTTGACCATGCTGGTCATTTATGAACATTTGAACATCTTGGCCATGTTCTGTTATAATCTCGGCACAGCCAGAAGAGGACTGCCCACCCCTCATAGCCTGGTTCCTCTCTAGGTTTCTTCCTAGGTTTTGGCCTTTCTAGGGAGTTTTTCCTAGACACCGTGCTTCTACACCTGCATTACTTGCTGTTTGGGGTTTTAGGCTGTGTTTCTGTACAACACTTTGAGATATCAGCTGATGTAAGAAGGGCTATATAAATTGATTTGATTTGTAGATTCTGTGCCACATTTGAATCAGTCTGAGCCTCTCCTCTTCAGCCACAACAGTTCTACATGCACTGTGCTATGTCTGTAGGGAGGTCTGTCCCCTCTTCAACTGCCAAGGCCTGCACTTACAATTCCGCAGCAGGAGGGTAAGCCCTGATAATACTGAAGCTGTCTGATACTTTATCCATATAGGCCCTGCAAAAGATGATAGAAAACCATGAATAATAGAGAAAAGACTTATGTTGCTATGACACATCTTGGTCTGGTCCAATCATATGGAAGGAGCTGTATGGAGCTTCTTCAGTCTGCTCCTGTTGTGAGTCCACATGTAGCTCTGCTGTCCCCTCTGGTGACTACCGTACCTACAAGTGTATCTTTGCGTTTGCTTACTGTTGGTTTTGAGGTTGTTTTGGTTAAGAGTACTTTTTTTTACGCTTGTACAGGTGGCCTCATGATATGAATATGTTTTATTTGGAAAGCCATTTTCAAACATTTATGCACAAAGCTTAGCCTATCAATAAGTATCCATTTATTCAGTCTGTGTTGGTGAGGAAGTTTAGCATCTAACTCACTCTGTGTACTCTAGCCACCACCAAGATGGTCACCAACAAGTTGTGGTCAGTTGAGTACAACACAAAGCCCGCTCTGACCCAGGAGGTGACGACAACCTCACAGCCCGAGACCGTGGTGGAGGGGCAGTTAGGTGTGAGGCAGGTGGAGAGACTTAAAGGGAGGCCTGTGAAGGGATTTTCTGTCGTGGAAGTGGAGCAGGTCTCTGAAGCACACAGGACATTCGCGGAGTTCTTTGGTGTGGACAAATAGACAGCAATTGTGGTCATTGCCTGATATTCATGTTGATAATTCATCTTGGCAATAAAAAAAAAATTAAATTCTGATACACCATCTTGTTAATATTTTTGTCGTTTAAAATTATCAATGGTTTGAAGAAACTAGAGGGGACCAACTCAAATATACAAGTTCCTTTTATTAGCATTACTACAGGGGTAAATGTTTTATTGCTACAATTGTATGAAACATTCTGTACAATTATACTTTTACAAATGTTAGATTTAATGAATATAGTAATTGAGATAAAGACCTCAACAGTTTTACCACTTCCCACACTCAGTGACTTTCCCTTTAAATCCTTCAATGACCTCAATTACATATTAAACAAAATACTTACATAATTGAAAAACTTGGTTTTTCAAAAAACTGAATCACAGGAAATGAACATTCTCAACCTCCATAATTGAGAAATTAAAAAACTCGCATAGCGTTACAATGTAATTTAGACATTAAAGACCAGATACATTGTGGATGGTATCTTGGATATGTCTGTTTCAGAAAGCTCTGCCAGCCCATCCAGTCTAGTGCAAGACACCCAGGCCTCAATAGTATGAGCTCAGGTGGGAGTGAGTCCCCGGGTGCCTTGGCATGGGAGACCCTGGATACATTGGGCTGGTTGTTGAGTTCCAGTAAGTTGTAGGCGGCCCGAAAAAGTTCCCAGGGGACACTGGCATAGGGGCGGCATGCGTGTTCATGAAGTTCATTTTTGGCTGGTGGCTGTGGTAGGGCTGGGCATAAGATACCTCAGTCTGATACTTAACAATGCCCCCCTCTCCGCCGTGGCCCTGGTGGGCCTGTGAGATGCCCTGGAAGTCAAACTTGTAGGCGTAGCGCTTGCCGTGCACCTTGGTCATGATGTTCTTGTCGTAATAGTAGCGCAGGGCGCGGCTCAGCTTGTCGTAGTTCATGTTGGGCTTGCTCTTGCGCTCGCCCCAACGCTTGGCCACCTCGTCCGGGTCGGTCATCTTGAACTCGCCGTTGGTGCCCTCCCAGGTGATGATGCTGGAGTTGTTGCTGTCCGACAGCAGCTCCAGCAGGAACTGCCACAGCTGGATCTGTCCAGAGCCTAGGAAGAGAAACAGGACAGGGGGTGAGGGGAATGGATGCATCAAAGGGCTGGGTTCTGTTAAAGTGAGCAAGATCTGTTTCTGAAATGCTTCTTTTAAGAGTAGGATTGTTTGTAGATTAGTGTAGTTTTATCCATATACACATTTACATTTTTCTGTATTTGTATAGATTTTTAAGATGTTTTTTGCTTGAATATACTTATCTACTATTATCTATTGATTTCCATTTCATTCTTTATGCGATTTGCACTGCACAGAACACCGGAAGAATTTTCACTGTGAATCATTGTCATTTTTGTTTGTGTCAATTAATCCTGTAAGGGATGGATTGCCAACTGTCAATTTGACACGAAAATACAATTTAAATCATTCACATGCAGTTTCATTCATGCACCATTGATGTCTCCTTCTCGTGGACTATTTTGCTATTAAAACATCTGTCATGTCATATCAATGTCCCGATGGGTGTCTTTGTGTCTGAGAATATAACTTGTATAAGAGAACACCAGGATTCTAAATATACTTTGAAGTTTGAACTACTCCTGCAAATGTGACCTTTTTCACTGTGTGTCATGGAGAGAGAGAGAGAACGTGGGTGGACCAGGCAGAAACCTACCCACAGGCCTGTGAGCGCTGGGGTCAGGCAGCCTGTATGAACTGTGTTTGCTTGTTCGGTTCTTGGAGTGGAGGGCCTGCCCTTCTGTGAGGAGATACAGAATTAATTCTGTCAAACAGGGTCATTCTGGTCAACGGGAGACAATAATTCAAATATTTCAGCCTAGTTTCGCTGAGGGTGAATGTATAATGCTTTCATCTCGGTGGAGGTTTTTGTCAATGTGCCATCCCAGACAGGGAATGTATGACCATTAATTCTCTCTCTTTAAGGAATACCTCGGCCCTCCTCTTTTCTCCTATTCAATCTCTTTTGGAGTGTGACAGTTCATGACACCAAAGCAGACAGTGTAAAGGCCACATTTGTCACCACCTTTTTGGTTCACCAGTTTAACATGGTGCATTATGGGATATGCTCTCACCTGGGTTGGCTAGACGACTGCTGATGGGACCTAATGCTTGGTATGGGTCTGCAAGGAAATTAAGGGTTTGAAAAGTTAGATTGTTTTATTTAGACATTGTTGGCTTGACTATGATACAAAGGTTATACCAGTGTTTCAACAAACTAGGATCAGGAAACGAGAAAGCAGTACAGATGCACACCTTGCACACTTCTCGGTGGAGGCTCTGTGACTCTGGTGCTGTGTTGGTGCTCCATTGGAGAACCTAAATCATAAACAACATGATGTATTTATCAGCATAATGCAAACATGTCAACAAAATTCCTCTGTTTAGTCTTAATTTGCTCTATCAGTACTATTCCATCTTGAACTACAAAATGCTTGACTTAATGAATTCATTCTCTCCACTGTGAAACACTGTAGTAATAATTTTTAGAACTAATATCTTGATACAACTATTAGTATGAATCTGCCTTAGTGCTCACAATAAATGTAAAGCACTGAGGATGAGATGTGATGTCGGTTTTTATACCTTTGGGTACTGGAGGTGGCATGGGGTTCGATGGCCAGCTGTTCCTTCTGCCTATCTCCTCATAACTGTTCTCTGCTCGGAAAGAACGGAGGGTGAGACGAGGCATCCACAGGAAGAAAGTTCAAAGAGGGCTTTTAAGCATAGAGGACAGACAGGGTAGCAGGGTAAATCCATCACTTTTTGACAGCTTCCCTTCTGATTTAAACAAAACTTTCCATAAAATTTTTGTACATGGAAGAAGTACTCAGAAAGTGACTTTTTGGACCTGAATGCCAAAACATTTAGGAGATAAAGGTGCTCAAAGTTGACCCATTTTGCATACACCATCCTACCATGAGACATCCGTGTCTTCATCTCTGGAAAAGATAAACAGTTGAGAGTATGATATCAGTTAAGAGCTTATAAAAAGGTTTTTAAAACTGTTTTCAAATAAATTATACAAATGTTTTAAAAATAATGGACTTTTTTTTACCTTTAACGTTAATTATCTAAAAACGTGCAAACTCCTATTTTCTTCATATATGCATATCTTGTAGCTTAGACCCTACTTTACAGAATTAGGTTTTAGGTTTTTGTGTTGTGCCTGCCATTGGTTGAGACATAACATGCTCTTTAATACAAGGGTGGGTGTCATTTCAATCGTAGAAATAGAATGGACATATATTTCAACATGAAACAAATTGGAGTTTTAGCTTTTTTTGATAATTTATGTTTAAGGTTGAATTACATTTTTATTTTCAAGCAAGTATCAAATAGTTTGACAACACTATTTGTAAGCTTTTAAATGAGAGCAATCTCAACCGTTTATCTGTTCCATTGATTAAGACATGGCTGTCTCATGGTATGGTGGGGTATGCAAAATAGATCAACTTCGAGCACCTTTATCTCTTGAATGTTTTTGCATTTGGGTCCAAAAAGTAACTTTCACTTATATACAATGTGCAAATGTGTATGGAATGTTTCATTCAAATCAAAAGGGGGGCTGTCAAAAAGTGATTGAATTCAAATGGATTTACCCAGCAGCCGTAGAAGGAAGGAAGCATTTTTTCCCCAACACAATCGTGCTATCAATAATTGCTTCTATTTCACCAGATGCATGTCTGATTACTTCGACAGACGAAGTTATAAGGATCATTTAGTTGCTAATGTTACCCTGTGGTACCCCAGAGGGCCTTCAACATGAAATACTACATGAGAGGGGTCAACACAGCTAGCCTACAACTTTTATTTTACTGGGTAAATTGACTGAGAACACATTCTCATTTTCAGAAACAACCTGGGGAATAGTTACAGGGGAAAGGAGGGGGGATGAATGAGCCAACTGGCCATGATGGTATGAAGGCCAGATTGGGAATTTAGCCAGGACGCCGGGGTTAACACCCCTACTCTTTTGTAAGTGCCATGGGATCTTTAGTTACCACAGAGAGTCAGGACACCCGTTTCAATGTCTCATCCAAAAGACAGCACCCTACACTGGGAAATGTCCCCAAACACTGCCCTGGAGAATTGGGATATTTTTTTAGACCAGAGGAAAGAGTGCCTCCTACTGGCCCTCCAACACCACTTCAAGCAGCATCTGGTCTCCCATCCAGGGACTGACCAGGACCAACCCTGCTTAGCTTCAGAAGCAAGCCATCAGTGGGATGCATGGTCACTTCCCAGAGTAGCTCAAACTGCACATGCATTGTTTTCAAAAATTCCTCCATGTAGCAAGATGGTGACACTGAAATGATACTTCCTGATCATCAACTGCGCCATTGAGCATTCCTATAGGAAACAATGGGGTATTGTCATCGATGGCTTCGTCCATATTTTTTTTACAGTCTATGGAAGGAAGCCCATAAATGGAGCCTCAAAAAAAGTGATTTGAAGCAGCCAGAAGAAAACAGACAAAGGAGAGCTGAAGATGGTCCAGTATTCCTTGGGGTGAGTGTTATTTTCTTCCGGGCCACCTCTGCTGCCATTAGATTGTCAATTGTGTCCCAAAGTGGGGCCCATACTCCCCCATTTTCCTCTGCTGGTGCAGCTGTTTCCTGTCTGAAACTGACTGTTGAGTTGTGGAGTCATCAACCCAGGGAAACGTTAAAGAACTCTAAACTATATAATCTGAAATGGCAACTCAAAACTTCATTTTGAATCCATTAAATGAGTGAAGTATTTGATCTGCCTCTGAGAGAGGTTTGAATAGATGCCACAAAACCCCTCCATTTTAGTCCCCTTCTCATTTTAAGGCAGTTTATCTCAATGCTTGCTAAGCTCCAGGTTCTTTACACATGCAGTTTAAGGATTTTGCACTAAGTCACTATGTCGTTGGTAATGAGTTGTGAAGTTAATTGTCTTACCTGATTTAACCTGTAGTCTGGGTTGTTGCTGTGTGTTGTTGGTTGGAGTTGTGGGGTAGGAGAAAGTAGGGCTGCCTAAAAAGAGATTCAAAGAAGGTTACAAAATGGATACATAGATCAGTTATGTCCTCGTGGAGTATGAAAATAGTCAAATGAAAACTTTCTATGAGTCCCAGGCCGTAACCCTTACTCTGCCGGAGGTAATTGAGGTGGCCGAGCAGGATGTCTGTGTTGTAGGCGGACGTGAGGCGCATCATATCCTCCTTGGTCATCTTGCAGAGTGCCTTGCCCTCCAGTGTGTGGAAGTGCATGATGTCCACCTCCTCCAGGCTGTACTCCTTGATGGCCCAGTCCAGCCACTGGCGCACATGGTCCTGGGTCCACACCTCAGGGTCTGGGACCAGGAGGAAGAGGAGAAGGAAGAGAGATCGGTAAGACGGGGTAACAGGAGGTTGTTGTAACTCACACAGACCCAGCATCTCATAAAGTTGAGGAGTTACTCTTTTGTTTTCTTCTCAAATGAAACTAAAGGTATTTTAAAATGTACAGTAAGAGCCCAAAGATTATGTATGGACCTCATGAATACCCCAAAATATCAGACAGTAGTTTGGAGACGCCTAGCCTCTGTCTGTACCCTAGGGCAGGGGTTCCCAAACTGTTTTGCTTTGTGACCCACCAATTGAGGTGTCTTTTGAGTCACAACCCACCAAAAGGGGTGAGCAGTGACACAAACCAAATAATAAGTAAAACATATTATCTTAGCAGCGGAGAGAAAATGTTGCAGTTTCAAAGCTAATCTACATTTCCTACAATTCTATGCATTTTTACATGGCTAATGCTGTGTTCTTATGCTCAAACATTACAAAATCAATGGGGGCTGATGGTCTAGCTTTTATTCAGATGATTGTTAATTTTCAAAGACTATAGGCTGCTATTAAAAAATAAATAGGTCCTTTATATTTTCTGCATACTTTCTATTTAGTTTTAGTCGTTTAAGTTTACACTGAAAGCGTTTTTATCCAGTGTCCCCGGAAGTGGGTCCTGACCCAGATTATGGGAAACACTACCCTAGGGCAGGGATCATCAACTTTTTTTTTCTTGAGTGGATGGTCAGGGGGCTGGAACATAATTACAAATCATTTGTAGACTGCAAATTGACTGCAAGATGCCCAAACAGATATATTTGATTAAAAAACCTTGCTTACATTTTTATATGATGACTTATCACTTATATTATGTGAGGGAATACTTTTTAACAGATTTACAAAATGTATACAATGGGGGGGCAGCCCTAGGGTCTTCATTGTCCTTGTTTAACACAGCTGTGATGTAATATCCGTGTATTATCATCGCCACTAGAATAACTTGGCCTGTGTGACTCAGGGTAAGAATCAAACCTTGTAGTCTTGTCTATTAATTGTAAGGATGTAATACACCTAATGATGTCTAATGTTTGGAATATCATCTGAGTTGGAATCTCCCAACAATGACTCATTGGCTGGATTCCATTCCAAAAATGTGCTCACTTCCCAGTTCCTAAAATCTGCTCTTAATGGCTAACTCACAAATGATGGAAGATCATTTAACAGGTGAAGGCAATATGATGGGAACACCATCCCAGCCTATTCTCTTCGCAGATCCTTTTTGTGCCACAGGATCTGGTCACCCCTCCGCTGAGTGTGTTGGCACCTCACCTGCGGGCACTATGACTCTCTTCTCCTCTGTGGCGCTGTTGGGCGGGGTGGCGGTCTGGGGGCTGGCGCGGGGCTCAGGGTATGAGGCCTGGTAGGCCAGCTGACCCCCATCGTTGCTGCTCATGTGTCGGGAGCGTTTGGTCACACTGCAGTCCACAGGGGACTCACGACTGTCGAGAGAGGGAGAGAGTAGGGAGATGAGTAATATTCTCGTATGATTTTGTGTGATCCTGATGCAGTATTTATTATGGTGATGGTCAACTCTCTTGAATGTAAAAAATATAACACTAAATAAGTGGGAATGTGGTAAATATGACACTGAATGAGTGGGAATGTGGTAAATATAACACTAAATGAGTGGGAATGTGGTAAATATAACACTAAATGAGTGGGAATGTGGTAAATATAACACTAAATGAGTGGGAATGTGGTAAATATAACACTAAATGAGTGGGAATGTGGTAAATATAACACTAAATGAGTGGGAATGTGGTAAATATAACACTAAATGAGTGGGAATGTGGTAAATATAACACTAAATAAGTAGTATAACTTCTCTCAAAGACTGCTAATACTGATGCGCCCTCCTTCACCTGGTTCCGTTGATGTGCTCTCCTCTCTTCCCAGGGTTCTGTGCTCCCGGGCCGGCCCACTCCGGCTCGGTGGGTTCTTGGCTCTCTTCGGAGGCCTGGCTGAAGCTTCCCGGTGACGTCATCTCGCCCTTCATGTGCATTGTCGTGGCGGCAGGGAAGGGCGACTCGAAAATGGACTGGTCCTCGCTCACCACGGACAGTGCTTCCTGCCGGCACGGACAAACAGTGGAGTCAGCGGTTACGGTAAGTATGGGCCACAACTAGTCATGTAGTGACGGTATCCAGGAAACTGCCCACACCTCAGTGAGGTTTTTCCACACTAGGTTGAATGGAACATGCATGATGAGATTCCACACCCTAATGAGTCTTGTTCTATTGATGAAGGATTTATTAACTCCTGTTTCTAACTTTGTCATAGTCCAGATGTCTTTAGAATTTGTGATTGGTGACTTGAGGAACATTACTTGGAAAATAAGAGATTGTGGCATGAAGCTTATAAATCACTGTCTTTATTTGATAAATGTAGCTGTACCATAATGTTTGATTGCAGTTACATGCTGTACACTGGCATCGACGTTTTGAGAAATGAGAGCTTCTGTGATCTTTGTCACAGTTTTAATTCGTTGGGATTCGGGTGATGGGAGGGAGCTTGGTGGAGTCAGATCAAGATTTGAGACGCTTTCTTTGTGCTGCTTCCTGTGTTTAACGCTGACAAAGGCCCCCAAACTCCAAACCATTCTTCAAGATGGCACTCTTCTGTGTGAGTGTGTGTGTCTGTGTGTGTCTGTATCTATGTGTGTGTGTGTGTGTGTGTGTGTGTGTGTGTGTGTGTGTGTATGTGTGTGTGTGTGTGTGTATGTGTATGTGTGTGTGTGTGTGTGTGTGTGTGTGTGTGTGTGTGTGTGTGTGTGTGTGTGTGTGTGTGTGTGTGTGTGTGTGTGTGTGTGTGTGTGTGTGTGTGTGTGTGTGTGTGTGTGTGTGTGTCTGAGGGCGTGTTGTGTCTATACAGTGGGTAAGGATAGGCCTTGTTTTTGAGTCTTAGTGTGGGTAAGTATATATGTGTAGGTCTAAGTGGGAGTAAGTGCGTGTGTGTTTAGAGGACTTCACTATTGTCTTTGCGGCTCGTACGTCAGTGCCGGGCTTTTTTGGTGGCCCACAGGAAATCTGGCCCCCATGTGCAGAGAAACCTTTTGGCACAGGCCAAGGGAAAGGAAACAGAGGGGGGCCACAGTGTAAAGATGTGGCTCATTTAAAGCTGGAAAACAACCTAGGTTTGATGAAGGTAGGGGAGGATTGGGTACGTCGGACAGCAAGAATACACAGCCTTGATCTAAGTTCAAAGTCCCGCTCTTCCATTGTGTTACCTGAGCAGGGTAAAGTGTTTTATGCATGGTACACATTTAGTGGCATCTCCTTCTTCAGGCTAAAGCAACATTGCAGCTTAAATAAATTACATTAATATATCAAACAGACATAATATTATTTCAGTACTTATACTGAAATGTTAGCACACGTGATACGTTTGTTTTCAGTGGTAGAGGAACAACACATCACAGGTCCACCACACTTTCCTCCCTGACCGTTACCCTCTCTCTCCTCTCTTTCTGTCTCTTTCCTCTCGCTCTCTCTTCGACTCTCTTTCTTCTCCCTGTCTGTCTCCCTCCTCCTCTCATGTTGTGCAGAGGCCCTGACAGCAGAAGTGAAACTAAGGGCTGAGCTGAGAAGAGGTTGAGGCTGAGCAGCAACGATTCATGGAAAGGGTCATGAGCGCCATTCTCATATTGTAATGTTATGCATTGGAGTGATTTGATCAATTGTTCAACTTCTTATCTTTCATTAAGTTCATTCATTGTTTCAATGGCGTGTTTGTGCATTCACAGCCACAAGCTCATACACCTGCTCTTTCTCCCCCCCCCTCCCTCTCCCTCTATAGCTTGCAAACTGACACAAATATACCGAATGTGGCCTGACCGCCAATGCCACAACTGACTTCCTGTTCAATGAGTTTCGTAGAAGCTGGGCCCTGTTGCTGAGGAACACAAAATAGTTTCGAAAACAATTTTGTCTGCACACACACATAGCATACACACTACAAACACACATTTTAAAGTCCTGTCAGTTCTGCTGTCCAAGTTCAAGCATACACAGTACAAACGCACATGATCAATTTCCTGTCAGTTCTGCTGTCAAAATTCAAATCTTTATTTTCAGCATATTTGTGTGTTATCACACTTAGGCCATTTTTTTTTATCTATTGAAAGGTTTGTACTGAATGTACTAGGCCCACCTAAGGCTAATACTAGATGCTGCCATAAAAAGGTTCAACAAAATACAAAAGCCAACTAAACCATACACAGGAAGAACATGTTGGACTGTAAGTTAGAAGTCTGTTGTCTCAGGTTCATCTGCTTAATGGTTGATGGTTAGCAGCACATCAGATAATCATCTTATGAATCAGCCGCAAAGGGTGGTGCTCACACAGTTCACCAATAGTGACACATCCTTGTACCACAACCATGTACTACCAACTGTTGTGAAACACCCTCGCACTCACAACAGAGCTCTAGCTTAATAACCTCTACTGGAACTCAAACGCAGTGCAAAAGCAAACAAACATTTACTTGTCCAACACTTGCTTCCCACCTGCTCTCTCTTAGTTCCTAGATATATCCTTGATTCACAAGGGAGACTGATTACTAGTCTAAATCAAATGCATTGCAGTCTATATGCTTAAATATCATGGTTAGATTAACTTTTGTTCCATATCGTTGCTGAAGTTGATTTACAGTTGAAGTCGGGAGTTTACATACACTTAGATTGGAGTCATTAAAACTCATTTTTCAACCACTCCACAAATTTCTTGTTAACAAACTATAGTTTTTGGCAAGTCGGTTAGGGCATCTACTTTGTGCATGACACAAGTAATTCTTCCAACAATTGTTTACAGACAGATTATTTCACTTATAATTCACTGTATCACAATTCCAGTGGGTCAGAAGTTTACATATACTAAGTTGACTGTGCCTTTAAACAGCTTGGAAAATGTTGTCATGGCTTTAGAAGCTTCTGATAGTCTAATTGACATTATTTGAGTCAATTGCAGGTGTACCTGTGGATGTAGTTCAAGGCCTACCTTCAAACTCAGTGCCTCTTTGCTTGAAATCATGGGAAAATCAAAAGAAATCAGCCAAGACCTAAGAAAATAAATTGTAGATCTCCACAAGTCGTTCATCCTTGGGTGCAATTTCCAAATGCCTGAAGGTACCACATTCATCTGTACAAACAATAGTACACAAGTATAAATGTAACAGTATAACTTTAGACCGTCCCCTCGCCCATACCCGGGCACGAACCAGGGACCATCTGCACACATCAACAACAGTCACTCACAAAGCATCGTTACCCATCGCTCCACAAAAGCCAAGGGGAACTACTACTTCAAGATCTCAGAGCAAGTGACGTCACTGATTGAAACGCTATTTAGCGCGCACCACCGCTAACTAAGCTAGCCGTTTCACATCCGTTACACTCACCCCCCTTTTGACCTCCTTTTCCACAGCAACCAGTGATCCGGGTCAACAGCATCAATGTAACAGTATAACTTTACACCGTCCCCTCGCCCATACCCGGGCGCGAACCAGGGACCCTCTGCACACATCAACAACAGTCACCCACGAAGCATCGTTACCCATCGCTCCACAAAAGCCACGGCCCTTGCAGAGCAAGGGGAACTACTACTTCAAGATCTCAGAGCAAGTGACGTCACTGATTGAAACGCTATTTAGCGTGCACCACCGCTAACTAAGCTAGCCGTTTCACATCCGTTACATAAACATCATGGGACCACGCAGCCATCATACCGCTCAGGAAGGAGACGCGTTCTGTCTCCTAGAGATGACTGCACTTTGGTGCGAAAAGTGCAAATCGATCCCAGAACAACAGCAAAGGACCTTGTGAAGATGCTGGAGGAAACAGGTACAAAAGTATCTATATCCACAGTAAAACGAGTCCTATATTGACTTAACCTGAAAGGCCGCTCAGCAAGGAAGAAGCCACAGCTCCAAAACCGCCATAAAAAAGCCAGACTACGGTTTGCAACTGCACATGGGGACAAAGATCATACTTTTTGGAGAAATGTCCTCTGGTCTGATGAAACAAAATTAGAACTGTTTGGCCATAATGACCATCGTTATGTTTGGAGGAAAAAGGGGGAGGTTTGCAAGCCGAAGAAGACCATCCCAACCGTGAAGCACGGGGGTGGCAGCATCATGTTGTGGGGGTGCTTTGCTGCAGGAGGGACTGGTGTACATCATGCAGATGACATCATGCAGAAGGAACATGATGTGGATATATTGAAGCAACATCTCAAGACATCAGTCAGGAAGTTAAGGCTTGGTCGCAAATTGGTCTTCCAAATGGACAATGACCCCAAGCATACTTCCAAAGATGTGGCAAAATGGATTAAGGACAACAAAATCAAGGTATTGGAGTGGCCATCACAAAGCCCTGACCTCAATCCAGAATTTAAAAAGCATGTGTGAGCAAGGAGGCCTACAAACCTGAGTTACACCAGCTCTGTCAGGAGGAATGGGCCAAAATTCACCCAACTTATTGTGGGAAGCATGTGGGAGGCTCCCTGAAATGTTTGACCCAAGTTAAACAATTTAAAGGCAATACACTCAATTCGTATTTGGTAGCATGTAAACTTCTGACCCCCTGGGAATGTGATGGAAGAAATAAAAGCTCAAATAAATCATTCTCTCTACTATTATTCTGAAAATAAAGTGGTGATCCTAACTGACCTAAAACAAGGAATTTTTACTCTGATTAATTGTCAGGAATTGTGAAACTGAGTTTAAATGTATTTGGCTAAGGTGTATGTAAACTTCCGACTTCAACTGTATGTTGTGAATTTATTTTAGCTTTGATCTGTGCTGATGGTGCCTTTCTACAGAGGCCTCAAATTGCAGAGTTTGTCTACGAAGGGGAATGTTCATTGCCAAACAAGAAGATTGACTCCGCTAAATATTCAATCATCTATTATTTAAAAAGTTAATGGATAAAAAGTGTACATCTAAAAAAAAGTTAATTATGCTATTGTTTATCACAATTGAAATGAATAAATATCTGCCTATTGAAACCAGAGCCATATATCAAGAAACTGTTTGTTTTGCTTATTGCATGCAGTTGATCCCTAATTCACTATAGTGATCCATGTAACATGTGACCAACTCTGTCCACAATATGGTGTAGAGGCCAAGAAAGCAGAAGTAGAGGTTGTGTTGAGCTGATTTTGCAAAGGCCTGCAGCAGCTGCTCCTTCAACATGCAAAAACATGTGGTTTTCACAACTTTTGATATGGCTTTTTTTTTTACATGGCTTTTAGACAGTAGAAACATAAAGCATGTACTGTAGCTGACAATAATAAAGGATACACATGGAGTATGAGTGCGGTCGCCTTGGTTATATTCAGAGTTCATTTATTCACATGTAAAACAATGCACTGCCTCGATACATCCAGTGACTTGATACTGTTTTGCAAAGGCTCTGTTGCCTTTTTTTCGTGTGGAGGGAGCGGAAATGTGTGCGGAAAGAGGTTTGAGACAGGAAGCCTGCAGAGTTCAGATAACCGACACCTGACAAGCGCTCCTGTTTGCAGTTTAGGCCACTATATTCTTTAAATAACTTTGACAAAAACAACTGACTTTATCTGGATGTTTTAGTAAATATCCATGTTTCAGTAGATGGGCCTTCATATTTAAGTTTTGAAAGTGTGTGTGTGCGCGCGCGCTCCTAAATTACGCTCACCGTGTCACTGTAATAACATACATTTTCAGTAACCAGAAGTAGCCTATTTTCCCCCCCGCTCAGGATATCCAAATAATAGCCTAAGTACTTTAGGCCTATATGTTGTAATAGCTGTAGGGTATGAAGAAAAGTAATGATAATTTCGTTATACGTTTCTGGAAGTGATTTGACTTAAGTGGCCGAGAAACAGGATGGACACCTGCAATGCGTGAAAGTAGGCTAAAGCTGTTGGTCCAAAACATATACATTTCAATCAATTTAATCAAGTTTAATAACATTTTAATGTAAGTGGTTTATTCCAATGCCTTAGCTACTTCAAAATATAATCAACATGGTTTTTCAACCAATTTCAAAACCTGTTAAATCGTTTATTTCATTTCGTTATTAGCCTCTAAATTGATATGTTTCGTTCTGCAAATAGACTGAATTGATCGTGAGATGTATAACCTTGGCAGAAAATCCATTCGTTGATTTAGTGCATTTTTCCCCCTCAAAATTGAAGGTCCTTGTTGTTTTATAGGACAAGCTATTTAATCCGGTTCTACATATTTTTTTGTCGAACTATTCGTTAACTGTTTGGTTAAATTCACCCTATTTTGTGAAAATAATAATCAGTATTGCTATAACAAGGAATACCTCAATGCGTTATATTTGTAATTGATGCTGTTCTGTTGTCTTGGTCAGCGTTTGTGCCGAACTTCATGAGAAAAATGCGTTTCAGAACAATTCGATAAATCAATATTTGATCTATTCCAATAACAGTTAGGCTACATCTAGTAGCCTAGTTATTCTCACCAATTTAGCTTTAGATCGTCTTTACATTACCCCCATTTTAATAATTCGATTAAAGAATAATAATTTACTGAAGTCCAGTTTTGTTAATTGGATAAAATAATCCTAACAGTTATTCATATGTTGTGGTAATGATGATTTAATGTTGAAAGAAATGTAAAATATGAAATACCAGTCATCTCATGGATTTCGATCCTCCAACTCTATGGAAAGTGGCCTTATACTCCAAATACATTCCATGGCGCCAAGACACCTGCCACGAGCGCGCTCCAATAAACTTGTACTGATCAAGATTGCTTATGTGCTGTGTAATGTGCCTCAAAGGTGTCGTCTTTATCATAAATTGTGACAGGTGCATCACTTCTTTAAATTACCTTTAACTTTCTTTAGACTAGCATATGCTTTTAAACCAGGAACGTCTGCATAAAACTTGATTAAATGAAACAATTAAAATCGCGAGTTTTGCGCTCCCCTTTTTACGCGTGCAGTGCTGGACACCATTTCGTTTTTTATCGGTGTGTAAAGATGTAGTGGTTACTTGTGTTATTAAAGAGCCGACATACAACCACGAACGGGAAGGAAGAGGAAATTTTGTACAAGAAGGAAAGAGTGGGGACCTCGCATCACCGCTTTGCCTCTCTCACTCAGCAGAGACGTGCTAACCGACTCAGTGGGTGGCTGCGTATCGTTTTCACAAGCGACATTAAAACCAGTTCAATCGCCTACCTTTATCGTACAGTCCATTGTAGCAGTCACTCAGTCGTTGATTCTCATTTAGTCATTTAAACACGTTATAACTAGTCTGGATAGCCTGACTCAATCGCATCAACCCATACACACGCGCATTTACCCTTTGGCGCAAACCATTGCAGCAACAATTCTTGCTTAGTCCATAACCGGATGGCAGCTTTTTTTCTCTCTCTCACTCTAAATTGGGAAGTGAAGTCACTCTAACAACGCATTGGGGTTGGGTCCCTACTGGTGAAACGAAATCCTTTTTAATTTCTTACAACATTGCACACAGAAAACTGCTGATTAGCCTACAAACCAACGATGACAATCTTCCTAATCTGACTGCGTAAAAGTTGATCAGGCTGGTGATTGGACATAGAGCAATTAAGGTGCAGAGCTGTTGGGCTTCTGTAGGCTTTGCTCCGAGTGTTGTTATCGTCCAGCAATGTTTTGAGAAGTATATATTGCCACCATGCATTTTGAGGTGCACAAACACATTGCATCATGTGTGTTTCAAGCAACATGTAATTTGCAAATGAATGTAGGCCCATTTCTAATTTGTTATTGGACATTGTCGAGATAAATACATTCGTTTGTCATTCAAAAGCCTGTTGCTTGCAACATTCTAAACTTGAATAGCCACATCCTAACAACCATAGTGGCGATGAACATTGTAGAGCCTTCCTGTAGTTTTTCTAAATATGACTCCGGAAATTGCAATTGATGTAAAAAAAAAAACTCTGACCGCAAATTTGCGCACTGTGATAAAAAGATTATCCTTCCAAAGTAGGTTACAAAGTAAGACCATGTTCCCCTTAGCAAACGGATCATTAAATGTTCTCTTACAAATAACCATCTATCGTCGATGTAGGAAAGTGCATATTTTAAGGCCTTTACGTTTTTAGTCTGCAAGTAGGTCTATAGATGGAGACTATAGATATGGCTAATAATATGATAGGCCCAATGCACTTCCTTGAGGTTGAATGTAAAATATGACTTTAAACAAATTCACAATACATTGTTTTTTATGAATAGCGTGCAAAGTTAGACAGTAGAAAATGTGAGTTTCTGTATTTTCATAGAAAAGATTTGCCTTTAATTATCAATTTCAATGGGTTTATCAGGAAAGCTATCACACATTGCTTATGCCTCAATCTGGCTTTAAGGCATGCATGGAGTAGCCCAAAGCTACTTACGTTTGTTTATCTTCATAATGTGTTCAGAAAATCGAAACTTTCTTTGGCCTTTTAGGTAAAAAATAAATACAAAATAAATAAATAGCCTAGATGAGATGAACCCAAGCCCGATAACAAGGCACAGCATTAATAGCCTACTAGTATATTTAGATTTATTATGCATTTTCTGTCTTATACATGTAAAAGTTTCCACATTTGTGAAAGAAAATAACGAAAAATAATTGAACTGTCCCTTCAGTCCACTGAACAATGTTTAGGCCTATTTTTATTAAGATCATCTATGATATATTGTGATTGTGGTTCTGCCATTGTTCAGCTTTGTGATATTCTGGAGTTTTTCATTGTGTCACTCGGTTGGTAAATCAGTTGAGTTGATGATGGACTCGTCATCATTAGGCCGGCCAGGAGGTTGTGTAACTAGAACCCCCATGTGTCCTTGTCTGGAGACAAGGGGGGGGGTCCCAATCACGACTCGTGTCTCCCACACCATACACGACTTGGCAGCTCACTTTTCCAGATGTATTTTTTCTCTGCTGGGGAAAATTGCGGTGTTTGTTTATACAAGGCGCTTGTGCCGGCCTTATCTGCTCAGGCCACTCACACCGTGATTTCAGAGCTTCAGCATGTAGTTTACGGGCTATTGTTCTGTCGAATGGCTTCTAAAGATATGCTCATGGCCTCCCACCTCATTATAACCAACTTGCAAGTTCTGATTTTTAAAACACCCTATCTGCACCCGCCCTGTCTCGCATGGGTTTGAGCTTAGTCGACGTTGCCAAGCATAGAAAAAGGTTATGATTTCCATAGATTTTTTTAATGACTAAGTCAATAGCCTATTGATAGGCATACATACGTTTTGGTGTAGCCTATTGGGTATTCGCTATTGACCTAATTGGGGTAAACATTTTCTCAATACATAGGCTATTTTTAAACTGGCCTAATTGAAATAAAATCATTTGTAGATCAAGTTGTATTCCTATAAAATAATATATCTAGGATTACACTAATAAACTCTCCATTCATTATCTGATCATGAATGGGTTGTCAATTTATCATGGGAGTAAGATAGCCAAATGGGCATGCAATGTTAATTAGATTTTGGGCGCTCAATTGACCATTTTATGATACATTTTTGTGAATGGGTGTGTGTGTGCTGCTGCCAAATCTGTGTTCGTGAGTCGTGGCTGACGTCACGGCCAGTTAAACCGCAGTGTTTTGGGACAGGGGAACGGGGAGTCACGAAGCAAGATGACACATTCCTTTGCGCCGGGGAGCAGGCACGCCCCTCCAAGCTCCGCTACTTTATAACGGGACTGGGCCGGGCAGAGGGAGACTACACAATTGTAACTCTGAACTCCAAGTGGAAGCAACTGTTCCAGTCAAAGATGTACTGGGATACCATCCTGAAATCCAACGAGAGAAACATAGAGACCAGAGACTCTAAAATAAAGGTAGGATTTTGCCTCATGCGATTTTAAGTTTGTTCATGTATGCAGCCTGTACGAACACTTAACATGATAAAGATTTGCAATATATATTTACATTTTCAGAGACCATTCGATTATACATATCAACCAAAGCTGTAAAATTGTATGAAAAAGATGTTCTACAATAAAATGGGCATGGCATATGTATTCCACTTTTTTCCACACAGATGGAGATATACCAAGCTGGATATTATATGGAAGATTTCAGAACACAGGAAGTCCCTGCTGGTTTGGACTTTGCATCATATGGTAAGTCATGTTCTCGTTGGATCACTTATTGATGAATACGGATCAATGTATCAGTTCAGTTTGAACTACACCCCAAACCAAATAACTGCCACCAACGCCACTAGAATTAGGATTAATCATCAACTTTAATAGTTATCATTTTACACTCTGAAACTAACTTTCGGAGTATCCACATTTTTCTACGATAAGATTTTGAGCTATGTTTCCTGTAGCTCTGTGTGGTAGTTGAAGGACAAAGGAAATGTTTTTTGCAGAGTTGGTATCTCATCAGCCCTGTCAGAAACTCAAAATGAGACCTTGACATCTGCTTCTTCTACCCAACCGAGGGCTGCGTCAGGAAAAGGGTTGCTGGGGTGTGTGTCCATGCACTGTTTGTAGGAATGTCAGTCTGACTGAGGGAGGTAGAGCCGAGATGGGGTGGTCGGGTTAAAGACCCTCCCTCTCTCTTTCCCTAATCCTTTCCTCCAGACTTCCTTCTCCAACAGATTTAGAGCCCCTCTCCTCCCCCTTCATCACTACTCTGTCACACTCCCTCCACTCGCTTTTCCTCCTCTTTCCCTCTGTTTCCCCTTCTCCCGCCATTCAACTCAAATGGGTATGGTTGAGATTTTGTTCTGGGTGCTGCAGAATAGTTGTTGAATAGATATATTAATTAGTATTAGTATTACTATAATTAAACGTAAATAAGAATGATGAGTAATAGTAGTAGACCATAACATATTATTGCTTGTAGAATAGCAGTTGGACAGTCTTTAGAGATACGCTTGTAACCCCTTGGGTAGCATTATAACCTATTACATTCTAAATCAATTCTATTTCTATTCCATTTTGAGTTCTGTTCAGATCTTCACGCCTTTTGACTCACCCCCATCCTTCTCTTCTATCTCCGTCACCTCCAGACTACAGTGATGAAGACCTGTCTTTTCTATTAGACAGTAAAGGACCAGGGCAGCAGCAACAGTATCCAGAGAGTTATGGAGAGCTGCAGAAGAATCCACGTCCGTACGACAACAAAGGTACACCTACAAAGACTCTTACAGAGACTCTTTAACAACCACTTTATTAGACCACTCTGATAAGCATTCTGGGGAAATCACTAGATCGGCCTGTCAATGACCGTTGACTAACTTCCGGTGTTGCTCACGTGTTTTTATTTTTGATGTCTTTCATTCTTTTTTTCAGTGACCTCAAGTGACTCTGTCCTGTTCAACCTGGATTCATACCCAGAGTTTAACTGTTGGGCGTCATACCCAAGTGGTGAGTGTCAGTCCCCTATTCTCTAATCCATATGTTTCTATCATTTTGAGAATGATTCTATTATCAACACCTGTTGTAGTTTTAGAAATGAATGAATATTGATCATGATTGTTCATTCCTTTTTTCTCTCTATTCATTATTAGATGGGCTGACTTTGGGCCAGTCTCAAGCGGGGTTCCAGGATTCCACCCAGACGTACCACAGCCTTGTGCCCCTGTGTTCCCCAGCCCAGAGTGGACAGTTCAGCCCGGGCACGGGGGATGCCAGCACCAGCAACTCTTTCCTCCCTGGAAAAGGAACGAGCCACAGAGGGACCCCCAGCACTGTCAGCCTGGACCACCTCAGTAAGAAAGACCACACATTTGTATCAACCAATGCATGACCATGAGACCTATTTGTGTTTAAAAACATATTGCCTGTTTTTGTTTGTAGGTTGTGTAATATCTAATTCATATAATTTTTTAAGCTGTTTGTTATAACCAACTCTTCTTTGTTTATTTAACTTATAAAAATAACCACACAGAGAAATCCATAGGCTATGATTACTTGGATAATATTTACAATGTCTAACTCTTCCTCCTCTTCCATAGATGAATCTGAGCAAAGCTACACCCGTCACTCAGGTGAAAAACTGTATGACTCAGGAGCACAGAAGACCTCCTTCTGGCCGGACTACCCCTCTCCCAGCTATAGCGCATCCCTGCCGCCCCCTCACCACCCTCCATCTTGTTCCTCAATCCCTAGACCACAGCAGCCCTCAGAGCTGTACTGCCCCCGTGTGGCCAAACGCAAAAGTGCACACTCCCAAAGACCCGAGAGGGAAGGAGGACAAGTGATGGGAATGTCAGTTTATCCAGGTAAGACTAGTCTCTTATCATGACTTATCATTACTACTGTTATACACGTGTGTGTGAGCATGGGTAGTGTGTGTATTTTGGAGCCTGATTGTGTGTTTGCTCTAGAATGTGCCTCTGTCATTACTGTGTCTTCTTTTAAATAGAAACAAATTCATAGTATATCTTAAGAGTAGCAGGCAAATAAACAACTTTTGTATCCATTCTAGAGTCCATTCAGAATTTGTTCATGTGTATTTTCTCTCTATTCAGGATCAGGGCCCATCCAATTGTGGCAGTTCTTACTGGAGCTGCTTCTAGACTCCGCCTGTTGTACCTTCATCTGCTGGACAGGAGACGGTTGGGAGTTCAAGATGTCCGACCCAGCAGAGGTGAGTTTCTCTACTGATTGTGAGAGATTTTAACCACTCGTAGTAGGAGTTGGAAACCAGCACAGGATTGAGCAGTGGGAATATGCTATCAGGCGTTTGTGGTTATTTTTGAACAACCACCCCTTTTGTGTTTCATCCAGGTGGCCAAGCGCTGGGGTCAGTGTAAGAACAAGCCCAAGATGAACTATGAGAAGCTGAGCCGCGGCCTGCGCTACTACTACCACAAGAACATTATCCACAAAACGACGGGCAAGCGCTACGTCTACCGCTTCGTCTGCGACGTACAGGGGATGCTGGGAAAGACAGCACAGGAGGTCCTAGCCAGCCTGAACATTTTACCCACGGGTACAGAGTCAGCCTGGCAAGGCCAGGGGGCACCAGTATTATCGCCAGAGTCCAGCGAAGCATGGGCGTCGCAGTAGGGGGAGTGTACCAGCAGCTACATCACTAGAAATATGCTATGTAGAACAAACTTGCCTCTTAGACATGTAGAAAATGAATCACATTGGCTCTATTTATGGCATTTCTATCTGCAACATTAGACAATGTTTGGTGTAAGACTTTTATTACCAAGTGATACAGTAGTAGCCATAGCTGTGGGAAGTAGGGGTGCTAAAGTAGGGGTGCAGCACCCCCTGAAAATCAGAATAAACAAATTCTGTAGTAGCCTTCAATTTGATTTCATTTTAGTGTATGACTTACCTCTTATTAACATCAGCAGAATAAGAGCTCAATGAAACTGTAAGCCCAGCTGTCTCCAATACTGATGCTCTTTATGTTAATTACATGGTTAGTGATTAACAACCCCCCTCCATCCTCAAGTACTTCTTGCCCCCTCTAAAATAATGGGTGCATGACACCACTGCTTACCACCCATGCTGTTGAACAATGTTCAACATTAACTTTGACTGTGAGGATCCATTTTTATACCCTAACATATCTACCTCTTTTATTGCTGACAAAATAAAGCTAAGAGGGACCATGCTTGTT
Organism: Oncorhynchus tshawytscha; assembly: GCF_018296145.1. Classification (NCBI taxonomy): domain Eukaryota; kingdom Metazoa; phylum Chordata; class Actinopteri; order Salmoniformes; family Salmonidae; genus Oncorhynchus; species Oncorhynchus tshawytscha. The sequence goes on along the minus strand of NC_056451.1, from coordinate 9,588,928 downwards.
CTGTTGAATATAATGTGTGTGATTTACAATATTGTTTGTAAAATGTTTGTAAATAAACTGTACATAACTTGAAAATACTATTTAAAATGTTCTGTATTATTTCGAAAGGTATAAAGGCCTATATTTAAAAAAAAAACACTCAAATGAGCAGGCAAATATAGATACAAATAATATAATAAATAATACATTCGTTAGATAAATGCTAAATTAATAATAATGGATTAGGCTGTTTTGTTTCTTCTGGAGTGTGCTGATGGACCACTCCTTGGCCTATGACGTCAGACGGTGCGAAGATGTACAGTATCTTGAAGAGAAGCCTATTAGACAACATAGAACAGAAGACACATAGCCCAATCTCACAAAACCTGGTTTAAATTACAGGTTGGCATAAAATAGGCCAAAAACTGTTGGCGACATATTAATCGGTGTCTTTGAAGACTTGGGAGAAGCTGAATTGACGAAGTTCAGAGGTAAACTCTGTGACCGCAAGCAAGGAGCCAAAAGTTCACAAGAGCATTGTTGAGAAAACGGGCCCAGTGGACTTGGTAGATCTTCTGACCCGTACATTCACTGAAGACGGGGCTGTGAATGTGGATATAGAGGTCTTGGGTGCAATTAACTTCCAGGGTGCAGCAGGGAACTGACGGATTTCAAGAAATGTAAGTCGAATAAAGTAGGAGGCACGTACCACGGACATTTAAAAAAAATATATTTAATTTCATATCTTTGAAATGTTTAGAAACCACGTCAGTTAACACAAAAGTAGGCTAGAACAAACCTTTATTAGACCTAGGTCCTAAATAAATTGCATTGAAATGTCCATAACGTATGGAAGGAAAACTATAAGGAAGTTGACAGTTTTACTTTCACTTATGCGAGCATTCTATTGAGCATTCTATTTTGCTCTTCTGGCCAGAATGATATCATACAGTAGCATATATTCAATTTGCAACTCAAAATGGGCCTAATACATTATACCATAAACACACATTTCGATTTCTTGCTGATTTCGATTTGTCTTTAGGCCTACTATTCATATTCATATTTCTATTCGATTGGTAGTGTCTCATGAAGCCTATTTTACAGCTCACAGATCTTGCGTAACATCGGGTGTTGCAATGGCTGGTGCACCTGGTACAAAGAACATGATCAAAGGTAAACACTAAACCAAGTGTTATATAGCCTAATGTCTCAAATATGCCGACGTTATTAAAATGTATGTTTTACTGTAATTAGTGATGGTTAATGGGGAAACATTCAATACCTAAAGTATTCTACCTCGATGAGCAATCACAAAAGTCCTTCCATTTAATTTCTTCTTCAACATACTGTAGTTGCAACTGCTGGCCTCCTCTAGAATCCTCAGCAGCATTTTTCACTCCCCATAGTTTATTTAATCCTGTCTGAATTAGAAAAAGTGCATCACGTCGATCCTCCAATTTGCACACCCTACACACATGCATGCACACAAACACAACATTAAAGGAGGCATGTAGAGATATAGGCACCTATCAAATATATTATGTATGCTTTGCATTCCATCACTGCCAAAAGTCCCAAGTCATGTCCTCTCTCTACCTCAGACAAACACTTTGTGGACCATCACCGGACGGCCCTGATCGACAGAGTGAGCCAGGTGGAACCCCTACTGGATAGACTCCTGGAGAGGGGAATCATCATCCAAAACGCCTACAGTGAAGTGAGGGCTAACAGAACCAATCAGAAAAAGATGAGGGAACTTTTTGATGGCCCTCTGAAAGCATGTGGGCCCAAAGGCAAAGATATATTCTTAGATATCCTGATGGATTTGGAGCCATTCCTGATCAGTGACCTGAAGGGGGAATAATGTGGATAGGGACATTTTTTTAAGGCAAGCGACAAAAATATGATGATAATAATGCACTCTGTTTGACATTATATTCTTAAATTGGAAAAATGAATTGTCTCCAACATTTGCAATAAATTAAACATTTTATATTGACCGCTGTTTTTTTCTTTTCATTAGCAAATATTGTGTGGTAAATTCTAATCATCTAGCTTTTTTAAAACTCAACAACAGAAAACAAATGAACAAATCAAATCAAAACAAATGATCAAATGTTATTAGTCACATGGTATAAAAGTTTTGAATGTCCCATTGGTAGTTTAGTCTCCCGCGTATGTTATTGCACGTTTACTAGCAGAATGGAAGTGGGAGTTTATTTGACCGCTTACAAATTCTCAGAAGACATTATGTACAAAATAAGTAAAAATATAAGTTACAAACAACGCAAAGAAACGACAAAAAAAGCACAATTGGTTCGGGGATACTTAAAACATCAGCCTTCTTCTACGGTGCCATTGAATACATGTAGTAACATGGTGTTATGTAGCCTATAAAAATGAGATTACAATACATCTGTGCTGAGGCTATGTCGTTTCTTTAACATAAACAAGCATACGGCCATTTGAACGTAAACGTCTGCTTATCATGAGTGAGCCATTGATAGCCTGGTACTAGATCTGTTTGATCTGTCTTGTCAATTAGTTGTCATTGTTTGCATGGCAAGGACTGGCATGATGATGGCACAAACAGATTGGTATCCGGGAGTGTATCTTTGAGTCGCATTAGAGTTTCTATTGGACACATTCAGGAAGCTCCCTCCGTTTCGTTCTTTCTGTTTTGTTTGCATCAGTCTCTTCTTTTTGGTTTATTTTGGTTGCTATAGCTAGTGAATACAGGCTACAGTCCATATTTGGCTGTCTGTAGATGTAGATGGGATAATGGCAGTTCATGTGCTAGTCGGAACTAGGTAACTGCATTTCCGATTTACTAACTGGGTGAACTAGTTTGAACTAGGAAACTGACATTTCCAAACTTCCGAACTGGTTGTAGTTATACTGGTGCTGCGTTCAGTCAGTTAGCAAGTCGGAAATGCTTTCTCCTAGTTCCGACTAACACATGAACGCACATTAGCCTGTTTTTACACGTTCCAAGGAATTCTGCCTTTAGTTGCATGTTCAACACATTCACAGTGACTTTAAACATTTTTTAAAATCTTTGTGGAGGACACATCATCTGTTTAAAAATGCAGGCTACTTGCACAAAACGTTATCTTAGTAGGCTTGTGTGACAATGCTTTGTTTGAACAAAACAAATTTAATATTGAACAGTCCACTCAATGTATTTGAAATAAAACGTAATAAAAAAGTATAAAATAAAATTCATACACTATGCTGCTAGCATAATCAAAAGTCACAGTTGTTCACGTTAAGTTTCTGTCTTCAGTGTATCTGTAGTTTAAGAAAACACAGGATTAGGCAAAAACTGCAACTCCCTGCATTCATTGGGAGAGTTAGCTAACAGCGCCAAACAAGCATGTCCGACCTCTTCTAATTATACCAAATTGATCCGACCTGATTGTTGTCTGGCGCTGAACCTATTGGGAAATAACACTGTCTGAAACTAATGAGAAGGGCGACTGTATTTTAATAAGGTTAGTGCAATTAGTATCTTGTTAGCTAGATGCTTTGTTTACTTAAAACGCGCATAGAACGATGTAGTTAGCCATGGAGCTCAGCTAGCATGATTTAGCTTCTAGCTATGCGGGTAATAAAGATGACAGCTAGCTACTGGTGTTCTTTCATAACACGGGAATAGTTACAGTAGTCACCGATACATGTCTGTGAGGTTACATGCTGTAGCTTTAATGCATGTGACAGTAGGTGTCAAATGAACAAGTGCATAATTCCATCAAATATTGGAATTACTACCAGCGTGGGTACCACCAATTTGTTTCTACTATCATTCCACTCCTTACCAATCCCTGGCAATGACATGGAGTACAAGGAGGGGCATGTTAGCAAAAGTGGTTCTGTGTTTCAGACTAGACCACTACCAACAAAATGTAAACAATGGTTCAAAAGCATCCCATGACCTTTTCAAATGCATGATATGCATCCCTATGCTAACAATTAAGTGTGGGAACAAATACAACAAGCAACATCATGTTTCTTGTCACTGTTGGGCAGGTGTGTGCTTCTGCGTGCCCCAGCAGAGATGAGTTACGCCATGCAGCTGTTGATTCACCGTGGGGATTTCTGTCATGGCCGCACGCTGCACCCCCTGGGCCTCCGGTCCCTTCTCCGCACGCTGAGTTCTGGTCCTCGTGTGAGCCGCAGCCTTCGGGAGAGCTACCAGCTGCTACACCTTGAGCTTCCAGATGTGTGCGAGAGTAGCCCTGCGCAGGTGAAAGAAGCCTACCTACGCATGGCCAAGCTGTACCATCCAGACTCGGGCGCTGCTACGGCAGACGAGGCAATGTTTGCGCGGGTAGAGGAGGCATACCGCGCCGTGCTGGCGCACCAGTCCCGGCTTCAGAGCTGTGGGGGTTCGATGGAAGAAGAGGAGGAGAAGGTGAAAGGTGTGGCTCCTCAGCACCGCCACTACCTGAGCTACGAGGGTGTGGGCTCTGGGACGCCTAGTCAGCGCGAGCGCCAATACCGTCAATTCCGAGTGGATCGGGCGGTGGAGCAGGTCCTCGACTACCGCCAGAAGGAGCATGAGACGGCGGCTGCAGCTGAGGGGGCGCTGGTGGAGAGGGACGTCCGCCAGCGCAGCCGGCAGATCAAGGTCACACAGGCAGTGGAGAGGCTGGTGGAAGACCTCATTCAGGAATCCATGTCCCGGGGAGACTTCCGCAACCTGAGTGGCGCCGGGAAGCCCATCAACAAGTTTGAGCACAACCCGTATGCCGACCCCATGACCCACAACCTCAACCGCATCCTCATCGACAATGGCTACCAGCCACCCTGGATTGTCACGCAACGCGACATCCGAGAGGACATCGCACAGATCCGGGAGAGACTGCTGCAGGGCCAGGCGCGGCTCGCCGACCCCATGAACCCCAGGGAGCATGCTCAGTGGCAGCAGCTGTGTGGGGTGGTGGCGGATGACCTTATGAAGCTCAATAAAACGGTGGATAACTTCAACCTGATTGCGCCCATGCTTACCTTGCAAATGGTCCACTTCAGTTTGGAGCGTGAGATCGACCGCGCAGAGAAAGCAGCCTTTCAAGGCAGACAGGAGAGCAAGAGGGAAAGAGTGAGGGAGTGGGAGGAGCAGAGAATAGAAAGAGAAAGGGAGCGGGAGAAGAGAGATAAGATTAAAACTCATCAACACTCTTGGCAAGGCGGCCTGCTGGCATGGATGCAGAATTTACTAAAATGAGCAATGGACCTTGAAGGCAAAATTAGATAAAAAAGGATATTTCAAATCAAACTTTTATTTATAATCCATTAACACAGGTGTCAACACACTTTGAGAGGATAAGACAGAGGTGTTGAATCATTTGTCTTTTATGTCATTTTCAGTGTTTTTGCTACATTGGGTTGATTACAGTAGCATGTTATAACACACAGAATAATACAACAAGCCACTACTACAACACGGTTACTTGACCTTACTGTAACTCAACTGTGCTTTACAATAATGCTACACAGTGTCAGTGTCTGGACCTCAGGACACAATGGTAATGGTATCGGACTACAATAATCCATTTAATGAAATACTTTTAATCTACGTTTATAAGCGAAGCAATTGTAATTACATTGATTTGTTTCTTTGCTGAATGAAGGAATGAAAGTATAGAATACTCGATGTTCGTTATGAATGAGCAGTTGACTGAAACTGCTCTAAACTCAAATACGGGAAAACTGAAACCACTGAAGATTTTTTCGCACACTTCCAGTCAGATGAAAATCTCTTTAAATAGGAGGTAAGCTTTCGGTCAGTCGACTGACCGAATGCTAAGCTACTATGAGTGGAAGTGTGTGGTGACTTTTTCTAGTTTTGCATTTTGCCTCCCGCAACTTCACTAATCGATAATGGGTGTGCGGTAGATTCTGCCTATGATTGCATTACAATAAAAGAGGTGCTGTAACTCAATCTCTCTCTCACTTGTCATTGTGACTATAATATGTTATATTAGGATTGAGAACATCAACACTATTAACTCCTCACTATCCATCCCAATCTATCCTGGGAGCTGCTCCAATGCAGCAGGGTTGCAGATGACCATGGGGTTCTTCCCGTTGTCTCCAATACGTGTGTCTGCCTCATGCAGTGCCTGTGTGACGGCCCGTGGGAGGGTGAGTCCTTTGGTCCAGTCGTGGGCAATGTACTGGTGATACGGATCGTGGGAGCTCTCTAGCTTCTTGGAGCGGATGTAACTCAGCATGATACCAAACGTGAAGAAACTAAACATACCTACCATCAGTAGAACGTACACAAATCCCTGAGCTTGAGCCTTAGGTATAGCCCCGCCCACTGGGAGAACGGCCTGCTGGGTAGTGTAGTTCTGAGAGAGTACTGGGACCAGTAAACCTGTGCCGTTCAGACATTGCTGTAGGAAGGATAGCAGGAGAGTCTGCAGCTCTGTGCCATTTAAGTGCAGCATTGCTGATCTCTGCTGGTTGTGGAAGGGAACTGCTGCTCTTGTCAACTGATGAGGGAGGAGAGCCTTGGTCAGTACACTCGCCCCAATGAGACACAAACAAAAACACACATTGCACAAGTCTAACACAGACACGGCACAGCCAATTTGACAAACACACAAACTAATGCTGCGGAACTCACTTCTCTGTTCTCTTGCTGTGGATAAAAATATTTTATCTCTAGTTGCTCCGATGGCTTATGCCTCAGTTTCTGTTGACCTGCCTGAGAAAACTTGGTATTACACATCTACGATACAAGTGTAGGACAAATGATCAATCACAGAAGAAATATGTAAAATGAAGAGTGCAAATACCTTTGGAAGCTCTCAGTATTGTTGCTCACGAAGGTGCTAGTAGAAGATCGTGACCTTTTTAAATAGAGTACTCCGTTGATTTCCGTTGATTTCGAGGGGAAAAACTGTAAGGTAATCTGGTTCCACCTACACTTCCACTCCAAGACTTCTCTTTCTCTCGCTCTGTCTCTCTCTCTCCCTCACACACATACACACACACACTGACGGACACAAAGAGCTTAACCACGTCAACACGTTTAATGAGCCATAGATGTCATGTCAGAGGTCAAGGTCAGAACCTCCGCATGGTATGGTAGTGGGGCCGTGTGATTTACTCTTATGACCGCAGGACACTGTGGTTCAGTTACGGACACTTCAGTACAGTTAAACCTGTGTGGTAATAACTCTGTTATAGTTGTCTCCATAGCTATGATCACCTGGTCAACATGCTTCAGTGTTGTAAGGTGTATGGTCAGTTTTGTGGTCACTTCTGAATTGTCATATCTGTATGTATGGTCAGTCTTATGTTCATGTGTGGTTGTGATGTAGCTAGGCTGTAGAACAAAGCGGCATTCAGACTGGAGGGAGAGTGGCGAGATTAAGTTACAACAGGAGCAAATCACAAATCACCTCCAAACGTCCTAGCTATCCCACTGCTTTTCCGTGTGTGTGCGTGCGTGTGTGCGTGCGTGCATGTGTGCGTGCGTGCATGTGTGTGTTACCTAGAGACTCACCTTCAGGGGCCTAAGCAATCCAGCGAACATTCAGCATTGCAGACAGAATGAACAACATATAATTGTGTCAATAGTCCATTCTGCATGATAAACATGTCCCACTAGACCCTAGGCATTCTGCACCTAAGGTGTCCTTGGGACAATCTCATAATTTGCAGATAAAATATTATTTGACTATGCCTTTAGATGTTTGGTGTAAGCCTATACAAAACAAATATCCTATAATCCTATTGGATCTTTTTCTGTGACCTCTGGAATAATTGTATAACTTATCATTATTGATCACATCTTATTATTGCTGACTGCGATGAATATCAAGGTTGCGTGGTCTAAATTCTCATCCGTTAGTAGAGTTTGCCACCAGCTGGCCATTTTGGATTAGTTTGTGACAGGACCGCTGGCTCTGTTGCAAATGTTCCATTCAAGACGGATACATCCTTCAAACACAAAAGGAAAAGTCCCGAGTTTGTGAGCACATTCGATTTGATTTTCCTTGCTCCTAATATGACAGTTAACATTCTGCCTACAAACACTATAAAGAAATATACAGTGGCGGGTTTAAACGATCACACTCAACATTCATTACATTCCTATTAGGTTGATCATGTTAAATGCAGTTTTTTTTCTTCATCGCTTCGGTACTATTTTCACAAGTGTGTGATGAAATTTCACAACTCAAAACAGATCATCGAAAAGGCTGTTTTTTTTCCTCAAAACATTAAGCACATTTTCAATTGACTAAGTAAAACAATCTTACAGTGACCTTTTCACCAAACCTAAATCAGTGTTTCATCTAGAAATACCTTTCATATAAAGTAATTGCCTTTCACAATGCAATGCTCACAATACTTTTAATATGACCCTCTTCTCATTTGTGTAATGAATACGATGGGAGACAGAGTGCTGGTTTAAAGCGCAGGGCGCAGCAGGTGTTTAATTGTAAAGGACCACAGGAAGAGGCAGGTAGCTGGGTCCAGGGGCAGGCAGAATGCCATACACAGGGGCTCCAAAAAGGTAACAGTACAGGCAGGGAAAGGCTAATAACGTAGTCCAGGATCAGGCAGGAGGTTGATGACAGGAAATCCGATAGGCAAAAGGTCAGGCAGGGAATAGGTAAATAGGCGTCGTTAGTGAGGATGGCCAAAAAACATATTGGCATTAAATGGAGTCGGGAGTTTAGAAGACTGCGCGATGAAGAATGAATGAGTGTCCGGTATTAGATAAAGAGGCAATGCTTCTAAAATGCCTTTGCACTAGATTTGAGGTTTTATCAATTTTGAAAATCTGAAATGATGTATGCGCTGCAAAGAAATACAATAGGCACCTTTACATAGGCTGAAACACCGGACTCTTCTAGCGAGCAGTGCTCAGATTCCCTTTGCGGCGGGTTTAAGCTTTGTGTATGTAGCCGGTTTGCGGGAGAAAGAGAACCCTAATTCGTCCGGTGTTACATCTCCAATTTGCCGCGGGCGTCTGGTACTCTAAAAGGTTGGACAGGGTTGGCAGGTCTGAAATACAGTTGACCATCACTTAATCCAACTGCGCTTAATGGTTAACCACTTAACCGTTTGGTACCCTATAGATTTTAAGATTTTGTCAACTATATATGGATTTTGAGAACTACAGAAATAAAATGTCTGTTTGTAAAGTATAAACATCTAAATGACATGTATCGTACATGATAACCATACATAATGACTACTCATTATTGCTAATCGATTTCACATAGTGTTAACCACAATTGGTCACCATATAAAAGGGTGGGTGTCAACACTTGCAATTTCTTTCAACGTGGAGCAGGATAGACAGCAAGGGAGGGGAAGAAATCAGAGAGGTGGGCATGGACCCTGTCAAAGAGGTCAAAGAGGTGGGCATGGACCCTGTCAAAGAGGTGGGCATGGACCCTATCAAAGAGGTCAAAGAGGTGGGCATGGACCCTATCAAAGAGGTCAAAGAGGTGGGTATGGGCCCCATCAAAGAGGTGGACATCAGAGAGAGGGTGGCAGATGGCAGGGAACTGTTGTGTCTAGTGAAATCCGGGCCATCGTCGTTGACCATGTGGTAAACAGAGGCCTTACTATGGCAGAGGCTGCCAGATTAGTTCACCCTAATCTGAAAAGATCAACTGTCAATTTGATCATGAGAACATTTTGCCAAGAAAACCGGTAAGTTTGTAGGATATGCACCATTCCATTTACAGTAAGTTACATATTGTAATGTATGTAAATTCACAAAACATGTTACAGTATTCTTACAGTATGATCTATTGACAGTACACACTTGTTCTACCCTCAGAATTGACAGAAGACCCCATGGTGGTGGCTGTGGCCGTGTGCTGACAGACGAGCACTGAGCAGGAGTGCGCAGTGGTGGAAATGGTGAGGGCCAGGAATGACATACAGTTGTCTGAAAAAAAGCAAGCTATTGAGGAGAATGATGACACCTTTGCCAATGTGGCATCCATCAGCCTACCAACAATCGCCCGCCTTTTGAAACACATTTAACTGGTGACTTTTGAGAGAAAAAACGACCGGGTGCAACAACTGCAGCCGAGTATGCTCAGGTACAGCATTATGTACTGTTTTACTGTTACTATTTGATGCACATGCTACTTAACAATATCATATTGGAATTATGCTGTAAAAAATAACTAACCAAAATATATTTTTAGCGGGTGATGGTGCTTGATGCTGCTGTGAACCATCACTCCCCCGCAACTGCCACGCAGAAATAACAGCCCACAGACAGAAGCACAAGATTGAACTTCACTCAATTTTCAAGAGCAGTGGTCACCAACGGTTGATCTCCAAACATCTCAGGGTGCTGGCGGTAGGTGCACCCGATTTGCGAGGTGGGTAGGTGAACTGTTGCCATTTTGAACCATTTCATGTGTCTGAAGGTACAAACTCTGCCTTTCCGGCGGGCCCAGAGAGCAAATCAATTGCGCTATAGGTCTACCGCTGGCCAATCAGATGGTCGCGTCTGTAGTAACATAGCAGGCATAAAAGAAAGCTACAGCAAAGTTGATACTGTGAGATTTCAAAACATTTAAACCATGACTAGAGAGAGACTGTCAACGAACACCTTACTAATTACTGTCAACACTTTGTATTCAACACTTTTATAAGGAATAAAATGCTAATTCTTCCTATTTCTACTCAGCACAACAACAAGCATTGCAGCAGTAACGAATGAGTAGGAAAGTGTATCTATAGGCTTGCGTTGTTATTATTAGCGGCTTGGGCTTTTTTTAATATAACAGAATATTTCACTTTCTCTGTTCATAGGAGTAACAGCATGAATTTGTGCATAAGGCAGTGTAACTCGAGTATAGCCATCAGCTGGAAGACGGTGTCCCTTTTTGGTCAATGTCAGTGGAAACTCATATAGGATGTACCCGTGACTAGAACTATTCAACGCTGGTCTGACCAATCGGAATCCACGATTCAAGATTGTTTTGATCACGCAAACTGGGAAATGTTCCGGGCAGCCTCAGAGAATAACATCGATTTATACGCTGATTTGGTGAGTGAGTTTATAAGGAAGTGCATTGGAGATGTTGTACCCAGTGTGACTATTAAAACCTACCCTAACCAGAAACTGTGGACGGATGGCGGAATTTGCACAAAACTAAAAGCACGAACCACTGCATTTAACCATGTAAAGATGACTGGGAATATGGCCAACCGAATAACAGTGTACTTATTCCCTCCGCAAGGCAATCAAACAAGCAAAATGTCGGTATAGGGACAAAGTGGAGTCACAATTCAACGGCTCAGACATGAGACATATGTAGCAGGGTCTACAGGCAAGAAAACCAGCTACGTCACGGACACTGATGTCTTGCTTCCAAACAAACTAAACACCTTCTTTGCCCGATTTGAGGATAATACAGTGCCACCGACGTGGCCCGCTACCAAGGACTACGGGCCCCGCCTCTCCTTCTCCGTGGCCAACGTGAGCCCGTCTGGGCTGCCGGCCCATACGGCATCCCTAGCTGCGTCCTCAGAGCATGCGCAGACCAGCTGGCTGCTGTGTTTACGGACTTATTCAAACTCTCCCTGTCCCTGTCGGCTGTCCCCACATGCTTCAAGATGGCCACCATTGTTTCTGAACCCAAGAAGTCAAAGGTAACTGAACTAAATGACTATCGCCAGTAGCACTCACTTCTGTCATTATGAAGTGCTTTGAGAGACTAGTCAAGGATCATATCACCTCCACCTAACCTGTCACCATAGACCCACTTCAATTTGCATACCGCCCCAATGGGTCCACAGACGATGCAATCGCCATCACACTGCACACTGCCCTATCCCATCTGGCCAAAAATAATATCTATGTAAGAATGCTGTTCATCGACTACAGCTCAGCATTCAACACCATAGTACCCTCCAAGTTCATCATTAAGCTTGAGGCCCTGGGTCTCAACCCCGCCCTGTGCAATTGGGTCCTGGACTTTCTGACGGGCCGCCCCCAGGTAGTGAAGGTACGAAACAACATCTCCACAAGGCTGCGTGCTCAGCCCCGTCCTGTACTCCCTGTTCACCAATGATTGCTTGGCTATGCATGCCTCCAACTCAATCATCAAGTTTGCAGACAACACAACAGTAGTGGGCTTGATTACCAACAACGATAAGACAGCCTACAGGGAAGGGGGAGAGGGCTCTCGGAGTGTGGTGTCAGGAAAACAACCTCTCACTCAACGTCAACAAAACAAAGGAGATGATTGTGGACTTCAGGAAACAGCAGAGGGAGCACCCGCATATCCACATCGACGGGACAGCAGTGGAGAAGGTGGAAAGTTTTATGTTCCTCGGCGTACAACAAACTGAAATGGTCCACCCACACAGACAGTGTGGTGAAGGCGCAACCGCCCTCACAAACTTTTACAGATGCACAATTGAGAGCATCCTGTTGGGATGCATCACCGCCTGGTATGGCAACTGCACCGCCCACAACCACAAGGCTCTCCAGTGGGTGGTGCGGTCTGCACAACGCATCACCGGGGGCAAACTACCTTCCCTCCAGGACACCTACAGCACCCGATGTCACAGGAAGGCCATAAAGATCATCAGGGACAACAACCATCTGAGCCACTGCCTGTTCACCCTGCTATCATCCAGAAGGCGAGGTCAGTACAGGTGCATCAAAGCTGGTACCGAGAGACTGGAAAAACAGCTTCTATCTTCAGACTGTTAAACAGCCATCACAGAGAGGCTGCTGCCTACATACAGACTCAAAATCATTGTACACTTTAATAAACGGATCACAAGTCACTTTAATAATGCCACTTTAATAATGTTTACATATCTTGCATTACTCATCTCATATGTACAGTTGAAGTTGGAAGTTTACATACACCTTAGGCAAATACATTTAAACTCAGTTTTTCACAATTCCTGACAATTAATCCTAGTACAAATTCCCTGTCTGAGGTCAGTTAGGATCACCACTTTATTTTAAGAATGTGAAATGTCAGAATAATAGTAGAGAATTATTTATTTCAGCTTTTATTTCTTTCATCACATTCCCAGTGGGTCAGAAGTTTACATGCACTCAATTAGTATTTGGTAGCATTGCCTTTAAATTGTTTAACTTGGGTCAATTGTTTCAGGTAGCCTTCCACAAGCTTTCCACAATAAGTTGGGTGAATTTTGGCCCATTCCTCCTGACAGAGCTGGTGTAACTGAGTCAGGTTTGTAGGCCTCCTCCTTCTGCCCACAAGTCTTCTATAGGATTGAGGTCAGGGCCTTGTGATGGCCACTCAAATACCTTCACTTTGTTGTCCTTAAGCAATTTTGCCACAACTTTGGAAGTATGCTTGGGGTCATTGTCCATTTGGAAGACCCATTTGCGACCAAGCTTTAACTTCCTGACTGATGTCTTGAGATGTTGCTTCAATATATCCACCAAATTTTCCTGCTTCATGAAGCCATCTATTTTGTTTAGAGCACAAGTCCCTCCTGCAGCAAAGCACCCCCACAACATGATGCTGCCACCCCCGTGTTTCACGGTTGGGATGGTGTTCTTCGGCTTGCAAGCCTCCCCCTTTTTCTCCAAACATAACGATGGTCATTATGGCAAAACAGTTATATTTTTGTTTCATCAGACCAGAGGACATTTCTCCAAAAAGTACGATCTTTGTCCCCATGTGTAGTTGGAAACCGTAGTCTGGCTTTTTTATGGCGGTTTTGGAGCAATGGCTTCTTCCTTGCTGAGCGGCCTTTCAGGTTATGTCGATATAGGACTCGTTTTACTGTGGATATAGACACTTTTGTATGCGTTTCCTCCAGCATCTTCACAAGGTTGATTTGCACTTTTCGCAACAAAGTACGTTCATCTCTAGGAGACCGAATGCATCTCCTTCCTGAGCGGTATGATCGCTGCGTGGTCCCATGGTGTTTATACTTGCGTACTATTGTTTGTACAGATGAATGCGGTACCTTCAGGCATTTGGAAATTGCTCCCAAGGATGAACCAGACTTGTGGAGGTCTACAATTATTTTTTCTGGGGTCGTGGCTGATTTTCTTTTGATTTTCCCATGATGTCAAGCAAAGAGTTTGAAGGTAGGCCTTGAAATACATTCACAGGTACACTTCCATTTGACTCAAATTATGTCAATTATCCTATCAGAAGCTTCTAAAGCCCTGACATAATTTTCTGGATTTTTCCAAGCTGTTTAAAGGCACAATCAATTTAGTGTATTTTAACTTCTGACCCACTGGAATTGTGATACAGTGAAATAATCAGTCTGTAAACAATTGTTGGAAAAATGACTTGTTATGCACAAAGTAGATGTCTTAACCGACTTGCCAAAACAATAGTTTGTTAACAAGACATTTGTGGAGTGGTTGAAAAACGAGTTTTAATGACTCCAATCTAAGTGTATGTAAACTTCTGACTTTAACTGTATATACTGTATTCTATACCAGCCATTGCATCTTGCCTATGCCGCTCGGTCATCACTCATCCATATATTTATATATACATATTCTTATTGCATCCCTTTACTTATAGTTGTGTGTATTAGGTAGTTGTTGTGGAATTGTTAGATTACTTGTTAGATATTACTGCACTGTTGGAACTAGAAGCACAAGCATTTAACTACACTCGCATTAACATCTGCTAACCATGCGTATGTGGCCAATACAGTTTGATATGATTTGTGACCCTATACATGCTCCCATACTCTACTTTCCTCAACCCTATTGAGGAATTATTTTCAGCATGGTTGGTAGAAGGTGCACGATCGCTTTCCCCAGGAGCGTGCCACCCTCCTTCTGGCCATGGATGAGGCATGTGACAACATCATTTCAGACCAATATCAAGCTTGGATTTGCCTTACCAAAATGTTTTTACCTCAATGCATGAACAATGACATTCACTGTGATGTGGATGAGAATTGTTGGCCAAATGTACAAGACAGGCTTGATGCAAATTAATGCATGCTAAACTTTGTTTTATTTTAATTTAATTTCTTACATTTGATTACAGACAGTACACCTATGTTGCAATTATATATATTTTTTAATGTGCATGAATGATTGTAGAGGATGTTTTCATTGATCACACCTTTGATCACACATTGGATACATTTTCTGCCAATTTTGTTGGGTACTGTAAGTGTATTGCCTAATGTGAAAACTGTGAATCTACTGTAATTAACAGTACTGTAACATATTACTTTCAGAACTTCTAAGGGTGATTTGAAACACCTTATCTTGCATTGTTTGCTATTGGATTAACTGGTAATTAAAACAACTAATTTGAAAAGATATTGTTGTGTTTCGGTGATTTGAAACCAATTCTCATTACATTTCACAATAAACTTGAATCAATGGTTGAGTGGTGAGAGATGTTTATAATCCAAATGAATGCATAATGACAGGTTTTGAATGAAAGACTTGCTGCATTACAAGTGTGACCAGTTTGGTATTTTGTTCTAAGAATTGTGAAAATGTACCACATACTTGTGAAAATAGCGATTTAAAAAAATCTGTAATAACATGGTTGCAGATGAGACCTATGTAGATGCACGGTTGTTCCTGCCAAAGCGTTCTATGTAGCTCAGGTGGAACCATCTGTAATCAGAGCTTTGTCAGAACTGTTGATCCATCACGTGATGACATTCTCTGTTGAGCTGACACACTAAGGCTATTCGGCACCACCTGTTAATCTAATCACCACTCACACCAGCTGCAACTACCTCGTACAGTAAATCAAGTACATTGTAAACTGCATGTGTTACACACTATGCTAAGACATTCAAATTCTATTTCTATGATATAATAGCCTTGTAGTGTAGTGGTAACAGTTGCTTGTGACAGTTCTCCACCTTTGATGTTTACCTGTTAGACACAAACAAAATGCATCAAGATCGAACATCTGCTTTAAGAATAGCAATGCAAAAAAGCTTTTGATTGCAGTAAATTGTGTCCTAATTTAGAATGGGGAAAGTAATTCAATTTATTCTCTGCAGTCAGTGGTCTACAGTCATATCTATGGTACAATCAAGTCTATAAAATTACACTTTCAATCATGTGAGAGGATTTCAAAACAAACTCACTGAAACAAGTCACTCCAGAAGCACTCCGTCACAATTGTCCTTTGAGTCTAAAGGTCTGGAAATGTAAAAAAATAGACTGAGTTAATTGTCAGGAAGCAAAAGAGATGGAGGGATGACGAGAGAGAAATAATGACATAGAAAGTGAAGTTACAGTATCTGGTATAGAGTAGAATGGAGAATATGTACCATAGACATACTTTGATTCACAAATTACACAATCTCTATGGTGTGTACATTTGCACAGTATAAGGTATAAATGAGCAAATACTTAAGACTGGCTCTCACTCTTTTATTAGGGCCAGTTTTTGGGCCCTCAGGGCTTTGCGGGCATCCCGTGCCTCATGTTCAGACCAGATCTTGTTGTAGCAGTGGATCAGCACCACGATCATCCACAGCTGCAGCACCACAATTAGCACGTACATCATGATCTCTGACACCACCGACAACAGCTCCCGATTGGCTAGGAGGAGGAGAGGGAGTGCTTTGCAGAGATCATGTGTACTTTACTGTATACATTCATTTCTATAGCGTGCATGTAGAGTTCAAGGTGAATCTGAGTACTTTTAAGTAGATGGTTAATGGGCCTCATTATTAAATAGGTATGGATGAGGAAGTAAGAAAAGGAAATGTGGATAATTAACAGTATTTTTGGATTCATCCTATCATCACATAAACATGTGTTACATAAGATGCATTGTTTTTTTACTAAGAGGGAAAAGAGTTTATATATACAGTGTGGTCAGACTGTGAAAACCATGAAGGAAGAACTTCAGGACTTTGTCACATACACAACAAAGACCATTAAAGAGAGATTGATTTAAAAAGCAATAGATAGTAGAAACATTGTTCACTGGGGGGGGATCCCCATTACCTTCGGCCACCACAGTAAGCTCCACCTCCTTTTCCACTGTGATATATTCATTATCCAATGGGAGGAAGAGGGTGCGCTGGAAGGTGCAACGGTAGGTGCCTGTGTCATTAAATGTGACGTTGTGAATGAAGATGGCTCCTATCTGTACATCCTTACTCCCCATTGTTCCTTGCCACTCTAGCCGGTCATTAAATTCCTCGTGGAGGGTGTTGGGGTGTGGGTGGTCATAGTGAAAGATCTTGAAAGAAAGTAGAACACCCACACAGTGTTTATACACTCCCAGATGATAAATTACGTAATATTTCACCCATGGTATTACACATGCATTCCTCTATCACAAATTGTTCCATATTGTCCTTTTTAGCCTTTCTACTGTCTTGGTAGTCAAGTCATATTTTATTTACAGTGCATTTAACAAGTCTCATTACACTTTACAAAAACATTGTACACTGACATAATACACACTAATTAATACATAATACACACTAATTAATACATAATACACTTTACAGCTAGTACTATGTAGTAGGCCTACTTACGTGGATATACTCCTCCTCTCCTGTGGCTCTGAAGTGCCAGTCAACCGTGGTTTGGGCCTGGACCTCCTCTCTCCTCTTACAGGAGATGCAGCCCATGAGGAAGCTCTCCCCGGCCACTGCCTCTGTCATGGAGTCCACCTCTGCACAGCCCCCATGACAATGTGGCACTTGAGTAACCAGGGGATCATGGTGCCAGAAAAAGAGTAAGAGGAGTGGGGAGTTGGGGTCAGAAGAGAGAAGAGCAAGGAATTAGACAGCAGTTTGACATGATGATTTGCCCAAGATCAGTGGGGTTATAAATAATAACAACAACACTAACATGATCAGGAACAATACATCGTATTGATAATTATAATTATGTATACTATAATAAACAAGCTAATATTTACGCATTTTGTCGGCTACATATACTTTTATAACAGCAGCACACACTTGACTTTTGCCTTAGGCCATAGCCTTATAATGTGTTATGCAGGCTGATTCGTTATCTTTTTTTAATGGAAAACTTACCACAAAGAACAAAGACCAGGAGTGACGATAATAACTGTTGTATCATTTTTCTTCCAAAACTCTTGCCAGCAAATGAATAGAATACAATTATTTTCTTGCTTTACTCCCCACGAGTTTCTCCTTGCATGAAACGGAGTGAACTAATTTCCAATGGGTTGCTATGTTGTTAACTTCGCCATTGTTAATCAATACTTTCCCACTTTATTCTGGCATGTTCTGATTTCCGCTTAATCAGGGTTGGTTTGACATTTCCAATTGATAACTGTTCAGATAAAAACGGATTGAAGTTGATGTATGATCTCTATCAATTAATCGGAGTCTATTACTTATTCATTTGCCTCAAACTACGCGAATAATAACAATACAGAAGCTATCGATGCAGTTTTCAGGCTACAGTCTAGTCTACACAGTATGAGTTCGTATTTTACAATGCTATTTTTAGATCGTGTGAATACATGCCTGTCTTGAATGTCCAACAGTTTTAGCGCACCCAGGCCAAGGCGAAAGAGAAGTTGAAATCAATGTAGTATTATTGCATGATAGCCAAGCCAACCAAACCTTTCTAATGCAAATCATCGCCAACTAATACCATATGGGGCTGTTTTTAATTAAGCTTTGTTTTAACCAACAATCTATTCTTATTTTATCAATCAATTAAATTGTTTTTTCTTTGGATTTTTTCAGTGGCCTATGGTTTTGATTGAATGGTCTGTCACTGAGCATTCTGGTTTTAATCTCTGAGAATAGATGGACCCTATAGGCAGTAATGAAACTGCAGTTGTGTAATGCACATTGCCCAATTAACAGTTTGGTTATGAAGGAGGATTATTTCGATAAACATTTTGTCCACACTCTAAGCTGAGAGAAAAAAAATCAACAAATAAGTATTCAGTTCGCTATCACTGACCAGGAAATGTGACATGATGTCAAATTTGTTAAGCAAATGAGGCAAGATACAGACATGCGTATGTGAATTCAAATGTGTGCCTGTCTATAGTTTGCTAGTAGGACACACATGATGCACAACTCTATAATGTTCCAGGACCTCAAACAATCCATGAATGTATTTGTCATTGTTGGCCTTTCCTAGTAGTGTCAGAAGTGGGATGGAAAATTAAGTTATTATATTCTATTATATTTCTAATAACTTCCTTGGCAAAAGCAACATTTTCTTAAACTGTCAGTCTGATGCACAGGCAGGGTTGATGTATCAAATGTCATCAGATATCTGTTATCAGGAATCTGAAGTTCATTCAATGCCAAATTACTTGGAAACACAAGGCTATTGCAATAGAAGGCAAGGTCAACAAAACAGATGACTGAAGGACAACATAATGACAAAAAGACCCAAGGAGCAGATAGCCTTTGAGGATCTAATAACATGTCTACCTCACATGTTTTCAAATGTATTTGTTATGTGATGAAATCTCAGCTGGTTAATGAAATGTGCTCTATGATGTACAGTAATTTGATATGCGCAATAACAAGAGATGCAATTCATCTCTGTCAGGGAACGTCTAGGTCTTGTTTGTATGTCTAGGACATTCTCATGTGATGTAACCACACACACACACACACACACACACACACACACACACACACACACACACACACACACACACACACACACACACGTTTACTTAGACCTTGAGGGTTGACATCATTAAAGCCATCATTAAAGCTTTAAAGCAAATATTGACTCAAGATAAACAGTTACATTTGTGTATGAAAACTGATGCCTGTTGGTGTAGAGGGGGGTATCCATTTGTTATGTTGCTTTTACCTCTCCTGTATAGGACACACACACACACACACACACACACACACACACACACACACACACACACACACACACACACACACACACACACACACACACACCTACCCTCTCTTTATTCCAAACCACACATGCTGGTGTTTTTTATTTTTAGCCCAGATCTGGTTTCTAGTTCCCCATTCTGCGAAGGGAAGCGTTCAGCAACACATCTCTCCGTGACCTGGTTTGCGCAGGCATAAACTCTGATTCTCGTTGAGTCGTTGGCACCATGGAACTGGAGCTGTCCAGGTGTTTATAACCGGATGTAAAATGCCATGAAGCGCGAAGATGTAAACCAAAGAGGGAATTCTGAAAATACAAAGTCATTGCGACCACTATTGGCTATTCTCCAGAATAATTGTCTCGTGAAATAGTCTGATAAACTGAAGCTCGAGTGAAACTTATAAACCCCTGTGAGAGGAGCAGCTTTTACCAGCAACATTATTCAGGTATGGACGTATAATAGTGTGCTGTTTGTTAAAATTTAAAGTGGTTTATTTAACATATTAAATGTAACAAACGAACATATTTTATTGATTTGATATTTCTTTGCATTTTACATACAGCCCTGTAGCCCATCTGTCCCTGAAGTATCAATCATGATGTAGACTGAGCAGTCTTTTTCTTGAAAAACTTTTCACAAGTTTTTTGAGGTAAATGCTAAGACAACAACGTTATAGCCTAGTTACACAGGTACTTATACAATATATGCATACACATGGAAACGAGGGTGAGCAGAGAGAGCATATTGTAAGTAAATATTGTCACGTGCATGAACACTGTCCATGTCTCTGCCCCTGTCTAGATGTCATACACAAACATTGACCTGTTGTTGACCATTGCACTTTCATATTAACCTAAATATCATACATTTATACATACATCTTGTTAGTCTACTAAATTCTCAGTTTTATTAATTATTATTATTATTATTATAAAACATAGGTTACTGTATTGTCTGTTGTTTCTGATAGAATGCCCAAGTGGTGAAACCAAATGCTCTTGTTCCTTGTCAATATCCCATTCTTGCTTTCAGTCTTCTACCAGAACAAGGTGACCTGTCTCTCACCCAGGCGCCTGCAGCCGCAAAGTATTCGACTGCATGGATATCGTATTTCTCAGCTTGGCCAGAAATTAATCAGTTACAGCTCAGAGAGAGTTGCCGATAGCAGCATACACACACAAGCCTTGCAGCAATGGTGGACCACTGTGACCTACCTCATGAAGGTGAGATCCGGACTAATAAACCTATATTAATCAATAATATCAAGGTTGTTTCATGATAATTTAAATATGTGTATTTAGTTGTACTTTTCCTCTGTGTGAAATTTCAAGCGTGCTTAAAGTCCATTATTTTGCATATCATTATTGTGACTAAACACACTTGAATCACAAGAGGGCGCAACAAGTCTATTCCTGGCCTTCATCTATACATTTCTATCTGCATTATTGGACATGGTTTAAACAGCTCCCATGGTATTAAGTCATTAATTGAGAGGCATTACAGATTCACAGATTGTTGTGGGCGCTAGCCATGCACTTTTTATTCTAGTGTTGATCGTTGAGATGGCGTTGATTCAGTCACCTGTGGCTGAATAAAGTTTCACAGTTTTAAGCCCGCCCTACTAGGATAGAGCTTCGTTTGATTCGCTTAAAGTGCTTCCCATCATCATGAGAACCCGTTATTTGTCATCCTGCGTTCTTATCACCAGACTGTACCACAAGTTTTGGGGAAAGGGTTATAATGTAAAATTATTATGTAACAGTGTATTATTATTTAGCAATATTTTTAAGCATTTAGATAAAAATCAACCCACAGTTAGATATTTGTGTGGCTTCGGAACATAATGTTACATTTTAGAAGTAGTCAGGAAATACAGTAATATATATGAGTGTTGATGCCCCCCTCTTAAAAGTTTTTGTTTGCCTCTGTTGAGATTCCGCTTCGGTCGCTTTCTGTCTTGCAGAAGATATTTAGCCAAAAGTGGTAGACACAAAAATGGGAAACATTAAAGTTTCCCATATAAGACGCATCATCGCTGTTTAAGACAACAAGATAAAAGCACAATAAATCCCAGCAAGCAATGTCGCTAGCGTTAGCAAGCCAGTTATAACGTCAGACCAGCAGACAACGAACCGCGTTACCCGGTGCGTAGCTAGCTGGCTTACGACGTCGTTAGCATAACTAGCTAATGGTTTTGTTAGCTAACTAGCCAACAGTTAGCTCGCTTCAACTAGGCATATGTCGGAATAAACAATACGTTGACTGCTTCTATGTTCCACCAGTAGCTAGCTACGTGTATATTTAACAAGGAAGTCTGGTTAGCTAGCTAACTATCTTGTAAGTCAGGTCTATTTCGGCGAGCTGCCTGGTGTGTTGGCAGCAGGAGTGGAGGGTTTTACGTCTCAAAAGGATGCTGCTGATGGGATCCTGTGAAAAAGTGGATTTTAATATCGCTCCTCGCACTGTCGCTCGGCTTGTCTTCGAAGCCGAGCAAGATAATCGAAATGGGGGAAATTCATCAAATGGGAGGTAGGAACTGAATCCAAATGTTAACCGTTTTGTTTTGTGCAATCAGTCAAATGTAATTACAAAGCCCTTTTTGCATCAGCAGATGTCACAAAGTGCATAGACAGAAACCAAGCCTAAAATCCCAAACATCAATCAATGCAGGAGATGTAGAAGCACGTTGTTGGGAACTTCCTCAGAGGCTCTGAAGATATTGAAAGCTTGGCAAGACAGTAAGCTAGGCTAATTTTAGCTAACTAGTTACAATAGTGTCTTTTTTTATTGTACCGACCAGAGACTAGATATAACGTTAGCTAACTAGACAGACTGTATTGAATACAGACTGGTTAACGTTACTGTATTGAAAAGCGTTTGAAGTTGACGTGAGGACGTTGAAGTTGTGAATAATAGCAACCCAACTGATAACTTCTTGGCCCTGCCTGAAAAAAATTGTTGTCATCTATGCCATGATCCTATTTTACCCATGCGTTTGTGTCATCATAACTTTTAAGACTGGAGCCAGGTTAGTATTGCACCTACGTAAACATGATTTGGGGAAGTCCTTGCTGTTGATGATTGTTTATAGCCCATCTGAATCTCTGTGGTGTGTTTTATTGCTAGTTTACAAGATATGGCTGTGTGTGAAGCAAAGATCGAGAGTGTCACACGAGTATTACCATGGATCAGCAAACAAGAGCATGCCAAGATTTCTCTTGTGTAAACAGATGACCAAATACACTGTAGGGCTTGGGCCTTGACTAAAACGAGTGCCTGCACTTACCTGCTGGGCGGCAGGTAGCCTAGTGGTTAGAGCATTGGACTTGAACCGAAAGGTTGCAAGACCAAATCCCTGAGCTGACAAGGTAAAAATATGCCCCTGAACAAGGCAGTCATTGAAAATAAGAATTTGTTCTTAACTGACTTTGTTAAATAAAGGTAAAAACAATTATAAAAATTAAATTGGTCAAAAGAAGCTAGACAGTAGATACAAACGCACACACATTATCATGTCTGTCACAATATAACATATGTTCTGCATCATCTGTGCTGTCTGGCTGAGAGAGTTGATTTTTGTCTGTCGATTTATAATCTCTCTGCCATTTGCTGGTAGCCTAATTTCAGTTTGTGACAAAACAAGTGAGTATAGTGTAGAGAATCATTGTACCATCTAAACCGCTGAAATATATTTTTCATACTCAAAAATATTGTATTTTCAGCTGTTTGAAGCTGGTGTACAAAACCAAAACCAAAAGTAAAAAATGCAAAAAATTAAATTTAAGAATGGGGAGCATAGAAATAGTGTACAGATCTACCGCTTCTTAGACATCCTATGGGATTTTTGTCGGGTCGTCCCAAAAGTTACGTATTGAAGCTTTAAGAATGAAAAGAGGAGATGTTAATGTGGTTGAGCTGGATCTTGAGATTTGAAGGATGGGAGGTGTGTTGGGGTGTTTGAGCTAATCTTTGAGATGGGATAAAGGATTGTTGTACGTATTGTGTGTGTTTTTTAAAAGTACTTTAATAGCGTAATCTCTCATCATTTGACTCCAAGTGCGCACTATAATCACTTTTACTGACTTAATACCAGAAGGGAGCAAAGCTGCAAAATCTGCCTCACAGCAATTTCCAACCAAACGATGCATCAAAATCAATCAGACACCACTGATATTGGACACGGAATACATAACTTCCATCGATCTGTCTCTCTGACGATCAATAATTCAAAACAAGCTGTCTGTGTCATTCAGTACTTCCTGATACCATTTGAGGTCAGATCTCAAAACCAATAGAAATAGATAACATGTATCAAAGTAACTGGGATCATCTTTTGTCCAGAAAATTGATCTTCTACAATGTTAGTTTTTTTCTGTTTATTAAGGGAGAATTAGACTGTTAGCCAATACTACAGTCTCTCTTCTCCTCAGCCCCCTGCAACAGCGGGACATAGATCGTTATCTCTCCCACCGCAAGTTCAACCGTTGCTATAATGAGACCAAATGTGAGACTGCACGGCCTGTGAACTTGGCTCAATGTAAGAGGGAGAGCAGGCACATCGAAGGAGAGACGGAGACATCGGACAGAGGGGGAGTTGCGGAAGAGGAGGAAGTGAGGAACAGAACTACTGACAAAAAGATGCAAAGAAGCCCCACGCACAGAGCATGAGGTGGAGAGTTGGAAAATATTAGAGAGGGAGAAGACTGCGTTGTATTAGCTTTTTTAATTCAATAAGGGTCCCACCCTGGTTTCCTGCTGCAACATTATTGACTGAAATTAGGGGGAGAAGCTAAACGACTATAACCTAGTGTAGTACTGTCATGCCCTGCACTACCATGGAGAATAAAACCTGCCTTCCATAATGGCATCTTTCATACTGCACCATCTGGATGTCACTGGAAACATGAGGTACATTCACAAATGTTAGCCTAGCAGTCTAGGACCAGTCCACAATTGATTTGTACCAAAAAGCAGAAGTTGTGATCGGATCTTACACAAACTTCCTCAACATCCTGACCTAGTGTCAGCATAATTTGCTTCGCACAGCAAGCCTTCATCGGGGTGTTTTGAAGTAAAACAATTGGTCTGAAGAAGCTCTGAGAATGATGACCATGTCTGTGCTGGCCACCGCCGGACCAGAAAGCGGGGTGACCCAGCTCGTCCCCATTCCCGCGCTGAACATCCTTCCCCCGTCCTCAGACACAGAGGCCTGGTCCCGCTTTCCCAGCCCTCGGCCTCCCCGCCGCCACCGGCTCACACACCCCCACCGGAGCAGAGGCCGGACCAAGAAGAGGAGTGATGGAGAACAAGAGGAGTCATCCAAACCCCGGTGGAACGGCACTGAGGAGGGGGGGGTGGAGAGGGTGAAGGGGAGCGCTACTCCTCAAGGAAGCCCCTCACCTCTCCCTTCACCCCTCTTGCCCCCCCACGTGGAGGACACAGTCCTGGGCCCTTCCCTGGACCTCTTGCTACCCCCGTCGTCTCGCATCTCCTGGTCACGTAGCTCGTCTCTCGGCCGGCGCTCACGCTGGTCCCTCAGGAGTCTGCTCAGCAGGGAGTCTGACTGGGACAGCTGCAGGTCAGTGCTCTGCTCTCTATCTCTCTCCTCTCTAGGACAGCCAGGCAGCCAGAGGCCTCAGGTTCCCTGCAAGACTCACCTCAGACCCCCCTCAAGGCTCTCCCATCTAGGGATGGGCTCAGTTATCTGCAAGCTGCAGCACATTGGTTCATGGCCTTGTGATGTACTGAATCAGGGAACTGTAACTTAAGGCACTTAGTCCATTTTATATCTAAGCATTTGGTTAAATGATAATTCATAGGCTACATACTTCACTGATATTACATTAGATAAGATGAGGAGACTGATAATGGTGTGTCACAGATAAAATAAATGGCACTGTTGTTTGACAGCGATACAGTTTTCTGTAATGGCACACTACAAGCCAACTATTTAGAAAGGGCACAGCAGAGGGCTTATTGGTTAAGCACTAAAACCACAGAGGGCAGATTATGCTGTTAAAGTCCTGGTGAACTCCAATCTGGGTTATGTCACAGTTTGATTTGGTCAGGCAGGCAGAGGAGCATGTTTATTATGCTCTTATAATCTTTCAGAGAACAAAATCATTAGCCCAGGTCACAATATTAAAGGTGCTACCTCGCCATAATTAAAGTAAGCCTGCATCTTAAATTCTATTCTAGATAAATTGTAAAATTGAGGGAGAGAAATAAGACAAAGGCATGAGGCTGAAAAGAGAGTACGCTAAAGGAAATGTTAGGGAAAACGAGAGATCTATCTGTTGTAGCAGAGAGAGAGAGAGAGAGAGACCTCCGCTTGGTCATTCACAAGGATCAGGGAGGCGGGTTTGTGTGCACCGCTCATCCTGCTTAGAATCCATGACATCACCGCCGGCCAATAGGAGCCCACGCTTTGTCTGATGATGTCACCTCTGTCCAATTGGAGGGGGTCTCTGGTGGTGCTGCAGTGTCCTCGGTGAGCCTCTTAAAGGACCATCCAGGCAGGCAGAGGGTGTTCCTCTGCTCCACATTAACAGCAGTGCCCTTGTCCTGTTCATTTACCAGTTTTTGTTTTGTTTTAATGAAACATTACTTAGATAGACCTCTGACATAATTTTACACCTAAATTATACTGCCTGTATTTTCTATATAAGGTGGTTAAAGCTATATTAATTAGTTGAAACAATAACAAAGTGGCCACCCCGCCTCTGATTTGGTAAAAAGCTAAGGGATGGGCCTGGATAAATGTAACCACTTTTAAATTAATTGACCGAGCTATGGATATAAGGACAAAATTATAGTTTTTGCTTTTACATCGTTTACAGTAAAACATTTTTTTATAGCTAATATCAGTTCTGATGGGGTACGACATAAGTTATAATCGTCAAGAATCAATGGCTATATATACAGTTGAAGTCGGAAGTTTACATACACTTAGGTTGGAGTCATTAAAACTCATTTTTTTCAACCACTATACAAATGTCTTGTTAACAAATTATAGTTTTGGCAAGTCGGTTAGGACATCTACTGTGTGCATGACACAAGTAATTTTTTCCAGCAATTGTTAACAGACAGATTATTTCACTTATTCACTGTATCTCAATACCAGTGGGTCAGAAGTTTAAACACTAAGTTGAGGGTGCTTTTAAAACGCTACTAAAATTCCAGAAAATTATTTCATGGCTTTAGAAGCTTCTGATAGGCTAATTGGCATCATTTGAGTCAATTGGAGGTGTACCTGTGGATGTATTTCAAGGCCTACCTTCAAACTCAGTGCCTCTTTGCTTGACATCATAGGAAAATCAAAAGAAATCAGCCAATACCTCAGAAAAAATTATTGTAGCCCTTCACAAGTCTGGTTCATCCTTGGGAGCAATTTCCAAATGCCTGAAGGTACCACGTTCATCTGTACAAACAATAATATTAACACCATGGGACCACGCAGTCGTCATACCGCTCAGTAAGGAGATGCGTTCTGTCTCCTAGAGATGAACGTACTTTGGTGCGAAAAGTGCAAATCAATCCCAGAACCACAGCAAAGGACCTTGTGAAGATGCTGGCGGAAACTGGTACAAAATGATCTATATCCACAGTAAAACGAGGAAAAAGGGGGATGCTTGCAAGCTGAAGAACACCATTCCAACTGTGAAGTATGGGGGTGGCAGCATCATGTTGTGGTGGTGCTTTCCTGCAGGAGGGACTGGTGCACTTCACAAAATAGATGGCATCATGTGGCGGAAAATGATGTGGATATATTGAAGCAACATCTCAAGACATCAGTCAGGAAGTTAAAGCTTGGTCGCAAATGGGTCTTCCAAATGGACAATGACCCCAAGCATACTTCCAAAGTTGTGGCAAAATGGCTTAAGGACAACAAAGTCAAGGTGTTGGAGTGGCCATCACAAAGCCCTGACCTCAATCCTATAGAAAATGTGTTGGCATTACTGAAAAAGCATGTGCGAGCAAGGAGGTCTACAAACCTAATTCAGTTACACCAGCTCTGTCAGGAGCGATGGGCCAAAATTCACCCAACATATTGTGGGAAACTTGTGGAAAGCTACCCAAAACATTTGACCCAAGTTAAACAGTTTAAAGGCAATGCTACCAAATACTAATTGAGTGTATGTAAACTTCTGACCCACTGGGAATGTGATGAAAGAAATAAAAGCTGCAATAAATAATTATCTCTACTATTCTGACATTTCACATTCTTAAAATAAAGTGGTGATCCTAACTGACCTAAGACAGGGAATTTTTACGAGGATTAAATGTCAGGAATTGTGAAAAACCGAGTTAGCCTTAGCCTTAGCCAAATACATTTAAACTTCTGTTGCATATACAGTTGAAGTCGGAAAAGGCCATTGCTGTGATTGATGGTCATCTTGTCATCAACACTTCATTGATCAAGTTGTGGTGAAATCCAGGCATTTTCTGTTTCATTCCAGTGTTTTGTAACACTGACTCTAAATTAGAATATTTTTTTGCTGACCCTCTGTTTGAGAGGACACGTGAACTTATTAGGCCTGAGACTATTTGGACTCGTTCCCATTTAGCCTGGACGCATTAATACAATGAGGCACAATATTCTTATATCATTAAAACACTAGCCAGTTCATTTAATATATTTTGGTTACCATTGTTTTTGTCCTGTTGCATGAAAGAAACCCACAGTGTAGATGAGAATAATTGACAGCCACACCCTGACTGGAACGGATGATTTAAGGCCAATGAAGGCGTTTTAGTTATGGTTAGGCTAATGACTTCTGCGTGGCCGCTGTGGTGGTCTCAACAGACGGCTAATTTCCATGGGGATCTGAATAACAATTTGCATTGGAAGAACATGGAAGGATTCTAATGCAAATAATGAGTTATAATACAGTCGAGTATTCAGGGTGTTTAGTGGGGGCGGCAGTTGATTTGAATCGGAGGCCAACAACTCGTGTGTGTGAAGCAGTCTGACGTGGAGAAATGCGAGATATGTTATGCGAGGCATGTTCCTACAAGATGCTGTGTAGCCACATCTCCCAGTCATTCTATTGTAGAGACTTGGTAGTTAGGCTAAATATTATCCTTAGTCTACCTAAGGTGATATTACCTCTACCTTAAATCTCAGAGGCTACAGTCTATAGGCTCCTTTTGTCAGACCCCAACACTTTGTTGGTTGGGGACAGCTGTGTGGTGTGTTTATCTATCAGAGACCATGTTGGATTCCTCAGTGGCTTAAAAGCACTTTCCCGTGGTGAACAGACCTCAGTCACTTGCACAACCACACAACTGTCTAAGCAGTAGCATAATTGTAGCGATAGTCTGAGCGACGGCGCGGCAACTTCTTCCAATATAAGGCTAGTAAATAGCCTAACACGGAACAGTTGGCTATCAGATCTCAGCACCACAGTCATGAAGTCAGTTAACATCTTAAAGATTGCACTTTGACGGTTTAACAAAGTGTTAATGTAAGACAAATGTGACGTGTAAGTTTCCTAGTAACATTTCTCCATAATCTGTTAGAGGATGGATGACAGTAATATGGTGGGTGGGGGGAGGGGTTCATGTTTTCTCCAGCTCCACCACTGTTGCGTGCACACTTGAAGCTGAACAACTAAAACCCATCACATTTATAAAAAATAAAAAAAAGTAGGTTAGGCATATGTTCTTCACCCTTGGGCTGTTTCTTTTAGTCAACAGTTCGTCAAACATTACTTGCAGAGTGGGGTTAACTGAGATGAAGGGAAAACCACAAGCTGATGCATGTCCTCTCTGTGTGTTTAGGCCTGACCTGCTTGGCAGACGGATATCTAATTGAGTAATTGCCTTTGTACCGTCCCCCCCATTCCCCTCTCTGCTGGCCACATAATCCCAGTTGATAATCCACCGACACACAAAAACAACTGCAGATCAATTGTCTGCAGGCCAGGCCATTGTCTCTCTGTAGCCTATATTTGAGGTGTTTGGTGTCGCCCACTGTTCATCATATTTATGTTTGGATTAATGTTGACTAATGAGTTTTGGCTCAGGTCTCCCACTCAGCAGAAAGGCTGCCACTCAGACATTTTTCTGCTAGATAGTTTGAAACAGGGCCTCACCTGAAATGTGTGGCGCACAGGCCTAAAACACCACTCATCTAATTAGCCCAAAGAACATTGATCTCTCCCCATCAATGATGTGCAACCACTGCTCTTTGGTAAGTGACTTTCTGTTGAATGGTCCAGGGACCAGGTTTGAGCATCCCATCTTCTTTGCCCCCTCACTCGTCTTCACGTTCTCGTTCTTTCTCTTGCTCCCTTCTTCACCCCCCTCCCCTCCTGCCCGCCCTATGAATTGAAGAGATTACAGCAGGCACTCCTGGACCTCAGAAAAGCAGATTACAGAGGGAGCGAGCAAGAGAAGGGGGATCTGTACAGCATGGATTATGATGTATGCTACTCAGTGGGTCTCTAATCCAGAGATGGACAGAGCGATTGAGGGTTAAAGGATTGGGTGGGCTTCGGCCAGGTGGACACTGCGGGCAGCACTGTTTTAGCACAGTATAATTACAGTCAGTGTGATAAACCATGTTAGCAAATGGCTGTGATATTTTGGTATTACACCATTTCATTACACCATGTTAGGCCTATATATAATCTGTCTACAACTGGCCCTAATTCATGCTTGCATTTTCTCCTCTTTCATAACCTTTCCCAATACTGTCTTTTATTTATTTTGAAATAACTCACAAATACTCTAAAAACCTATTTTATTTGGCTCTCTGTTCAACGCTACACTCTTAGAAGGAAAAAAAGTTCCAAAAGAGTTCTTTGGCTGTCAATGTAAAACTATTTTTGGTTCCAGGTAGAACTCTTTTTGGGTTCCATGCAGAATTCTCTGTGGAAAGGGTTCTACATGGAACCAAAGGGGTTATACCTGGAACCAAAAAGGGTTCTTCAAAGGGTTCTCTGAAGAACCCTTTTAGGTTCTAGATGGCACCTTTTATTTATTTATTTTTTCCTAAGAGTGCACTGCTACTGTGCATGGCCTCTCTTGTGCCTCCTCCTCCCCCCTTTCTCTGCTGCCTGTGTGTTCAGAACGGATTACTTATGGGCGCAGTTTGTCAACGCTAGCTTGCCCAGACACAGAATAGGAGACTGGTTGAGTTCGGGCTACCTGCCTGCGAGGGAAGGATGTTGGTTATGGGGAAGTGAAACAGGTCGCACATGAAGTGCTCGTTTTTATATCCGACAAAACAGGCATCGGATGGACAGTGTAGCTTCGGCTGGCTCGGCGCTGTGCACACAGGACCGGTGCCCAAGTGATACAGATACTATAAAGCAGCGTGTGGACATCACGTCCACATTGAAAACACCTCATGACATGGTAGAGTAAGTGGCAATATTATTTACGTAATAGGGCAGTCTGCCCTCCAAATGGAAATGTTTTGCCTGTTTGTCCTCGTATTTTAAAGGTATAGGCTACACTCGTATCCATGTGGATGCGGAACTGGGGGGTCAGTCAGTGGTTGTGGGCAGTCAGTGATTGCCAATTGAAAGATGGATGGACTGGTAGAAAGGATATGAACGTCGTTTGATTCGAATGGCAATTTCGGAACCCGTGCCTGCCATACGTGTGCGTCTATAGCAGTCTGAAATCAGCGACCTGATTTGGCTAATTTCTGACAGCATCTGTTATTGTGCTTGTTTAATTCATATCTCACGTAGGCAGCGCGAGTTCACGGAGTTACATTCTATCGTTGTTTACGTTCTGTTGTCCGACAGGCACTGTGGATGGTGGTAGCGTTCATTTTGCGACTCATTTTACAGTAGGCTGTGCTTGGATGAAAGTAATCTTTCAAAAACAGAGCTCTAAATAAAATATATGCAATATTGTGGTAGTTCCATTTGACAGTCATTTGCATCTCTACATTTCGTTTGTAAACTCACTGACAGATTGACACGAGCACGATAATGTCCGGTTCGGGTTACACCAGTGACGTATTTGAAGGGTCACACCCCACAGAATTAGAATACTAGAAAGGACATGAACCTTCTTACGATGGGATAAACTTAAACCATTTTGGTCAGGGAGTTGGTCAACCATGGTTTGCCATTTCTGTGATTAAAAAATATTTCAAATTGTGAATTTGAAGTATTTATCTGCACTGTATGTTAGCTAGCCAGCCAGCCTTTTTTAGAGGAATGATTCCATTAAATTTGTCAAATCAACTGCCAATATTGTGACATCCCATTCACACAATGCAGTTAATCCACAGCCATACATACACTGTCTGAAATCAGTTGATGATAGGATTTAGACACATTGTAAATGTAACAAGTTGGCCTACTGATATTGTATCATATAATAGCACTCTCAGCCTCCCAGAAAAACACACATTTCTACTTTTATGGTCTATTTATATTTTAGAGGCTATTTATACCGAAAAGTGCATAAAACCTTTAACTGTATAATTATATGACAGTATTTTACATTGCCATTTAATTCTTTCACAATTTTTTAGGGGGCAGGACCTAGTTTGGGAAACCCTACTGTACTGTACATGGATAAAGTGCCTTGAGAACATTTCTGAATGCGCAAATCTGGCAGCAGGCATCGCCTCAAGTGTTGGCTCATTCTTATGATTTCATTATTCAGAATCACAGCTACTATTGGTGGGTTATTTCACAAGGGGGTTGTTACCTTGGCGATAATGCTGATATTAACCCCTAGTCCACCCCCCTTCCCTCAGGTCACCATGACAACTGACAGTTGGACCAGTGTGGTTTTGGCAGTAATGAGAGAAGAGTTAGAGGAAAGGGAAGAGAGACTGCAATGGAGAAGGGGAAGCTGACTGATCTGAGGCTATGGATAGGAAAAAAGAAGAGGGGAACACTGAGAAAAGAGAAACAGAAGGTGCATAAAGAGAGAAATAGAAACAGATGCAAAAGAAGGGGTGAACAATATGATCTAGAGGTTGGTGGTAGTGTATAAATGCTTGTGGCTGTATACAGTGGAGGGATTACTCTGTGTCTGTGTGTGGGCTATCAGTTATTGCTTGAGATGAACAAAGGGATCAAATGAGCTCACACAGTAGACCACAGTGTCTGTTGAAAGAGACTATTTGTGTGTGTTTATAGCTAGTTAGTACGATATGATTGTAAGAGTCAAAACAAAAGGCGGTTGTCAGTTTTCACCAAACTGCAAATTAAGCGCAAGTCTGCAACCATGGAAACTTTTGTTATGGCATCAATACAGCCATTTTTATGGGGCCATACCTGAACTCTGAACATGAGCTGCACATATTATGGCAGCAATATAGGTTTGACCTTGTCTTTTAAGTTCCGAATTTCTGCTTTCACTATAAGGAAGACAACAGCATGTTTGTGTAAGCACACTACACACCTAACTTGATAAAAGTGCTCTTCATAAAAACCTCCATTGAACATTTTCTGCCCTAATGTGTTTCATGTAGGCGTATTCATTCTTGCTCCAGTGCCTTGGAAATAAGATCAATTGAGAAACAGCACCTACCTACTGTAGTATTACCAAGCAGTGCTTTTTCCCCCATTTATGTTGATGGTAGAGGAAGGGCTATATAGGAATGGACCGTGTCTGACCGCTCTAATCGCCACCAATCAGTTGGGAGAAAGGTTAGAGTTAGTGGTTGGTGATTAGTGTGTTTTTAGCTAAAGCACAGTTCTTCCATCCTTTCCAGCATGGCCAGATGGGCTTAACTACTTACATCCTTGGCCACTGTCAATCTCTCCTCCTCTTCTGTCTCTCTCTTCAGTACCGCCAGTAACTCTCCGCGCAGCACCCCTGGCAGCTCCCCCTCTCTGCGCCGTCGGGTGCTGGGGGGTAGTGGTGGGGGTGGAAGCAGGACCAGTGATGTGGAGGGTGGCCCGGGGGAGCGCAGTGGGGAAAGGAGAGGTTCGGACAGCCCCCTGCCCTCCGCCACCGCTTCCGCATACCCCGTCGCCTCACGCCATTTCAGCCGCAACGCCAAGGTAAGGGTGCCCCGTCTAATGCCACTCTCATTTTGTTATGTCAACAATATACCGGGGCCATATTCAGTAGGAAAAGGAGGTGGAGCGTTGCAGATAGAAATGTCATGAATAGAGCTGACGTGATTCCTTTGTCTACATGTCAGAGAGGAATTTGTGTATTTCTATACTATATTTATATTTGAATGTTCCACAACGATGTGTCCTGCTGAATACAGCCCTGCTTAGAGATAAGGACAGACATGACGACACAGCCACACAGTCAGTAGTCATTGGCCGTGTCCGAATACCCATTATTGCTTTATAAATAGTAGGCGTTTTGGGAAGGGTCGAAAAGTAACTTTTATAGTATGTGAAATGTAGTGCTTTAAATGTCAGGATGTCATACTCATTTCGGAATTTAATCTAGTAGAATTCAATGAACCCTATTGAGGAAGAGAATAGTCTTTCGAGGCCCACGTGTGTCTGACAACAGCTGATAATCAGCTGATGGGATGCACTGTGCCAAAATGTATGAATGAAGGGAATAAACGCAATTGCCATTAGATACATTATCCGTAGTATGCTGATATTTGTTGCTTACTGCGTTTGTTTTTACTAAACAGTAAGTTCGAAATAGTATGTGGTACGATTAGTACACAGTATGGAGTTTAAGTAATGGCGTCAGCATACTTCGGTTCAGCTGACGCCTAGCTAAACTCAGCTAACCGAACGAGTGTGCTCGCACACTCCCTTAAAAGACCTTAGCTGGAAAAACTAGAAAAAAGCAGCAATAGTACTGTTTGTCCATTTTGACACACCGTAGCCAGTATACATTTCCTCAAAATAGTCAGAATTACTCGAAGATAACTCAACAATCTGTCATTAATATGGACCTTTTTGCAGAGGAGACCTGTCGTGCACTTTGACATCTAGATTTTGGACACGGCCACAGTGTTAAATGGAATTGGAATTGATTGACTGTGTGCATATTGTCAATGCATGAATCATAGGCTAAAAGCCAAATGTTAAAGGCCCAGTGCCGTCAAAAACATGATTTTACTGAGTTTTATATACACTGCTCAAAAAAATAAAGGGAACACTTAAACAACACAATGTAACTCCAAGTCAATCACACTTCTGTGAAACCAAAGTGTCCACTTAGAAAGCAACACCGATTGACAATAAATTTCACATGCTGTTGTGCAAATGGAATAGACAACAGGTGGAAATTATAGGCAATTAGCCTATAGGAGTGGTTCTGCAGGTGGTGACCAGGCCACTTCTCAGTTCCTATGCTTCCTGGCTGATGTTTTGGTCACTTTGAATGCTGGCGGTGCTTTCACTCTAGTGGTAGCATGAGACGGAGTCTACAACCCACACAAGTGGCTCAGGTAGTGCAGCTCATCCAGGATGGCACATCAATGCGAGCTGTGGCAAGAAGGTTTGCTGTGTCTGTCAGCGTAGTGTCCAAAGCATGGAGGCTCTACCAGGAGACAGGCCAGTACATCAGGAGACGTGGAGGAGGCCGTAGGAGGGCAACAACCCAGCAGCAGGACCGCTACCTCCGCCTTTGTGCAAGGAGGAGCAGGAAGATCACTGCCAGAGCCCTGCAAAATGACCTCCAGCAGGCCACAAATGTGCATGTGTCTGCTCAAACAGTCAGAAACAGACTCCATGAGGGTGGTATGAGGGCCCGACGTCCACAGATGGGGGTTGTGCTTACAGCCAGACACTGTGCAGGATGTTTGGCATTTGCCAGAGAACACCAAGATTGGCAAATTCGCCACTGGCGCCCTGTGCTCTTCACAGATGAAAGCAGGTTCACACTGAGCACATGTGACAGACAAGACAGAGTCTTGTGTCAGAGTCAGCCCTCCATGTGCTCGCCAGAGGTAGCCTGACTGCCATTAGGTACCGAGATGAGATTCTCAGACCCCTTGTGAGACCATATGCTGGTGCGGTTGGCCCTGGGTTCCTCCTAATGCAAGACAATGCTAGAGCGCATGTGGCTGGAGTGTGTCAGCAGTTCCTGCAAGAGGAAGGCATTGATGCTATGGACTGACCCGCCCGTTCCCCAGACCTGAATCCAATTGAGCACATCGGGGACATCATGTCTCGCTCCATCCACCAACGCCACGTTGCACCACAGACTGTCCAGGAGTTGGCGGATGCTTTAGTCCAGGTCTGGGAGGAGATCCCTCAGGAGACCATCCGCCACCTCATCAGGAGCATGCCCAGGCGTTGTAGGGAGGTCATACAGGCACGTGGAGGCCACACACACTACTGAGCCTCATTTTGACTTGTTTTAAGGACATTACATCAAAGTTGGATCAGCCTATAGTGTGGCTTTCCACTTTAATTTTGAGTGTGACTCCAAATCCAGACCTCCATGGGTTGATAAATTTGATTTCCATTGATCATTTTTGTGTGATTTGTTGTCAGCACATTCAACTATGTAAAGAAAAAACTATTTAATAAGAATATTTCATTCATTCAGATCTAGGATGTGTTATTTTAGTGTTCCCTTTATTTTTTTGAGCAGTATATATATATATATATATATTTCCACATGAGTTTGGAAAAATATATATATATATATATTTCCACATGAGTTTGGAAAAATATTGTGAAAATGATGATGATGATGATGATGCCATTTTAGTGTAAGAGCTGTTTGAAAAGACCATCTGGCATTTCAACCTGTTTTGGTGGGATGGAGTTCCAAACCTCTAACAATAGCAGTTCGTTTTCAGTTTTTCCCTCCCCACTCCTAGACAGTCTTAGAAAAATTCTTGCTTAAGGAATTGCTTTTTGCTAAGAAGCAATTTTTGTTTGTTTTGAATCAAAATGGTTTTAAAAAAAAATCACAGTAAGGTACTTAATTTTTACACAAATTATTTAATATTAAGATAAAAACGGCTGCATCAGACCTTAACACGCAGGAAAGTCAGAGATGATAGAAACACACACCAAGCTTGATAAATGACCAGAACATCAAGGAATGCCATACAGGCCTAATAGCTAGTTTTTCCGCAGTGTCCCTTTTTAACCTATTCCCCAACTACATGAATGTCAAAATAGATAAGACTCGACATTTACTGTTTAATGATGGAGAAACCTTTTGCATGCTGTTCATCACTGATTATCTGCTGTTCTTTCTTTCCATTGCAGAAAATGCAGAGCTGGTACAATGTAAGTATACACTTCAAGGAACTGTTCATCAGTGGCTCACACTCCGGTGCACTTTATTCTGCTGATGGTAGCTCCAGTGTTTCCTGGTTGGAGTGCATAGTACAGTATGAAATGGCACCAACAGATGCCGAAAACGGTTTCTGTTAAATTGCCACCTCCCTCATTTAACCCTTTTCACTAAGCTTTGAACTTTAGGTGATTTAACTGTTCAGTCACCTTAGTGTTCTTCTCATTTACCTACTCAGCCTGTTGGTTTTACCTCAGGGACATAGTATCTGATGTAATCTCACATGCCAGATGTACAGTGGGGTCCAAAGGTATTTGGACAGTGACACATTTTTTGTTGTTGGCTCATATAATTTTGAAATGATACAATGACTATGAGGTTAAAGTGCAGACTGTCAGCAAAGTCTTGTTGGGAGTCACAAGCTTGATGTAGTCATTGCATGCTAGGAATATGGGAACAAATACTACACTTGACTACTTTAATACACATATTAGTGAACTTGTCCAAATACCTTTGGTTCTCTAAAATTGGGGGGGAGAAGAGACTATGTACAACAACTGCTGTTATTTCTAAACAGCACCTGATATGCACGAAAATACCCTCAAATTAAAGCTGACCGTCTGCACTTTAACCTCAGTCATTGTATCATTTCAAATCCAAAGTGCTGGAGTACAGAGCCAAAACAACATTGTTACTGTCCAAATACTTTTGGAACTCGATGTATATACAATATTCATACTGGTTCTGCAAGACTGGTTCTGCAAGATTATATTTGATAAAGCATAGAAGAGCAACAAAGTAATCTTTCTTTCTCTCTCAGGTTCTCAGTCCAACTTATAAACAGCGCAATGAGGATTTCCGTAAACTCTTCAAGAAGCTGCCAGACACGGAACGCCTCATAGTGGGTGAGTGACGCGCGACACTCACAAACACCTACTTTGTGCTGACACTGTGGAAGTGAAGGGCCGATGCTGTGGCTTTGTCAGCCTGACGTCTCTCCTCCAACCTCTTCCTCTCCTCCCCAGACTACTCATGTGCGCTGCAGAAAGACATTCTACTCCAGGGGAGACTCTATCTATCAGAGAACTGGCTCTGCTTCTATAGCAATATCTTCCGCTGGGAAACCACTGTAAGTTATAGACGCGCGCACACACTTTTTGTTCTTCTATCCTCGTCGGGACCTAAATTTGATTTCCAATAAAAATCCTATTTTCCCTAACCTTAAACCCAACTCCTAAGCCTAAACCTTACCCTAATTGTAACTCTAAACCTAACATCTGAGCTTTAAATAGCCTTAATCCTGTGTGTGTGTGTGTGGGCCTAAAAATCCCCCAAAGTACCTTGTTTTACTATCCTTGTGGGGACTTTGGGAGATTTTAGGTCCCCACAAGGATAGAAGAACCAACCCTCCACACACACACACACAGACGCACACTAACCCTCCTGTTCTGTTCAGATTACAATCCTGCTGAAAGATGTGACCACTCTGACCAAGGAGAAGACTGCCAAGGTCATCCCCAACGCCATTCAGATCAGCACCGACCACGACAAGGTGAGCCAAGGGGCTCGATATTCAGTCACACAGCCTACTATGACGGTTCAGAGTAGTGGAAGAACAGTAGTTAACAGGTGCATCAATGATATGTAAAGAAAAAGGAAACTAACTTTTATTATAGGTTCTTGTAGACAGTATACGTATTGTTTAGCTCAGTGATTGTCAACTGGGGGGAGGGTCGCGAGAGGTT
This sequence comes from Oncorhynchus tshawytscha, assembly GCF_018296145.1. Classification (NCBI taxonomy): domain Eukaryota; kingdom Metazoa; phylum Chordata; class Actinopteri; order Salmoniformes; family Salmonidae; genus Oncorhynchus; species Oncorhynchus tshawytscha. The sequence goes on along the minus strand of NC_056451.1, from coordinate 9,550,209 downwards.
TATTTGGAAAGGATACCGCTGCAGCACTTACTGCTGCTGACTTTACACGCGCAGTGTGTCCGCAGTGGTGAAATGGCTAGCTACGTTCGGATTCGGAGGGTTTTCGCCCTGCGCTCACTCGCTGACCAATCCAATAACGTTCTCACCCCCCCTCCCACACACACACTGATCCAATGAAATGACAGATTGTTATTTTGTTTAAATGTGACACGTCCACTTAGATAATACAGATCTTTTTGACAGCTAGCTTGATTGACGGCTAACTATGCAGGTGTGTTCTGCAGGCCTTGCACATGTGCATAGTTAACTGTCATTTAACTCATGTCGGCTAGCCATCAGAGTAAAATCATGGACAAGTTTTTAAAACGTGCAGCTCCATCTTCATCCATTGCTGCATCCCATATGAACACCAAGGCAGACAACCCGGTCCCTGTCAAGAAGAGAAAAAACCTCCCCCATCAAATATGGTTTTACATATAAGACAGGCAGGGTGAGTGTGGACCGCAGTGCGTCCTATGCAACGAGCTGTTAGCTAATGAGAGCATGAAACCCTTCCAAAATGAAATGGGATCTGGACACCAAGCATCCAAGACAAAGATAAGACGGCTGACTTAAAAACAAAAAAAGAAGGAAATGTCAATATCTGGAGTCCTCACAAGATTAATTGAAGAACCTATGCACGGTACAAGAAAGGGCACTTCGCATCATTCCTTGAGGCCCAGCGCATTGCTAAGTGCAAAGAATCCCACACCAGCGCAGAGGATCTCATACTCCCTTCTGCGATTGATATGTGCACTGAAATCTTGGGAGAGTTTGCCGCCAACCAACTTGAAAACCACATCCCTATCCAATGACAGGAGAAATCAGGACATGTCTGAGGGCATAATACGGCAGACATCCAAATGGCCATTACGCCCTGTAGCTTGATGAATCTACAGATTTGGCTCAACATGCAATTCTAATGGTCTATGTCAGACACGCCTGGGATAATAACTTTTAGGAGCAGTTCCTTTTAAGTGCTGATTGGCCCACCACCAACACTGCAAAGCCTGTCTTTAACACAATGGATATGCACTTGGGCTCCGTGGGACTGGCCTGGGATGGGTGCGTCGCTGTGACCACTGATGGGGAAGCTGCTATGTCGGGAAAGCACTCCGGGGTAGCAAAGTGGATCCTGGAGAGAGCACAGAGTGTGACGTGGAACCACTGCTTCCTACATAGGGAGGCGTTGGCAGCGAAGGACATGGTGCCTGAGCTCCACGCCACTCTCCAGGATGTGATCAAGCGTGTCAACTATATCAAAAAGAGTTCTAGGAGAAGCAGGTGTTTCAGGCCTTCTGCAGGGATATGGGGAGGGAGCACCATCGGGTGCTTTATCATGCAGAGGTTCACTGGCTTTCCAGGTGTAAGGTGTTGGGTCGCTTTTATGAGCTTCGAGCAGAGATTTCTGCGTTTCTTTTGGTAAACAAGTCCCCTCTGCCCAAACTTTCCGATTGTGAGGAAACGCTTGCGCAGGTTGGATATTTTTTATCTGGATATTCTCAATGTATCAATGCAAGGGAGGAGACACAATCAATTTGTACAGGGGGACGAAGTGGAAGCCTTCAAGATTAAGCTTGCCGTTTGGGCAAATCATGTTTCTAACGGGAGGGATGAACATGTTTCCCAATGCTGATTTCAAGATTCAGAATCCGATCAACAAACCGCACGGCGACACACCGTTAAATAGCATCTTGTCAAGCTGCAGGGAAAGTTTTGCGACAACTTCCCGGAGGAGAACAGGAGACAAGATGACTGGATACAGGGACCCCTATCAAGTGGAGATGGGAAACATCACGTTGCCAAGCAACGGAGATGCCAGCTGGTGGAGCTGTCATTTGATCGTGGACTGAGCGTGCGCTTCCCAGAAATGACAGTTCTGGTGAGCGTAATGGTAGAGTATCCTGCTCTCACTTGTCATGCAATCAGAATCAAGGTACCGATCAGTCTGAAAGTGGCTTCTCTGCAATGGCAGTGCTGAAAACAAACTAAAATCAGAAAAAAACTGGACAGCCAGCATGACCTCCGAGTTGCCTTGTCAACCATCACCCCAGATTTCAATAATAAATTAACTTATCAAACTAAAGAAACACCCCCAGCTTTCCCACTGATAGGCCACACACACACACACACACACACACACACACACACACACACACAATAAATAAACAGGTTAATTACTTATTGTTCACTATGTTAATTATTATTGTTAATTCATTCTGATTTTCATATTACATTTTAGTGATCTGGTTAAAAATGTACACCTTTAAAAAATTAAAGTCAAGGTTGTGTAACTATTGACATTGTAATTGATAATTAAGAATTCCTAATGATGGTGTTTTTTTTCTATTTTAAACACTGGTATGTGTTACTTTTCATTGACATCAAAACCAGTACAATAATGTTATGTTCTGAGTCTGATCATTTATTACACCCCATTCCTGAATTGGTGGTCTAAAATTAAATGGCTTATTTTCTTCAATTGGTAAATGTTTTCTCAGTTAATATGGCTGTGTGTACTTCCTTTTAATACCACAATTGAGAGAGTCTATTTAGCAAGTGAAACCTGCCCAAAAAGGCAGCTACAATACAACATTACAAAATGTAATGATCAACATTCCATAATATTGGGTCGCGACTTAATTGTCATATTTGGGTCCCAAGGCAAAAACAGTTGAGAACCACTGGTTTAGATGCTTCCAATGCTTGACTGACAAACAACTTCTTTTTTATCATGGCAAAATTAACTATTTGTCATTGTTTTTGACAAGCCACATCAATAGCAATGACCACTAGCCATCATTCCATCGTTCACTGTATTTGTTTTCCTCTTTGCTTGCTCTCTTTCTCTCTCTCTCTCTGTCGTTTCATCCAGCACTTCTTCACGTCTTTCGGGGCGAGGGATCGCAGCTACATGATGATGTTCAGACTGTGGCAGAACGCACTGATGGACAAGGTACCCACCTCCTCTTCCTCCTCCCACCTCCAGCTCTCTCACACCTGCCAGTGTGACATTAACTGGGCATATATATCACCGTGCCGGAACAAAGGCACTTCCAAATACTGAGAGGGGGGGCAAACAATATTATTTATGTCGTTTATTGGATAATAGAACTATTCAGTGATGAAATATAACATAATGCAACGGGACCCAAAATGCATAAAACACTGACCAAAACTATCGGTTACTGAATGATTGAATTATTGATTGGTGTTTTAATGTCCTACAAGAGGAAAATCCAAGAAGTTATTGAGACGGTTAATGTCTGTTTCCCCTCAGCCTCTTTCCCCAAAGGAGCTGTGGCACATCGTCCATCAGTGTTACGGCACTGAGCTGGGCCTCACCAGTGAAGACGATGACTATGTCTCCCCCACTGACGAGCACATTAACGGTCTACTGTGAGTGTACATGTTCGCTGTGTGTGGGAAAAAGTCTGAAGTGTGTGTGCGTGCGACCATTTAGTTTGGCGTTGTCCATTAAATTAGAACTCTCGTCCGTTAACTTTGATGTCTCTGGATTATCGATCCCTTCAATTAAAACCCACTACTGGGATTGTGAATTGTTAGGACCATGCCCCAGGACTACCTGACATGATGACTCCTTGCTGTCCCCAGTCCATCTGACCGTGCTGCTGCTCCAGTTTCAACTGTTCTGCCTTACTATTATACGACCATGCTGGTCATTTATGAACATTTGAACATCTTGGCCATGTTCTGTTATAATCTCCACCCAGCACAGCCAGAAGAGGACTGGCCACCCCACATAGCCTGGTTCCTTTCTAGGTTTCTTCCTAGGTTTTGGCCTTTCTAGGGAGTTTTTCCTAGCCACCGTGCTTCTACACCTGCATTGCTTGCTGTTGGGGGTTTTAGGCTGGGTTTCTGTACAGCACTTTGAGATATCAGCTGATGTACGAAGGGCTATATAATTAAATTTGATTTGATTAATCATGCTGTTTCTTTCTCCTTTTTCTCCTCTGTCTTCCCGTCCTTCATTCTCTCTCTCGTTTTTGCCCTCTTTCCCCCGTACTGCCCTTTTTCTGTCCCCTTCATCTCTCTCTGTCTCTCTTTTCTTTCTCTTTGTGTATCGTTCAACCTCTCCTTCCATCCCCCCACCACATCTCAGGCCAGTGGAAGAGTCAGTCTCTGTCTCTGACCTGTTGGACCTCAGCTCCTTGGGGGCCATAGCTTCTCTGGGCAGCTCACCCTCCTCCATGGCAGCCTTGTTCCCCAGTGGCCCCCTCCTAGTCAGCGGTGGTCTGGGCTCCTCTCCTCCCTCCTCATCCACCTGTCTGCCCGTAGACATCCCCGGCAGCCCCTCCCTTGACCCCCCAGACCCCAGCCCGCCCAGCTCCCAGAGCTCCCTGCCCTCCACCACACACACCGCCTCCTTGTCCGCCCCCGCCTCGGCTGCTGCCTCTTTCGTGAGTTTTATTTGATTTCATGCCAGGGAACTACAGGGTCATATTCATTAGGGTAAAATGTTTCAAAACTTTGTCTTAAGTGAATATGACCCAGGGCATCGGGGGGGATAGTTCCGTGGTTTATCTTGATAGGATACATATACCCCAGTAGATCAGAGTCGCTTGTTGGCTCTAAACGGCCATCCGGATGTAATGTTAATGCTGTGTTCCAAATGGCACCCTCTTCCCTATATAGTGTACTACAGGGAATAGGGTGCTATGGCCCTGGTCAAAAGTAGTGCACTATATAGGGAATAGGGTGTTATTTGGGACGTGGCCCATGCTGTGCCTAAAAGAGCCAGTGTTGTTGTCTGACCAGGGCAGAGTAGAGAGGCTTTGAGGTCGTACTAGTCCTCCAAGGCTCCTCAGTTATGTGAGGATGTTGGGATTGCTGTGTTAGTGTGTGTTTCTGCCATAATGACCTCACGGTGTGTGGTAACTAACTACCCCTTTCTCTCCCCTCGCATGCCATTTCCTAGTATGTGGAGGAGGACGGGGACTTCCTGTTGGAATCTGCCAATCACATGATGCCCCAATCTGCCACCAGCCTGGGAAACCTCTCCTCATTGGACCAGCTCACCAACGACGACGAGCTGCCCACTGACCCCAGCAACTCCTCAGACACACAGGAAGAGGGTGAGTTCCTGGAGCCCACAGGAGAGTAGTTTCATGGAAAAACATTTACGTTTAGGCAAACATAAAAAATACATTTTAATCTGATGCAGACGTGGGAGATTTGAGAGGGAAAAATGGGATTGTAGACACTTCACAAAGGTGAAATTCTAATAGTCCGTAGGGTGGTTCTCTCCTTGTCTCCTTTCCTTCCTTCCCACTAATCTGAAAGAAGGTGACAGGTGAAAGCGATTGGTTTCCACTCTGCTGCTTTTAGCTATCCTTTTTTCTCAGATTAGTGTAGATGCAGAAGAGAACGCCAGTTGAAGCTACTGCAAATACTCCCTTCCTGTTGATACCATAATAGTAGTCTAGTAGGACCTACAATACTGTAGTCATGGACTCTCCTGAGAACAGACTGTTACTTGCTGCATTAAAGGCAAAACTCAAGAGAAACTCGAGACGTCAGCATTCACTTAGCAGATGACAGAGTACTAGGAGCAGAAAAACAATATATAGTGACTGATTTGACAAGTGCAACGTTCACGTTACAGAAGTCTGAACTGTGTTCGCAACCACAATGTATTTACTTTGAGGCCTGTAAAGTGGGGAGTCTTTTACAGTTCTCTTCTGCTCAAACAGAACTGTGTTAAACTGTGTCTCTCGTCAACAAAAAAGGACATTATCCTCCCCATTATCGCTGAAAGTTTTTATATTTAATTGACTTGAAAAGCCATTTCATCTGACACTGGAATTGAAGTTGATTGGCAATCCAGCTTATCTAGGCCCCGTTTGTCAATGCAGTTGCAACAAATCCTGGGAGGGGGGGGTATAACATTTAAAAAATCTATCATAGAAATTCTGATGATTAGACTTGATCTCACCTGTGGTATGTCTACTATAGTTGTGACGACTGTGTAACTCTGTCCCCGTCCAGACGAGGTGGAGTCGTTCTGTGCGGACCTGGCTGGCCGGCTGCACATCAACATGGTGGTGCGCATGAGCGTGGACAAGCTGCATGACCTGCTCTTCTCCGCAGACACACACTTCATCCAGCATCTCTTCTCCCAACGGCACTTCACAGGTCCGTACAGCGCAAACGTGTACACACTCGCACACCTGTTCTTCACATACACATTCATATTGTTTCATATTTTAATTTATTTGGATTTCATGTAATGTGACATACACAAAATAGTCAAAATTGGTGAAGTGAAATTTAAAAAAATAATTTGTTTCCAAAAATGCAAATGAATTCTAAACGGAAAAGTGGCGCGTGCATATTAATTCACCCCCTTTTCTATGAAGCCCCTAAATAAGATCTGGTGCAACCAATTACCTTCAGAAGTCACATAATTTGTCAAATAAAGTCCACCTGTGTGCAATCTAAGTCACATGATGTGTCACATGATCTCAGTATATTTACACCTGTTCTGAAAGGGCCCAGATTCTGCAACACCACTAAGCAAGGGGTGGCAGCATAAAGACCAAGGAGTTCTCCAAATAGGTCAGGGTCATAGTTGTGGAGAAGTACAGATCAGGGTTGGGTTATAAAAAAATATCAGAAACTTTGAACATCCCACGGAGCACCATTAAATCTATTATTAATCAATGGAAAGAATATGGCACCACAGCAAACCTCACCAAAACTTACGGACCAGGCAAGGAGGGCATTAATCAGAGAGGCAATGAAGAGCCCAAAGATGACCCTGAAGGAGCTGTCAATAGGACCACTTTAAGCCAACACCTCATCACCCCGAGAACACCCTCCTCACAGTGAAGCATGGTGGTGGCAGCATCATGCTATGGGGATGTTTTTCATCGGCAGGGACTGGAAAACTGGTCAGAATTGAAGGAATGATGGATGGCGCTAAATACAGGTAAATTCTTGAGGGAAACCCGTTTGTATTCCAGAGATTTGAGACTGGGACGGGGGTTCACCTTCCAGCAGGACAATGACCCTAAGCATACTGCTAAAGAAACACTGGTGGTTTACGGGGAAACATTTAAATGTCTTGGAATGGCCTAGTCAAAGCCCAGACGTCAATCCAATTGAGAATCTGTGGGATGATTTAAAGATTGCTGTACACCAGCAGAACCCATCCAACTTGAAGGAGCTGGAGCAGTTTTGATTTGAAGAATGGGCAAAAATCCCAGTGGCTAGATGTACCAAGGTTATAGAGGCATACCCCAAGAGACTTGATGCTGCAATTGCAGTATTGACTTTGGGGGGGTGAATAGTTATGCTCAGGTTTTCTATTTTTATTATTATTTTTATCGTGAAACAAACAAATATTTGACATCTTCAAAGTGGTAGGCATGGTGTTAATGGTGTTTAATGGTGTAAATCCAATGATACAAACCCTCAATCTATTTTAATTCCAGGTTGTAATGCAACAAAATAGGAAAAATGCCACGGGGGTGAATACTTTCGCAAGCCACTGTACATACGCGGAGACACACACACTCTTTGTTGATCTTACACACGGTTGGCATTGGCAACGTTTTTGTTCCTCTTGATCCCTCTCCCTTTCTGCTCATTCTGTTTTCATTCCCTTTCCAAATATCTCCTTACATTTTTTAAGTAGAAACGTTGTTCCTAGATTACATTCCTGTACACACAACTGTTTCCCAGTACTAGTGATAGTCTGCCTAGAAACATGGATAGGTTACAACACGATAGGATGCTAAATGCTTAGTTCATTCCATGTGACTGATCAGCCCTTCCTAAAGTCCACTCCTCCAGGGCTTGTACAGTAAGCTTTAGGGCTGCGTCCAAGATGGCACCCTATTCCGTATATAGTGCATTTCCTTTGACCAGGGCCCTTGTCAAACGTGGTGCTCTATTTAGGGAATGCCACCCGACCGACTATCTCCTGATACACTGGTGCTCATCTGTAGGACGTCTCTGCTGCTCCACGCAGTATGGCTGTCGTCATGTACGGGGATGGAATGATTGTTATTATCCTCCTAGTGCTTAGACTGGAGCTGTCCCAAATAATGGCATCCTGGCCTATTCCCTACATGAATAATAGGGTGCCATTTGGGATGCGGTCAGGGTCTCCCCCCTCCGCCCCCTTCCTTCCCCTCTCCTCAGACATAGGCCAGTGTGTTGTAGCGCTAATAAGCAGTCCACTGTGTTTGTTTACGCTGTGTTAACCTTCCTCCATCTGTCTCTCTCGCTCTCTTTTCTTTTCTTCAACACCTGATATGTATGCTATTGTCTGTTTTGAGAGAAGCAGTACAGGGCTCTGCATATTCGTTGTTCTTAGCACAGTTCCCTAAAGTTGTCGTTTATTAGATGCTGCCATAGAGGCGTGGAGTTGGTTGGTTGGTGGCCTCCCTGGTTTGTGCCCCTGCCAGCTTTTTAGGACATTGTGTGGCTTTAATTAGTGCATTTCCCTCTGTGAAGCGGTGCTGTGTCCCTCTCCCTTTTCTCCCTCTGTCTTCCTCTCATTCTGTCCTCTCACTACTCCTTTCACTCGATTTCTCTCACTTACTTTCTCTCTCTCTCCCTCACACACACTCACTCCCTCCCTCATTCTTTTCCTTGTCCTCTCTCTCTGTCCCCCTCAGACCTGTCAGTTCGCGAGTGGCAGCAGGACAGCTGCACTGGGAACACCAACCGGATCCTGAGTTACACCATCGCCATCAACAACCCCCTGGGCCCCAAGACCGCCCCCGTAGTGGAAACTCAGGTCAGTCAGTCAGCACGTTAGATTTTACAGTTTAAAAAAACATTTGGTCAACATTAGTGGTAGCTGGTGTCACGTTAAATCAGACGACTGGCTCATTGTAATGAATGGAACCGGATCAAACATATAGATTTGATGTGTTTGATAGGGTTCCATTCATTTAATTCCAGCCATTACAATGAGCCTGTCCTCCGATTTCTAAAGCGACACCAGCCTCCATTGTCCTCCCATGTTCTGGTTTGAATATCCGGTTCACACAACAACAACAAGACAAAATCTAGGTCACGGCACGGAGACGTTGGAGTTGGGAGTCTCCACTGAGTTGGAGAACAAGACTTGACTCGCCTTCTGAGGATCGAGACACACCCCCGTAGATCATTCGCTAACGCTGACACCTTTCTTTCCCTCGCTCCATCCAGACGCTGTTTAAGAACAGTGCCCCGGGCGAGTGTTACGTGGTGGACTCGGAGGTGATTACCTCGGGCATCCCCTACCAGGACTACTTCTACACCGTGCACCGCTACTGCCTCACCGCCATCAACAAAAACAAGAGCAGACTCCGGTATATACCTACTTTCACCACCCAGCACACTGAAGAAGGCCTTTTGACTAATAGTTTGTATATGAGTCACCTGTGCAGATCAAATGGCAATAGGAACATTTAGTTGTTTGAAACAACTTTTTTTTGTGTGCCTACTAAATGTTGTATGTACCAGGTGAACTCACTGCCTTAGAAACCGTGAGCTTATGTTCTTACGTCACATAAAATACACCCGATATGGATGAAGTGTCCTTTTTAAACTGTTCTAAGAGGTGCAAGTTTTACTCAAAATCGGATTTATTGGCCACATACACATATTTAGCAGATTGCTATTGAGGGCGTAGCGAAATGCTAGAAGCAGAACTGCCAGGTCTGTCGGCGCCATCACACGAGTGGCGGATCGGTGTTCATTATGATACGTTTCTAGCTTCTGTCGTTGGTGAACCGTGTGATCCCTTTAGAGATGTCATAATACTGTTATATAATACGTTCTATTTAATTCTGTTGGGGATCCCAGGTATGTGCAGTACCGTGCATTATGTCTAGTGATGCAGAGTGCTTCAGGGTTGGCTTACTGGTTACAGTGTGATGGACTCTGAGTTGTGGCTGCTTGTGTGTCTGCAGGGTGTCGTCAGATATCTGCTACAAGAAGCAGCCGTGGAGCCTGGTGAAGGCGCTCATCGAGAAGAACACCTGGAGTGGCATCGAGGAGTACTACAGACACATGGGTGAGACTGACTTACATTGTAGTCTTATTCTCCTACTCGGGATAAAGTAGTGTCTGTGTTCTTATTGGTTACCTCTTTCTGGTTATGTCTCTGTCTCTCTGTCTCTCTCCCTCTCTCTGTCTCTCTCCCTCTCTCTCTCTCTCTGTCTCTCTCTGTCTCTGTCTCTCTCTGTCTCTCTCTGTCTCTCTGTCTGTCTCTCTCTGTCTCTCTGTCTCTCTGTCTCTCCCCCTCTGTCTCTCTGTCTCTCCCCCTCTGTCTCTCTGTCTCTCCCCCTCTGTCTGTCTCTCCCCCTCTGTCTGTCTCTCCCTGTCTGTCTCTCCCCTCTGTCTCTCTCTCCCCCCTCTGTCTCTCTCTCCCCCTCTGTCTGTCTGTCTCTCCCCCCTCTGTCTGTCTCTCTCTCCCCCTCTGTCTGTCTCTCTCTCCCCCTCTGTCTGTCTCTCTCCCCCCTCTGTCTGTCTCTCTCTCCCCCTCCCCCCTGTCTCCCTCCCCCTCTCCCCCTCTGTCCCCCCTCTCTGTCTCTCCCCTCTCTGTCTCTCTCTCCCCCTCTCTGTCTCTCTCTCCCCCTCTCTGTCTCTCTCTCCCCCTCTCTGTCTCTCTCTCCCCCTCTCTGTCTCTCTCTCCCCCTCTCTGTCTCTCTCTGTCCCTCTCTGTCTCTCTCTGTCCCTCTCTGTCTCTCTCTGTCTCTCTCTGTCTCTCTCTCCCTCTCTCTGTCTCTCTCTCCCCCTCTCTGTCTCTCTCTCCCCCTCTCTGTCTCTCTCTCCCCCTCTCTGTCTCTCTCTCCCCCTCTCTGTCTCTCTCTCCCCCTCTCTGTCTCTCTCTGTCTCTCTCTCCCCCTCTCTGTCTCTCTCTCCCCCCTCTCTGTCTCTCTCTCCCCCTCTCTGTCTCTCTCTCCCCCTCTCTGTCTCTCTCTCCCCCTCTCTGTCTCTCTCTCCCCCTCTCTGTCTCTCTCTCCCCCTCTCTGTCTCTCTCTCCCCCTCTCTGTCTCTCTCTCCCCCTCTCTGTCTCTCTCTCCCCCTCTCTGTCTCTCTCTCCCCCTCTCTGTCTCTCTCTGTCTCTCTCTGTCTCTCTCTGTCTCTCTCTCCCCCTCTCTGTCTCTCTCTCCCCCTCTCTGTCTCTCTCTCCCCCTCTCTGTCTCTCTCTCCCCCTCTCTGTCTCTCTCTCCCCCTCTCTGTCTCTCTCTCCCCCTCTCTGTCTCTCTCTCCCCCTCTCTCCCCCTCTCTGTCTCTCTCTGTCTGTCTCTGTCTCTCTCTGTCTGTCTCTCTCTCCCCCCTCTCTGTCGCTGTCTCTCTCTGTCTGTCTCTCTCTCTCCCCCTCTCTGTCGCTGTCTCTCTCTCCCTCCCTCCCTATCAGAGAGTGAGGTGTGTAAGCTGGAGACCCTGCTCCAGTCTGAGGTGTCAGTGGTGACCTCTGGGGATGTGGTGGGGGCAGACTCTGCCAAGACACCCCCGGCCCTGCGGCGACGCAAACGCACCTGCTCCCGGCGCCTGGCGGACCGGGAAAGAGAGGGAGGTGGCGCGGGAGGTGGAGAGCGCGGGGACCGAGGAATAGGAGAGGAGCGGAGAGAGGCGGGTGAGTCAACAGGGTCGTGGTGGCGTCAGGAGATGCATCAGTTAATATTCTTCTGTTTGACACCTGATAAATAAGACCCATATAAAAGATTGTCAAGCAGAGTTCAACGATTACCTCAAATGTGTCAATCAAACTTATTTGTCTCCAGGTTTCTGATGATTCATACAGCTAAATGTCAGATGCCACTGGTGTTCCTCTTTGCTTTATACACTGACATCTGCTGGTGTGATTTTGGAACTGCATACAGGCTCTTCTGGCAGGAAGTAATGCGTTTCTCCCTTTGACCAGGTGGTCAGTACAAGCACGGAGAGGGGTCGCGTGGCGGAGGCAACGGCATCTCTACCATACTGCTCATAGTCAGCTTCATGTGAGTTCTGACCTCTCGGCGTGTGTGAAAAGAAACACTGATCGTTTCCCCTAAGGGAATTATCAATGGCCTAATCTTGTCCGTCCAGCGTATGAGCTTTAGGATGAATCCATACTTGAGATACGTTTCACACAATCCTCCTATTGACATCAATACATAACCTACACTAAACTCAAGTTGGGATTGGACCTTTTGTGAGTGAATGTGAAAGTGTTTTTGTGGACTTCTCATCCCTGTAGCATTACTGTAATCACCACAGTATGTGACAAATGAGTCTGAATGCTTGTTTCTTTGTTTCTGTAGTCAATGTCGTCAGTGTTTTGAGGGGGGGGTTTCAATGAAAATTAATATCTCCTCTGCTTACTGACGGCCTCCCACTGTCTCTCTCTCTCTATCGCTTCATGTACATAGGATCTGTGTCAGGTACAGTATAATAAGAGACTGGGTGTCACATCGTCAATGTCTCGTTGAATGACTGTTCGGCGTTGTGGCGTCTGCGCTGTCATTTGATGGTCTAGTATGCTCTGTTGTCCAAAAACATTTTGTGCTGTGTTACAGTTTGAGGTGCGCAACCACTTTTCCATTCCTCCTCGAGTTCTCATATTCCCTTTATTCATAACACAGTCTCGCTCCTTCCGTTTTTGGCCCATACTAACGTCAATACATTTACTCTTTCTCTCTCGTTCCATGCTGTTTTGCCCTATCACCTCTCTTCTCTCTCTCCTCTAGTCTGGTGGTGTTGGTGGCCCTCAACATGCTCTTGTTTTACAAGCTGTGTTCTCTGGAGAGAGCTGCACACACACTGGAGACGTGGCACTCCTTCTCTCTGTCTGACAGGTAACCAAACCAGGATACATCTTTATATTATAGCCATTACTACTTACCCATCAGAGGACACTGTCCTGTTGTCCTTTTTTTTCTTTTTTTACCCCCCTTTTTCTCCCCAATTTCGTGGTACCCAATTGTTAGTAGTTACTATCTTGCCTCATCGCTACAACTCCCATACGGGCTCGGGAGAGACGAAGATCGAAAGCCATGTGTCGTGTCTTTGGCTATGCCGGATTAAGTGATGTGACGTGCAATTCTATAAAATAATTTCTCCGTAATTAATATCACCTGATTGAACTAATCATGTAAATGTAATTAACTAGAGTCGGGCACCACAAAATAATATTTTTGAGCTGTTATCTTCCGAATAAACTCTTAGACCTTGTAATATTTTACATCAATAGCAGTCAACATTAATCCTCACCTTAATTCAGTCTCATCTGAAAGTTGTAAATTCTTGGTTATCTGCACGAATCCTGGCTTGAATCAGCGATACAAAATTGGGTTTAATTATTTATTTACTAAATACCTAACTAATCACAAAGAATTACACATACACATAATTAAATCATAACTTGATTACAAATTACGTCATAAAGAAAAACGTCCCTAGCGGGCAGAACAGATATGACAGCTTGTTACACAAAAGAAAAGGTGCTGGGTTTGAGTGAAAGAGCGGGAAGACTGAGGAACAAAGGGAAGAAGCTGTGCTATCGTAAATACAGTATCTTATGCATTCTAAATTACCGGCCATTTGGAAAAGGAAAATGCAATAAATATTTACTCTGAGCTGCGCTTCGGTAGGTTGGTGTTAGATGGAAGGCCGTGTTGCCAAACCGAGTCCTTTGAAGAATGTCTCTGGATGTCAATTGCATACGTTGTAGTAACGTTGTTGGGTGATAGACGGGATATTCTGTCTGTTCCTTCCTAACCCTTGTTTGCATCTGCTGTTGCTAACTCAACAGCTAGGAGGTATCACTTCTGTAGTGAATAAGAGTTCAAAGTTCATACCATTCGCTACCAAGCTAACGCTGATGTTGGCTTCGTTCTGTAGTTATTATCTGAACCATTCTGACATCGGACCGTCGTCCTCACATCCTCGGAACTAAGCTAAAATCACATTTCATCCCATCACGAATAATTTCATATTCAAACATTTAAATTGAACAACAATTCCATGTGAATCCGATAACTCTGTGTAGACTTTCCACTGTAGAGTTTATGTCATCTGATCATTGATGAGAATGTCTCAGATGACAACCGAACTGACATCATATTCATTAAGTACCACCGCATATGTTCCATTGGTCGGATTACCAGAATATAGTTAATTTCCCCCCACATACTGATGTTCCCAGAATCTCTGTTAACCAAGGGTTTTGCAAATGTAACCTCAGTAGGGTAGAGAGAGGAGAAAGGGGGGAAGAAGTATTTATGACTGTCATAAACCTACCCCCCAGGCCAACGTCATGACACATGCGTCCTCCAAAACACAACCCACCAAGCCGCACTGCTTCTTAACACAGCGCACATCCATCCCGGAAGCCAGCCGCACCAATGTGTCGGGGGAAGCACCTGGCGACCTGGTTAGCGTGCACTGTGCCCGGCCCGCCACAGGAGTCGCTAGTGTGCGATTAGACAAGGATATCCCTTCCGGCCAAACCCTCCCTAACCCGGACGACGCTAGGCCAATTGTGCGTCGTCCCATGGAACTCCCGGTCGCGCCTTCGACCACCTTCGACCACTGCGCCACCCAGGAGGCTTCCTGTTCTCCATTTGATTGAAAACTAGATTTAAACTAGAACCGAATGCACCTCTGATTCCCACTGTTCTGTTTTGTTCTATGATTTGTTCTCTTCCGTTGCTCAAGAACAAACCAGCACCAGCATTGGATATTACTTACTACCAAAGATGCATTTTTAGCATGTGAACTAACTGTTCTTCTCTCTCTCCTGTCTCTCCATCCAGTCCTCTACCCCAGTCGGCAGGAGAGTGGGCCCAGGTGTTGCAGCTTCAGAGACAGTTCCACCAGGCCCAGCTGGGCAAATGGCAACAGATCCTCCAATCCTCAGTCACTCTGCTAGACCAGGTGTGTGTATGTGTCCAAGCATGTGCACGCATCATTTACGAAGCGTTCCCTAAGGCTTACAAACGGCTTCACTGTTAGTCATCATGGCTGTCGTAATGACATTAGCCTCCTCCTCTGTCCTCTCTCTCAGATGAAACAGTCGTTGGAAAAGCTCCACCGAGGCGTCGTCACTCCAGAAGTCCAGCAGGATCCCCCCTCGAACCCCACTTCAGAGTCTCTCACTGAGCACTGATCCTCCCTCCCTCCACCCTCCAACCTCAAGCCCTCAAGTGGGTACGAATGGACCACGGGGGGCGAGAACCGAGGTGGCCAGAGGGGAGGGTCCAGCTGGGCCAATAAGGGAGAGTGACACTCTCTCTCACCCGATCCCAAGCTCCGCTCCTGCTTCTCTACTCAAAACAGACAGGGAGTGATGTGGGTTGGGGGGGGGTCCCACGCCTCAGTCTGAGCAACCTGCAATGAGGTGGGTGGTGATTGACCTTTGGGGTACTACACTACCCATAACTCCCCACACCTCAGTCTGAGTAACCTGCAATGGCAAAGTCCCACCTTCTCTCACGCCCAGACAGACTGGGAATGTCTTCAGGACTACAGAAATAACATAGCACGGTGAGCCAACCATATCTCCCACAGTCAGGGCAAAAGGCTGGCCAGTTTGTATAGTACCATCTGCTCCTCACATGCAACCAACCATGCTGCTCACCTTGAACCATATCCCCTGCCTGAGAATCCAAGAGACATTTTCAAAAGAAAACGGACGATCTACTGCATTTCAACATGTGCAGCCCTGCTGCTGCGTTTCAAATGGACAGACTCCGGTCCAGCGCATTTCATAACGGACTGACTTGACTTGGACCGACTGCATTTCTCAAAATGGGCCAACCCAGATTTAACTTTGCTTTTCAATATGGATGGACTCTGACATTTGGGAAATTGGGAGCTTTCCCAGCCCTGATAAACAGCTATGGCTCTGTTCCCAGCTGAAGCCAGCCTAGGGGACTTATGTGCCTCGGTGTGAGGGATCCGCTCAGCTAAGTCCCCCTTGAGCCTCTGGAAATGAGGGACACATGACGAGGGAGGGGAAAGCTCTGATGGATTACAGAAAGTCTCCTGTTTCTAACACTTTTTTTTTTTGTTCTCTCGCTCTCTCATTCTCTCTCGCTCTCTCATTCTCTCTCTCGCTCTCTCATTCTCTCTCTCGCTCTCTCATTCTCTCTCTCGCTCTCTCATTCTCTCTCTCGCTCGCTCATTCTCTCTCTCGCTCTCTCATTCTCTCTCTCGCTCGCTCATTCTCTCTCTCGCTCGCTCATTCTCTCTCTCGCTCTCTCATTCTCTCTCTCGCTCGCTCATTCTCTCTCTCGCTCTCTCATTCTCGCTCTCCATCTGGGATCAGCAGCTTCCATCTTAGACTTGATCTGCTATTGGAGAATCATTTCCAAACAATACTTTATTTTTTATTTTTAGATGTTAATAATCCAAAAAGACTCAAGTCTTCTACTAGCTCGTTTTATCGTCAGCTGTCTTTTTGAGGGTGACTGGGTTGTTTCGAGAATTGCGAGCGAGCAAATGATGAGTGTGCGCGCCAGACCGTTCCAGTATTTATTTAGCACGACTTTGATTTCGAAAAGTCCTGTCCCGCTCTCAACACGAGTGATTTCTTTTTCCCCCTATATGTTCTGTGTTAATGCTTCAGCGCGGACCAAGGAAGAGCTATTAAGTTAATCTTTTATATTTACTGGTCATAGCAATAAGGATATTTGGTGATTTTTATACTACTTTTGAATGTGTAAAAAGTAGTATATCACTAAAGTGTGTTTTTAGGGCAAAATGAGACAAGCAAGCAAAGATCTGGAGTTGGACAAGAAGACGAAGATATATGTGTATTAGAAAGGAGTGTCCTCAACGTCACATTGTCACTGTTACATTTGGTATTATTAAGATGAGTATGATTGAGTTTGTTTTTGTCTGATACTTTTTTTTTCTTTTTTCTTGCACTTGGTCAACTTCTGATTGTGTTATTGGATTGGACTTGAAGTGTTTCAGGGTTACTGACTGTACTCTGTAGACCCAGGCGCTGCGTACCAAATAGCACCCCATTCCCTTTATAGTGTAGTGCACTACATAGGAAATAATGTGCCCTTTGGGACGCAGACTTTGTAGACCAGGTAAACAGAGGGATGCAATAAACTAGTGACTTTCTAGTGTAAACTGGGCTGGACTTAAAAAGGACCAGCCAGAAGTGTAGGCCTGGATAAAGGGAAATATTGCAGTATTGTTCAAATTGATGTTTATATGTTGTTCCTTTTCATTTTATATCTTTATTTTGTAGTCTGTCTTGTTTCTTCTTGTTTTTGTTTGTCGGAGGGTCATCTCATTTTATTTTCTGCTCACTCCCCCAACCTCTGATTCCCGCTCACTCCATCAAAAACAGTCTTCTCTTTTCCTAATTATTTTCCCTTTCATCTCCCCTCCTATTGTCTTTTTCACTCTTCCTCTCTCTCTTCCATCGTTGTACTGCCCCCCCCCCCCTACTCCTTCCGTCTCTTGCCTGTGCACTGAGTAAGTCAGCTGTGTAAGTGTGTGAGCCTTGCTGTGCACGGCCAAACAGTGAGTGATCAAAGGATGTACTGTATTTATTAGCTTCAGGGAGGAAAGTGGGGTGGGGGGGGGTCGGGGGAGCAAATGTACTGTAAAAGATTTGATTGTACACAATGCCCTGGAGAGAAATGAAAAGTTCTAAAATATGCAGCAACTCATCGGAGTGTTATTTTTTTTAAAGTGTGTGTGTCATCAACCATTTTCATAAAGTTTAACTAAAGTATTTCAAAACAGTCTGTGTAATTATGTCATCTTTCTGACGTCCCAGCGTGTCCAAATTCAAGCTGATCTGTTGGTTTGACCTGTTCAGGCAAAGCATTTAATTGATTTAGATGTCTGCCAATGACAGCGACTTCAGACAAAGTCCATGTACATCGATACTGTCAATTGACCTACAAACACATTTGTACTACTGACCTACATCATTACCAAGGAGCAGGAAGACACTGTTATGATAATTTCCTGTTATGATAATTTCCTATTAATACATCTGCTATATCTATATGTTTAAGGGCGGTTATTGGGTGACTCCCACTTGTTCTGCTTCCCCTCTTAGATAATATATCAGCATAATATCTGGCATTTAGCACATGCTTTTACCCAAAGCAACGTAGTCATGCGTGCATTCGTTATCCCTACGAGTGGTCCCGGGAATCCAACCCACTGCTCCGACGTTGCAAGCGCCATGCTGTACCCACTGAGCGTCAGTTAGTTCATGGAGAATTTCAAACCTTGTCGGGTTTTTATTTTGTTTTATTTTTTAAGGGAGACAACTTGAACTCTCCTGTGTTTTTATTGTTTATTAACAGAGATGGTATGAAATTAAGAGGAGACTTGAGAGAAGGGGATTGCAATGTAGGGCTGGTAGTCGCTAGGACACGTACATTTTTAAAAACATCTAACTCATTTAGCAGACGCAGTTTGTACATTCATCTTACGATAGCTAGGTGGGACAATCACAGGTATAGAAAGTACATTTTCTCCCATCAACGTAGCTATCAGTAGAAGAAGATATATGTGCAGAGGATAGAGCCCTTAACTGTAAAGGCCACCCTCAGGAACCTTGTACCTTATGTTAAAGTACATTTTGAAATTGTCAATTAAATATTTAATACGAGTGGTTTTAAAAGGTCATAAGGAAAGTTTGACACTCGACGAAGTCGGTCATGGTCAACGCCACGGTCAACAGACTACATTATCTGCTATCTGATCCTCCTGACTCCCAGTGAGCCCGTCAGTTCCCTGGAAATGTCACATCACCAGTTTCTAGTCAGGTACTCTATCATGAGGTTAGCCACAGCTCAGTGACAGCCAAACAACATGTGACTGCATGCCAGAACAACAGGCCATTTCTGTCCCACACTTCCGTTGCCTCTATGCTCTTCAGATTGTATTATTACACTCTGTCTGTCTCTCTGTCTTTGTTTGTCTGTCTGTGTGTGTGTGAAAGAGAGTCTTGTCAGAGACCTGAAAAGTTCCCACAAATATTTCCCCAAATATAGAAATCTGACAAGGTAGAAATTGTTTTGATTTAATAAACCAGACATAAAGCCTACTCCATTCTCACATGACAATTATATTAAGGTATAAAGCTGACCGTTTTGGCAAGCAACATTTCCACAGTAGTGTGTACTGGATCAGCTCTCTTCAGTGAACATTTTAAATTACAGCAGAAGTCGATTATTCCCTATGATAAGCCTGTTGTTTCTTTCCCAACATATATTCCGCTATTGAATGTAGTAGTTCTGTGAAAGGTGACTAGAATCTCTAATCTGACCAAACCAGCTTCAAGGACTTTTAAAGGGAATTTAGACTCTTGAAAATTAATTACAAATTGTTCACGTGTGGCAGTTATCTTTCACTTTTGTGGCAGTTATTCTTTCACTTTTCCGTACTTCAAAGGTAGAAAACCCAGATCCCAATGAAATTGTACAAGAAAGTATGTGTGCAAGATTGCAGTCCACATTAGTCAGTGTTATGCTGCCCCTGGAGGTATAATACAGAATTAACTGCCGAATAGGAATGACAGGGATGTCCAGTATTTTTTTCAATAGCAGCTCACTGTATTCTGCTCCGTAGGGATTGGTCTTTGACCAGTCAGACATACCTGCTCTAGGCACACTGGACAAATTATGGTAGTTTCCCATGGCAATAAAATGGTAGCTAATATCACAAGCCCTTGGTTGTTGTAAATATGATAAGGAAAATCTAGCAAATAAAGCATGAACCTTTTTAACAGGTAGACAGATGCTGTCAAACCAGAAATAGTTGTTCTGGGTGTGTACAACCCATTACTCCCAGCTAGTCAACCGTGTTAGGCTACTATTCCTCAGGGTACTCATTTCATTCACCTGAATGCATAACCTCAAGTTTTCTTGGAATGTTTTTGAATATACTGCTAGGCTAGTCTGGACCTGCGCATAAATAGCCATGGAAGGTCTGATCAAGACAGGATACTAAAGCCATTGGGCAAGATCGCAGTTGAGTTCTGACCTCTAATTGCTCTCATACAAGAACACTTTTTATAATCCTGACAATGACCCTTTAAGAAACATTAACGCCATTAGTTATGATGTATCAGTAAACATGCAGCTCTACTTAATGTACAATGCTATGTATGAACTAACTTATTATAATGTATCAGTATTACAATGAGGATTTTGGATTGCATCATTAAGCACACGTACTGTATTTACAACTCTCCTTGATATTATAGTACTGCTCGATAGTACACTCGTGCTGTATATTTGCTTTTCAACACAAGTCCTTTTTCATTGGCTGTTTCACTTGTCATCCATCTGTTCTCTGGACAAGCCTCTTGGTTGCTCCTCCTGGATGGGGTAATGAGATGGTGTCATGATGGAAGTCTGGAAGAAGGGGTGAAGTGGAGAAGGGCTATCGAGAGCTATTCGTCATTTGGAGCCATTCTTTAACCTGAAATGAAGACAACGTGTAAGAAAACATGGAGATGCCAAGAGTCCACTAGTCTCTTGTTACTGCCTTAAAGGTGAAGTTTCTCCTGGATTCATTTTCGGGGAAGAAACCATCTAATATCAAGTTATAAAATCCTGAACAATCCCTTTTAAAATTCAAATGTAGGTGATTTTATTCTGGGTGCTGATATGAGTTCTCATCAGTGACAGAATAAGAGTAAAGGAAAGAACAGACAACAAACGGCCAAGAGTCCAGTTATGGATTATTAGTAGGGGAAACCTACCAGTGCTATTCTGTCACTGCCACCATTGCACAGTTCTCTTTACTCTCCGAAGCTATAGCTAAGTACTCCGCCCTGAGAGACAGAGACCGAGAGAGAGAAGGTGAGGAATAAGAGAGGGGGGCAGTTAGAAAGTAGCAGTTTTAGCTAGGAAATTACATGGCAAGAAAATAATATTTTCAGAGGAAGATTGAGGAAAAAGTGTGTGCTCTTGTGCGAAGGTGTCTGCGATGAATTGGAGCTGTGTGTTTGTGTTTACTCACGCGCTCTCTCTCAATGCTTCCTCGCCTTGTGCTGATATCTTCCTGTAGCAGTAAATCATCTCTACCACCAGCCATACCTGCAGCCCAATGATGGTGACATACATCATCACCTCAGACAAGATGGACGCTATCCCCCTGGTCACTAGAGAATGAGAGGAGGGGTTAAGAAAGAGTCCGCCTTGGGCTTAATGAATTATTAATTAATTAGAAGCTATTTCAATTAAAATGTACAGGCTTCTGAATGTCTGATGCCTCCTGGAAAACATAATGGTACAATTATCCCCAGACATCCACAAGGGTTCAGTGTTTCACTGTAAATGGCCCAGTTTTTCAAGGTCAACATTAATCTCAACTAAAACTGGTGGAATGACCTCAAGTAACAAGTGAGCTGACTAAGCTTGCTGCCAAACCCAACATTCTAGAGACATTGTATCAACCTTTTGTGGAAGCTTTTAAAATATTACTTAGGATTATGAAAGCTATTTAGCTCTTGGAAGTCGTTGACCTCTCCTCCCTTTAGGAGAGAAATCATTCATCCAAATGCAGGTCCATTAAAGCAGTACAGTAGGTCTCTATGTATGTATGTATGTATGTATGTATGTATGTATGTATGTACGTACGTACACTACCGTTCAAAGTTTGGGGTCACTTAGAAATGTCCTTGTTTTTGAAAGAAAAGCATTTTTTTTGTCCATTAAAATAACATCAAATTGATCAGAAATACAGTGTAGACATTGCTGTTGTTGTAAAAATACATTTTTAAATACATGTTTACATTTGATTTAACAAGGTAAGCTAATTGAGAACAACTGCGATCTGGCCAAGATAAAGTAAAGCACATAAACAACAACAACAACACAGAGTTACACATGGAATAAACAAGTGTACAGTCAATAACACATAGAAAAAAGAAAGTCTATATACAGTGTGTGCTAATGGCGTGAGGAGTTAAGGCAATAAATAGGCCATAGTAGCGAAGTAATTACAATTTAGCAAATGAACACTGGAGTGATAGATGAGCAGATGGTGATGTGCAAGTAGAAATACTGGTCTGCAAAAGAGCAGAAAAGCATATAAAAACAATATGGGGATGAGGTAGGTAGTGTGACGACCCTCCCACTCTGTCTGCCGTATTCTCTCTCTGTTATTTCCTTATTAGGATGCTGGTGGGCGGAGTTGGGAGGGTCGTCAGCTACATGGGAAACACCTGGGCCGGGTGTCTCCCAGGATAAATACACCACTTCCCCATTCATGGAGGAGACTCTCTCCATGCAGACACCTTTATGGATTTGGTTGTGTTTCTTGGGGGTTTTTGGGTTGTTTGCGACAACATCTTTCAACACCCTGCATTATCACATTCATGCATGCAAAACACTCACTTACACTACTGATTACTGATTACACACACCATTGTATATTTTCCTTAGTTGCTTTAGTTAATAAATATATCTTTTGTTACGCCTTATCTCCACGTTGTCTCCCTTTTGTTACGGGCTTTGAGCCGGTTCGTGACAGTAGATTGGATGGGCTATTTACAGATGGGCTATGTAGAGCTGCAGCGATCGGTTAGCTGCTCAGATAGCTGATGTTTAAAGTTCGTAAGAGAAATATAAGTCTCCAGCTTCAGCGATTTTTGTAGCTGGAAACAGCTGATTTTTAATGGAATATCTACATAGGTGAACAGAGGCCCATTATCAGCAACCATCACTCCTGTGTTCCAATGGCACGTTGTGTTAGCTAATCCAAGTTTATCGCTTTAAAAGGCTAATTGATGATTAGAAAAACCTTTTGCAATTATGTTAGCAGAGCTGAAAACTGTTGTGCTGAATTAAAGAAGCAATAAAACTGGCCTTTAGACTAGTTGATTATCTGGAGCATCAGCATTTGTGGGTTCGATTACAGGCTCAAAATGGTCAAAAACAAAGACCTTTCTTCTGAAACTCGTCAGTCTATGACAAGAAACTGAATCTCGTGTACTACTTCCTTCACAGAACAGCAAACTGCAAACTGGCCCTAACCAGAATAGAAAGAGGAGTGGGAGGCCCCGGTGCACAACTGAGCAAGAGGACAAGTACATTAGAGTGTCTAGTTTGAGAAAGAGCAGGCAATATGATGGTCTGGGGTTGCTTTGGTGGTGGTAAAGTGAGCAATTTGTACAGGGTAAAAGGGATCTTGAAGAAGTGACCCAAAGCACAGCTCCAACTATGCAATAACTATTTAGGGAAGAAGCAGTCAGCTGGTATTCTGTCTGTATTGGAGTGGCCAGCACAGTCATCGGATCTCAACCCTATTGAGCTGTTGTGGGAGCAGCATGACCGTATGGTACGTAAGAAGTGCCCATAGATTTTAAAGCCGATTTAAGTAAAAAATTAAACTAAGCCACACAGGAATATTCAATGACGTCATGGTAAGCAATTATATTTGGCCTTGTGTTTTATGTTATTGCTGAAAAGGGAATTCTGTTGGAAAGCAGATTGAACCAGGGTTTCCTCCAGGATTTTGCCTGTGCTGAGCTCTTACGTTTCTGTTTATCCTAAAAAAACTTCCTAGTCCTTGCCGAGAATAATCATACCCATAACATGATGCAGCCACCACCATGCTTGAAAACATGAAGACTGGTACTCAGTGATGTGTTGTGTTGGATTTGCCCCAAACATAACACTTTGTATTCAGTACATTGAGTTCATTCCTTTGCCACATTTTTTTTGCAGTTTTACTTTAGTGCCTTGTTGCAAACAGGATGCATGTTTTGGAATATTTTTTATTCTGTACAGGCTTCCTTCTTTTCACTCTGACATTTAGGTTAGTATTGTGGAGTAACTACAATGTTGATCCATTCTCAGTTTTCTCCTATCACAGCCTTCAACTAACTGTTTGAAAGTCACCATTGGCCTCATGGTGAAATCCCTGAGTGGGTTCCTTCCTCTCTGGAAACGATGTTATTAAGGACACCTGTATCTGTGTAGTGACTGGGTGCATTGATACACCATCCAAGGTGTAATTAATAGCTTCACCATGCTCAAAGGGATATTCAAGGTCTGCTTTTTTTAGTTTAATAGGTGCCCTTCTTTGCGAGGCATTGGAAAACCACCCTAGTCTTTGTGGTTGAATCTGTGTGTGAAATTCACTGCTTGACCGAGGGACTTTACAATTATCTGTATGTGTGGCGTACAGAGATGTGGTAGTTATTAAAAAATCATGCTAAACACTATTTTTGCACACACAGTGAGTCCATGCAACGTATTATGTGACTTGCTAAGCAAACGTTTACTGAACTTATTTAGGCTTTTGCCATAGAAAAGGGGTTGAATACTTATTGACTCAATACATGTCAGCTTTCATTTTTAATTCATTTGTAGACATTTTTTTTAAGACATGATTCCATTTTCACATTATGGGGGTATTGTGTGTAGGCCAGTGACAAAAACATTTGGAAAAATTCAAAGGGTGTGAGAACATTCTGAAGCCACTGTATCTTTGGATTGGGAGATATGAGCGTTAATGACAGCTGTGACTGCTTCTGTGACAGGGCTACTACTACTAACCATCCATCAACAGCTGTATAGATAATGAGCTGTATGACTGTTTCCTGTTCGTCCCTCTATCATATGTCCTTGATTTTGATATCAATGCTTCCATTTTGAAACATGGTCCAATCTACCATGGGCTATCGAACCCTGACCCTAAATCGAAATCATATAACCCATCATCCGCTCTGACAATAATGCAATTTTTGTGAATTCAGGCATGGACATCGAGTGTTTGTGCTCTCTCATCCTCTCTTCTAACCTTCCTTCCTTCCCTCTACCCCACCCCACCCCACCCCCTTCCCCAGCACCCTCTCTCCCCTCCATCTCTTCCCCCTCCCCATGCAGGGTGTAAGTAAGCCTATGTCATGGCACTACTTTCACGAGGGTGATCTTAGTGTACTATTTCCCTCTCTTCCACCCTCCCCTCTCCTCCTCTCTCCCTCTCCCCTATCCCAAGAGGAGGGTGTGTGTCTACTATACTGTTTGTGTGTGTGTGTTCGTTTGCATGTGTTCGTTTGTGTCTAGATCTAAGCTTAACCCTGTGAACCCTAAAGCCAAAGCCTTACGTCTTGGCACCACGTTGAGCTGGACGATCTTGGTGGCGTTGGTGTGGAACTCGTAGGAGGTGAAGGTGAGGGTGCGGTTGAAGATGCAGCGGTAGGTGCCCGTGTCGTTCCACGTCACGTTCAGGATGTAGATGGAGCCATCCTGCAGGTCCTTGGTCTTCTTGCTGCCGTTCCAGTCCAGACGCTCGTAGAAGCGCTCGTCCGGAATGTCGCTCATTAGGTCCTCGTAGCTGTAGATCTATAGGAAAACACAATGGGGGAAAGTGAGAAATACGAGCTTGCAATCCAAACTAATATGCTGTTAACTGGAGCATATCAGTTAGGATTGGCCTTGTTGTTAGAGCGTATGCCCTGAGATTGGAAGGTAGGCCATTTGAACCTTGGTTGTCTCATACCAAAGACTGTTAAAGCATTAAGGAGATGTATTGGGGAAAGGCCTTGCGATAGACTAGCATCCTGGCCAGGGGTGTACTTGTACATCGAGCTGCCTCACATGAGCTACAGAAACAGGAGATAGGATCCTGCTATTCTGGCTTGGACAACATTACTTTTTATTCTAGGCTAGGATTTGATTTGATTTGATTTATATGAGTTTGGTGAGCCAACACACTCATCCTGGGCAGATCATATTAGGATATTATAATTTTACATTACTGGATGAAATCTGTGCAGCACTTTTGTCAAAGCACCAATGTTCTGCATCAACAAGGGCTCATATCTCTTGACTAAGTGCTCAATCAGGCACTTTGGTTCTGTTATGATTTGATTATGGAGTGATTTCAAAAAAGGATGATGTCACGGCTTTCTAGGTGTGAAGGCGAGTCGGACCAAAATGCAGCGTGTAGATTGCGATCCATGTTTAATAACGAACGTAAAACACGAATCAATAACAAACACTACAAAAACAATAAACGTAACGAACACCGAAACAGCCTATACTTGTGTAACCTAACACATAGACAGGAACAAGGACACTAAGGACAATCACCCACGACAAACTCAAAGAATATGGCTGCCTAAATATGGTTCCCAATCAGAGACAACGATAAACACCTGTCTCTGATTGAGAACCACTCCAGACAGTCATAGACTTTGCTAGATAACCCCACTAGCTACAATCCCAATACATACACACCAAAACAAAACACACCACAATACAAAAACCCCATGCCACACCCTGGCCTGACCCAATACATGAAGAAAAACACAAAATACTTAGACCAGGGCGTGACAGAACCCCCCCCCCCTTAAGGTGCGGACTCCCGAACGCACCTCAAAACAAGCGGGAGGGTCTGGGTGGGCGTCTGTCCATGGTGGCGGCTCCGGCGCGGGACGTGGAACCCACTCAGTCAATGTCTTAGTCCCCTCTCCTCGCGTCCCTGGATAGTCCACCCTCGCCGCCGACCATGGCCTAGTAGTCCTCACCCAGAAACCCACTGGACTGAAGGACAGCTCGGGACTGAAGGACAGCTCAGGAGTGAGAGAAAGCTCGGGAGTGAGAGAAAGCTCGGGAGTGAGAGAAAGCTCGGGAGTGAGAGAAAGCTCGGGAGTGAGAGGAAGCTCGGGAGTGAGAGGAAGCTCGGGAGTGAGAGGAAGCTCGGGAGTGAGAGGAAGCTCAGTGAGAGGAAGCTCAGGCAGGTAGGTAGATCTACCAAATCCTGGCTGGCTGGTGGTTTCAGCAGATCCTGGCTGACTGGCAGATCCTGGCTGACTGGCAGATCCTGGCCGACTGGCGGATCCCGGCCGACTGGCGGATCTGGAAGAGTCTGGCCGACTGGATCTGGAAGAGTCTGGCCGACTGGCGGATCTGGAAGAGTCTGGCCGACTGGCGGATCTGGAAGAGTCTGGCCGACTGGCGGATCTGGAAGAGTCTGGCCGACTGGCGGATCTGGAAGAGTCTGGCCGACTGGCGGATCTGGAAGAGTCTGGCCGACTGGCGGATCTGGAAGAGTCTGGCGGATCCCAGCCGACTGGCGGATCCCGGCCGACTGGCGGATCTGGAAGAGTCTGGCCGACTGGCGGATCTGGAAGAGTCTGGCGGATCTGGAAGAGTCTGGCGGATCTGGAAGAGTCTGGCGGATCTGGAAGAGTCTGGCGGATCTGGAAGAGTCTGGCCGACTGGCGGATCTGGAAGAGTCTGGCCGACTGGCGGATCTGGAAGAGTCTGGCGGATCCCGGCCGACTGGCGGATCCCGGCCGACTGGCGGATCTGGAAGAGTCTGGCCGACTGGCGGATCTGGAAGAGTCTGGCGGATCTGGAAGAGTCTGGCCAACTGGTGGATCCTGGCAGACTGAAAGATCTGGCAGCTCCACGCTGACTGGCGGCTCTGGCTGCTCCATGTAGGCTGACAGCTCTGGCGGCTTCTTACAGACTGGCAGCTCTGGCGGCTCCGTGCAGACTGGCAGCTCCTTGCAGACTGGCAGCTCCTTGCAGACTGGCAGCTCCGTGCAGACTGGCAGCTCCGTGCAGACTGGCAGCTCCGTGCAGACCGGCAGCTCTGGCCGCTCCATGCAGACCGACAGCTCTGGCCGCTCCATGCAGACCGACAGCTCTGGCCGCTCCATGCAGACCGACAGCTCTGGCCGCTCCATGCAGACCGACAGCTCTGGCCGCTCCATGCAGACCGGCAGCTCTGGCCGCTCCATGCAGACCGACAGCTCTGGCCGCTCCATGCAGACCGGCAGCTCTGGCCGCTCCATGCAGACCGGCAGCTCTGGCCGATCCATGCAGACCGGCAGCTCTGGCCGATCCATGCAGACCGGCAGCTCTGGCCGCTCCATGCCGGCCGGCAGCTCTGGCTTCTCCATGCAGGCTGGCAGCTCTGGCTGCTCTATGCAGGCTGGCAGCTCTGGCTGCGCTGAACAGGCAGGAGACTCCGGCAGCGCAGGAGAGGAGAGAGGTGCTGGCTGCGCTGAACAGGTGGGAGACTCCAGCAGCGCTGTAGAGGAGAAAGGCTCCGGCAGCGCTGAACAGACGGGAGACTCCGGCAGCGCAGGAGAGGAGAAAGGCTCCGGCAGCGCTGGAGAGGCGAGGCGCACTGTAGGCCTGATGGGTGGTGCTGGTACTGGTGGTACTGAACCGAGAACACGCACAGGAAGCCTGGTGCGGGGAGCTGCTACTGGAGGGCTGGAGTGTGGAGGTGGCACAGGATGGGCTAGACCGTGAAGGCGTACTGGAGATCTTGAGAGCAGTGCTGGCACAGGACGTGCAAGGCTAGGGATGTGCACAGGAGGCCTGGTGCGTGAGGCTGGCACCAACTTCACCAGCCGACTAACACGCACCTCAGGACGAGTATGGAGCGCTAACCCAGGTGCCATCAAATCCCCGACACGTTCCGTCGGGCGAATTCCATGCAAAAAGCACCAACACAGCAACTCCCTCATTTCTCTCTCCTCCAATTTCCCCATTAACTCCTTCACAGTCTCTGTTTCGCTCACCTCCAACACCGGCTCTGGTTCTGGTCTACTCCTTGGCTCCTCCGATAAACAGGGAGAGTTGGCTCAGGTCTGACTCCTGACTCTGCCACACTCTCCCTGAGCCCCCCAGCCCCCCCCAAGACATTTTTGGGGCTGACTCACAGGCTTCCTTCAGAGTCGCCGTGCTGCCTCCTCATACCGGCGCCTCTCCGTTTTCGCCGCCTACAGTTCTTCTTTGGGGCGGCGATATTCTCCAGGCTGAGCCCAGGGTCCTTCTACGTTTAGGATTTCCTCCCATGTCCAGAACTCCTTATAGCGCATCTCCTCTTTGGGCTGCTCCTGCCTGTTGACACGCTGCTTGGTCCGTTGGTGGTGGGTGATTCTGTCACGGCTTTCTAGGTGTGAAGGAGAGTCGGACCAAAATGCAGCGTGTAGATTGCGATCCATGTTTAATAACGAACGTAAAACACGAATCAATAACAAACACTACAAAAACAATAAACGTAACGAAAACCGAAACAGCCTATACTTGTGTAACCTAACACATAGACAGGAACAAGGACACTAAGGACAATCACCCACGACAAACTCAAAGAATATGGCTGCCTAAATATGGTTCCCAATCAGAGACAACGATAAACACCTGTCTCTGATTGAGAACCACTCCAGACAGCCATAGACTTTGCTAGATAACCCCACTAGCTACAATCCCAATACATACACACCAAAACCCCAAGACAAAACACACCACAATACAAAAACCCCATGCCACACCCTGGCCTGACCCAATACATGAAGAAAAACACAAAATACTTAGACCAGGGCGTGACAGGTGAAGTGATTTCTAAAGCAGTTTGGTTATTACAGTATAAGCAGTGGTGGAAAAAGTACCCAATTAATTGTCATACTTGAGTAAAAGTAAAGATACATTAAGAGAAAATAACTCAAGTGAAAGTTACCCATTAAAATCCTACTTGATTGAAAGTCTAAAAGTATTTGCTTTTAAATATACTTTATCAAAAGTCAATGTAATTGCTATAAATATAAATCATTTCTAATTCCTTATATTAAGCAATGTGTTTCGTGAGTCCACCAGATCAGAGGCATTAGGGATGCCCAGGAATGTTCTCTTGATAAGTGTGTGTGAATTGGACCATTTTCCTGTCCTGCTAAGCATTCAAAATGTAACGAGTACATTTGGGTGTCAGGGAAAATGAATGGAGTAAAAAAAACGTCCAAGTACTTTTACATCAATTTAAGTATAATTTGCAGTGTTTTTCCTGATACAGCATGCATGTCTATAACATCATGCATGTGTATAACAATTATTGCTATCAATAAGAGATGGTTTTAGTTTTCCTCGGTGTCAGATGTAAACATACACACGTTTCCCTACAAGGAAGGAGTGTGTTCCAACATCAATACAGGGCGGCCATTAGCCGTTAAATCGCTCCAGCACATAAACGCATACATGAGAGAGATCCCATCAGGAAGTGGTGCAGGCAGGCTCTGACTAATACAGCCTCAACAAGGGCTCCTGCTGGGAGTGGCCGCAGCCAATTGCCTGGTTTGACACTACAATATTTGGAAACTGTGAAACAAAAGTTTGGATGTTAAGGGGTGAATCCGTTTTAGACCAGTGTGCATATTTAAAACAATCTCTTATTGACAGCATTGCATGATTTACATGGCTGTGATGCTCTTTCATGATACATGATAGCGCCCATTTCACTGGAGAAAAGACTACTTGTTCTGCTGACATAGAAATTGACTACTAAATGTATAGATGCTTGTTTTGATTGATGTGTTTTGTCTTTTTACTGAATAAGTTAGATCATTTTATCTCCATTGTACAGCACCCATTGGTGTGATGACTTGGTAGTCATTGTGTTCAGTGGGGCTCTCCCATTCATGAATTGCTTATGACACCTCGTTTCACAATCCAAATTGAAACTAAAAGACCTGCCTTTGTTGCTGATACAACAGACAAGTCAACCTGCTTGGCTACCTCATTGACCCCTCATGGGGTCGATCCCCACAGAATAAATGGGGACACTTTTTAAACTCTGCTGGGAGGGATCACTTATTGTGCACTTGCACACTCCCTGTCATGGATTTAACAGCGGTGGAAACTCCCTCTAGCCAATGTTAACACCAATCCAATCCTTTAAAATCCATGTCGGTGAGTGTGCAAGTGCAAAGTTGAATGATAAAAATAATGTATTACATTTCTATAGAGGTTTTCATAAAAATCAAAGCGCTTCAAAAGCAAAAAACAAACAAGCAATACATCATGAGTAGCCTAGCTATAGATAGCTAGGTCAAGCAATACATCATGAGTAGCCTAGCTATAGATAGCTAGGTCAAGCAATACATCATGAGTAGCCTAACTATAGTTAGCTAGGTCAAGCAATACATCATGAGTAGCCTAGCTATAGTTAGCTAGGTCAAGCAATACATCATGAGTAGCCTAGCTATAGTTAGCTAGGTCAAGCAATACATCATGAGTAGCCTAGCTATAGTTAGCTAGGTCAAGCAATACATCATGAGTAGCCTAGCTATAGTTAGCTAGGTCAAGCAATACATCATGAGTAGCCTAGCTATAGTTAGTTAGGTCAAGCAATACATCATGACTAGTCAAGCTATAGTTAGTTAGGTCAACCAATAGAGGCAAAGTGTGGAGAATCTAAGGTGTGTCTTAACAATATCTATTTTCTCCTGAAGTGTGCACTCATTCACTACTTCCCACAGATCTAAAATCACTGGATTGGTGCAGTCATGGGCTAGTGGGAGTACCATATTTCTTCTACCAGTCATTTCCTATCAAATCAGTGAAGGAAAGTGAACAGGTGCACATTTTGCGAGGAGGAGAGATAATTGGGATATAACCCGCTACTGTCCCTATGGGCCCGAAGATCCGTGTCTACTCACTTTTGTGAACTCGCTCTCCCCTTTGGGCATGAAGGACCATTCAACAGTGGCCTCGGCGGGCACCTCGCCCCTCATCTTACAGGAGATACAGCCCAGCTTAAAGCCTTCATTGACCACTGCGTCAGTGTCAGAGTCCACCTCCACACACGCTCCATGGCATAGAGACGCTGAGGAGAGATAAAGTACAACAAACATACAGTTGGCCATGGATATTTGGTGCTAGCCAGGGATATTTGTCTTTAAAGCCCACTGGGTGAATCAACGTTGTTTCCACGCCATTTCAATGAAATGATGTTGACCCAACGTGGAATAGACGTTGAATTGACGTCTGTGTCCAGTGGGAGTGCACACCTCTTTTACAGTGGTCACATCCGTGCAGCACGATAATTTGATCACTATAAACGGTTGGTCAATATAACCACGTTCACTAAAAATGGAGTGCAGTGTACGAGTAAATCTGAAGTAGGCCTGAGAGCCATAATGGGTGTTGACCCTTGTTCATTGATCGATGGCTTGAGAACAGGCTGACACAAGGCCAACGCTCTAGTGATATTGTCTCAATACATTGCAGGCAAACTGTCTCCTAATGATTATCAATTGAATTGGCAGATAATATGACAATGATATGGACATTATATAATTCAGAGTTTTTGTTTTGCGTGCTTGCTCCTATCGCTCATAGCATGCTTGTCTTTTTTTCAATATCAGGGCATAAATTATTTTCTTTTTTTATTTCCACTCATTTCGATATACGTTTTGTTGTCGTTTTGGTCAATTGTGTTGTTTTTTTCAGATTCATATAGTCGATTGACGAATTAGCTAAAAAAGCTACAATGGCTAAGGGTGACCTGGATGTAGAAATTGAGGGGAAATAAACAGATTGCAGTGAGCGACGCTAGTCTCCTTGCAGCCTGACGGCGAGGTATATATAAGTAAGCTATTTGCATATATAGACGCATAAGTCTATATATGCCATAATGTCACATACTGTACATCGGCCGAGAGCAACACACCTGTAACTGCAAGTGTTTCTTTCTCACACTGCACCCTGCGGTTTCCACAAAGTCATCTGAACCTGCATCGCTCTCAACCAATGATCTCGTACTATTTTCAGCTTTGACCTCTGGCGATGCTTTTTTGTTCAACCGTAATGAGATGAAGGGGACAGGATACACATTGCACAGGTGGTCAGATGGAAAGTGACTTGAAAATAAACCAATACATAGCTTGGTTGAATTTCATAGTCACCATTCATAATATACTACCTGATATGCACCAATGTGAGAACTCTCTGATAGAAATATTGCAACACTGAATACTTATACAGATGAAGACAGAGAAAGAGAGAATACTGCAGAGAAAAAGGAAGAAACAGAGGGAGGGAGGGAAGAAACAGAGGGAGGGAAGGAAGGGAGGAAAGAGAGAGAGAGTTAACACAGCCGTTTCCAGGAGAGGCAGAGGAGGGGACAGGCGTAATGCTTGCTGATTCACTGCAGAGAGAGGGGGAGGAGGAGAGAAAGTTAACATCACAACAGTTTCATCACATCAGCTACTTCCACATGGAGGGTGGGGGGGGATCGGGAGACAGCCCATGCAGACAGACGTGGAGAAAGGGGACAGAGATGGCTGGTTTTGACTGCTCAAAAGGAAAAGACCCGGGAGGAACACAGACATGAGGACACAACACTGTCACATTTCACACTACCACCATATCATCCAGCAAATGAGAGAGTTGGAAGGGGGTTGGGGGAGGTCGCAAGACAGGAGATAATGCTGATGCACCATTGCTGCAAGACAGCAGAGGAAGGAGAGAGAGAGGGAGAGTGGTGAAAACTGACACAGTGCAGTGTAATTATAGAGTACACAAACAGTAGCAGGCCGTTGTTTGAAGAGGAGTGAAGAGAGGAGAGGAGAGAGGCACAGTGGGGAGGAGTGGATGCTGCTGCCGGCTGTTCATAGCAGAGACAGCGAGAGGAACAGAACATGCAGAGTGTGTAGACTCATCCAAACAAAGTGCAGACTCAGCGACCTATCATCAACCTTCTGCAAACTCATTTCCGGTAATGTGACAGACACAGAGCACAATATCCAAATCCGTTGCGTAATCTGTTGACGGTTGGGCAGAGATTCGCCTTATGTAACTAATATTCCAGAAACTGCAGATTAGATTAGGAGAGGAGGCAGTGTGGGGGATTAGCCTTTGATATCAATTTACTGAATGCCCTCAGTCTGAATGCTACAATACAAAATGGTGAGTTGTAGTTCAGTCCCTGAAAAGGCTGTCTATCTGTCAGTCCCTACAGACTGATGTTGGTAAGACAACTGTTAGGAACGGAAGGGATTGCAAGAGGATGGATGGTCATTCTCTGAGCCAGAGAGGAGATAGATAGAGGGAAAAAGCAGAGAGAAAGTATAAAAGAGACTGATCTACAGTAGAGTGAAGGAGGGACAGAGAGAAATAGAGAGAATGAAAGAGGAATCTATAGAGCGAAGGAAAGAGAGAGAGAGAGAGAGAGAGAGAGAGAGAGAGAAGGGAAGCAGATCACGTCAGTTTCCATGACAAGGTTACCACCCATTCACAGTGGAGATGCACACACACACACCCTCGACCTGGGGAAATAGCAAACATCCACGACATGTCCCTGGACACTAACCAAGAAAGAAACTTTCCATAGTAACAAATACGTGTAATGTACTATTTGTCACATTCATTTTCTCAGAGGAATGGACACATCTAGACCAGCGTCGCATTTGAGGATGCAAGAATTCTTGGATCTGTGTTGAAAATGGCCTATTGACACCCCCTACGATTTTTCTATATTTGAATTAGAATCTCCAGGGAAGGAGTTGTGTCCATAGTACTGTACATTGAAGTGTGATCTGGGGACTTCTATCAGTTTGGGGAAAGAGAGCGAACACACACACACACACACACACACATCAGGAAATCACTTTGGAGCACTATCCTCCCTCCTCATTGGTCTCCCTGTCTCCAGGCCCAATACGCTGGCTGTTTGTGTGTGTGAACTGATTCAACCTGAGGCTGAACTGCTTTGACTCATGGGCATACCCAGAGAGAGAGAGGGAAAGAGGGAGGGAGAGAAGCCACCATGTCCCCTCTTACGGAGGACCCCGCATCAGTGGTGCCTGCCTGTCTAGACTGACTAGGAACGGAACGCCAAGCGAGAGTAGAGGATCTATGACCAACAGTCAGTTTATCTATCAAATGTATGGCTACCACTGCAGGTGACCTTGGGCATGTGTTTGTCTTGGGTTGTTTCTCTTGTCTCATCGATTGTTGTAATTAGATCGAAACAAATATTTTAGTTCAATCCAAAAATAAAGGCTATGCATACTTTTCTTACATTTAATGGAAAACTTCTTTAATGTTTTTTAGAGTACTGTTTTATCAGTGAGTACATAACAGGTACAAACTTTCTGCCATTATAGTAGCTACAGTCAAGTAAAACATACTTAAGAACGTGCAAAGAGTTTATAAAAACACTCCATTCACTGTGTGTGTGTGTGTGTGTGTGTGTGTGTGTGTGTGTGTGTGTGTGTGTGTGTGTGTGTGCGTGCGTGTGTGCGTGCGTGCGTGCGTGCGTGCGTGCGTGCGTGCGTGCGTGCGTGCGTGCGTGCGTGCGTGCGTGCGTGCGTGTGTGTGTGTGCGTGCAATTAGAACATTTGGTCATGGTCCAGATTAGTGGATTAGATTAAACGGATAGATTACACCTTCCATCAAATTTACAGATTTGAATAATATATTTCATTTTGGTGCTATTCTGAACACATAGGAGAAGCTTGAATCAGATCCACAACTGCAAGGATTTGAATGATGGCTGCTGCATTTCCATTTACAGTCTTCATGCCCAAGATGCTAGCACACACAATTTGAGCCCATCAATCAGGAAAGCCTTTGGGAGGGCTATTTGAAATGGGCAAGTGAAGAAATTATGGTAATCTTAATTGAAGATATGAACTATTGAATTGATCTCATCTTCAAAGTGCTTGAGAGTTTGGAGAGACTTGCCACTTCCTGTATGGCATTAACATTGACCTCGTCCTCTAGCAATTTCTGCTCGTCCATTTGACAGGCTATGGGTCTATGGGCCTGTGCTGGTCACTCTAACAGCGAGGATGGTCACTCTAACAGCGAGGATGGTCACTCTAACAGCGAGGATGGTCACTCTAACAGCGAGGATGGTCACTCTAACAGCGAGGATGGTCACTCTAACAGTGAGGATGGTCACTCTAACAGCGAGGATTCCTCAAGGCTGCCAATCTTTAGTTTTGATATGTCTTTATGTTTTACACTCTTGTCAACAGCAAGCACAAGCGAGGCAGGTAGTATGCAGTTTAGTCATATCGGGGAAAAACTGACATCGGCCCATTTTGGTCTTCTTGTCTCACCATCTACTTGTCTCAATCATCTGCTTGTCCAACTCTCATCTACCTGTCTCACTCTCATCTACTGTATTTGAAGA
The DNA here is from genome assembly GCF_018296145.1 of Oncorhynchus tshawytscha. NCBI lineage: Eukaryota > Metazoa > Chordata > Actinopteri > Salmoniformes > Salmonidae > Oncorhynchus > Oncorhynchus tshawytscha. Next base: position 9,514,278 of record NC_056451.1, on the reverse strand, counting down.
CCAGGCTTCTTTGAGGATTCTGTCTGTCCTTATCATCACCCATTGTCTGTCCTCTCTCGTTTCCTCTCCCTGAATGGGTACAGATGTGCACAGCACGCCAGACCCTGTCTCTCTTTGGGCTGCCCTTACTTGGCCCGGCCGGTCCAGCAGACAGACAGGCTGCTTTATTTACCCGTTGCAGAAGTGCTGTTGCATAACGCTCATACCTCCACCCCAACCTCTCTCTCTCTCTCTCGCTCTCTCTCTCTCTCTCTCTCGCTCTTTCTCCCTCTACCTTTTTCTCAAAAACTATTTTTTGTTAGCATGGTCTCATTGTCCTCCATCACTCTGCAGCTCTCTTTGTGCAGAAACTCTCCATTCTCTCCATCCATCCATTCTTTTGATGCACTGACATCATTTTGGGAGATTTGGCTGTAGTTCTGCCAGCGAGGGTAAACTGTGTGTCCTACAGATGGTAGCGTGAGGGCCGCGGTACTGCTAACGGGGGCAGGTTTAGATGGGGACATGGTGGGCACACTCTGTGTCCTACATTTGGGACAACGAGTGGTGGTAGCGGTTGTTTCGTTTACAGGGGCAGGGTTAGAGGGGGACAGAGGATGGCTGGGGGAGATAAGCTCTCCCTAAATCCCCCATTTAAGGAAATGCTTCCTTTATTGTATTCAGAGCCTCAGCATAATCAAAGCATGTCACACGGAAGCATAAGCAAAACCACACAGCACGTACTTATACATACGTACATATACTGTATACATACTGTACACTCATAGATCTGACCATGCATCAGCAAACATTCTCTCTGATTTGTGCTTTCACCACCACTCTGTAATAGTAAGGGCCACGTGTGCGTACTTGCCTGACGACTCTGACTTCGTCCCGCTGCTCTATGTTCACTACATGTTTCAGTCTGACTACTATCACTGAAGTCGTTTGTGGTGACGTCAAAATGAAGGGTGTTGTACAAAACAAAGTCATCAGCAATTGGATCATCTCTAACCAATCAGAGTAACAAAGCCAATGACGAATTTTCCAAGTGCTGCTTTTAACACATGTGTTCTGGCTCTCGCCCAACCCATCGGTTTCTGGGACCAATCAGAATGGTAAGAATTTGTTAGCGTTCTAGAAATCATCTGGGAGGTACTCAGATCCAGACTAATTGCGGAGAAGAAACTAACGTTTGTGGGCGTGCCATAGCGTTTGGCCGGAGCAAGAAGTTTGGGTAGCCAGACAATGTGTGTACATCCATTCAAATAGAAACATGCAGGTTTTTCACATAGGGCTGGGATCATGAACTAGATTCCGCATGGTGACGATTTTCTTCTTCAGCAAATGGTCGGGGGGCCGGAACGTTATTACAAATAATTTGTAGACTGCAAATTGACTGCAAGAAGCCCAAACAGATACACTACATGAACAAAAGTATGTGGACACCTGCTTGTCGAACATCGCATTTCAAAATCATCGGCATTATTATTTAGTTTGTCTGCCCCTTAGCTGCTATAACTCCACTCTTCTGGGAAGGCTTTCCACTAGATGTTGGAACATTGCTGCAGGGACTTGTTTCCATTCAGCCGCACGAGCATTAGTGAGATTGGGCGCTGATGTTGGGCGATTAGACCTGGCTCACAGTCAGCATTCCAATTCATCTCAAATGTGTGCGATGGAGTTGAGGTCGGGGTTCTGTGCAGGCCGATCAAGTTCTTCCACACCAATCTCGACAAACCTTTTCTGTATGGACCTCTCTTTGTGAATGGGGGCATTGTTATGCTGAAACAGGAAAGGGCACTCCCCAAACTGTTGCCACAAAGATGGAAGCACAGAATTGTCTATAATGTTATTGTATGCTGTAGCGTTAAGTTTTCCCTCCACTGGAACTAAGGAGCCTAGCCCGAACCATAAAAACAGCCCCAGACCATTATTCTTCCTCCACCAAACTTTACAGTTGGCAGTGTGCATTGGGGCAGGTAGCGTTCTCCTGGCATCTGCCAAACCCAGATTCATCCATCGGGCTGACAGATGGAAATGCGTGATTCATTACTCCAGAGAATGCGTTTCCACTGCTCCAGAGTCCAATTGTGATGAACTTTACACCACTCCAGCCAACGCTTGGCATTGCGCATATTAATCTTGTTTGCAGCTGCTCGGCCATGGAAACCCATTTCATGAAGCTCCTAACGAACAGTTCTTGTGCTGATGTTGCTTCCAGAGGCAGTTTGGAACTCTGTAGTTGCAACCGAGGACAGACTAATTTTACACTCTTCACAATATAATCCAGGATGGCGTAGCAGTCGGACGTGTGTTTTTGTCTTGTCCCGTGTGTATATTGTTTTTTTTTGTATATTTTTTGTATATATTTTAATCTCACTTTCCATCTATGGACTGAATATACTCTCCTGCAACCCGCCTCACCCAATGTGGTACAGATCTGCTATTTTTATACTTTAGAACCGGAACACCCTTCAAAAGCTAGCCAGCTAATTAGCTACTAGCTAGTAGTCAGATAGCCACTGCTAGCGGTCCTCACCGTTAACTCGGACATCAGCCAGCCTCAACCCAGTCAATTCCTGCCAGTCTGTACAGTGCGATGTCAACCCAGAGCATATTGGACTGCTTTTTCCCTGCCACATCTCCGGATTCCTGCCGCAAGCTCTGAACCTTTACACCAGATCATCGCAGCTAGCTAGCTGCTGTCTGAGTGGCTACTCCTGGCTAACGTCTTTGTCCCGAAGCAAGCACCAGTTAGCCTGGAGCTAACCTGGAGCTAGGCCCATCTTCCGGCTAGCCAAAGAGGTCCACCTGCCAATTCTTGGGCTACAATACCTCTTTTGCCAATTGGCCTGGACCCTTTACTCCCGACACGGAGCCCCGCCGATCCATCATGACTGGTCTGCTGATGTAACTGTCCAAGGTGGTTTCAACAGGCTCTTCCGTTGCGACGTCACCGGATGCCCATCTAGCTGTCTGAATCGCCATGCATCCAGCTCGCCTAGCGTAGCAGCGACTACGGAATTGACTCCCTGACTCCTCTAGTGCTACTCATTGAACCCTATGATCACTCGGCTACACATGCCTCTCCCTAATGTCAACGCCTTGTCTATTGCTGTTTCGGTTAGTGATTATTGTCTTATTTCACTGTAGAACCCCGAGCCCTGCCCAATAGTCCTTAGATAGCCCTTTTGTTCCACCCCCCACACATGCGGTGACCTCACCTGGCTTAACTGGTGCCTCTAGAGACAAAATCTCTCTCATCATCACTCAATGCCTAGGTTTATCTCCACTATACTCACATCCTACCATACTCACATCCTAGCATACCCTTGTCTGTACATTATGCCTTGTATCCATTCTTCCGTGCCCAGAAATCTGCTCCTTTTACTCTCTGTTCCCAATGCACTAGATGACCAGTTCTTATAGCCTTTAGCCGTACCCTTAACCTACTCCTCCTCTATTCCTATAGTGATGTAGAGGTTAACCCAGGCCCTGCAGCCCCCAGCACCATTCCCAATCCCCAGGCGCTCTCATTTGTTGACTTCTGTAACCGCAAAAGCCTTGGTTTCATGCATGTTAACATTAGAAGGCTCCTCCCTAAGTTTGTTTTATTCACTGCTTTAGCACACTCCACCAACCCTGATGTCCTAGCCATGTCTGAATCATGGCTTAGGAAGGCCACGAAAAATCCTGAATTTTCCATCCCTAACTATAACATCTTCCGACAAGATAGAACTGCCAAAGGGGGAGTAGTTGCAATCTACTGCAGAGATAGCCTGCAGAGTTCTGTCATACTATCCAGGTCTGTGCCCAAACAATTCGAGCCTCTAATTTTAAAAATCCACCTTTTCAGAAACAAGTCTCTCACCGTTGCCGCTTGTTATAGACCCCCTTCAGCTCCCAGCTGTGACCTGGACACTATATGTGAATTGATTTCCCCCCCATCTAGCTTCAGAGTTCGTACTGTTAGGTGACCTAAACTGGGATATGCTTAATCTCTTGAGTGTAGGGGGCAGTATTTTGATGTTTGGATGAAAAACGTACCCAAATGAAACTGCCTATTTCTCAGGCCCAGAATCTAGAATATGCAAATAAATCAGATTAGGATAGAAAACACTCTAAAGTTTCCACAACTGTCAAAATATTCTCTGTGAGTATAACAGAACTGATATTGCAGGTGAAAACCTGAGGAAAATATCAACCAGATTCCTTTTCCTATGGCTTCCACATGGTGTGAACAGTCTTTAGACATAGTTTCAGGCTTTTATTCTGAAAAATGAGTGAGAAAGATCACATCTCGTCATTGGTTGTCTGGGTGCCAGCAGAGTTTTGCATGCGTGAGCAGCTTGGAAAAGACATGTTCTCTCTCACTCCTATTGAAAAAGCTACGGTCCGGTTGAAATATTATTGATTATTTATTGTAAAAACCCGAGGGTTGATTATAAAAACGTTTGACATGTTTCTACGAACTTTACGGATACTATTGGATTTCTGAACATAACGCACCAACCAAATGAAGATTTTTGGATTTTAAAATAATCTTTATGGAACAAAAGGAACATTTATTGTGTAACTGGGAGTCTCGTGAGTGCAAACATCCAAAGATCATCAAAGGTAAGCGATTAATTTGATTGCTTTTCTGACTTTCGTGACCAATCTACTTTGCTGCTAGCTGTTTGTAATGTTTTGTCTACTGAGAGCTATCCTCACATAAACGCTTGGATAGCTTTCGCCGAAAAGCTTTTTTGAAATCTGACACGCCAGGTGGATTAACAACAAGCTAAGCTTTGTTTTGCTATATTGCACTTGTGATTTCATGAAAATTAAATATTTTTAGTAATTTAATTTGAATTTGGCGCTCTGCAATTCGCTAACGGGATGGGTGCGCCAAGAAGTTAACACCCCCGCCATCCTACACTCTAAGCTAGATGCCCTCAATCTCACACAAATTATTAAGGAACCTACCAGGTACAACCCTAAATCTGTAACCATGGGCACCATCTTAGATATCATCCTGACCAACTTGCCCTCTAAATACACTTCTGCTGTCTTCAACCAGGATCTCAGCGATCACTGCCTCATTGCTTGCGTGCGTGTTGGGTCCGCGGTCAAACGACCACCCCTCATCACTGTCAAATGCTCCCTAAAACACTTCAGCGAGCAGGCCTTTCTAATCGACCTGACCTGGGTATCTTGGAAGGATATTGACCTCATCCCGTCAGTAGAGGATGCCTGGTTGCTCTCTAAAAGTGCTTTCCTCACCATCTTAAATAAGCATACCCCATTCAAAAAATGTAGAACTAAGAACAGATATAGCCCTTGGTTCACCCCAGACTTGACAGCCCTTGACCAGCACAAAAACATCCTGTGGCGTTCTGCAATAGCATCGAATAGCCCCCGTGATATGCAACTTTTCAGGGAAGTCAGGAACCAATATACTCAGTCAGTTAGGAAAGCTAAGTCTAGCTTTTTCAAACAGAAATTTGCATCCTGTAGTTCCAAAAAGTTTTGGGACACAGTAAAGGGGCACAAATTTGATGAACTGACTTTTTGGAAAGGTGGCATCCTATGACGGTGCCACACTGAAAGTCACAGAGCTCGTCAGTAAGGCCATTCTACTGACAATGTTTGTCTATGGAGATTGCATGGCGGTGTACTCGATTTTATACACCTGTCAGCAACGGGTGTAGCTGAAATAGCTGAATACACAAAGAATACACAAATGTGAAGGGATGTCCACATACTTTTGTATATACAGTGTATAATATTTGACTAAAACATAATCATTTCAAACCATACTTACATTTTTATACAATCACATGTGTCTCTATTATGCGTGGGAACACTTGGGAACAGATTTCCAAAATTAACATCACTTGGAGCTGATTTCCTGGGATTTTATGGTTGTTTTATGTCCAACAATGAATCAGTTGGGGAAATATGACATAGGGGGTCAGTTTGGCCAGTTTGCCCTATTTATAACATATTTTATTGGGGAGAGATGGATGACTCTGTTCCACAGTTCCACACGTACAGGTGTGTATGAATTGCACCATAGGGGACATTCTCCAAATTACCAATTGGGGCATTAGCATTGTAAACCAGGACCATATTCTCCAAGAGCATTTTTCAATACCTTGCCTCCTGCATTGCCTAATGAGGTTGTAAAGGCTACTACAGTGCTGTGAAAATGTATTTGTCCCCTTTCTGATTCTCTCTATTTTTTTCATATTTTTAATACGGAATGTTATCAGATCTTCAACCAAAACCTAATATTAGATAAAGGGAACCTGACTTCACAAATAACAACAAAAAATATATAATTATTCCATTTATTTAATGAACAAACTTATGCAACACCCAATTCCCCTTTGTGAACAAGTAATTGCCCCCTAACGCTTGATAACTGGTCGTGACAACCCTTAGCTGCAATGACTGCAACCAAATGCTTCCTGTAGTTGTTGATCAGTCTCTCACATCGCTGTGGAGGAATTTTGACCCACTCTTGCACGGAGAGCTGCTGTAACTCAGCGACATGTGTGGGTTTTCAAGTATGAACTGCTTGTTTCAAGTACTGCCACAACATCTCAATTGGGATTAGGTCTGGACTTTGACCAGGCCATCCCAAAACTTAAAATGTGTTGCTTTTGAACCATTTTCATGTAGACCTGATTGTGTGTTGTGGATCATTGTCTTGCTGCATGACCCAGCTGCACTTCAGCTTCAGCTCACGGGTGGATGGTGTGACATTCTCCTGTAGAATTCTCTGATACAGAGCAGAATTCATTAAGAGATTGAGAAACAGCTTCTATCCCAAGGCCATCAGTCTGCTAAACAGCAATCACTAACTCAGAGAGGCTGCTGCCTACATTGAGACACGATCACTGGACACTTTAATAAATGGTTCACGAGTCACTTTAAACAATGCCACTCTAAATAATGGCACTTTAATAATGTCTACATATTTTACATTACTCCTATCACATGTATATGCTGTATTGAGACCCAATCATTGGACACTTTAATAATTGGATCACTAGTCACTTTAAACAATGCCATTTTAATAATGTTTTCATATCTTACATTACTCATATCACATGTATATACTGTATTTTATACCATCTACTGCACCTTACCTATGCTGCTCGGCCATCGCTCATCCATATATTTATATGTACATATTCTCCTTCATCCCTTTAGATTTGTGTGTATTAGGTAGTTGTTGGGGAATTGTTAGATTACTTGTTAGATTTGTGTGTATTAGGTAGTTGTCGGGAATTGTTAGATTAGATATTACTGCACTGTTGGAACTAGAAGCACAAGCATTTCGCTACACTCACATTAACATCTGCTAACCATCAAACTACCACCAACAATGAGTACAGGTAATAATCTACACTGTGCTAGACTGTATCATGCTGCCGCTACTGAGTCCTCAATTTTAACTCCAACGCATGGCCTCATCTCATCTCGTTATTCGCTCTGAAAACAAGAGCAGCTGGTTTAGGCTTTTAGTGAGCAATCCGGCAAAATGAGGGAACACTCCCACCCACGCACACACGCATGCACACACAGAAGTACACACTGGTCTTGTTCATTTGCAGTTAATGGGAAGGAAAGCTTGGTTAAACAGTGCACAGGACATTCAATATACTGTATATCTATTATTTAACAATCAGTGTAACAACAGCAGTCAGAGTCCCTGTAACTAAGGCTAAACCAACAAAAGATTCACACACCCTTCTCCTCTCAAAAGCTGATCATGCACACAGTACTGGGCCCCTATGCTTATTGGCCCCTATAAGAGCAGACAAAGAGTGAAGACTGGACTGTGGCTGTGACAACCACCCAATGCCCACTCACCTTGCAGAGCCCACAGCGCCAGCGGGACCAGCAGCAGCTTCACTGCAAACATCCTGACGGAGGGAAGGGAGACGGCTCTCACCGATGCCAACCGACAAGCACTCACACACACACCACAAACACCACAGACAGGGAAAGACAAAGAAAGACTGGAGGTCTCCGTCTATTAGCAGCTACTCCAAGTAAAGGTGCTCCCACAGCAAAAACCTCTGGGTCTTCAAAATGTCTTCACTCTCTCACTCCAGTGAGGATGAATTTTTAAAAAAGTCAAGAGAAAAGTATCAAAACACAACTGGAGCGTCTCAACCAGTCTGGGGGAGGAGATCTGAGGCAGGACCTCTTCTAGTGAGACGCAGCTCACAGTCAGAGTACATTTTTCGTCCTCCTCTTCAGCTGGTGCTCGGCCTAAGGGGTGTCCCTGTGTGGGGGGAGAGTGGGGCGAGTGGCCAGGTGAGGTGGATGTCAGCTCTAGGCTGAGTCCTTGTCAGTGCCCCTTCAGCGTCAGGAATAAGCAGCGTCCTCCTTACCTCACCGGCCTCCGTTCTAAATCAGACTGGTGCCTGTCCAGCTGATAGTCTACAGAATTCACAGTCTCCACACAACCGTATTCAGTAACTAATGATGAAGAAATAATGCCCTGCGCCTTCGGTTTCAGTAACCCTGGCTGCTCGTTTAAAGCTTTTGTTCAACTATTTCTAATCTGGACACGTTGGTTGGCAATGTGACTGGGTGTGCACAGAAAAAAAGCAACATGTGGTAAATAGACTAGCAGCTGATATGATCAATGATTCTTTCTGATGAGATTGTTCGGGAAGACATGTTGAGTTTAGGCTCAGAAATTTAGAAGACAATATTGGTGTGTCTGATAGAATTTGTGCATTTCACGGAAGACAGATAATTGTGCAATGAGTTTGAGAGATGCAATGCACCATTCAACATAAGAAAGTGTTATATTTGCAAAAATAAACATTCCACAACACTTCTGATAATTGAGGTTTTTACATGACATTTTTGTCATTTAGCAGATGCGCTTATCCAGAGGACTTACAGTGGGCCTTCTTAGTGCTTACATGTTTGTTCTTGTTCATACCAATACACTCCTGCATGGTAACACTAATCCCTTTTGGTCAGGATAACAGGTCATTCCATACACAACAATTGAGGGTGATTGTGGCCAAGAAGGCATGTAGAAATAACTTTACAATAGGCCTTATTGACCTATCTAACGTTTTACCATTTGTTATTATAGCAGTGGTCATATACATACCATGCAAAGCTACATTCCGATATATTATTGGATATGACTATACAAAGCACAAAATTAATTAATCAAAATGCCTCATTAAAAACCGAATAAAATTCGTGACTTTCTCTGATTCTGGCCACTTCACATTTTAAAAAGATATGCTGCGTTTATGAGCAATATCTGTCGTTATGTACGGTGCCCTCCTATTCCTTATTTTCTTTCCCCATGTGTTCCTCTTTAGATTATATTCTCCATTGCTTCTACTCCAAGGTTTTCGGACGACTGTTGCCTCCCAGGCAAGTCCGTGCGTTTAAGAGATCTGCTGCGGCGAGTAAAACGTGGCACAGAATTTTACAAATAAAAACGAAAATCCCATTCTAGGCACTTTCAAATAATATCCACAGTAGGCCTACGAACAGGCTATTTTTCAACATAATTTGCTATTGAATAGGCGACCAGAGCGCCGAGGAGAACACGGATGAGTCTGCGAAATGACATGGTCTTCGGAAGGCTGCAGCCTATTTAGGCTATATCACTCTTTGGGACCGGGAGCGCTAAGAGAGGTTGGGGAGTGAGGTGAATGGGAGGAGTAGTGTATTGCAGCAGTGGGATGGAGAGGGAGGATCGGAGAGGTATGTGGATGTTGTTGTGATGGCAACAATGATTTAATGTGCTGTTTTCATCCCATGCAAAATCCACGTGTGTTTCTCGAACATACTGTATAGGCCTATAGTAAGTGTAAAATGGTCAAATCAGAGCCAATACATATGCGCTGTAGCATTACTTGCAGACCAAACCGCGCGTGCGTCCGCCATGGCGCGCAAATTGATTTTGTTCACCCACACCAGATGCGATCAGGACACGCAGGTTGAAATATCAAAACAAACTCTGAAACAATTATATTAATTTGGGGACAGGCAAAAGCATTAAACATTTATGTAACATACTGGCGAGCGTTACATAATACATTTGCACATACATGTTATTCAATCATTGCACCCACACTGCTCTCATCAGCCGCTGCAAGTCCTCCCATCTCCTCATTGATTTTTTAGGAGCATGCCATCTCACCAGCCTCCACTTTGGCTCCCCCTCATGTCCAGCTCACGCGGTAGGCGTTGCCGGCCTTCTAAACCCTGACCCGTCTCTGCCTTTCATCTTGGAGGTGGATGCCTCCGAGGTTGAAGTAGGGGCTGTTCTCTCCCAACGCACTAGATCGGCAGCTAAACTCCATCTACTCATGGAGCTGTCTCCCGCGGAGTGGAATTACGACGTGGGCGATCGTGAGTTGTTGGCCGTCAAGAAGGCGCTGAAAAAATGGGGGCACTGGCTGGAGGGTGCTAAACACCCTTTCCTTGTCTGGACGAACCACAGGAACTTGGAGTACATTCAAGCAGCGACAAGGCTGAACACACATCAGGCCAGGTGGGTCCTATTCTTCACCAGGTTTGACTTTACCCTCCTGCAGGCTGGGATCAAAGAACGTTAAGGCCGATGCGTTATCCCGGGTGCATGACACAGAGGATCGGAGGGAGGAAGTGACACCCGTTATTCCCCTCTCCCGCATTGTGGCTCCTGTCATGTGGACACGGACATCCGTCGAGCCCTGCGATAGGAGCCCTCACCTGCCCACTGTCCCAAGGGGCATATCTACTTGCCCTCTGATGTGCGGGACCGTCTCCTCACCTGGGGCCACACATCACCTGTGTCGGGGCACTCGGGTATAGCCCGGACTATCGACAGTCTCCCTGGTACTGGTGGCCCACCTTGGCCTGGGAAGTCCGGGTTTACATCTCTTCCTGCTCCACCTGCGCACAGAGCAAGACACCTAGACACCTTCCCAATCGCAAACCCCACAATGACCCTGGTCCCATCTCTCTGTGGACTTTGTCACAGATCTTCCCCCCTCAGAAGGGCACACCACCATCCTGGTCGTTGTGGACTTCCGGCACTACGGGATCCCGGAGGACATTGTGTCTGACCGTGGTCCTCAGTTCACCTCCCATGTCTGGAAGGCCTTCATGGAATGACTGGGGTTCACGATCAGCCTCACCTCCGGGTACCGTCCCCAATCAAATGGGCAGGTGGAAAGGTTAAATCAGGAACTGGGTACGTACCTTCGTAGTTACTGTCAGGACTGGTCGGGGGAGTGGGCTGCGTTTCTGCCAGCGTGTACTGGCACACCAGCCTTCGCTTTGGCTCCCCTTTCTGTCCAGCTTAGGCGTTGGGTGTTGCCGGCCTTCTAAACTAAGCACAAAAAGAAACGTACTCTCACTGTCAACTGTGCTTATTTTCAGCAAACTTAACATGTGTAAATATTTGTATGAAGATTCAACAACTGAGAGATAAACTGAACAAGTTCCACAGACATGTGACTAACAGAAATGGAAGAATGTGTCCCTGAATAAATGGGGGTCAAAATCAAAAGTAACAGTCAGTATCTGGTGTGGCCACCAGCAGCATTAAGTACTGCAGTGCATCTCCTCCTCATGGACTGCAACAGATTTGCCAGTTCTTGCTTTGAGATGTTACCCCACTCTTCCACCAAGGCACCTGCAAGTTCCTGGATATTTCGGGGGGGATTGGCCCTAGCCCTCACCCTCCGATCCAACAGGTTCCAGATGTGCTCAATGGGATTGTGATCCAGGCTCTTCGCTGGCCATGGCAGAACACTGACATGTCTGTCTTGCAGGAAATCACGCACAGAACGAGCAGTATGGCTGGTGGCATTGTCATGCTGGAGGGTCATGTCAGGATGAGCCTTGCAGGAAGGGTACCACATGAGGGGGGAGGATGTCTTCCCTGTAACGCACAGCGTTGAGATTGCCTGCAATGACAACAAGCTCAGTCCGATGATGCTGTGACACACCGCCCCAGACCATGACGGGCCCTCCACATCGATCCTGATGCAGAGTACAGGCCTGCAGAGTACAGGCCTCGGTGTAACGCTCAGTCCAGTGATGTTGGGTTTGTGCCCATAGGCGACGTTGTTGCCGGTGATATCTGGTGTGTACCTGCCTTACAACAGGCCTACAAGCCCTCAGTCTAGCCTCTCTCAGCCTATTGTGGACAGTCTGAGCACTGATGGAGGGATTGTGTGTTCCTGGTGTAACTCAGGCAGTTGTTGTTGCCATCCTTTACCTGTCCCGCAGGTGTGATGTTCAGATTTACCGATACTGTGCAGGTGGTGTTACACATGGTATGCCACTGCGAGGACGATCAGCTGTCTGCATTGCAATTTATTGCCCTGGTCACATCTGCAGTCCTCGTGCCTCATTACACACATCTGGTTCCAATCCCCACTCTATCACTGTATATATATATATGTATATACTCCCTCTGCCATTTGTCTTTGTCGGTCATTGTAAATGTTACTTGTTTTCTAGAGAGGAATCTCTCCTATTTCCTGAGTACTTTATATTTTGCACTTTGGGTTCGCCCTGTGCCTTTTCGTTTATGAAGATATATTTTGAGCACAAGAGTGTTTGGGTTTTGTCATGCTTTGATCTATGGTGCTTAAATAAATTCAGTATTTCTTAACCTGCGACTGCCTACTCCTCTCTACACCAGTGACACATTTGTTTTTAGGAGCATATACCCACGTGAGTGATTGAAAGATGAACTGAGGTCCACACTCAGTTCATCTTTGTGGTAATGCACCATAAAGGTGGTTGCCAACAGCCATATAAAGTCCAAAGAAGAAAAAGAAGCCTGAAGGAAGGAGGAGAGATGACAGAAACACATTCGGTTTACCATTTTCTCTGGATTAATTGTCGAAGTAGAGGATTTACTTGTGCATTTCAGGTAAAATAACAACCCAATATTTATAGCTAGCTAGCTAAATTGCCATAAATGTTTAATACTTTTTGACCTGTCCCCAAATTAATATAATTGGTTCAGAGTTTGCTTTGCATGTCCTGATCGCGTCTGGTGTGGGTGAACAAAATCAATTTGTGTGCAAATGCACGCATGCACGCGGTTTGGTCAGCATGTAAGGCCGAGGCAGCTTTGGCACGCACTATGCTCTTAAACTCTTGATGGTTGCTGTAGTGGCCTGTTAACCATCCTCCTGCCAGTTCTTAACTTTGCAAGGCATGTCTCTTCGCATAGCCCACCACTAAGTATACACTTTTCTTAACCACAACCGAATGCATCCATAAATAATTACTGTGTGAATAAATATCACTGAATGACGAAAGTATTGTAATAAAGTAGGCTATTGCAATTGAAGGTATGGATGAAATAGTTGCTTACTGACACTTCCAAAGTCATCCAATCATTGTAATACATTTGAAGCAAAAGCATGCGGTCAACTAGACCACAATTTAAGTACCATTTTGATTGGGACAGCGCCATGGCTCTGCTTTGAGACAAGTGTGGGGAATCCTCTTGATAAATCAATAAATGTCCGATTTTTGTTTAACCTGAATCTCCGTTTGGACATTGGGTAGGTTACAATTAGGCTGTGAAAATGGAGTTGAAGTGAGTGCTGCCCATGATCCTCTTGTCTAGTTGGCTCATTTATTACAACATTTTGACATGTTATGTACACTGAACAAAAATATAAATGCAACATGTAGTGTTGAGCCGAAATAAAAGATCCCAGAAATGTTCCATATCCACAAAATGTTTATTTTTCTCCAATTTTGTGCGCAAGTTTGTTTACATCCGTTAGTGAGTATTTTTTAGTTTGCCGAGATAATCCATCCACCTGACAGGTGTAGCATATCAAGAAGATGATAAGACAACATCATTACACAGGTGCACATTTTGCTGGGGACAATAAAAGGCCACTCAAAAATGCACAGTTTTGTCACACAACACAATGCCACATATGTCTCAAGTTTTGAGGGAGTGTGCAATTGGCATTCTGACTCCAGGAATGTCCACCAGAGCTGTTACCTACCATAAGCCACCTCCAACATCGTTTTAGAGAATTTGGCAGTACGTCCAACCGGCATCACAACCGTAGACAATGTGTATGGCGTCATGTGGGCGAGCAGTTTGCTGATGTCAACATTGTGAATAGAGTGCCCCATGGTGGCGGTGGGGTTATGGTATGGGCAGGCATAAGCTACGGACAACAAACACAATTGCATTTTATCAATGGTAATTTGAATCCAAAGAGATACAGTGATGAGATCCTGAGGCCCATTGTCGTGCCATTTATCCGTCGCCATCACCACATGTTTCAGCAAGATCATTCACGGCCCTATGTTGCAATGATCTGTATACACATTCCTAGAAGCTGAAAATGTCCCAGTTCTTCAATGCCCTGCATACTCACCAGACATATCATCCGTTGAGCATGTTTGGGATGCTCTGGATCAACGTGTATGACAGCGTGTTCCAGTTTCCGCAAATATCCAGTGACTTCGCACAGCCATTGAAGAGGAGTGGGACAACATTCCACAGGACCACAATCACCAGCCTGATCAACTCTATGCAGAAAGAGATGTGTTGCACTGCATGAGGCAAATGGGGGTCACATTTGCCTGGTTTTATGATCCACGCCACTACTTTCTTTTTTGAAGGCATATGTGACCAACAGATGCATATCGGTATTCCCAGTCATATTAAATCCATAGGATCTAATGAATTTATTTAAATTGACTGATTTCCTTATATGAACTGTGACTCAGTAAAATCTTAAACGCAACATGCAACAATTTCTATGTGTTCATTATAGTTAGTTTAACAAGTGGATTATTTCGCTCTTCACTCACAGTGTCTTAGTAGCCTAGGCCTACTCCCGACCAAAAGCCTGTGACTTCACTGACACGTATGATAATCAATGTGATTTTGTTTCACTGAATCTCCATCTCCAGGCCTATAGGCTATTTGATTAATTGGTTTCTGGCTGTGCAAATAAGGGGAGGTGGTATAGCTCATCTATTGGTTTGCTCATCTATCACTGATCAGAAACATTTAGTAAGCAATAATGTAGCCCAAATCAAGTGTAAGCCTATTATTTTTGCTCTATTGTGTATAGCAACTCCAAAAGCCTGTGGAGGTTGTGAAATATGAACCAGACTTACATGCTTTTGGAAATAGGATTACCATTATTTTCTATGAAGGCAAGACCCCACGCCTGCTCCCTAGCAAAGCAGAGTGAGGGTAGGAAAGAGCTGAAAAGTGCAATCAAAAAAGCATGGGCTTGGGCACTGTTTGAAACAATCACTTGTTATATGACAGCGGTTCTACAAATTCCACAAGTTGTGTGGGAAAAATATTTGTTGTATTTTATTCTGTTATATTCTATTATATTGTTACTGTAAAATACACTAGGTTTACAAAACATTAGGAACACCTTTCTAATATTGAGTTGCACCCCGTTTTGCCTTCAGAACAGCCTCAATTCTTCGAGGCATGGATTACAAGGTGTAAGTGGTGACTCCAATACTTCCTACAGTTGTGTCAAGTTGACTGGATGTCCTTTTGGTGGTGGACCATTCTTGATAAACGGTGCAAACTGTTGTGTGAAAACCCCAGCAGTGTTGCAGTTCTTGCCACACTCAAACCAGATGGAGAAATGGAGAAAGAAAAGAGAGAAAGAGGGAAAGGATATGGTCAGAAATAAGGAGATACACTTCAAGACCATACATGGGGGGAGATGCCCCCGACATGAGATCCAGGAAGAGAAATGGTGGTTGGAGGATAACGAGGAACAGTTGAAGAAAAAATTGTCTGAGATAGGAAAAAAGAAAGCCTATATAGAAAAAGTGATGGCTGAGATAGTAAAAGAGAGAGCTGAGATAGTAAAAGAGAGGGCTGAGATCATAAAAGAGAGAGCTGAGATAGTAAAATAGAGAGCTGAGATAGTAAAAGAGAGGGCTAAGATAGAAAGAGAGAATATTAAAAGGGAGGCACAAAGTAGGAAATAAGAAAGAACAAAGAAATCATCGAGAGAGATAATGACACAATCAAGATTGAAATAACTGGAAGCCATTGAATGAGGGAAGACAAAAATGGAATTAAAAAGGAAGGTTTTAAAAGAGACATAGGTTCTAGTGAGGAACAAGAAGGGTGGGGGAAAAGGAGGATACAGAAGGCAAAAAGTAGAATGGCAAGTCTTACAAGAGAAGAGAGAGAGAGAGAGAGAGAGAGAGAGAGAGAGAGAGAGAGAGAGAGAGAGAGAGAGAGAGAGATCTTCTGCACAGATTCTGTCAGACCTGGGGCCTGACAGTAAATCTCAGTAAGACAAAAATAATGGTGTTCCAAAAAAGGTCCAGTTGCCAGGACCACAAAAACAAATTCCATCTAGACACCATTGCCCTACAGCAGGTACTCCCAAACTGGGGTACGCGCAATGCCGTCGGGGGTACACCAAATAAAAAATACATTTGGGTGTGGTTTTTTTCTCACCTGAGTAGCCTTGTTTCACTGCCAAAAATAAAATGAAACCATCTAGAGTTCAGCGTAATAACAACACAATGTCAAACATAGGTAGCCTAGTCAAATAATTAGCATCCAATCACATTAACCGTTACTCTCTTGCAGGAAACCTTCACTCTTGCGCAGACATTTAGAAACGAAACATGACAATTTGAAAAATAAGCCACAGGGTTTTTTGAGTGAGAATAAAGACGACTTTCGAGTAGTAAGACGTGTATAAAAGCAACAGATACTATTAATAAGAAGGGGCTAGAAGCGAGCCCCATACTATTGTGGAGGACTTAATTCTGCCTGCTGCTTTGGATATGGCTTGGACAATGCTGGGGGAAAAGGCCATAAACCTATACAGACAATGTCTTCATCAAATAACACTGTTTCACGACGCATCAGTGACATGACAGGAGCTGTTTTGAAACAATTACTGCTTCGCATACAAGCCAGTGAATTCTATGCGTTACAGCTGGATGAGTCAACAGATGTGGCGGGCCTGGCACAGCTCCTGGTATATGTCCGTTACGTTTATGGGGGGTCAATTAAGGAAGACATCCTCTTCTGAAAACCACTTGAAACCAGGAAAACATGGGAGGATATTTTTAAAGTACTGGACAGCTTTGTGACATCAAATGGACTTTGGTGGTCAAGATGTGTTGGTATCTGTACCGATGGCGCAAAAGCCATGACAGGGAGACATAGTGGAGTGGTAAACTGTGTGCAAACAGTTGTCCCCACACCACTTGGGTACACTGCAGCATCCACCGAGAGGCTCTTGCTGCCAAGGGAATGCCTGACAGCCTGAAAGAGGTTTTGGACACTACAGTGAAAATAGTTCACTTTGTTAAAGCAAGGCCCTTGAACTCTTGTGTATTTTCTGCATTATGCAATGATATAGGCAGCGACCATTTAACATTTTTACAACATACAGAAGTGCGCTGGTTATCAAGGAGCAAAGTATTGACATGTTTTTTTTTACTGACCATCATTTTCACTTGTCTGACCGCTTGCATGATGACGAGTTTCTCACACCTATCTGGGTGATGTTTTTCTCTCCTGAATGATCTGAATCTAGGATTACAGGGACTCTCCGCAACTATATTCAAGGTGCGGGACAAAATTAAAGCTATGATTAAGAAGTTGGAGCTCTTTTCTGTCTGCATTAACAAGGACAACACACAGGTCTTTCCATCATTGTATGATTTCTTGTGTGCAAATGAACTCAAGCATACGGACAATGTCAAATGTATATAGTGAAGCACCAGAGTGAGCTGGGTGCGAAATTACGCAGGTACTTTCCCGAAACGGACGACACAAACAACTGGATTCGTTATCCCTTTCATGCCCTGCCTCCAGTCCACTTACCGACATCTGAACAAGAGAGCCTCATCAAAATTGCAACAAGCGGTTCTGTAAAAATTGAATTTAATCAGAAGCCACTGACAGATTTCTGGATTCTTGCCTTGGCAAATCGCACTGTTAAGACACTGATGCCCTTTGTAACCACGTACCTATGTAGGGAGTGGATTCTCGGCCCTCACTAGCATGAAAACTAAATACAGGCACAGACTGATTGTGGAAAATGATTTAAGACTGAGACTCTCTCCAATACAACCCAACATTGTAGAGTTATGTGCATCCTTCAAGCACACCCTTCTCATTAACCTGTCGTTAGTTATTCACAATTATTTATGAACAAATATGGTTTTATTTGTAAGATGATAAATAAAGAGCAAAATGATTAATTATTATAATATTATTATTTGTGCCCTGGTCCTATAAGAGCTCTTTGTCACTTCCCACGAGGTGGGCTGTGACAAAAACTCACACTCATTCTTATGTTTAATAAATGTATTGTATAGTGTGTGTGTGGCAGGCTTACAATGATGGCAAAAAACAACATTTGAGAGTGCACTGACTCTGGTGCTAGAGGGGGTACACAGTTGGAGGTTGAATGTTTGAAGTGGTACGGGACTATAAAAAGTTTGGGAACCACTGCCCTAGAGCACACAAAAACAAAAAAATACCTCGGCCTAAACATCAGCTCCACATTTAACTTCCACAAAGCTGTGAACGTGCTGAGAGACTAGGCAAGAAGGGCCTTCTATGCAATCAAAAGGAACATCAAATCTAACATACCAATTAGGATCTGGTTAAAAATACTTGAATTAGTTAGAGAACCCATTGCCCTTTATGGTTGTGAGGTCTGGGGTCCGCTCACCAACCAAGAATTAACAAAATGGGACAAACAACAAATTTAGACTCTGCATGCAGAATTCTGCAAAAATGTCCTCTGTGTACAACGTAAAACACAAAATAATGCATGCAGAGCAGAATTAAGCAGCTACAACCACCTAAAAGGAAGCGATTCCCAAACCTTCCATAACAAAGCCATCACCTACAGAGAGATGAACATGGAGAAGAGTCCCCTAAGCAAGCTGGCACTAGGGCTCTGTTCACAAACACAGACAGACCCCACAGAGCCACAGGACAGCAACGCAATTAGACCCAACCAGATCATGAGAAAGCAAAAAGATTATTACTTGACACATTGGAAAGAATTAACAAAAAAACATAGCGAACTAGAATGCTATTTGGCCCTAAACAGAGAATACCTGACCGCTGTGACTGACCCAAACTCAAGGAAAGATTTGACTATGTACAGACTCAGTGAGCATAGCCTTGCTATTGAGAAAGGCTGCCGTAGGCAGACCTAGCTCTCAAGAGAAGACAGGCTATGTGCACACTGCCCACAAAATTAGGTGGAAACTGAGCTGCACTTCCTTCACAGTTTCTGTTATTTGATTGTTGTTACCTTAGGTTACCGCTGGAGGGCACCCTTACCCTGTTTTCTAGTTTCCAGGTTACCCTGATTATTACTTATTGGATTCACCTGTGTTTAATTACTTTCTCTGTTCACCTGATTGCCTTGTTAATTAGGTTCCACAGTTGGCCTGTATCTTTGCTTAGGTTTCACGTTTATTAGTGTGCTCTTGAGCGGTTGCCTTGTTTCTGTTAAGACTCTACTAGCACTATTGTTACATTCCTAATCTATTGCCAAATGTATGACCATATTAGAGACACATATTTCCCTGAGATTACACAGATACACAAAGAATTCGAAAACAAACCCAATTTTGATAAACTCCCATATCTTTTGGGTGAAATACCACAGTGCCATCACAGCGATGTATTGTTTACTTCACTTTTATTTATTATCTAGTTCACTTGCTTTGGAAATGTTAACATATGTTTCCCAATCCAACAACGCCCTTAAATTGAAATCAAATTGAATTGAGAGGGAGAGAGAGAGGTGTCAATTGCTGTTAATTAACATTGTATCTAAACATGGTGACTGTGTTTCCTATAGGAAATGAATAAACCAGGAAGCCTGCCTGCCCTGACCCTGAGCCTGCCTTCCATTATATACCTTGGCCCACTTCACTGGATTATTGACCCCTGCCTGCCCTGACCCCGAGACTGCCTGCCGTTCTGGACCTTTTACGCCCTCTCTGGATTTACTGACCTCTGCCTGCCTTTGACCTGTCGTTTCCCTGCCCCTGTACTAGAACATTTTTGTTGTTTCTTCGACACTGTCTGCATCTGGGTCATACCTGAAACCTGATAGATACAACTTCAGTACTTTCAGTTATAATCAAAATGTTCATGATTGTTGACAGGGTAATATAATGTTGGCTGGTATATAGGAGCACAAATGTCCCCTTTTAGAACTTCCCCCGTTTGGCCACAAGAAAACATTTACTTAAACATGGATGTCAAAACAGTGAGGAAGCAAAAGAGTTAGAATTCCCCTCATCACGCAGTAAAGTTAATTTAATAACAAAAGTCTATCCTCACACGAATGTGGTGAAAAACTTGATTTGATAAAATAAATAATACAAATATTAACAAAATCCACCGCTTTCATGAATGGCTTTCAATGTGTTGTAGAATGAGCCAGTGACAGTCAGTCTTACTGTCTGACCTGCGTAGGACAAGAAGTCATCATAGATGTTACCCACTGTAATCAAGCGGCTGTTGGAAGGGCTGGCTCGTTATCATGGTGGAGCCCAGGTGGATTTGGCACTCATAGTTCTTGCCCTTGTCCAACGGGAGAATCACAGACAGGGTAACAGACAGTGGAATGTTGGGGTGACGAGGATGAATGGTGTATACTTGTAGCAAGGATAAGACAAACCGATAGTCCCGGGAAACATTCACATCACACATGATTTGGGTCTCATTCTCATGGAATCTGGATTAGACATGCAGAAAGACACACACACACATTTGTCTCATAACATAGTCTGGTATAGAAATTGAAAAACTGCAATTAGTGGACAACATGGCAAAAGCATAGAAATTATATCATTACCATGTATCAACAGCTTAACGCCGCTCCCATTGGTCCTCTTATCCGGTGGCCCTATAACAAAGTTTACACTCATACTTTCCTCTGCTATCGTCCCACTGGACATTCTTCAGAAGTACAGATCTGTTTGGTGAGTTGCGGTCACTGTCCAGAACATCCACACGATCCTTGTATGGTGACTCTGTGTCAGGCCACAGTCTTGTCATTTGGGTCATTTTATGCCAGTGGAGAATGGGACTTCTTTGCTACCTGCTAGTCTGGGATGTGGATGAACTGACAGACCAATGCGGTATTCTGAGCCAGTTTTACAATCTCATCAGGTCGCTGGATAACTTTAAGGGCCCAGGTTCCTGAGAAACATAGAGGATAATCAAGCAAAATCCTGTGTTTAGCCTACTACATACCTGTTACTAGCCATGGTATTTAATGGATATTATCCTTTACTCGTGACAGATAGTTTGCTCTAAATATAGTTTATGGCTATGTGTTCATCATGGTTTAGTAATGATGAAGCAGTCAGACTTATTTCAAATATGAATTTGTCTTGCTATAACATTTTTAATACAATAATAACTGAATGGGTTGAAAAATCTCACCCTACAGCGGTGAAGACAATTTGATGATATCAAAGCCTTTGCCATCTTCCTTTTTGCCACAGTAATGATCTGAGTATTGTGGTCTTCCGTCAACACAGACTAAAGTGAGAATACAAGCTGTGCAGAAATGTTTTTAGGTATCATGTCCTGTATCTATTGTATGGTTAAGTTACGTAACCTAGAGAACTTTATAAGAAACACACCACCTCTTTGTTTTTTAATAGAATGAAAACTGTTTTTTTTGTTGTCTATGTTTAATTCATGTGCATATGAGTTGAGCAAGTAACTTGACAAAGTTGGCTTTTTCTATTCAAACTTTGGAAGCCTTGAACTTTCCAACTGAAATAATACATTTAATAAAAATATGATATAAATATCCTAAAGCAGAAATATACACAAATAATACATCTGATGACATGTCTTTAGAAAGGGGCATGAAACTGGGATGTCCTCTCTCCCCTCTCCTGTTTGCACTGGCATTTGAACCACTTGCAAAAATAATTAGACAGGACACAAATGTAAAAAGCATCAGTATTGGTAAACATGAATATAAACTAAACTTATTTGACACCGATCTCTTAATATACCTGACGACTAATATTGAAAACTGCCCCCTTGTAAAGAATATTTTCAGAATACTCTTAAATCTCAGGATATAAAATTAACGTGGAGAAAATTGAAATAATGGCAATAGGAAAAAGAATAACTCATGATCTACAGCAATCCTTTAAGTGGACCACAAAAACATATTAAATACTTATGATGCTTAATGAGCGACAACAAACAACAAATATATAAAGATAACTTTATTCCATTACTCAACAATGTGAAAGCAGATGTAATTAAATGGAGACATCTACCCATAAATCTTACCGGTAGAATAGACCTATTTAGAACGGCATGGCTACCAAAGATTTTATATTTATTTTTGGTAATACCAATTACCCCATCGAAGAAACTCTTTAAAAAAGTATACTTGGACATAACATACTTATTATGGGCAAATAAAACTCATAGCATAAATAGGAAAGTTTTACATGTCCTTAAGTTTGAGGGTTGTTTTAGCCTTCCAGACCTGGAATTGTATCAACTCGCCACCCAATGCCTTTACTTGTGACATATAGTTAAATACACTGAAGAGGAACAATGGGTACATATTGAAGATGCGCATGCTCATCCCCAGAATATTTCACGTATAAATGTTTCATTGTATAAATAGCCTTCATTTTTAAAAACATACATATAAATGCCTAGAATTAATACCTATCATTCTTAAATAATATATATCTATATACAAACATCACGTTGAATATTCAACTCCCCTTCAAAAAGTTCCATGAGGAAGGAAGGATTCCCTGATTATGGTTTTATCTGTCCTGAGACTGCTGCCTGGTGAGTTAGGGTAAGGCCGTTAGTACAAAAACGTAGAATAGCATCTGTTACATCTGCCCTTCTGATGTCGTTCAGAGTCCCTAATGCTGCATGTATCCCTGTTTGTTGGCTGTCCGCTGTAAACACAAAAATACCTTTTAAAATAGGGTGCACACTTTTTGTTTTTAATATATAAATATCATTATGGAAATAGTGTGATGGTGAAGGGCTACGTAAAGGACAGGGCGCAGTTTGCTTCTGAGAATCCCCATCTAACTGTCGCTTCCCAATCTATTATGTCCGGTAGCCTCTGGATATCCTGCAAACCTTAGATAATATTGACATGTTATACGATATATATACATTTTAAAATGACAAGAATATGGGCATTTTACATTTAAAAAATCTCTGTCATCGGTTTAAAACACATATAACTCCTGTTTAATATTACAATAATATCCATAATATTCAAACAATTCCCCGCATCCAAATCTAATATATATATTTTCACGAACTCACCTTCAGAAAGCTCCATTAGGATGGATTCACAGACTATCTTTTTATCTGTCCTGGCCGCTAAATATTCGGGGCTGTTGGCCTGTGGGTTTGTGGGCTTGTATTTGCGCTAAAGCGGTGCTAACAGAGTGGATCGGTTGTAACTAGACTCGCTGCACGGTGGTGTCCCTAACTAGACATAGTACGGAATGAGTTTACTTTGTGATGACGTTGTTTTACATAGTACGGAATGAGTTTACTTTGTGATGACGTTGTTTTACATAGTACGGAATGAGTTTACTTTGTGATGACGTTGTTTTACATAGTACGGAATGAGTTTACTTTGGGGTGACGTTTTTTTCGGGCGATATCCCGTATGTCATAAAAATAGGGATGGAGTACCCCCCAGAATGTTTTAGAGAACAAAAGGCAGTGAATTCTAACCGGGGTGGGGGCACCAGGCGTTGATTAGAAATAACATTGTTTAACCCCGGGGTCGGTCTAGACATACTGTATTATTTCTGGGGTGTTTGAATTTAAATTCGGATTTGAAAGACCTGTGTGTTAATGAATCGAAAGTGCCCATTTTAAGAGACGCCGTCACACTTTTTGATGGGGGGTAGGCAGATATCCGGACTCACTGTATGCATGATAGTGCAAACCTTGGTTTCAAACGATCCCTACAGAGACACCCCCCCTTTTGTTTTTGAAACACACACACCTCATGGCCCGGCACAAGTGCACCCGCCCACGCACATGGCTTTTCCGTAAGTCTTTTTCTTCGTGACAGACTGGGTTGAGAGCGAAAACGAGAGCTTCCCGTTCATTAAGGGGTGAGATACAATTTTAAAACCATTTTATTTAATTCAAAATATTTAGTACATACAGTTTAAAGCACGTTATAATTAAACATTTTTACTATTCCTTTCTTACAGATAAAGGGGCTGGTTAGCCCTGACCATTATCCGTTTCCAATTCACAATCGCAAAGACGCTTGCACGCTCCATCAAAGCTGCGTAAATTTTCACTCCATGGGTAGATAATCCGTCCGGCATGTATGTCCTGGGTATGCCCACAGCATTCATTTATAAAATGGGTAGAACATGAATCTGTTTAAGTCATAAGTAAAGGCTTTTCATAAAGATGCTGTCATGATTGACTGTGACACATATTTAACAGGTATTGCTTGTTACAGAAGACTACTGTTGTACATTGAATATCCACTAGCATATTTTTGTGGCATCTCCACTATATCTGTCATGTTACTGGGGTCTTTTTAAAAGTCAATAAACATGCATGTAGATTGTAAACTCTTGTTTCACAGTAGATTTGTTTAAGCTCACCAAGAAACACCTGCTTTATCACACGGCATTAATTAATAAGCTGGGTATAAAATTGTTCTGTTTAAGTCATAAGTAAAGGCCTTTCGAAAAAGGGGCTGTCATGATTGACTGTGGCCCATATTTAACACGTATTGCTTGTTACAGAAGACTACTGTTGTACATTGAATATCCACTAGCAGATTTTTGTAGCATCTCCACTATATCTGTCATGTTACTGTGGTCTTTTTAAAAGTCAATAAACATGTGTGTAATCTTGACAGCTGACTCTGCCTTGCCATTTGCTTTTGGGTGTCTTGGAGAGGAGGTCACGTAGTCAAACTCCCATTCTGAGACCAAACGCTTGAACTGTGCAGTGAATTGTGGGCCATTGTCCGTGATGACCTTGTCAGGCTGACCTTGCCTTGCAAACTGTGCCTTGCAGCGCTTTATGACCGTCTCTGCAGACAAGTCAGGGAGCAGTTAATTTTCCCAAAAGTCAGAGTTGTGATCAACAATGAGAAGATAGTCATTTTGTCTGTGGCTGAATAAGTCCATGCTGACGATCTGCCAGGCCCTTGTGGGCAGTTCGTGTGACATCATGGTTTCTTTTCGCTGTTCATGATCATGCTCGTTGCATGTGGTACAGCTGCTACAGTGACTGTAGGTGTTCGTCCTTGTCAGTGTGTTGCCTTATCTGGGCTAGGCGGTGATCTGTGACGTTTAAGTAGTCTGCCTGATTGATCTGTTGTAGCGAACAGATGGCATGCCACTGATAGGCAGTGCCTCTGCCTGTACATTGTGCTGTTGCCCTGCTCAGTGTGTCGCTGATGTACATCTCTGGTCCTGGCTTGTAGATGACCTTCAGACTGTAGTTTTGCAGAGTCAGGAGTATGCTTTGATGCCCCTTGGGCACATTGTGGAGAGGTTTACTGAATATAGCAATGAGTGGTTTGTGGTCAGTTTCAGCGGTGACCAGTTCTCGACCATATAATAGTGATGGAAGAGCTGGCAGGAGAAGATGATGCTGAGGCACTCTTTCTCAATTTGTGCATAGTTTTGTTTGGTGGGAGTGAGCGCTCTCAGGGCAAACGCAACGGGCTGGCCTTCCTGCATAAGGCAGCATCCAAGTCCCCTTTGGCTGGAGTCGCTTTGGATTGTGACAGGCTTTGTGATGTCATAGTAGCGCAACACTGGCATGGATGAAGCCAGAGATTTCATCTCCTGCATTGCGGCCTTGTGTTTGAGTAACCAGTGCCATGGTGTGTCTTTGTCCAGCACCCGGCAAGATAGTTTGCAAAGCCGATGAGACGCTGTACTCCTTTTGCATCAGACGGGTTTGGCATGTCGAGGATCGCTCTGACCTTGTCTGGGTCCGGCTTTAGCGGGTGGAGCGTGTGGAGACGGTTGGCTTCATCCTGTGGGGAAATTGGGGCCGAAAGGCCAAGAGGAGAAGCCAAGCTTTGGCTTTGTTGGCGAAGAGGCACTATATTACTCTGTGCCCTGTGTAATCCCTTACTTCCCAACCCTGACTGTCTGACCATTACTCCCCAACCCTGACTGGCTGACTGTATCTAAACATATACTTTTTTATCAGTAAGATGTGGTCTTTTGATATAGTTGATGACAATAATAATAATTTTATTTTTAATACAGGCTCCTATCTTGTTGTCGATACACATCAAATATGAATATTTGCCAATGGTTGACATTGTACTTTATTTATTGATTGCATGTTTGGATTTCTGTGACTTTAAATGTTAATACAATTAATTTGTGACTTTACAAGTTTGCTACCCAATCTTTATTTGTATTATTATTATTATTGTTAATATTACTATTATTTATAATAGAATACATTGGACAGGAACCCGTGAAGGAACATTTTATGTTTGTGCTTTTCGAATAACCAATTTGACTGGGTTCATGCAAGTGAATGATTGAGCTTGCCTGGGAGGAATCCTCACTATCAGTATAATGCAGTTTGGCAGTACGCCTAGAACATTGTTTTGAGAACCAAAAGGGATGTCTCAGATTCAAGGTCTCAGCTTAGAGAGAATAAGCCTTGTGAGGTATTGGTCAGTCACATGCATGAACCAAAAGTTAATGATGAATTAATCATGAATAATGTAAATCATACAAATATAACTTGTCTCTGTAAGCAAGTATATAAGCGAACTCATGGGACTGCCCCGACAGAGCTCCTGACAGACTTGTTGCATTAAGTTTGTTGGAACCTCTCAAGCTTGCTGATAATAAACAATTATTTAAAATTGACTCAGTGTCCCTGTGTTGAATTTCCACAACAAACCTTAAATCCCTACATTCCGAGAAGGTTCTTTAAGGAACCTTTTTAAAAGGTTCCTCAGGGAAAAGGTTCCACTGGTGTTGCAATCTGATGAACCCCTAAAGGTGCCTCCAGGAACCTTTTCATTTTAGAGCCCTCAAACCCAACTCTGAACCTCGAAGCCAGTTCCCCTGCATTGTTTTCATTGATCCCCTCTAATCAGGGACTGATTTAGACCTGGGACACCAGATGTGTGCAATTAATTATCAGGTATAACAGCAAACCAGCAGGATTCGGACCTTGTAGGGTAATAGTTTAGTACCGCTGTTTAGAGTATATTGTTTGCGCAATACATTTTGATAACTAAAAGACGAATTCAGGGCCTTTCCGACTGTAGGCAATGCGATTTAAAACAATCCACATCTTATTTATTTCAAAGAGGCTAATGACCCTCTGTGGCCAAATCATGCTTTCTGGTGTAGTAGCCTATTTAGAAGTATTTTATTTGTTTCTGTATAGACAGGAGTAGGCTAATTAGGCTATATAATTTTGGCCATTTTAATTGAATTGCCTTTATGGGAAGCTTAGCCTATGGGGGACAGTGATCCATCGAAAACAACTGAATGTCGTTGTGATAGATTTGGTATAAAGCATTTTTTTTTCATCTGTGGACAGATTTAATACAAGACAAAAATGAAAAGCAATGCAACAGAGGAACGGTGCAACAGACTATGCAGCAGCAGTAGAGTCATACAGCCTATTATAGCTTCCAGCTAACTGTCAGGAAATACACAAACCTCACCTAACCTATTGAACGTCACTGTCAACATAATTTGCCAAACTGTTCTGTACATAAAACTAGGATTCTGCTAAAGATAGCGTGAGCAGTCATTCACCTGCTGTCCATCATATCTATCATTACTATTCATCTTATTCATAGTGATGTGAGGGTGTTTGCTTACTATAAGGTTTAGAAAACAAATTACTCCGAAGAACACAAATCATTGTATTTGTGGAGCAATCTCTCAATTCATTTGCATTTGTTGATAATGCTTGTCCACAGAAACTTCATTACCCATGAATCCCACAAATGTCTCTTGGGTCCTTACGTAGAACGTCAGTACGTCGCATGATAAGGAATTTAACATGGAGGACATTGGAGTAACTGTTGAAAAAATTCAGGTATGATTCATTTTGATTGTGTACATTTTTACCGTTGTTTTTGGTTATACAAAACTTTAAAAAGTACAGACAACTTAAAACGTACTATCTTTAATTTAAAGTGTTCTCTGAATACATTTAATTCGTCCGTCATCCAACTAAACGTGCCAATTCATTCACGGCACTGTAAATGCTCTGTCATGTAAGCTAACATGCTATCTCAACTGGCAGGCTTGGCAACTTTAGCCAGTTAGCTAAACGTTTGTATTTTGGTGTAGCTACGTTAGCTGACATCTGCCTTGGCTAATAATTAATAATAAGGCATTTAGAAAAGGCTAACGTTAACATTACAATAGGCTCCGTCATATCCAATCTAATTTCCGCGCTAGCTATTTAACTACTTCGCTAGTTCTACATTCGGTTGTTATTTGATTTGTTAACTTAGCTAACTAACCTTAGCTGCCGGCCGTTGACTTGTGTTATTTTGTTTGTTGTAGCTTCAAGCGTACCAATACTACACTCACAACATGAATAGCTAATGTTACCTCCCGCGGCAACGTACTTATCCTTTACGGAACAGCACTGAAACAATGTTGTGGATTGAAATATCTTCCAATCCGTTCCTCTCACTTTTTCTATCGGTCATCGCTCACCCATCATTAGGCAAGTAAATTAACAAGCTAGCTAACAACACCACAAACAGTTAGCTAGTAGCTAACGTTAACATTTGCTACAGCGTTTTCACATGTTTGGGGTTATGCTTACGACGTCGAATTTGTGTAAATGCTTGTGTTGTCTTATGTCTACACAGGACGAAGTGCCTGTCATGCTGAACTCACGACCCCAGACGGGGCTTTCTTTCTTGGCCCCAGAACCAGAAGATCTTGAAGACCTTTACAGCAGATACAAGGTCTGTACTGGGAACAGCTTCTGTCTATGCTTGACTGTTGAGGTCTATTTATGTCAGCACAACAAGAAAAGCACTTTAA
This sequence comes from Oncorhynchus tshawytscha, assembly GCF_018296145.1. Lineage (NCBI taxonomy): Eukaryota > Metazoa > Chordata > Actinopteri > Salmoniformes > Salmonidae > Oncorhynchus > Oncorhynchus tshawytscha. Next base: position 9,485,208 of record NC_056451.1, on the reverse strand, counting down.
ATCATACAGGCCCTTTCTGTGATTTCTTCAATCACAGTAAAGGTGTTAACTATTTCAGTGCCTAGAGAAAGTATTCACACCCCTTTACTTTTTCCACATTTTGTTGTTACAGCCTGAATTTAAAATGTATTAAATATAGCGTTCTTTTCTTCTCTGGCCTACACCCAATACCCCGTAATGTCAGTGTAATTATATTTTGAGTTTTTTAAACTAATTAATAAAAAATGAAAAGCTGAAATGTATTGAGTCATGTATTCAACCCCTATGTTATGGCAAGCCTAAATAAGTTTTGAAGTAATAATGTGCTTAAGTTACATAAGTTGCATGGACTCTCACTGTGCAATAATAGTGTTTATCAGGAATTCTGAATGACAACCTCATCTCTGTACCTCACACACAATTATCGTTAAGGTCCCTCAGTTGAGCAGTGAATTTCAAACACAGATTCAACCACAAAGACCAGGTAGGATTTACAATGCCTTGCACAGAAGGGCACATATTGTAGATAAACAAATACGGACATTGAATACCTCTTCCAGCAAGATGAAGTTATTAATTACACTTTAGATGGTGCATCAATACACCCAGCCACTACAAAGATACAGGCGTCCTTCCTAACTCAGTTGCCGGAGAGGAAGGAAACCACTTAGGGATTTCACCACGAGACCAATGGTAACATTAAAACAGAGTTGAAGGCTGTGATAGGAGAAAACTGAGGAAGGATCAACAATGGTGTTATTACTCCACAATACTAGCCTAATATACAGTGTGAAAACGAGAGCCTGTACAGAATAAAAATACTCCAAAGCAGCACCCTGTTTGCAACAAGGCATTGAAGTAATACTGCAAAAAATGTGACAAATCAATTACCCTATTCCTGAAAACAAATGTATGTTTGGGGCAAATACAACACAGTACCACTCTGTATTTCAAGTATAATGATTGCTGCATCATGTCAGGATAAAAAAATACATGGAATGAAGCTAAACACAGGCAAAATCCTAGAGGAAACCTGGTTCAATCTATTTTCCACTAGATACTGGGAGATTAATTCACATTTCAGCAGGACAATAACCTAAAACACAAGGCCAAATCTACACTGGGGTTGCTTACCAAGAAGACAGTGAATGTTCCTGAGTGGCCAAGTTACAGTTTTGACTTAAATATATGGCAAGACCTGAAACGGTTGTCTAGCAATGATTTGACAGAGCTTGAAGAATAAAAAAGAAATAACAAATGGCAAATGTTGCACAATCCAGGTGTGGAAAGCTTTTAGAGACTAACACAGACTCACAGCTGTAATCACTGCCAAATGTGCTTCTACAAAGTATTAACTCAATGGTGTGAATACTTACAGAAATATAACATTGACATATTTCATTTTCAATATATTTGCAAACATTTTTTATGAAAGTTTTCACTTTTATTATTGGGTTATGAAGATAGATTGTTGAGAAAAAACATTGAATCCATTTTGAATTCAGACAAAATGTGGAATAAGTCTAAGGATATGAATACTTTCTGAAAGCACTAATTCAATCAAATGTATTTATAAAGCCCTTTTTACATAGGCAGATGTCACAAAGTGCTATACAGAAACCCAGCCTAAAACCCCAAACGGCAAGCAATGCAGATGTAAAAGTACAGTGGCTCAGAAAAACGCCATAGAAAGGCAGGAACCTAGGAAGAAACCTAGAGGAACCATGCTCTGGGGGGTGGCCAGCCCTCTTCTGGCTGTGCTGGGTGGAGATTGTAACAGTACATGGCCAAGATGTTCAAACGTTCATAGATGACCAGCAGGGTCAAATAATAATCACAGTGGTTGTACAGGGTGCAACATGTCAGCACCTCAGGAGTAAATGTCAATTGGCATTTCATGGCCGATCATTCAGAGTTGGAGACAGCAGGTGCGGTAGAGAGAGAGAGTTGAAAACAGCACGTCCGGTGAACAGGTCAGGGTTCCATAGGCGGAACAGTTGAAACTGGAGCAGCAGCACGACCAGGTGGACTGGGGACAGCAAGGAGTCCTGAGGCATGGACCTAGGGCTCAAGTCAGAGAGAGAGAGCGCATACATACTCAATTCACACAGGACACTGGATAAGACGGGAGAAATACTGCAGATATACGGACTGACCCTATCCCCCCGACACAAACTATTGCAGCATAAATACTGGAGACTAAGACAGGAGGGGTCGGGAGACACTGTGGCCCCGTCCGACGATACCCCCGGACAGGGCCAACCAGGAAGGATATAACCCCACCCACTTTGCCGAAGCACAGCCCCCACACCACTAGAGGGATATCTTCAAACCACCAACTTACTATCCTGAGACGAGGACGAGTATAGTCCACAAAGATCTCCCTCACTGCACGAACCTCGAGGGGTCGCCAACCCAGACAGGAAGATCACGTCAGTGACTCAAGTGACGCACCCCTCCTAGGGACGGCATGGAAGAGCACCAGTAAGCCAGTGCCTCAGCCCCCATAATAGTGTTAGAGGCAGAGAATTCCAGTGGAGAGAAGGGAACCGGCCAGGCAGAGACAGCAAGGGCGGATTGTCGCTCCAGTGCCTTTCCGTTCACCTTGTATTTAAACAAAGCAGCAGCTTCTCTTCTTGGGGTCCAGCAAAATTAAGGCAGTTTATACAATTTAAAAAAAATGTACAATACATTCACAGATTTCACAACACACTGTGTGCCTGCAGGTCCCTACTCCACCACTACCACATATCTACAGTACTAAATCCATGTGTATTTTATCGTGTGTGTATGCATGTGCCTGTGCCAATGGTTGTTGCTTCACAGTACCTGCTGTTCCATAAGATGTTTTTTTAAATCTAAGTTTACTGCTTGCGTCAGTTACTTGATGTGGAATAGAGTTTCGTGTAGTCATGGCTCTATGTAGTACTGTGTGCCTCCCATAGGGCCTGCATCTTGTGACCATAGCGTACCTGTAGGTATGTACGGTAGGACCAAATCGGAAAGATAGGTAGGAGCACCCAATGTATTGCTTTGTAGGTTAGCAGTAAAACCTTGAAATCAGCCCTTGCCTTAACAGGAAGCCAGTGTAGAGGCTAGCACTGGAGTAATATGATTTTAAAAAATTGGTTCACCATGATTCATCAACAAACATACATTCTCCATGACACTGTTCCCACCCTCTCCTTTACTATTGTAGAAGCTGCAGCAGGAGCTAGAGTTTCTGGAGGTGCAGGAGGAGTACATCAAAGATGAACAGAAGAACCTGAAGAAGGAGTTCCTCCACGCCCAGGAGGAGGTAAAGAGGATACAGAGTATCCCCCTGGTCATCGGCCAGTTCCTGGAGGCTGTGGACCAAAACACAGCCATCGTGGGCTCCACCACAGGTACAGTATTTTTACTCTTGTCTGACCTCGCATAGATTGTGTAGGTAAGCCTCTGGTTGTTGCCTCCAGAGACTGGAGACTTGAGTCCGAGTCGATATATCGGTCTGATTATTGGCCCTTTTATTGGCACTTTTCTAGTCTATCGGCCCTTCTCTATCGGTTTTGCTGATAGTCCCGCTGCATAGCAATACTGCTGCTATGCCAGCCGCCACTCACTGCCTGAGCCACGAGCACTGCACAATGCTGATGAATGTCTAACTGGGAAAATCAGCAGCAGCAGCGGCAAGCTTGCTCATCCTCTAACAGAAAGGTGCAGTATTGAGAAACAGATTAATTGACACGGTGACCAAAATTGCAGATGCGCTTCCCTGAGACGGTTTTCTGGCAGTTTGTGCAGAAATTCTTCAGTTGTGTAAACCCACGGTTTCATCAGCTGTCCGGGTGGCTGGTCTCAGACAATCACGCAGGTGATGAAGCTGGATGTGGAGGTCCTAGGCTGGCATGGTTACACGGGGTCTGCGTTTGTGACGCCGGTTGGACGTACTGCCAAATTCTCAAAAATGACATTCAAGACGGCTTATTGTAGAGAAATTAACATTCAATTATCTGGAAACAGCTCTTGTGGACATTCCTGCAGTCAGCATGCCAATTTCCCCCTCCCTCAACTTGAGACAGCTGTATAATCAGCTTCTTGATTTTCCACACCATTCAGGTTGATGGATTATCTTGGCAAAAGATAAATGCTCACTAACAGGGATGTAAACAAATTTGTGCATACTTTTGAGAGAAATAACTTTTTGTGCATATGGAACATTTCTGGGGTCTTTTATTTCAGCTCACGATACGTGGGACCAACAGTGTATTTATCATAGTAGCAGTAAACAGCAGCAAGTGATATGAGAGATGTGAAAGGGAGTGGAGTTACAGCCTCGCTCTATCCAAATGTAGCAGTAAAAACCCACCCATTTCTTGACAGATAGCTAGAATAGCCAATTGAGTTGTTTCAAATTTCGTCCTGAGTTCTTTGGAGAGAATACTTTTTTCCCGATCCCAGAAAATAACAACTTCTAGTTTCGTAAACAATCCGTGATCACAAATCATAACGTTTCCTTTGTCCCATTTGCATTAAATAGATTTTATTTTATTTTCTCAAACTAACAGCAGTGCCTATATGATGTCATTCCATACAGGCATGACATGCTGGCATGGTACTTTCATGCGAATGTTGTTGATCAGTTGGCTAATATACTCTATGTCCAAAATGAAGGACAAACAAAGTGTCATCTTTAGCGCCATAGACTCTACTGACCAGCCAAAACAAGCTCAAAAACTCAATGCATGCACACACTCCTATTGAATATGGATTCACCTGTATTGTGAGAGTGCCTATGACATCTTCATTTACCATTCAAATACAATTACTATTATGTTATTTAGTTTGGTTAAAAACAAAGTCAAATTTATTGGTCGGTTTTAAAATTGATGCATTATTGCATACATGGCTGTCTTTGGGAAATTTTATGATATTGTATATCTGCCTAAAATAGGCCCCTAAACAGTCCATAATGTTCATTCTCTAATAGCCACACCCATAAGCACTCATATTTTGCACAGTAACACCAATGCCTCATTCTTACTGTAATGCTAAACATGTGGCTCTAATATTCACTAATGACATTTCCCCCTCTTTCCCTGTGCCACCCTCTTTTTCTGCTTCTCTCTGTCCACCCCCTTTTCTGTCTCTGTCCACCCCCTTTTCTGTCTCTGTCTACCCCCTTTTCTGTCTCTGTCTACCCCCTTTTCTGTCTCTGTCTACCCCCTTTTCTGTCTCTGTCTACCCCCTGTCTCTGTCTCTGTCTCTGTCCACCCCCTTCTCTGTCACCCCCTTTTCTCCTTGACTCAGGCTCAAACTACTATGTGCGTATCCTAAGCACCATCGACAGAGAGCTGCTGAAGCCCAATGCGTCGGTGGCCCTGCACAAGCACAGCAATGCCCTGGTGGATGTGCTCCCCCCAGAGGCTGACAGCAGTATCATGATGCTCACATCAGGTACACATGCACACTATTCTACCCCCTGGTATACATATCCCTTTGTAATATATATTTAACAGTCATGAGTGGAACAAACATGCATTCATGCGTGCTTACATACATTACATGCATAGTCCACTCATTGATACCATTTTCCTGTATCTCTCCGTGCAGACCAAAAGCCGGATGTGATGTATGCTGACATCGGAGGGATGGATATCCAGAAGCAGGAAGTGAGGGAAGCAGTGGAGCTTCCACTCACACACTTTGAGCTTTACAAACAGATTGGCATTGACCCGCCCAGGGGGGTTCTGATGTATGGGCCTCCTGGCTGTGGGAAGACCATGCTAGCCAAGGCTGTGGCTCACCACACAACAGGTAGGCCATTCATCATGTTCACCATTATCTATAGGATGCACAGGTGATTAGACAATGTTATTTTTTTGGGAGCAAAAAATTGTCAAGTGTACCATATCAGTATTTGGTTATTGACCAATGCATTTGATTTGATATCTTGGTCTCTCTCTCTCAGCGGCGTTCATCCGCGTGGTAGGCTCCGAGTTTGTGCAGAAGTACCTGGGCGAGGGCCCCCGCATGGTGCGTGACGTCTTCCGGCTGGCCAAGGAAAACGCACCCGCCATCATCTTCATCGATGAGATCGATGCCATCGCTACCAAGCGTTTTGATGCACAGACTGGAGGTATGAGCCATTGTGTACCTTTTAAAATCAGCTGCACAGAATAGGCTATGGAATGGACTGGTCATTGGCTAATCACTAGCATTGCACATAGCAACCAAATCCAATAAGACAAGCAAAATAGAGCAGATTTACAGATTGGCATTCCTGATATCAAATGTCTCTACCTGTGATCTTCAGGGTTCTCACAGGGTGCTTAAAGTACTTGAATTTGGTACTCTGAAATTCAAGTACTGGAGAACCTTGAAAATCTGACATTTTGTCAAGTTGGTACTTGAAAAGTACTTGGAATTAAAATGAGAGGAGAGGGCCTCCCGAGTGTCACACAACCGTCTGTGATCGGGAGTCCCATAGGGCTGCTCACAATTGGCCCAGCGTTGTCCGGGTTAGGGGAGGGTTTGACGGTGGGGGGGGTTACTTGTCTCATCGCGCTCTAGCGACTCTTGGTGGCGGGCCGGGCTCCTGCAGGCTGACCTCAGATGGTGTATCCTCTGACACATTGGTGCGGCTGGCTGGTGTTAAGAAGCGCAGTTTGGCGGGTTATGTTTCAGAGGACGCATGACTCGACCTTCGCCTCCCGAGCCTTTTGGGGAGTTGCAGCGATGAGACCAGATCGAAAAGGGGGTTAAAAAAATATATATTTAATTGATAGAACAGATAATGATCAAATGTGTTTATCAAATACATTTTTTTTGTCACATACACATGGTTAGCAGATGTTAATGCGAGTGTAGCGAAATGTTTGGGCTTCTAGTTCCAACAATGCAGTAATAATCAACGAGTAATCTAACTAACAATTTCACAACAACTACCTTATACACAAGTGTAAAGGGATGAAGAATATGTACATAAAGATAAATGAATGAGTGATGGTACGGAATGGCATAGGCAAGATGCAGTAGATGGTATCGAGTACAGTATATACATATGAGATGAGTATTGTAGGGTATGTAAGCATTATATTAAGTGGCATTGTTTAAAGTGGCTAGTGATACATTTTTTACATACATTTTTCCATAATTAAAGTGGCTGGAGTTGAGTCAGTATGTTGGCAGCAGCCACTCAATGTTAGTGGTGGCTGTTTAACAGTCTGATGGCCTTGAGATAGAAGCTGTTTTATCAGTCTCTCGGTCCCTGCTTTGATGCATCTGTGCTGACCTCGCCTTCTGGATGATAGCGGGGTGAACAGGCAGTGGCTCGGGTGGTTGTTGTCCTTGATAATCTACAATGTGATTTTCTGGATTTTTCCCCCTAATTTTGTCTGTCATAGTTGAAGTGTACGTATGATGAAAATTACAGGCCTCATCTTTTTAAGTGGGAGAACTTGGTGGCTGACTAAATACTTTTTTGCCCCACTGTAGGTATTCCTCTTGTCCAGATCGGTTAGGGCAGTGTGATTGCGATTGCGTCGTCTGTGGACCTATTGGGGCGGTAAGCATATTGGAGTGGGTCTAGGGTGTCAGGTAGGGTGGAGGTGATATGGTCCTTGACTAGTCTCTCAAAGCATTTCATGATGATGGAAGTGAGTGCTACGGTGCGGTAGTCATTTAGCTCAGTTACCTTAGCTTTCTTGGGAACAGGAACAATGGTGGCCCTCTTGAAACATGTGGGAACAGCAGACTGGGATAAGGATTGATTGAATATGTCCGTAAACACACCAGCCAGCTGGTCTGCGCATGCTCTGAGGATGCGGCTGGGGATGTCGTCTGGGCCTGCAGCCTTTCGAGGGTTAACACGTTTAAATGTTTTACTCACGTTGGCTGCAGTGGAGGAGAGTCCGCAGGTTTTGCTAGCGGGCCGTGTCAGTGGCACTGTATTGTCCTCAAAGCGAGCAAAGATGTTGTTTAGTCTGTCTGGGAGCAAGACATCATGGTCCGCAACGGGACTGGTTTTCTTTTTGTAATCCGTGATTGACCCTGCCACATACCTATTGTCTTAGCCGTTGAATTGCGACTCTACTTTGTCTCTATACTGATGCTTAGCTTGTTTGATTGCCTTGCAGAGGGAATAGCTACACTGTTTGTATTCGGTCATGTTTCTGGTCACCTTGCCCTGGTTAAAAGCAGTGGTTTGCACTTTCAGTTTCGCGCGAATGCTGCCATCAATCTACGGTTTCTGGTTTGGGAATGTTTTAATAGTTCCTGTGGGTACGACATCGCCGATGCACTTGCTTATCAACTCGCTCACCGAATCAGCTTATTCGTCAATGTTGTTGTTTGACGCAATGCGGAACATATCCCAATCCACGTGATCGAAGCAATCTTGAAGCTAGGAATCAGATTGGTCAGACCAGCGTTGACAGACCTGAGTCTGGGAGCTTACTGTTTTAGTCTCTGTCTATAGGCTGGGAGCAACAAAAGGGAGTCGTGGTCAGCTTTTCCGAAAGGAGGGCGGGGGAGGGGCTTATATGCATCGCAGAAGTTAGAATAACAATGATCCAGGGTTTTACCAGCCCTGGTAGCACAATCGATATGCTGATAGAATTTAGGGAGTCTTGTTTTCAGATTAGCCTTGTTAAAATCCCCAGCTACAATGAATGCAGCCTCAGGATATGTGGTTTCCAGTTTACATAGAGTCGATGTGTCTGCTTGGGGGGGAATATATGCGGCTGTGATTATAATCGAAGAGAATTCTCTTGGTAGATAATGCGGTCGACATTTGATTGTGAGGAATTCTTATTCAGGTGAACAGAAGGACTTGATTTCCTGTATGTTGTTATGATCACACCACGTCTCGTTAATCATAAGGCATATACCCCCCCACCCCTCTTCTTACCAGAAAGATGCTTGTTTCTGTCCGCGCGAAGTGTGAAGAAACCAGGTGGCTGTACTGACTCCGATAGCGTGTCTCGAGTGAGCTATGTTTCTGTGAATCAAAGAACGTTAGTCTTTTATGTCTCTCTGAAATGTTACTCTTGCTCGAATTTCATCAACCTTGTTGTCAAGAGACTGAACATTGGCGAGTAGTATGCTTGGGAGCGGTGCGCGATGTGCCCGTCTCCAGAGCCTGACCAGAAGACCACTTCGTCTGCCCCTTTTACGGCGTTGTTGTTTTGGTTCGCCGGCTGGGATCTGATCCATTATCCTGGGTGGTGGGCAAAACAGAGGATCCGCTTTGGAAAATTTGTATTCCTTGTCGTAATGATGATGAGTTGACATTGCTCTTATATCCAGTAGTTCATCCCGACTGTATGTAATAAAACTTAAGATTACCTGGGGTACCAATGTAAGAAATAACATGTAGAATACAAAGCGAGGCGGCCATCTCTGTCAGCGCCGGAAGTTGGATATGAAAAATATAAAATATAATAATGTATTGGTCTTGCGAATTAATTTCCAGACAGACTACAGAGTTGTATTTCCTTACATGTTTCATGCTGTGGTTGCCAGGGGAGCTTGCTCATTCAATCCACACTGCCACTCATCCAGTTAGGTACAGAACCGCCTGTTTGGACGCCGCCAAACATCACTTCGATGGCTAGAATGCCGGAAAAATGTTGATTCAAGCCGGCCTTTTGTGCGTATGGAACATTTCTGGGATCTTTTATTTCAGCTCATGAAACATGGGACCAACACTTTACATGTTGCGTTTTATATATTTTTTTCAATATAGTTCACCCACCTTTTTTACCACTACATCACTGGACCCAACCAACTGACACCATGTAAGGTGCAAAAAATGCGTCAGACTTTGACATTGCGAGCACGGTTAAATCGGTCCTGAAGAGCCACATAAAGGGGGAAAGACAAGTGGCAGCTGTGCTCCTGCTGTTCTGGTGGCCGTTTACTTATCGTTTTTTTCTGACACAGCCCACCCGACCGGCGACCCTAAAGCTGCCGGTCAGAAGCAAGACTCTTTTTCGTAGCTATTAACTAGTAGATTCCCAAAGGTCCAATAAAAAAGTCATTAAGTTGGTAGTAATGTGAATAGGAAATGTGTGTTCACCAGTATTCATCTCCCAAAACTCTGCTCATCGGTAGTCAAATTACAAAATCATCAGTACTGACTTGCATATCTTGTGAAACAATGCGTTATTGAGTAGAACTTGTAAGGTAGTGATGACTACGGTTTTTTTAGGTTGTGGTGATATACTGCCATCTGGTGGCGACTAGTACGAATTGATTGTCCTTAAAAATAAACATTAGTGCTTGGAAAAATATTTAAGTCATTGAATTTGACTTGCCACTGTCTGTACGAACCCTGGATCTTGTCATGCCAACACACATTTGAGCGTTTTAAATTGCAGTATTTCAATCAAACAATGTCCAAATCGGCCTCAACTAAGCAGGTGAAACATGTTTCTGTAAAGGCCCCCTAGTTGCTGTGAGTGTTAGCTAGGCTATGGTTTATCCTTGGCCCAGATGGAGACACAAGGACACAACAGACCCATGGTCCGTCAGCTTATCAAGTTGAGCAATGGGGAAATAAAATAACCTTCATATTTTTGTGTGGCCAAGTGATTTGTTTTGACTGCCACCACCATAGAGTTAGATAGGGTTTTTAAGGACAGGGTAGTTGCAGATAACTTCAGGTTAGAGTTGGGAATTGGAATTTACCTTCAAAACAGAACTACCTGTAAAGATGTCGGTAAATGTCATCATTGTTTAAAGCATCCAGGCAAACCGATTCACAGAGATCTACAATAGAGACAAACTTGGTTGTGGCCTTATTATCTTGAGTGAGATTGATTATTAGGACTGAAAACAAGACCAAGCAGTTAATGGGGTGGTTGAACCCTGACATTGATAATCCCTCATTGTATTCTCTCCTTCCCAAACAGCGGACAGGGAGGTGCAGAGGATTCTGCTGGAGCTTCTCAACCAAATGGACGGCTTTGACCAGACCGTCAACGTCAAGGTGAGCAAAGTGTGAGAGCGCTATGGGCTTTGCCTCTGTGACATACTGTCTCTAGGGCTTATTGTAGGTTGTAGTCTGATTAATGCAGCTAACTTGTATTAACCTTGTGTGTCACATTGAGAATATGTAAAAAGAGAAATGTAGTCACTCTTAAGCTAAACCTATACAGTGAGTGATGTACTACTATGGGTCTTAAAGCCTCTGGTTAAGCCTTTGTCATATGACTTCCTGCCTCTGTTTGATCTGTTGTCAGGTGATCATGGCCACTAACAGGGCCGACACCCTGGACCCCGCCCTCCTGCGCCCAGGCCGTCTGGACAGAAAGATTGAGTTTCCCCTACCTGACCGCCGGCAGAAACGCCTGGTCTTCTCCACCATCACCAGCAAGATGAACCTCTCGGAGGAGGTGGACCTGGAGGACTGTATCCTTATTATGCCCTACCTACAACAGTCTCTCATGACGTGTGTGTGTTAATGGGTGCAGGTGTGCATTGTATTAACTTTCTATCAATGTGTCAAGAAAATCTAGCGGCATCATGCAATAGTTTCCTTCTCAGATCAAGGCACAGGAGCACAAATCCTTTTCTGTGTCCGGTTCAGTGTGTTCTTTAAGTTTTCATTAAATATTTACCTCCTTGAATACAGCTCTGATCTGGAACAATATTCTCAATTAAAGGTCAAATGAACCATGACTTTTAGTACTCTACCTGAATGCCTTCTTTGTATAGTATAATGCACTTTCCCATAACGTCCCTTGGTTGCTAAGTAACCGAAAGAACACTACATTGTTCAGTGTCGTATGAGTTTGTATTTGCGGTTGTCCTTAACCAGTGTGTAGATGTGGCCAGACCAGACAAGATCTCCGGAGCAGACATCAACTCTATCTGCCAGGAGGTGAGTGGGACCCCGTACTGTTGGGAAGAATTCTTCCATGGGGGGTCAACCTACTTCAAAAGACCCAATGTCAAAGAGTAGCAAGTTATTGCGTTCACTAACTCTTGTTCCAAAGATAACTAAATATCTCTGTTACATCACCTGTCGTCGGTGTGAGAAGTGGAAACGCTCTGATAAATGTGCTTATAATTCTTTCATTCCTCTCACTCAGGCTGGCATGCTGGCTGTCCGTGAAAATAGGTACATCGTCCTGGCCAAGGACTTTGAGAAGGCCTACAAGACTGTTATCAAGAAGGATGAGCAGGAGCACGAGTTCTACAAGTAGAAAGTAACCCCACCCCCACTTCTCCATAAAACAAAGAAAAAGGCATTGAGACACATTTTGTTATTTGTGTGCGTTTGTACTACCTTGTCCGTTTGTGGTTTCACAGACTCTAACATTGACCTTGGACTGAATTTTGCTTAATTTACAAGAGGGCCATTGTCAACTCAGGGACTGTGATTCCAAACTTGAACACACACAGTGAATGGAGGGTCTTTTTATGTGCTCTGCAGGTTCTTAAGTATGACTGTAGCTAGTATGATGGCATAGAGTTTGTACCTGTAATGTACTCACTGATAAAACAGTACTCTAAAAATAAGTTTTCCATAAAAATGTAAGAAAAGTATGCATAGTCGTCTTTATTTTTCACACGGACAGAAAATATTGGTTTAAAGTCTAATGATGTGACAAGACACACATTCTAACATGCCCAGGGTCACCTGCAGTGATAGCCATACATTTGATAGATAAACTGACTGTTGGTCATAGATCCTCTACTCTCGCTTGGCGCTCCGTTCCTAGTCAGTCTAGACAGGCAGGCACCACTGATGCGGGGTCCTCCGTAAGAGGGGACATGGTGGCTTCTCTCCCTCCCTCTTTCCCTCTCTCTCTCTGGGTCTGCCCATGAGTCAAAGCAGTTCAGCCTCAGGTTGAAGTTCAGCCTTACACCACAAGGGGAGAAAGGCTTTCTGTTAGTCAGTCAAGCTCTCTGGAGATAGACATTTACTATCAATGGTAAGATTTTGGTTTAGATAGTAAAAGTATATCAAATGGAATAGTACCCACTTGTGTCCCAATGGGAAACTGTTGGGCAGGTGGTCAGTGACTGGGTCAAAGTAGTTGGTGTAGAGGGGCATGGTTGCAGACTCCAGGTCCTGTGACAGCTTGGTGAAGATTGGTCCCAGATCATGGTTTGGTAGCATCCTTTGACCAGGGCAGAGACTGCGCCACATTGCTGATACTACAGCATCCAAGGTGGGCTGGGGCTTCCAGGGATGGAATGGAGGAAGGTGAGGTGGAAGCTTGGACATTCTGAAGAAAGCTTTGGACAACCAAATTAAAATGTGTCTGATCACTAATGGCCATAACTATTTATTTTTCCATAAACATACAGTTTGAGGATCAATCCATCACCTTAGTGGCATGTAGTTATTTGTCAGAAATATATTTAGTTTTAGATACGTTATTGATCATGAAAAAGCAATTCATTTTGGCAACCGCTTCGTTGCTTTTGTTTAACTGCTGCCAGTGGACCAGTAACTTAACCTACATTTAACAACTACCCAGTCCCATAACTTTGAATACTGATGTACTGTGGAAAAAAACAATTCCTTACCTTTTAAATACGATGTTTTGTTGAAATATGGCAAAAAGTCAGTACTTTGGCTTTGACTGCAATTTGTTTACACTTGATTGTCAACAGAGATGAGTGATGCACCATTCTAGAATCTAGAACACATCTATTACAATAGAATACTTTGTCTCCCAGCTTGGGTGTACCATTTGGTAAAAAATCGATACTTACAAGTACAATTATTACATAAAAGCACAACTCAGAACGTGTACGAAAGATACAGTAGTAGGTCTAAATAAACACAAGTAATTTGTGTAACACAATTTCTGTCATTTATCTTTGCCATGTCTCATCGAGTCAAGCAAATCGTGTTTTCCTCGTTCTATGTTCAGTAAGCCATAACACAAAAGGATGGTTATGTCACTGGGTACTCAACGTCACCCCATTCAATTGTATTGCGGGTGCATTCATTCTTGTGAAACCAAACTAGCAAGTTGTGCTGAAATTCAGGACATTCATACAGCACGAAGAGGGTGGACGTGCGCTACACTAACTCTTAAAGTCTCTGCCGACCATACTATTCATTACTGCAAGCAACAGCAAACATCTGTGTACATCACTTCCTGTACTAATTCTACATGTGAAGTGCGGCTGAAGAAACTGCATTTCAACTTCGAAACGCAACCCTGGTGCAACTCGAATTGTGAAAGTGATGTTTAACAATGCCGTTGCCTGGAATAAATTAGTAAAGGAACCATTGCGCTATCACCGAACAACAGGATTGGATTGGTAAACACAATTTCCTGCATTTAGTTGGTAAGCTGGCCACAGTTTGTGTATCTAGCTAATAATGCTAACTAGATAGCCAGCTAACGTTACGTTAACAAATCATGCCAGTGTATGAAATAAGTTAGCTAGTCGTTAGCAAGCTAGCAAAGTAGAATGAAATGGAGTTAGCGTTAGTTTGCCGTATTTTACAGCTTGTTTCTCAGTCACAGTTGCTCGTTGGTGCGTAGCTAACGTTGTCTATCTAAAATGTTAAGTATTTATTGTGGCTGCTTTAACAATAGTTGTTTAGGCAAGGCTCGAGCCCAGGTAAGTTAGCTACACCAGAAATGGTGGAGTCTTTGGTTACATCATCATGACTCGTACAAAATCTAAAGTAAGACTTGAATGGTCTAATAATGTAAAAACTGATTAGTTTACTGGACACTATAGTGTGTGTGTGTGTGTGTGTGTGTGTCTCTGTCTGTAGGCTACATGCTATTGTTGCATCTGTTCATGTCCGTGACCAAGCAAGGAATTCTTATTCCAAGGGAATAGCTTGGTAATTTTATTTATTTAACCAGGCAAGTCAGTTAAGAACAAGTTCTTATTTACAATGACGGATTTAGCAAATACGTTATGGTCAGATTTTAAAGAATGTTTTATTTTATTAAACACACTAGGTTAAGACTAAAACATGTCTGGATTTTAAGTCAACTGAAAACTATATACATATGTGCATAAGCCATTTGCTACCTCTTTAAAAAAAAAAATACACCAAATATTCTTCTAAGTATTTTGTCATTACCACCGCGACAAGTAAATTATATTAACGTGTGTGTGTGTGTGTGCGTGCTTGGTTACTATGTAACGTTATATGAATAGTGACAAGCGGAGCACATGGAGGGAAATTTACATTTTGATGCCGGGAAATGATAGAAAAATAGAGGTAAATATGACTTGAGAATATATTTTTATTGAATGTCATTACCAAGTAGTCTATAATTTTAAGCAAATGATGTAGTCCTTTTTATTTTATGTATTTAGGATACATTGTATGCTAGCTATTCAACAGGAGTTAGCATGCTAGAATCCCTGCTATTTATGTAAAAATGTCATTACCACCACATAATGAACTGTGATGTTCAGGAAAGCATGTGGTGGTAATGACAAGGTATTAGTTCATACATTTTTACTAACCTTAAGACCTGAAAAGACATATTACATATGATCATAATTTAAGTTGAAATTGGACACGTTTGATAAATTAGACCATTATATTTTGTATTGTGTTAGGATGATTGGGGTATTTTGATGTCTATTTATGTGACTTAATATGGTTATTACTGACTAATTATTTATTCCATGAGGTGTCCCCTAAATCAACCAAGGAGAGGACAAGGACATACACTATATATACATAAAAGTATGTGGACATCCCTTAAAAATAGTGGATTTTGCTATGTCAGCCACACCCGTTGCTGAAAGGTGTATAAAATTGAGTACACAGCTATGCAATCTCCATGGACAAACATTGACAGTAGAATGGCCCTTACTGAAGAGTTCAACAACTTTCAATGTGGCACAGTCAAAGGATGCAACCATTTCCAACAATTCAGTTCATCATATTTATGCCCAGCTATAGCAGCACTGGTCAACTGTAAGTGCTGTTATTGTGAAGTGGAAAGCTCAAGGAGCAACAACAGCTCAACCGCAAAGTGGTAGGTCACACAATTTCACAGAATGGGGCCGCCGATTGCCGAAGCTTGTAAAAATTGTTTGTCCTCGGTTGTAACACTCATTACTGGGCTCCATACTGCCTCTGGAAGCAATGTCAGCACAATAACTGTTTGTCGGGAGCTTGATGAAATGGGTCGGGTCTCCGTGGCAGAGCAGCCCCGCACAATCATAAGATCACCGTGCGCAATGCCAAGCGCTGGCTGGAGTGGTGTAAAGCTCGCCGCCATTGGACACTGGAGCAGTGGGAACACGTTCCCTGGAGTGATGAATCATGCTTCACCTTCTGGCATTCCGACAGACGAATCTGGCGGATGCTTGAAACGATACCTGCCCCATGCATAGTGCCAACTTTAAAGTTTGGTGGAGGAGGAATAATGGTCTTGGGCTGTTTTTTCATGGATCGGGCTAGACCCCTTAGTTCCAGTGATGGGAAATCTTAATGCTCCAGCATACAATGACATTCTACACAATTTTGTGCTTCCAACATTGTGGCAACAGTTTGGAGAAGGCCCTTTCCTGTTTCAGCATGACAATACCCCCGTGCACCAAGCGAGGTCCATATAGAAAGGTTTTGTCGAGATTGGTGTGGAAGAACTTGACTGGCCTTCAGAGCCCTGACCTCAACCCCATCAAACACCTTTTGGGATGAATCGGTACAAATGGTCTGTTCTATATCTTCAACAAAATTAAACATATACACCTGTGACATTTAAAATGTTTAATGGTATTTTTCATGAAATGCCACTTCCACCAGTGTCATTACTGTTATAGTACATATGAGGCAAAGATGCATTAATTAGAATTGATATAGATTACTTTTGCCATATGTGAACCTTATATGCTTGTTAAGATAATTCCTAAAATAATGTAAAATATTACGATTTTGATGTGGTAAATGCATCTTTCTGAGTATCATCAAGGCCTATATGGACATTTAGACATGACAATGATAAATACATGTAATCATCTTCTAAATGGTGAACAACTCATTTTATTTTGAAATGTTATATAAACCCTTAGGCACAATTTCTGTAATTTTCTTTAACTAAAATAGCACATTTTTTGATGTGCTGGTAATGACATTAACCCTCGGGTATTTGTGGAAACCAATAAAAATGTTTATTCTTTAAATGGTATGGTCTCAGCCACTATTAGATCTTGTTTCCAGATAGTGAAGAAAATATTCAGAGATAAAAAGCAGTTGGTTTCATTTAAAAAACATTTAACATCCAAAAGTGCCCGTATTTACAAAATCAACCAGCTATGATGGAAGACTTGTATACTCAAGGTTTAGGAGTGTCCTGTGTACAGTTATAGATTCATCTAGCAGCCCCTCTGCAAACAGGATTAGGAGGGTGTGAATGTAACTTAAACAACAGTGGTTTGTGTAATCAAGTCTTTTTGCGTTCTATATTTGCCCAGCCATGGCCGTTCGCCATCTGTTGAAGGTGTACACCTGTTCTGTAATCCGTTTGCTTTGGGCAGCATCATTTGAGCTGGGCAAACCTTCCTCCCTACTCTCCTCTCTGTTTTTAAATAGTTACCAGAGTGAGGAAAAATAGCCACAAAGACCTCGTCACAAGAGCTGGCAGGTTGACTGAGTGGATTCTGGCTCTAACATTAGACCACAGTGTTTATGGGATAAGAGCCTGACCTTACCAACGCAGACGTCTGCTGAACAGCTAGATCCTATTTTCTGTCACAGGGTTTCCAAACTTGGTCCTGCCCCCCCTGCCCTAGCACTACACAGCTGATTTCAAATAACCAATGCATCACTCATTGATTATTTGAATCAGCTGTGTAGTGCTAGGGCAAAACCCAAAACGTGCACCTATGGGGGACCCCAAGACAGAGTTTTTGAAATCCTGTTCTGGTGCGTTCAGTTCACTTGAACGTTTGCTACGTCGCATAACTGTTTGTACTGAACGACACGTTTCCCCAAAACGTTCTTGAACAGACATTGAGGTACGTTTGCTCCTGTTTTGGAAGGTGTGACTTGAAGCAATAAGTTATGTATTTAAAGGGCAGTGGCCATGCTGCCCTTTTCCTGAACCCACAACCCAACCCCTCCCTGTTTTTCAACTGGTTGTTCAGTACAGCACCGTTTATGACCAATTTAATGTTCCAGAATGTAAAAAAACTTACTGAGCTCTGGTCTGTACAGACATGCATGCAATGTGACACCTCCAATCTTGGAGGTGTCTCTCCGTTTGTGGATGAGACTGCAATGACATGCTTCACCCATTTGGGCTTTGATGCCTACAGTTTGATGCTAAACATGCAAAAACAGGATTTTAACAACATACATTTACACAAGCAGCCAACCAGTGTGATCATTAAATTAATTTCAACAGGTATAGGACACCTTTTTTAAAGGGACCCTTCAGTATTTTGGCAACAAAGCCCTTCATCTACTTCCCCAGAGTCAGATCAACTCATGGATACCGTTTTTATGTCTCTGCATCCAGTATTTTTATTTTTTTTAACCTTTATTTAACTAGTCCGTTAAGAACAAATTCTTATTTTCAATGATGGCCTAGGAACAGTGGGTTAACTGTTCAGGGGCAGAATGACAGATTTGTACCTTGTCAGCTCAGGGATTTGAACTTGCAACCTTTCAGTTACTAGTCCAACACTCTAACCACTAGGCTACCCTGCCACCCAGTATGAAGGAAGTTGGAGGTAGTTTTGTGAGCTAATGCTAACTAGCGAAAGCGCAATGACAAAGTCTATGGTATCTTCTAGTATGCTAGCAGTTACCATAGACTTCCAGTCATTGCACTAACCGTAGTTAGCAATTGTGCTAATGCTAGTTAGCAACTTTCCAACTGAACACAGAGCCATAGAAATGGTATCCACAAATTCATGGGACTCTGGGGAAGTAGATAAAAGGCTATCCCTTTAAGGTCTGAAGTGTACTTGCCCATTAGCCAAGTAAGGAGTAGGCTATTGGTTGCTTGTCAGATATGATCACTTGCATGCAGAAATGAAATATTCTGTCTTTTATGTGAACATAATGAAAGAACCACACATTTTTATGTTGTGTGGTTTTCAGTATAAACTGTCACCTGCCCAATGGAACAACCACACAGCAGGTTCAACTTGCACGACTACTCAGTTCACTTGCCCCAGGTGATAAGGCAACCTGTTATGTCAGTTCCTGTTGATACTTGTGGCTGTTTCATTAGTGTTAGCCTTCCTATTTGTTGGATCCATTGCTGACCCTGTTCCCTTTCTGTCCAACCAGGGCAAGCCCCAACACAATCTAACAATGATGTTAAATCTGTCCCAGGCTGCCATCTATTTGTTTTCTGCCCAGAACTCTGGAATGATAGTAGTGGTGGAAAGGCAACACATTCACCGTTCATGTGTCTGTGTGACTCTCAGCGCTGTTTTTGTTATATGTTTACATGGTTATCCTCAGTTTTTTCTGGTTGGTCCCTATGGTTGTCATTGCTTAGCTACTGAGCCGTGCAGCTTGTCATCACGGTTGCAATGAGGGCTGTCCCAGAGGTGTGTGGTGTGCTCGAGCCACAAATGAACTCTGCACTATGGAAACTACTCAAACTAGTAACTACCCAAGCAGCAGCAAACAGTGAAGGAGAACCAGAAGAAGCTATAGAGATTTTTTTCCTCTGAGCCTGTCCCAGTGGACTCAGACCTGAGGGAGCAGCTAAAGAGACATGTACCAGCTGCACTGACAATGAATGGCCAGTGTGTTACCGTGGGTTGCTATGACAAGGGCGCTAGCCCTCATTAATATGCTGACACTTTTTCATACTGTGTATGCTAATGTTTTAATTGCCTGGACCTGTTTAGTTGGAAGAGCTAGCTACTGTAACTTTGGATTTTAATTTTTTTAGAATATAGGCTTGGCCTTTGTATAAATTAAGTGGTTATTCAAGTATAAAAAGTTTTCCCTCGTCTTGGCAGTCAAGTAAAGATAATGCTGTTGTCACGAAGCACATTTTCTGGTGCATATTGATGCTCAGGGCAGTGCAAACTAAAGCTGGTCTGGCTCAAGCCTCTTCTTATGCTGATACCACAGACTCTGGGAAGGAGCCTAAGTTTTCTCATGTCCTAGGCTAGCCTATATCACAATGGTCATATCACATCTTCAGGAGTCAGGAACCATCCTCAAGGATTTCAGTTGATCAGTTTAGTAATTGAATACGGATAGCTTGTTGTGTCGTCACCTTACACCTGAGAGTGGTAGTAAGCCGATGGCGGAGAGCTGTTTCGTCTACTCTTTCCCCTCACATGGTTTCTGTTAGCTTTGTTCAGACCAGTAACTTCATCAGACAATCTTGACAGGTATAGTATTTGTGGCAGTTTGCTTGGTAATGGAACGCTGGCGGCAGGTGATATGTTGGTAAGGTTCTTTTGACAATCTGAGGTGAAACGTTGCAGAAGTCTACATGACTCTCAGTGGAGCCTATCTTCAGTGCCAAGAACTGAATAATTCTGAATAGAGTGCAAGGATTTGATGGCCTTTTCTGCCCAAGTTCCAAAGCTATATTGGAGCAGATTTGCAGACTACAGAGAACACAAGGTTAAAGCTGGAGAGCACAATCTTGCACAGCTGATGTATGAATGTATCGATAGATGGATGGCTATGGTACGCATTCCCCTAATCAGCCGAAAATGGCATCTCTCCTCACCCTTCTCTTTGTGTCTGGCATCCCGCTCTGCTCCGGCGGGTTAAGGCTTTGATTCACAGGCAGCAGACTCTAACGCAAGGCCTATCAACTGTTTCTACCCCATCCTCTTCCTCCCACTCTTACACCCCCGCTGCTGCTCTGCAGCTCTCCTTTGGGACAGATGTACACCAGATGTTTTCAAGTACTTGGCTACATATTTCCACTTTCCTCCACTCTCTTCTCCTCTCCTAATGCTCTGCCTTGTCTTTGTTTTTTGCTGGAGGGGGGGGGTTGGCGTGTCGTCCTATATTTCCCAGTAGTCTGTTGAGTTGGCTGACTGCTCCCCTCCCCGGGACTGCCTGTCTCTCAGTGGGTCCCCTGTGCCTGACCGGCTGGCTGCCTGGCTATGGGCCACGCATGCGTGGGATCCTGAATAACCAGCCACACTGACAGATTTCTATATACATTTCGCATACTTTTCGCTCTCCCTTTGCCCCACTTTCCCACCTCCCCATTTCTCTCTCTTCCCTCGGCCCCCTCGCTGACTACTATTCTCGCATCCATTCCAGTGTGTGCGAGTATGCATGTGTACATACAGTATACATGTAATATTTATGGCTCCAGGCAGAAAAGGATTGTCCCATATCTGACCTGTAATCTTTCATAGCTGCCATCACTCAGCCTAAAGCGTGTGCTGCACAGTCTGAAGAGGGGTGATGTGAGGAGGTGAAAGAACACCGGAGGGAAGATGTTTGTTTTGGCTGACTCGGGCCTGCATGAGCTTGTCATGCCAGTTCTACCTCTTTGACTTTCAAATCTCGAGAAGGAATGTAGCCTGGATTGAATGCTGGTGAGACGAGGGGAAAAAACGAAACTAGCCACTTGCTATGGGCCTACTCTCTGCTTCCTCTCTCCCTCTCCTCTTGTCATTCTCAGATTCCCTCACATAACATCACATAGCCTAAGGAACAGGGGCATCTAAATCAAGTCACTGGCTCTTTTTATATGCATGCTAAGAAGGCAAGGCCCTGGCTTTGTCAAGAGACATGCCATCTGCCAAGTTGTTATTCTACACTATATCCCAGGCAGCAACCCTATATCCCATTTCAAGTCGGTACAGCCCCCGAGAGCCTTAACCGGGCTGGAATGATACTATACAGACCCTGTTGATCAGCTGATTTTATTCAGGTAAACACCTGTGAAACTGCAGTAGACATTGGACATACGGTGGTATAGTATGCATTTAAACCATAGTAAAGGAATGGTATCATGTTTGTTCTAAGGATATAGCCACTACACCTATATGGTTGCTGTCTATATGATGCTGCTGGCCACTTATTTGAGAGGACTGACCTGAGAAGTTCAACCTTCCATCTGCTCATATTTCCAGTTGCAAAAACAATAACTCTTCTTCCTCTCCTCACTCCCTCTTTCTAGCTCTCTTCTTCCTGTCCAGTATCTCCTCATTTTGCAGACTCCTTTTGTGCTTGCACCCTCTTGTCTTTCCATTTCTCTCTGTGTTTAATGACCTTGTTTCCTCTGAGTATGAGGTGACTTGACTGGGGATTAAGGAGTATTGAAGCTGAAAAGGCGGGATAAGGGGGCGAGCTGTTGAAACTGATGTGCTCACAGTTGCAGATCACACACACTTCCATATCAGGGTTTCCGTTATGAAAATGTGGTGCCGGACATTTTGACCAGCAGCACGTTAATTTACCAGACATTTGAGAAATGTACCAAACCCATATGCATTAACCTGATTAGGGCGACCACCCACGGTGCTCAGAATGACATTCATATTTAGAATATGGTAATATTAATAATAATCTTTACAGAGAATATTAATTGAGGATGCAAGGATGTGTGTCCTTACCGTGCAATTTGAAGATGTTAGAATAACTGTCCACATTTACTTTTCCTCAGCCAATAAGATGAGAAACGAACAAAAATCACTAGCGTATGCATAGGTAGAGCATGAGTTTCAAGTTTGGAGAAGCACATTTTCACCATCAAAATGTAACATAATAAAGCATTCCATGCGTCATCGCATTTGCAGACTTATGTAAAAGAGCCTACTATTCGTAATGTGACTGGATAGTCATTTAGGCTAATAATATAACTGACTGCTCAATGTGTGGCTGAGCGCGTATGGTGTAGAGGCCTTAGCTATATCGGATACGTTTTTTTTTTGCATGGGAAACCTATTTCATGCACTTGATGTGACTGGAGACATTAGCAGAAATATATATATATATATATATATACACTCAGCAAAAAAAAAAAAGAAGTAATCTCACTGTCAACTGCGTTTTATTTTCAGCAAACTTAACATGTGTAAATATTTGTATGAACATAAGATTCAACAACTGAGAGACAAACTGAACAAGTTCCACAGACATGTGACTAATAGAAATTGAATAATGTGTCCCTGAACAAAGGGGAAGGGGGGTCAAAAGTAACAGTCAGTATCTGGTGTGACCACCAGCTGCATTAAGTACTGCAGTGCATCTCCTCCTCATGGACTGCACCAGATTTGCCGGTTCTTGCCACTTCCACCAAGGCACCTAGCCCTCACCCTCAGATCCAACAGGTCCCAGACGTGCTCAATGGGATTGAGATCCGGGCTCTTCGCTGGCCATGGCAGGACACTGACATTCCTGTCTTACAGGAAAGCACGCACAGAACGAGCAGTATGGCTGATGGCATTGTCATGTCAGGATGAGCCTGCAAGGAAGGGTACCACATGAGGGAGGCGGATGTCTTCCCTGTAACGCACAGCGTTGAGATTGCCTGCAATGACAACAAGCTCAGTCTGATGATGCTGTGACACACCTCCCCGAACCATGAAGGACCCTCTACCTCCAAATCACTCCAGAGTACAGGCCTCGGTGTAACGCTCATTCCTTCGACGATAAACGCGAATCCGACCATCACCCCTGGTAAGACAACTGTGACTCGTCAGTGAAGAGCACTTTTTGCTAGTCCTGTCTGGTCCAGCGACAGTGGATTCGTGCCCATATGCGACGTTGTTGCCGGTGATGTCTGGTGAGGACCTGCCTTACAACAGGCCTACAAGTCCTCAGTCCAGCCTCTCACAGCCTATTGCGGACAGTCTGAGCACTGATTGAGGGATTGTGCGTTCCTGGTGTAACTCGGGCAGTTGTTGCCATCCTTTACCTGTCCCGCAGGTGCGATGTTCGGATGTACCGATCCTGTGCAGGTGTTACACGTGGTCTGCCATTTCGAGGATGATCAGCTGTCCGTCCGGTCTCCCTGTAGCTCTGTCTTAGGCATCTCACAGTACGGACATGGCAATTTATTGCCCTGGCCACATCTGCAGTTCTCATGCCTCCTTGCAGAATGCCTAAGGCACGTTCATGCGGATGAGCAGGGACCCTGGGCATCTTTCTTTTGGTGTTTTTCAGAGTCGGTAGGTAGGCCTCTTTCGTGTCCTAAGTTTTCATAATTGTGACCTTGCCTACCTTCTGAAAGCTGGTCTTGTCTTAATGACCGTTCCACAGGTGCATGTTCATCAATTGTTTATGGTTCACTGAACACGCATGGGAAACAGCATGTAAACCCTTTTACAATGAAGATCTGTGAAGTTATTTGGATTTTTACTAATTATTTGAAAGGTCCTGGGGAATTTTAAAAATGTTATATATAAATACACTGCTCAAAAAAATAAAGGGAACACTTAAACAACACAATGTAACTCTAAGTCAATCACACTTCTGTGAAATCAAACTGTCCACTTAGGAAGCAACACTGATTGACAATACATTGCACATGCTGTTGTGCAAATGGAATAGACAACAGGTGGAAATTATAGGCAATTAGCAAGACACCCCCCAATAAGGGAGTGGTTCTGCAGGTGGGGACCACAGACCACTTCTCAGTTCCTATGCTTCGTGGCTGATGTTTTGGTCACTTTTGAATGCTGGCTGTGCTTTCACTCTGGTGGTAGCATGAGACTGAGTCTACAACCCACACAAGTGGCTCAGGTAGTGCAGCTCATCCAGGATGGCACATCAATGCGAGCTGTGGCAAGGTTTGCTGTGTCTGTCAGTGTAGTGTCCAGAGCATGGAGGCGCTACCAGGAGACAGGCCAGTACATCAGGAGACGTGGAGGAGGCCAACAACCCAGCAGCAGGACCGCTACCTCCGCCTTTGTGCAAGGAGGAGCAGTAGGAGCACTGCCAGAGCACTGCAAAATGACCTCCAGCAGGCCACAAATGTGCATGTGTCTGTTTCTGACCGTTTGAGCAGACTCCATGAGGGTGGTATGAGGGCCCGACGTCCACAGGTGGGGGTTGTGCTTACAGCCCAACACCGTGCAGGACGTTTGGCATTTGCCAGAGAAAAACCAAGATTGGCAAATTCGCCACTGGCGCCCTGTGCTCTTCACAGATGAAAGCAGGTTCACACTGAGCACATGTGACAGAGTCTGGAGACGCCGTGGAGAACGTTCTGCTGCCTGCAACATCCTCCAGCATGACCGGTTTGGCGGTGGGTCAGTCATGGTGTGGGGTGGCATTTCTTTGGGGGGCCGCACAGCCCTCCAGGTAGCCTGACTGCCATTAGGTACCGAGATGAGATCCTCAGACCCCTTGTGAGACCATATGCTGGTGCGATTGGCCCTGGGTTCCTCCTAATGCAAGACAATGCTAGACCTCATGTGGCTGGAGTGTGTCAGCAGTTCCTGCAAGAGGAAGGCATTGATGCTATGGACTGGCCCGCCTGTTCCCCAGACCGGAATCCAATTGAGCACATCTGGGACATCATGTCTCGCTCTTCCAGTCCAGGTCTGGGAGGTCTGGGAGATCCCTCAGGAGACCATCCGCCACCTCATCAGGAGCATGCCCAGGCATTGTAGGGAGGTCATACAGGCACGTGGAGGCCACACACACTACTGAGCCTCATTTTGACTTGTTTTATGGACATTACATCAAAGTTGGATCAGCCTGTAGTGTGGTTTTCCACTTTTAATTTTGAGTATGACTCCAAATCCAGACCTCCATGGGTTGATAAATTTGATTTCCATTGATCATTTTTGTGTGATTTTGTTGTCAGCACATTCAACTATGTAAAGAAAAAAGTATTTAATAAGAATATTTCATTCATTCAGATCTAGGATGTGTTATTTTAGTGTTCCCTTTATTTTTTTGAGCAGTGTATAAATATGACATCCATCTGGAGGATTTACCAAAAAACTTAAGTGGCAGTGACCCAACAATGAGAGTGAATATGCACGGTGCACACTCACCAGGGATATGGCTGATGCTTTCCACTGGTCCCAATAAGATTAGGATATGGGTCTACTGTTGTTCGCTCAACTAAAAAACAGCTTAGTCATTTCATTGTCTTTACAGCATTAGCCATTTGCTTTCCACGCTATTTTCCCTCAATTTGTATTTTGAAATATTGTGATATCCCTGGCTGGGCTCCTACCTTTCACTGACTGTCGCAACTCAACAATCATTTTTCCTTTTAGTTAGCACATTTTTCATACTTTTTTGAAAATCCGCATTGTTGGTTAAGGGCACGTGAGTAATCATTTCAAGATGAAGTCCTACACCTGCTGTATTTGGAGCATATGATGAAACATTTGATCTGAAATTATCTATTTGGTATTTGCAGCACGCACTGCCAAAATTGGGCGGGCTGCCTTTCCTTCCGACTGTAGGCAATGCGATTTTAAAACGACCTACAAATGTTTTTTTAAGGCTCGGTTCAGCTAATGATCCTCTGTGGCCAAATCATACTTTAGCCTATTTTGAATTATTTTATGGTAATAAGGCTACATAATTTTGGCAATTAAATGTATTTATTTAAGGAAAGCTTAGCTTCCCCTAGACTTATGGATGTGCTGCCTTTTGATATAGGCTCAATCTACCATCCACCATAGTACAAAAGTTGACCTATTTCATTGGCCAGCTTGTCGAAAGAAATAGCCCAAACAGACTCTGGGACAGTTGTGGGATGATGGATCCTAAATCCTAGGCTACATAGAACAATGTTAAAAAGTAATGAATCTGATGCAACGGATGAGAACGTTTAGTTGAAAAAATTTGATAAACCTATTCCCCCCCCCCCTTAAACATTATTAGTGCAGCAATGCACACAAGACGACGTGCGATTGTGCATTTGGCTACCAGACAATGAAACAAGGTTGATGACCAATAGCACATGAGGGAAATAGGCTACTAGTTTCAATGGCATGTGGATGTCTGTATAAAATAATTGCCTCCACGGATATGGTCAGATTTTGTCTAGGCTACTTTAAAGCAAGCTAAAATATGCCTCATATGTAGTAAAACGTTTAGGATTCAAGCAATTAGGGTGCATTCGGAAAGGATTCAGACCCCTTTACACTTTAACACATTTTATGGTATCACAGCCTTATTAAAAAAAAAATTGAATTGTTTTCCCCCCCTCAATCTACACACACTACCCCATAATGACAAAGCAAAAACATAAAAAAATTACAAAATTGCAAATGTGTTACATTACTGAAATATGACAACTACATCAGACCCTTTACTCAGTACTTTGTTGAAGCACCTTTTGGCAGTGATTAGTATTGGGAATGACACTACACGCTTGGCACACCTGTATTTGGGGAGTTTCTCCCATTCTTCTCTGCAGATCTTCTCAAGCTCTGTCAGGTTGGATGGAGGGCATCACTGTACAGCTAAATTATTTTCAGGTTTCTCCAGGATGTTTGATCGGGTGCAAGTCCAGGCTCTGGCTGGACATTCAGAGACTTGTCCCGAAGCCACTCCTGCGTTGTCTTGGCTGTGTGCTTAGGGTCGTTGTCCTGTTGGAAGGTGGACCTTCGCCCCACTCTTTCATCAAGGATCTCTCTGTACTTTGCTCTGTTCATCTGTCCCTCGACGCTGACTAGTCTCCCCGTCCCTGCTGCTGAAAAACATCCCCACAGCATGATGCTGCCACCACCATGCTTCACCGTAGAGATGGTGCCAGGTTTCCTCCAGACGTGACGCTTGGCTTTCAGCCCAAAGAGTTCAATCTTGGTTTCATCAGACTAGAGAACTTGCTTATCATATCTGCAAGTCTTTTAGATGCCTTTTGGCAAACTCCAAGCGGGCTGTCATTTGCCCTTTTCACTGCTTTGTGGCTTCTGTCTGGCCACTCTACCATAAAGGCCTGATTGGTGGAGTTCTTCAGAGGAGCTCTGTCAGTGACCATGGGTTCTTGGCCACCTACCTGACCATGGCCCTTCTCCCCTGATTGCTCGGTTTGTTCGGGAGGCCATCTCTAGGAAGTGTTTCTTGGTGATTCCATACTTCTTCCATTTAAGAATGATGGAGGCCACAGTGTTCTTGGGGACCTTCAATTGCTGCAGACATTTTTTGACCTGTGGATGGACAAATCCTTCGACCTCATGGCTTAGGCTTTGCACTGACAACTGAGACCTTATATAAATGTGTGCCTTTCCAAATCTTGTCCAATCAATTGAATTTACCACAGGTGGAAACAATGGAAACAGGGTGCACCTTAGCTCAATTTCGAGTCTCAAAGTAAAGGGTCTGAATACTGATGTAAATAAGTTATTATATATTTTGCAAACATTTTTAAAATCCTGTTTTCACTTTGTCATTTATGGGGTATTGTGTGTGAAATTAGGGGGGAGGGGGGGGTCCATTTTTTTATAATGCTGTAATAGAATTTGGAAAAAGTCGAGGGGTCTGAACTTTCCGAATGCACTGTAAGTAGCTATACATACTGCCTCTAGCTCATTGCAAAGTGGTGTGTGATGCGCTGATGAAGCCTGCCTTCCGTTGCCTATGCATTTGAATGGGATGCGAGCTTCAATTACCAGTTGATAATCTTTTTTTTTAAGTGCATGTACGTACGCCCCCCCCCACCAACTACAAATCTGTCGTTCTGCCCCTGAACAGGCAGTTAACCCACTGTTCCTAGGCCGTCATTGAAAATAAGAATTTGTTCTTAAACTGACTCGCCTAGTAAAATAAATAAAAAATATGGAATCATGTAGTAACGCAAAAACCAAGCGCTATGATGAAATTGGCTCTCATGAGGACCGCCACAGGAATGGAAGACCAAGAGTTACCTCTGCTGCAGAGGATAAGTTCATTAGCTTTACCAGCCCCAGAAATTGCAGCCCTAATAAATGCTTCAGAGTTCAAGTAACACACACATCTCAACATCAACTGTTCAGAGGAGACTGCTTGAAACAGGCCTTCATGGTTGAATTACAGCTAAGAGACCATTACTAAAGGATACCAATAAGAAAGAGACTTGCTTGGGCCGGGAAACATGATCAATGGACATTAGACCGGTGGAAATGATGGTCTGATGAGTCCTAATTGGAGGTTTCAACCGCCATGCCTTTGAGATGTGGTGGAGGTGAACGGATGATCTCTGCATGTGTGGTTTCCACCGTGAAGCATGGAGGTGGAGGTGTGGTGGTGCTTTGCTGGTGACAGTCTGATTTATTTAGAATTCAAGGCACATTTAACCAGCATGGCTACCACAGTATTCTGCAGTGATATGCCATCCCATCTGGTTTGAGCTATCATTTGTTTTTCAACAGGACAACGACACATGACACAAAACACGCCTCCCAGGCTGTAAGGGCTATTTTATCAAGGAGAGTGATGGACTGCTTCATCAGATGACCTGGCCTCCACAATTTCCCTACCTAAACCAAATTGAGATGGTTTGGGATTGAGTCGGACCGCAGAGTGAAGGAAAAGCAGCCAAAAAGTGCTCAGCATATGTGGGAACTCCTTGAAGAATGTTGTGAAGCTGGTTGAGAGAATGCCAAGCGTGTGCAAAGCTGTCATCAAGTAGGTGGCTACTTTGAAGAATCTCAAATATAAAATAGATTTAGATTTGTTTAACACTTTTTTTGGTTACTACATGATTCTATGTGTTCATAGTTTTGATGTCTTCACTATTATTCTACAATGTATTGTACGACGACGACAATTAAGTAATTTCATTTATCAGTGTTTCAATTTATTATTATTTTTTATTACGGCCAAAAGCCAGCTATCAGAAACCCTGCTACATATCATTATTATACACACACACACACACACACACACTCTTGTCCGTTGACTCTCATCCTGTTTTCTGTAGCTCTCTACCATTTTGCCAATCCCCGGGCTCTCCATGTGGGATTAGGATTAGAGTTAGTCTGAGGCTGGCGTCTTTAATGAGCACTAATTGATCCATGAGTGCCGGCGTGTCGGGTATTCTCCAACAGCCATCGCAAGGATGGAGGATTACATGAGCACAAGTAGCAGGACCGTTTAACGACCCACGATCGTTCTATGGTCTGTCTGAGGAGGTAGTTGTAGTAGTAGTACCTAGCGCTAGAACGACCACTGCTTTTTAACTTGATTCCCTCCAGTTTCTATGAGCATGTTTCTTTCCGCTCCTCGGTTGCTTTCAGTGGTCTGTCGACGAAGGCGTCCGTATTGGAGCCCCTGTTATGCCTGAATCCTCCTGGCTCTGTTTAGCTGAAAACAAACAAACTGTTTTGTTCCGGCTGTGCATCATTTGTGGTAAACAGTTAGTCTAGTTGGGAAAGATGCTAGCAGCAAGAATGGATTGTTTATAGGATTTAAATCGTAACAACTTCTTAACCACCTACCTCTCTCATTGTCTTTCAGAGCACCATTCTCGTGATTTGGTCCGAGCCCCTGTCTGTCAGGCCCGGTGGACCCCTTCCCCTTGGAAGTGTCTTTCAGCCCAGTGTCAGTCAGAATGGGACAATAGCCGCAGTCGCCATCGGACCTCCCCCTTTCTCTCTTTGCTCTCTGTCTGCCCCGTCCCCACACCCCTTAACACTCGCACATATATATATATATATATACACACACACATACATACACATACATACACACAGACCCAGCCAGACCCTGACCACTCCCACTGTACTGGTTTTGGTCCACTCCCTCTTCCTACCGCTCTAGGCAGCCAGCCTTGTGAAGCCAAATGAAACCATAATCCCCTGTAAAAGATAGAGGCCTATACAGCTGCCTATCCTCCCTTTGTTGTTGGTGGCTTTTTGTTTAGAGGGCCCCCATGAGAGTAGCGGCTAGAGAACACAAGGCAGCACAACAGCACCCAGTCAGCCGTTTTACTGGAAACAAACGAGCTGTGGTGGTGGTTGGGACACTGATGGAATTCTAATAGCATGATGTTGGGCTGGCATAGCCACCACACGCCATCAATGAACCAGAGGGCCACCAGCAGACTTTGGAGATTGACACATCTCAACTTGTGGTGGGACAAGAGGTTGAAATAAAAACATATTTATTCAGGATATTTTTTTGCCTCCTTTTTTTGCTTCTCCAGTGATCAGCTAAACCAAAGTGCCTTTCTTGGTTTCTCACTGTGCTTTTACTATAAACTTGATCTAACTTCATATTACACTCCAATATCTGAAAATAATATCTATAAAGAAACATTAAGGATTTTGCACTTTTCATTCATACACCTCCGTACCCATTGCCTGTTGCACTTGTCATATCATACAGTTGCACAGTACTGACAGTGCACACGTGTTTACAGTAAAAACATACACCCCTGTACCAACTTGACAATCCCACCCCGTATTTCACCCAACCACAGCGTTCCTCTAGTGTCGGTTGCTAAGACTAACAAAGCCAAACATATCACCAAACCGCTCTCCAAGGTCCTTTGTTGTGACACAGCCGGTGACATGGCGACGTGGCTACAGTCAAAATGGCGCTACCTGTTCATGTTTCTGGGTGTCCAGCTGGTTGTCATGGCGCTGCTGTCCCGCGAGGGCTACCACAAGCGAGTGTCATACTTCATCAGGATTTTCCGCAAGCTGGAGACCACTGCGACGGGGACGTTCGGTGCCGGCTCTCTCCACGCAAGCAATCACACGGGCGGTGACGTCTACGCCAACTTGTCCCTCCTGGCCAAGGCCCACCACGGCCGGGGCGAGGACATGCCCTACTGCCCCAAGACGTCTCCCCTGATAGGTGAGTTCACACAAGTCCTAGAACTGGCAGCCCCATCTTATTTCTCTTGAGTTCACCAGCCACTGTCTTCAGTTATCCAGCCCTCCCCCTGTATCTCTTACTTCATTCCCTCTTCAGAATGAAACTGAAAAGGGAATGTTTTTGTTTTTTTATAATGTACGCCAGAACAATACTTTCTCGTAAAAATAAAGTGGCTCAGATACTTGATTAGTGTGCCAGAAAACGTAATGTGAAATGTGGGCAGTCAGAAAGCCTCGGTTGGTTTGTTGTGGAAGGGAATTTCCAAATAATTCCACACATGCCACTGTCCTTGCTAGTTAGCTACTGATCTGACCAGGTTGGATGGGTAGCGGGCTTGCCAAATCCTGGTTGGAGAATTCTGTATTTCCTGCTTATTCTGTTGTGATTCCGGGAGGCCTTCAACTAGGATTTCTGGGATAGTTACCAGAATTTTGAGTAGACATGATATGGTGGAACCTTGGCTTCACCTATAAAGTCAGGTTTGGATCAATGTTCAATGATGGCCCCGGATAAGAGAAGGAAGGATGTGATTTGACTTTGAGATCATTCAAACTGAGCTGAGACTTGGTGGCGGCTGACCCAACAGGAGAGTTTGTTGTACGCTTCCACTAGAGGGATTGAATATACTTGTGTTCAAATGGTCAGTTTACCTTGTGTCCAACTTCCTACTTTTTTTCCAATGAAAAAAAAAAAAAAGTGACAATCTTCAAAGCACATAGGCTACATAGCCTACGCTCCCCTACGTATTTATTTGGACAGTGAAGCTAAAACTTTCTTTGTCTCTACTGCAGCATTTTGGATTGGAGATGCAATGTTTTTGAGAGATGACAGAACAGCATGGATAAAAGGGGGCACGCTGCATTCTGTGCTGTCGCCTCATGTAAAAGTTTTGATCTCGAATCCAAAAAACCCTGTTAGAACGAGCATACTAGCATGGACAACCTACAGATTTTTAATTAATTGGTGTGTGTTATGATATAGGTATAGCAATAAAATGCCGTTATGACATCTGGCTTCCTCTCACCCCGTTTCTCTTTTCAGGTGGACCAATCCACGTCATCTTCCCCTCCGGGTTGACACTGGCCCAAGTGGCGCGGAAGAATCCTTTGGTGGTCCGTGGGGGGCGCTACAGGCCGCCTGACTGTGAGGCGCGGCACCGCACCGCCATAATAATTCCCCACAGAAACCGGGAGCACCACCTGAAGTTCCTCCTCTACTACCTTCACCCATTCCTACAGCGACAGCAGCTCAATTACGGCATCTACGTCATCCACCAGGTGAAATGCATATGTGCAGCCACACACACTTTCAGAAGGTTCATTTTTAAAGGGGCAATCTTCAGTTGCTACATACATTTTTAGGTGTATAAATGAAGATGTACCCATTTTGATTCTTGAACAATATAATTTATAAATACCTCATGAGCTTAGTTCAACTGGCACACTCCATGAGAACCGAAAATATAAGCTTGGTTTACTCCAATGTTTGTAAACAAAGTAAATGTAAACAAACACTGTTTAGCCTCAAAACATGGTTAAAACTATGTCATGAATGGTCAGTCCTTGCATCCATACCTCTATGAATTGGAGTGGTTACACACTTCTCTAGCCCCATCCTTCAGCCTTTTACCGAAATGGGTTTGTGAAAAACACTATTGTTTCAACTGCTGATTGCTGTTTTTAAAGACAACATGAATGTTATCAATTGATTGTGCAATCTGTAACACAGCCTATCTGTATGAAGATGTTCTTTACACTTCCTACAATTGACCAAAAAACATATTCAATTGGACTACCTTCTAGCTGTAGTGGTGAGGCCAAGTATACATTCAGCCTAGATCAAAACCACGCTCTGGTGTCCTAACCATGGAATCACACACAGCCTTGTGGTTGAAAGATGCTCACCAGAAGGCTTAATCTTCTTAACAATTTTGCTTACACATTAAACACGCACTTTGTCTTACCCTCACACTGTTAGTCAAGTTGTCACTGCCTGCTTGTTGTTTACCTGCAACATATGAATGCCAAGCCAACCTCTACCAAGTTAGAGCCAGCTTAATTTTGAGACGCTAAGGCATTTGTCATTAGAAAGATGTTACAGCATCATGTCTAAAGCATTTATTCATGACTCTGCATGTGTGCAGTATTTTTGCATAACCAGTGCCAGATTGCACTCCGCTCAAACAAGATAATGCAGGCTAGTAGCAGTTCAAGCATCTGCATGTTTTCAGCTGTCAGTTTCTCTCTCACACACACACACACACACACACACACACGCGCACACATACTGAACCACAGGGACAAATACTACTCATTCTATTGACCTCAGTGATGCTCTCAAATGTCATATCTTGTCATGGATTAGGTGTAATCCTCTTGAGATGTTTTAAATCCTAATTTTGTGAATATTATTAAACCATGAGTATGCTGTACTATTGTATCGATTTACAGGTGATCCGTTGTACTGTAAATGATCAGACTATTGATTTCATTGTATGTAGACGACACAATTCATTTCCATGTTGAATAGTTGCAGGTGACTAGGGTCTGGTTTCAATTATGGACTCTTCTGGCATAGAGGAACTAGTAATTCAATGCCTGTCGATAAGGGGAAAAATATATACTTCCGGACACTCCCCTCAACAAATCATGATGCAGACATGCCAGAGCGCTGTATATCATTAGTGGATCATTTCACTGCTCTCAGGGCAGGTCTGCCGGCTTTGACAAGAGGAATTGACTTTTCATAGCAGGTTAGGAGCATTATTAACGTAGCAGGTTAGCTAAAACGTAAAAATTGTCCCTGACGTGACTTGAAAATATGTAGCTACAACCAGCCCTGAGACCAGTCACCGATCCACGGTGCGAAGTTTGCAGGCAAAACCTTTTGCAGTGGTTTTATTCAAGCAGATAAAGTAGTAACCTAGGCAGTGACGTAGTTCCTCTATGCCAACAGAGACATTGTAACCAGACCTGTGTTGCCTAGGGTCGGCTTTACGAGACCAGTATCAGAGAGTAAACTGTATAAAAATGAAGTTGCACACTCCATATATTTAACGGGTTAACCCCATTACCCATTATTGTTGTATGGACACAATATGTCATTGTGTTGTCATGTATGGAACCACCGTCGTCAGTGTTTACCTATATTCATTTAGCAGCGGGGGCCCAAATATGATTTATGCACCAAATGGTCAAAAGTATGTGGAGACCCCGTCAATGTGAATTCGCCTATTTCAGCCACACCCATTGCTGACAGATGAAATAATATTGCGCACACATCCATGCAATCTCCATAGACAAACATTGGCAGTAGAATTGCCTGTACTGAAGAGCACAGTGACTTTCAATGTGGCACCGTCATAGGATGCCACCTTTCCAACAAATCAGTTCATCTATAGAGCAGTGGAAATGCGTTCTCTGGAGTGATGAATCACTCTTCACCATCTGGCAGTCTGATGGACGAATCTGGGTTTGGCGGATGCTACCTGACCCTTAATGCATAATGTCAACTGTAAAGTTTGGTGGAGGAGGAATAATGGTCTGGGGATGTTTTTCATGGTTTGGGCTTGGCCCCTTAGTTCCAGTGAAGGGAATTCTTAATTGGCAACAGTTTGGGGAAGGCCTTTTCCTGTTTCAGCATGACAATGCCCCTGTGCACAAAACGAGGTCCATACAGAGATGGTTTGTTGAAATCAGTGTGGAAGAACTTGACTGGCCTGCACAGAGCCCTGACCTCAAACCCATCAAACACCTTTGGAATGAATTGGAATGTCGACTGCGAGCCAGGCCTTAATCGCCCAATATCAGTGCCCGACCTAACTAATGCTCTTGTGGCTGAATGGAAGGAAGTCCCCGCAGTAATGTTCCAACATCTAGAGGAAAGCCTTCCCAGAAGAGTCGAGGCTGTTATAGCAGCAACGGGATGACCAACTCCATATTAATGCCCATGATTTTATAATGTTTGACAAGCAGGTGTCCACATACTTTTTGCCATGTATATCTTTATCTAGCTATCGTTCTGCTGAGACGAGCTTTTAAATGGATAGTCATTAGCTCAATGACTGGAAGTCTATGGGAACAGCTAGCACGTCATTGCGCTACCACTTGCAGCAATGCACCCCGCTACCCTTGCCACCACTGCTAAAAAAAAATCCTAGGGGAAATACTGAACGTTCATATTGAATAACCTATTGTTATTTGTATAGAAACCATGTCAAGATTGAATATTTTTCGGTTGTTGCTGGCGTAAGGGTCTCTAAAAATAAATAACTGTCTGTTGTCCCTCT
This sequence comes from Oncorhynchus tshawytscha, assembly GCF_018296145.1. Classification (NCBI taxonomy): domain Eukaryota; kingdom Metazoa; phylum Chordata; class Actinopteri; order Salmoniformes; family Salmonidae; genus Oncorhynchus; species Oncorhynchus tshawytscha. Next base: position 9,449,281 of record NC_056451.1, on the reverse strand, counting down.
TTAGGCTGGTAACTACACATTTAACCGGGCCAAGCTGATGAACGTTGGGTTCCGAGAGGCCATGCGGGAGGAGGACTGGGACTGCCTCTTCTTCCATGATGTGGACCTCATCCCTGAGGACGACCGCAACACCTACATGTGCGACGCCAACCCCAAGCACACCGCCATCGCCATGGATAAGTTTGGATACAAGTCAGTCTTTTCTCTTTATTTTGGCTTCTTTTTCCCCGCATGGTTTATTAGTTCCTCTTTTCACTGTAAGTCTCTCTTGGATTTTCACAAGTTTATTCAACACAATGTATTCCATTTTAATTGTGAATACTCTAGTTCTTTCATTGTGTGGCTTCACTAATTTCTGATTTCACTTGTTCCTTATCTGATCCTTCATTTTTATTTGAATCTGCTGTCATTCTCCTAGGCTGCCATACAAGATGTATTTCGGAGGGGTGTCAGCGTTGTCTCCACTGCACTACCTGAAGATGAACGGCTTCCCCAACAACTACTGGGGCTGGGGAGGAGAGGACGATGACATTGGAGTCAGGTGAGAGGGGGTCCTTGGGAGTTTTGGGGGTGGAACATTGAGCCAATTCATTGAGCTATGGACCCATTGTGGTTTGTTCTGTAAAAATGACAGAACAAAATGATACAATTTAAAGACACGGAATAGCCCTATTGATAATAACTAAATTAAAAATTCCTTTCCGATCCCTCTCTCCCATTCTCAGAGTATCCCTAGGAGGGATGTTCATCTCTCGTCCATCGGTGAAGGTTGGCCGATACAAGATGATCAAACACAAGCTGGACAAGGGAAACGACGTGAACCCCAGGAGGTATGTAACAGGACTGACACGTGTGTGCATTGCATGCATGTGTTTGTGTATGGCTGGGGTCCATTCAGTAGGGTGACAAGTTCAGATTATTTTAAATAGAATGTGCAGCCTATCTGTACATTTCCATCTGCTACCTCTGAATGTTGCCCTCTGTCGAATAAGACCTAGGTCTGTTGAATAAACCCATAGTCCATCACTAACCTCTCCCTGCCTCCCCCTAGGTTCAACATGCTGGCCAAGACACGTCAGACGTGGAAGCTGGACGGCATGAACACGCTGGAGTATGAGGTGCTGTCACGTGACTACTTCCCCCTCTACACCAACATCACTGTGCACATCGGCACAGAGGCAGGCCTGCATGCCACGGCTCCGTCCCCCAAGATCCTTGCCAAAGCCCCAGCAAAGCCGCCGGTCGAAGCTCCCGCCAAACCTCTAACCAAGCTCCAACAGAACCACTGACTTGGACCAACTTTACCCACTCCACTCCCATCCCCCACCCTCCTGCCGCCGACTCTCCCCTCCTAACTTATGCCTGGGAGCAGGGATGTGACAGAGGGGCCCTGGGCCCTTAAAGCGCTCCTTTCTTTGCCTTCACCCTTCAACTGAACCGCATATCAATGCCTACAGGTGGCAGGTAGCCTAGTAGTTAGAGTGTTGGGCCAGTAACCGAAAGGTTGCTAGATCGATTCCCCGAGCTGACAAGGTAAAAATCTGTTGTTCTGCCCCTGATCAAGACAGTTAATCCATCAGCCGTCATTGTAAATAAGAATTAGTTCTTAACTGACTTCCAGTCGGGAGAGGTGGGTGGCTCCCCCTATTGGACTAGAGGCCATGCCTTTTCCTTCTGTTCCTTCCTCTGATCTGATCAGCATTCTCAACTGAAACTTTATCAATAGTATATCAGAGACTCAGAACTTGAAGACCAATGCTCTCCACTGCCTAGATAGAATCTGTGGGCTGAGGCTTTGTCTGTCAGTGTCTGTCTGAATTAATTACTGTAGCATTCTCCACCCTAGTTCTCATTTTCCAGCTATATCTCACCACTCCACTGACTTTGACTCTATGAAAGGGACTTATGGTAGAGGAGAGGAAAAAAGACGGACTCTATGAGTTTATATCGCTGCCGAAAACCCCCGTTGCCTTAGAACACCTGTCTTGTTCTATTTTTCCTTTTTAGTAGAACTTCAGGTCGAGAGTTATGAATGGAACCGGTTTCTAGTGATAGATAGCGAGATTAGGGGATAGAATAAATAAATGAAAAAACATTTTATGCTACTGATATTGCAATAGCATATGGGTCTTTCTGCCAATTAGGTGCCTTTTTTGAGTAGTTGTAAAACTTGATTTCACCCAATTTTAACAATCTGCCATAAAGAGCACATGTTCAAAACACGTTTTCCCATCTTGAGTTTAAATTAAATACATTACCATAGTAAGTGTCAAATAAAGTAACAGGGTTGACCGTAACAGGGTTAAATCAGCCATAAATCCCCTTGTGACAGAGGAAATGGAAGCTTGTTGTGTGTGTGCAACAGGGAGGGGCAATTTAATGCAAATTAAATTGTTCAAATATTTCTAGCCGGTCAATTTATGGGTAACAGGGTAGACGTGTTATGTTCAACCGGCTCTGTTTTCCACAAAAAAACACCAGAAAATTGCCAAAAAGAGTAGAACCAGCTCACCTGCTTGTACGCTATGATTTGACTAGAGAAATATTTACAAAGGAATTTCACCATATTAAAATGAGAGTTCAGTTAGTTTTTAGTTCTTTTTAACTTTAAAATGAATCACTAATCACATTAAATAATGAACTCTTCAGAAATTACTTTGTCAAAGCAACAAAATAACTAGGGCTTTCAAATTAAGTGGGTTAAAATCTTCCTAGAAGTCACAGGATGCTTAGAGGGAAATGTCAAAATGGTGAATTTTGGCAGTTTAAATGGTCTTTATTCATATTAAATCAGATTTATAAAAGGTTCCATGTGGTCAGTATTAAAGGGCACTTCACTTAATATAACAGGCTTTTAATATTTGTAACTGGCACTAATTTCGGAACGACCCATATGTAACTGATTTTACAGTTTAATATTATACGAAGTGAAGCTGCTCTCCTGAATATTGACAGGGGTATGTGCTGTTTGCAGTTAGCATGGTAGTCACCCCCTGGGCCCAATCTTCATAAATCGTCTGAGTAGGAGTGCAGATCTAGGATCAGGTTCTCTGTGTTCATATCAAATTCATTATGACCTTAAAGGCAACCATGATCCTAGATCAGAACACCTAGTCTGAGGCACATGCACAATACAGGCCCTGAATATCAGGCTGATTTATTGAAGGATTTTCTCACAGTAGGTTCACAGGCACAGCTTTTGGTATGGTTGGGTTTCATCTTATCGCTACAATCAGAATGTGTCTTTTCTCCAGTTATCTCCTTCAATCCCTAGATTGCATTGATGTGGGGTTGCATTTTGCCTTGTGTCAAATAGAATAGGTACGGGTGAAATGGTCAATGCACTACCTTCAGGTGGGCTGGCTATATTCACATCAGAATGGTGGTTTGTCTTTTCCATTTGTGTTTTATGTTATTGTTCATTACCTTATGGAGCTTTTATGTTGGTTTTCTATGATTGTCAATGTAGCTTAAAACTGAGGGATTCAAGTCCTAGTGGCCTCTCCATAGTCAGAGACTTGGGATCTATCTCCATACTCTAAATTGGCTGAAAGGTTTGAAAACCAGGAACTTTGTCCATGGATGACCAGAAACCACTATAACTAATTAGGTCTATAAACGGAATCAGGCACTGGTAAACGACATGAGAACTGATGCCTGTAGACTGTGTAGTACACTCATTGGTTGTACTGATTCTGCTGAAGCACTGATTTTAAAGATTGATATAGGTACACTGGGTTAGCATTTACAGCATTACCCCACTAGCCATTCTTTCATTTTGTGCTGTCTAAAATCTGTCACCCCTAGAATTCCCCAGTGCAATGTCCTCCTCACTGCATGGCTTGTCCTCTGACTTTCCTCTTTGCACACCGTCTCGACCCCCTGACCAATATGATTGTTTAATCTAGATCCCTACTGGGAATTAAACCTCTGTGTGTGCATCACATAGAGGACTCGTGCCACTTGGCTGAAACCAAAGATGGCTTAGAGAGAAAGCATTGGACGCCTGATAGTTGTGCTGGCGGATGCATGCTGACATGGGAATAGATGGGATTCCACTTACTCCGGGTATGCTGAGTTGTGTGTGTGTGTGCTACTATCTGATCTAGGAATCTCTTGGATGACCTTCTTCACTATGTAGGCTGTCTTTACCTTTTCTACTCCATATGAAGCCTGATTATGCATGACACACAGACCCTGTATTAGATGAGTGGGATGTACAGAGAACCACACACAGACCACTGACATGACTTCACATTGGAGTCTCCTGAAGCATGCTATAGTGTATGCTTGTGTAGTGATTCGTAAGACGTATGCTACATGCACCATGTACCTTTTTAACACTTCATGCAGTGGTTTATTATGTCATATCATGTCTATTTGTACTCTTCAGTTTGCTTCAGTTGATGTATAACTTGACTTTTACTCCATTATGATGTGGATATGCTGTCCAGGGTGACTGCGCCAGGAGATGGAGCTCACCGCAGGACATTGAAAATGTAACAAGGACAATGTGATACTGTATTTCTGATTTAATTCCTCCTCTCTGAATGAAGTCTGCACAGTCCAGAGTGGCCTTATACAACGATTAATAAACAAAAAGATTAGACAAACACTGGTGAAGTGGATAAACTGAGTGTGTTACCATTTCTGTTGCTGAACATGGCTCTGGTTAACTGTCTTGCTAGAGGCCATTTTGTACACTATTGTAAATAGTCTGGCTAACACAGCTCTCGGTCACAGCTCTTCACTGTGTAGTCACGTGGGTCACGTCGGCCAGGCTAGTTGTAAAGAGGATATAACACAATCTATTTCTTAAGAGTAACAACTTCTTTTAATAAATTATACAAAACAAATGCTTTTTACAAGGGCAACAGGGTTAGAGTTCCAGGATGTACAGAGTCAAATCTATGACATGGTGCTAAAGATGCAACTGATTTAAGAAGATTCCCAGAACGGATAGTTTTTTTCACTCCAATTGCCTCTGTACGCTGTCACCTAACCAGATGTGCAACATTGTAGCCATACTGTAACATGATGTAGCATTAGAAGAAGTGATAGTACTTTCAAGATCATCCCTAAATCCTTACTCGACTTTAACTCACTCCAAGGTTTCCTGCTTGCCAATGCAAGAAAGCATTTATTGTTGAATTATTTTCTTTTGTCTACTGTAGTGGTAAATTGTCACTTTTGGATACGTATCGTTTCACTGGACATTAGAATGATTAGATTCCTTAATCCCACCTCCCAAATATAATATTCGCCCCCTCTCCATAAACATGTCAGATTAAGGGGAGTGGCCCACCCTCTGGAGAAGCAGTCAAACACTATTTCACAAACATTCATAACCTGCTTATGACTTGTTAAACATCACATCCTCAAACTTCACTACCCTCCCTCCTTTAGTCATCACCTCGTTCTGTTCTAACTGAACAGCGTTGCATATATCCAGATTATATACCTGTCCTGCCATTTACCCAAACAGTAGCCCCCTAAAATATAAACACATACCTAGATAGGTGTTGTCATGGATACTGATACAAAGGGTGGCTCAGAATCGCCACTCATTCGTTGCCCGGGCGGTGTGTTTGGGATCATTGTCATGCTGAAAGACCCAGCCACGTTTCATCTTCAATGCCCTTGCTGATGGCAGGAGGTTTTCACTCAAAATCTCACAATACATGGCCCCATTCATTCTTTCCTTTACATGGATCAGTCGTCCTGATCCCTTTGCAGAAAAACAGCCCCAAAGCATGATGTTTCCACCCCCATGCTTCACAGTAGGTATGGTGTTCTTTGGATGCAACTCAGCATTCTTTGTCCTCCAAACCCGACGAGTTGAGTTTTTATTTTGTTCTATTTTGGTTTCATCTGACCATATGACATTCTCCCAATCTTCTTCTGGATCATCCAAATGCTCTCTAGCAAACTTTAGACGGGCCTGGACATGTACTGGCTTAAGCAGGGGGACACGTCTGGCACTGCAGGATTTGAGTTGATTTGAGTCCCTGGCGGCGTAGTGTGTTACTGATGGTAGGCTTTGTTACTTTGGTCCCAGCTCTCTGCAGGTCATTCACTAGGTCCCCCCGTGTGGTTCTGGGATTTTTGCTCACTGTTCTTGTGATCATTTTGACCCCACGGGGCGAGATCTTGCGTGGAGCCCCAGATCGAGGGAGATTATCAGTGGTCTTGTATGTCTTCCATTTCCTAATAATTTCTCCCGCAGTTGATTTCTTCAAACCAAGCTGCTTACCTATTGCAGATTCAGTCTTCCCAGCCTGGTGCAGGTCTACAATTTTGTTTCTGGTGTCCTTTGACAGCTCTTTGGTCTTGGCCATAGTGGAGTTTGGAGTGTGACTGTTTTGAGTTTGTGGACAGGTGTCTTTTATACTGATAACAAGTTCAAACAGGTAACGAGTGATACAGGTAATACAGGTAACGAGTGGAGGAGCCTCTTAAAGAAGAAGTTACAGGTCTGTGAGTACCAGAAATCTTGCTTGTTTGTAGGTGACCAAATACTTATTTTCCACCATAATTTGCAAATAAATTTTAAAAAAAACCTCCTACAATGTGATTTTTCTGGATTTTTTCCCCCCTCATTTTGTCTGTCATAGTTGAAGTGTACCTAATGATGAAAATGACAGGCCTCTCATCTTTTTAAGTGGGGGAACTTGCACAATAGGTGGCTGACTAAGTACTTTTTTGCCCCACTGTATGTGTATATGACTAAAAGTATGTGGACACCTGTCATCGAACTTCTCATTCCATAATCATGGGCATTAATATGGAGTTGGTCCCCCTTTTTGCTGCTATAACATCTTTCACAACATCCTCAACTCTTCTGGGAAGGCTTTCCTCTAGATGTTAGAACATTGCTGTGGGGACTTCTTTTCAATCAGCCACAAGAGCATTTGTGAGATGGGCACTGATGTTGGGCAATTAGACCTGGCTGGCAGTCTGCGTTCAATTCATTCCAAAGGTATTCGATGGGTTTGAGGTCAGGGCTCTGTGCAGGCCAGTCAAGTTCTTCCACACCGATCGCAACAAACCATTTCTGTATGGACTTCACTTTGTGCACTGGGGCATTGTGATGCTGAAACAGAAAAAGGCCTTCCCCAAACTGTTGCCAGAAAGTTGGAAGCACAGAATCGTCTAGAATGTCATTGTATGCTGTAGTGTTAAGATTTCCCTTCACTGAAAATAAGGGGCGTAGCCCAAACCATGAAAAACAGCCCCAGACCATTATTCCACCTCCACCAAACTGTACATTTGGCACTATACATTGGGGCAGGTAGCGTTTTCCTGGCATCCATCGAACCCAGGTTTGTCAGTGAAGCTGATGCTAAGCTACAGGACTATATCGCTAGCATAGACTGGAATATGTTCCAGGATTCATAAGATAACATTGAGGAATTTACCACATCAGTCACCAGGTTCATTAATAAGTGTGTCAATGACATCATCCCCACAGTGACTGTACATACAAACCCCAACCAGCAAAAATAGATTACAAGCAACATCCGCACTGAGCTAAAGGCACTAATCCGGACGCTTATAAGAAATCCCGCTATGACCTCCGATGAGCCACCAAACAGGTAAAGCGTCAATTTAGGACTAAGATCGAATCCTACTATGCCAGATCTGACATTAGACCGATGCCCACAGGTCCTCAAAATGTTCTACAACTGAAACATTGAGTGCATCTTGACTGGCTACATCACGGCTTTGTATGGCAACTGCAAGGCACCCAACTGGAAGGTGCTACAGAGGGCGGTGAGTACGGCCCAGTACATGACTGGGGCTGAGCTCCCTGCCAGCCATACCAGACTGTGTCAGAGGAATGCCCCAAAAATTGTAAGACTCCAGCCACCCAAGCCATAGACTGCTCTCTCTGTTACTGCAAACTAGTGGTACCAGTATACCAAGTCTGGAACCAACAGGACCCTGAACAGCTTCTAACCCCAAGCCCAAAGACAGCTAAACAAGACTGCTTAATAGCTAATCAAATGGCTACCCAGACTACTTGCATTGACCCCTTTTGCACTAACTCTCTTGCATTGATTCTATGCACACACACACTGGACTCTACCCACACAATCACGCATACTTACACTACCACCCCAACACACACAAACACACTAAATACGCCCACACACGCATACTGATGACACACACACACACAAATAACAAAAGACCAAGAACTGCTCAATAAGCAAAGAGAACCAACAGTCCATCATTACTTTAAGACATGACGGTAAGTCAATACGGAACATTTAACCATTTCCTCAAGTGCAGTCGCAAAAACCATCAGGCACTATGATGAAACCGGCTCTCATGAGGACCGCCACAGGAATGGAATTTTTTTTGTTTTTGATTTTTTGTTTCCAACTGCCGTGTCTGGTACTGTACTTATTACTCTGACACTTCAACACATATACACACACACACACACACACACACATATGCACACTCACACATAATACGTACACACATTTGCCACACACACTTACACACTCTATCCTGTTGCCTAGTCACTTTACCCCTACCTATATGTACATATCTACCTCAATTTCCTCGTACCCCTGCACATCGCCTCGGAACTGGTACGCAATGTATATATCCAAGCTATCATTGCTCATTTTGTATTTATTTCTCATGTTAATGTCTTTTTTCTACAATAATTTTAATTGTTTTATTGTATTCTGAATTGTTGGGAAGGGCTCGTAAGTAAGACTTTCACTGTTAGTCTACACCTGTTGTTTACGAAGCGTATGACAATTTAAAATTTATTTGGTTAGATTTGTATTAGATGAGAGGAATGTACAGAAAACCACACATAGACCACTATGAATTCACATTTGAAAATGCAGAAGCATGCTATAGTGTTTGTGTACTAATTAATTAGACATACGCTATACGCACCAGTGGAGTCCCTTCAGAGGAAGGAGAGGACCATCCTCCTCAGTGAATTTCAGAAAACAGCTAGTTTCCATCCTCCTCTGTACATTGACTTCAATACAAAACCTAGGAGGCTCATGGTTTTTAGCCCCTTCCAAAGATGACAACTTCTGGAGGACGTTCTCCAACATATCAGAGCTCTTGCAGCGTAAACTGACATGTCCACCCAATCAAAGGATCAGAGAATAAGTATAGTACTGAATCTATAAGCTACAGCTAGCACTGCAGTGCATACAATGTGGTGAGTAGTTGACACAGAGAGAGAATGACAATAGTTGAACAGTTAACAAAATAATTTTGTCAAAAATGAAGGAAAAGCAAGAGAGAGTAATATATTTTTTCCCACTTTCACTTACTTAGCTAGTGAATACAGCTAGCTAGTTTAGCCTACTCAAACACCTGTGTCAAACAGCATTCCTCTCTATGTTAGTTAGCTGGCTATGGCTATGGCTATCCAACACTGGATTGATTTATTGTCACCGGGCCCATCGGTGTAACTACTAAACTGCTTGCTGTACTGCATGATTGTAGTGGGTTTCTAACACGTTAGTTCTAGTAGCTACGTTGACTATGATGTTAGCTAATATGGTGACACAACGATGTAGGCTGTGTATAGTGGTTAGTGATTATGGTATGAAGGTTTAACTTGGAAATATTATTTTGCCTGGTCACAATGAAGTCCTCAAGCAAAGGAAAAAGTTGAGAGGAAGAGAGTGCGTAGATGCGAGATAGAATCATACAATGAGCAAAGTGATCATGCCGTTTGTATGTGGCGGATATGAAAGTGAACCGTGTTTGCTGGTGATCAGGGGTGTATTCATTTCGCCGATTCTTAAACGGAAGCAAATGGAACTAAATTTGAATAAAAATACCTGAATTTGTCCATTAGAAACTCTCGTTTGAAACTGTTTGGACTTATGATTACACCCTCGATCACCTAGATGCATGCAAGAGTGTGCAAGGTGCAAGGTGGTATTGAATGTGTCACTTTCTGTCACCTTGATGAAACAAAATGTTCTCTCGGCCTGTGTGCACCTATATTGTAAACTATTATTCGTAGTCTAAGTTGTAGCAACCTCATGATGGCTATAGGGAATATTTGATTATCATGTAGTAGCCTAAACCTATTGATATTACATTGAGCTGGGTGAATGGAATATGAATGACAGTCATTCAATATGCTGTAATAGAAATAAAAATAACGTCTTCCCTGATCTAAAATGGCACGACCACCACTGATATGCACCATGTACTCTCTAACAGTTCATGCAGTGACTTATAATCAAATCATGATATTGTGTTATCATGTCTGTATGTTTGCTCTTTAGTTTGCTTCAGTTGATGTATAACTTGACTTTCACTTCATTGTGATGTGGATATACTGTCCAGGGTGCCTGCACCAGAACATCGAGCTCACCGCAATGCATTGTCAAGGACAATGTGATACTGTATTTCTGATTTAAATTATCCTCTCTCAATGAAGTCTGCACAGTCTAGACTGGCCTTAATACAGTGATTAATACAAAAAAATGATTACTCAAACACCTGTGTTGAAGTTCCTTCTGACGGGATGAAGTGGATGAACTGTGAGTGGGATACCCTGTCTGGAGCTGAACACAGCTTTGGTTGACAAAGTTTTGAAAAGAGGCCATTTTGTACACTTTGTTGTTGTGGTGGTGGTTAATTTCCTTACTATCAAATGAGGAGAGACAAACTTATCACACAAGTCAGAGTTATACTTAAACTAAATCTTTAACCACTTATAAATAAGGGAGCAGGTCAATACAACACACACATATAAAGTGAATAGATTAAGTGCTCTACGATAATGATGGTTGGTCGACGAATCACCCTCAGATGATTCGTTGAGAGCCCCGAGACTAAAGTACAAAGGCATTTTATAGCGAAGATACATCCCTTTCAACCTACATGACGAAAAACAGATATATAGAATGGGTCACAAGGTTAAGATCTGTATGAAAGATACCTAGAATACATAGCAGTCAGTATCTGCTGTGTCAACAGTTTTCGTTGTATAGAGAGTCTGGCCCTCCGACTCCAAACTGGAACCATCTCTCCCTGGTACGGTAAAGAACAGAAACATTAACTCATGCTCTGGAATATTCTTTAGGTTTTATCACCCAAAAGACATTGTAAATCTCCTGTCAGTGTTATCTCCCAGAGGCCCATCCTCAGTAGAACACACTCACACAATAGTTAAGAATACTCTATTCTGTTGCATAAAACAACCATTTGATGCAATAAAAGTATTATAACATAATCTTGCAATTTTTCCACCATATTGTAAAGAGGATATAACACAGCATATATTTGTGAAAATATTACTTTAATTCTTAATTGTAAGCTAAATGTAAGATCTCTTGTCTTAGTAAAAAACATTTTTGTATCTTCTGTTCACAGTCAAATGAATGATATCAAGCTAAAGATAAAACTGATTTGCAATAGGGATGAGATTTCAGAAACATTCACAGATAGTTATTTGACTCCAGTTTCCTCTGCAAACTGGCACCTAACCAGATGTGCAACATTGTAGCAATACTGTAAAGTGATATAGTCCTTCAACATCATTCATGAATCCTTACTCAACCTCAGGTTTCCTTCTTAATAGTGCAATACAACTTTTATTGTTGTTGCTCTGGAGAAGCAGAGTCAAATCAACTCCCTACTATTTCACAAACTGTCAATAACCTACTTACGACTTCTTGTTAAACTTCACATCCTCAAACTTGACTATCCTCCCTCCTTCAGTCTCCACCTCCTTTTGCTCCCAAGTCTCCACTTTCCCATTCCTTTGCTCATAACGGCGGATTCAGACCCCGCCTGTTGTTGGGAGTGGGCATGGGAGACCCTTCAAGGCCTCTTCGTAGAGAAGCTGTTTCATGACATTTTGATTGGGTTGAGCTATGCCTGATGGAACCAGAGTATTACCATGGTCTACCTTTTGGAAGGGGAGTTGGTGAGTTCTTGACCTCAGGCTTTGGCAATGCTGCTCGCTCCCATCTTGACGGGGAAGGTGAACGTTGTACGGGTTGTGGTTGCAGTGTTGTCTTCACCTCAAACTTCAACTCAGTCTTTGGCAAGGCTGCACACTCCCATCTCGATGGAGAAGGTGCTCGCACAGGAGCTCGCACTAGCGTCTTGACCTCAGGCTTTGGAGAAGCTGTACGCTCCCATCTCGATGGAGAAGGTGCTCGCACAGGAGCTCGCACTAGCGTCTTGACCTCAGGCTTTGGAGAAGCTGTACGCTCCCATCTCGATGGAGAAGGTGCTCGCACAGGAGCTCGCACTAGCGTCTTGACCTCAGGCTTTGGAGAAGCTGTACGCTCCCATCTCGATGGAGAAGGTGCTCGCACAGGAGCTCGCACTAGCGTCTTGACCTCAGGCTTTGGAGAAGCTGTACGCTCCCATCTCGATGGAGAAGGTGCTCGCACAGGAGCTCGCACTAGCGTCTTGACCTCAGGCTTTGGAGAAGCTGTACGCTCCCATCTCGATGGAGAAGGTGCTCGCACAGGAGCTCGCACTAGCGTCTTGACCTCAGGCTTTGGAGAAGCTGTACGCTCCCATCTCGATGGAGAAGGTGCTCGCACAGGAGCCCGCACTAGCGTCTTGACCTCGGGCTTTGGAGAAGCTGTACGCTCCCATCTCGATGGAGAAGGTGCTCGCACAGGAGCTCGCACTAGCGTCTTGGCCTCGGGCTTTGGAGAAGCTGTACGCTCCCATCTCGATGGAGAAGGCGCTCGCGCAGGAGGCCCCACTAGCGTCTTGGCCTCAGACCTTGGTAAAGCATTGCGCTCAAATCTCGATGGAGATGGTGAACGCTGTACAGGAGCTTGAGGACTTAGTGTTGTCTTGACCTCAGGCTTTGGAAAAGCTGCACACTCAAATCTCGATGGAGAAAGTGAGTGCTGTACAGGAGCTTGAGGATGTGGCAAGGTGTCTTTTACCTGAGTGTGAGGAAAGGGTGTCAGAAGATGTCCTCTTTTCCCCCCCTCAGTGTTGCCGTCACCGCTATCTATCCCTGCCCTTTGTATCTCCGGCATGATTCCGGCCATGGTGGCCCGCACTTTGGGGTCTCTCTGCACCATCCTACAGACAGCGTTACAGTACTGCTGGCCTTGGAGACTGAGGATCTCCTGGATCTTAGTTGGACAGACACTGGGGGTGTACAGCCTGACTCTGGCATAAAGTTCGGTAATGATTTTACCCATAGCCCACACGTCCGAGCGCTGATCTCTCTGGCCCCTCCTTTGCAGGACCTCAGGTGGAGAGTAGGCCTCATTGCCCATATCCATGGCAGAATTTAGGCCATTGCGGAAGAATTTGGCAAGTCCCATATCAATGATCACAGCTCTGTTAGAATCATGCTCTACCTGGAAGAGATCATTTGAGAGGGGTGGAGAAATATAGTTTTATATCTAGTCTATTTATTTACAGTGATAATGTGATAGTGATAAATAACAGATGGACAACTGCTTCTAAAGTCTTGCATCATTAATGATGAACATCAGAACAACAAAAACAACTTTATTGCCTTTCTCACCATGATGTTCTCGGGCTTGAGGTCCTGATGGACGATATCTTTGCTGTGTAGGTGAAGCAGTCCTTCACACATGCCTGTGATGATGGTGGCCTTTATAGATGGAGTCAACTGTGGGGAATAAAGGCTTTGATTATCAACCGATGAGCTAACTTGCACATAGAAGTGTTTTAATAAAGTTGGGAAGGCCCCCTGAAAATCCTGTAGGCATAGATACTTGTTAAATCAGATATTTCAGACAAACGTTTTGCTATGTGAACTTTCATCAACACTGTCACATGTGTGTTTGGTGGCAGCAGTGGGATCCATAGACCTACCTGTATTTTAGATTTTTGTGATTTGAAGATGGTTGTCTCCAGTTCCTCTCCAAAGATGAACTCCATGGGGATGATCCACTTAGAGTCCTTGAGCGTTGGATTACCCAGAAGCTTCACTATGTTAGGATGAATTGCCTTTCTGGTGTCCCAGGTCACAGAGGGGGTGTGAAAGAAAATGGAGAGAAAGGGTTATGAGAGGCATTGGACTACAGCAAAACCAAGCACTTCTGTAATGCACTTTTCATCAGCACCCTCATCAACACCATCTCTGACGTCATCACCTTTTAGCAACATACCATGATAGCACAGTGTCTGTCACACTCACTTGTATACTTGACACTCTCTCTCCAGGTCTCTCCTATTGATTAAGTGTTGTGGCACCTTCTTGATTGCAGCCCAGGTGTCATTGTACTTCTCCTTGTATACCTTCCCAAAGCTGCCAGCAGCAAGAGTTTTGGTGGAGTACGCCATCTAGGCGTTTGGTGGGGAGTGGGCAGTGAGGTCAAGATCCAATAGAAATGTTAAACATTGTGACCAAAAACAACAAAAGCATTCACCTCTGCATAACATTTTATCGTATTACTATTGTTAGGGTAAGTAGCGGTAAGTACACCCTACAGAGTCACTTCTCTCAAAGTTACAAAGAGAGAATTCCAAACAGAAAAGGATAATGAAGTGGGAGAGAAGGGTGTGCATGTTGACTACAAATTAAAGCGAACAGTGCTGAAACTGTAGAACAGAGGAATTCTGCGGACAGTTTATCATATAGTAAGGTGGAAAATCTGTTGAAAATCATACTGGTATTCTAATCCATAAAAATAAAAAAACTCTGAGGCATTCCTAAATCCCTGTTAGCACTATTTATGCCAGCACAGTCAAATGTTGTCAAACACTACACAGGAACAAAAAAGTCACATGCTGTGTTATGTGTCGTTGGCATAGTAGCAATACAGTGCCTTTGGAAAGTATTCAGACCCCTTGACTTTTTCCACATTTTGTTACATTACAGCCTTATTCTAAAATGGATTAAACAAATACAAATTCTCAGCAATCCACACACAATACCCCATACTGACAAAGTGAAAACAGGTTTGGAGAAATCTTTGCAAATGTATAAAAAATAAATACCTTATTTACATAAGTATACATAAGTATTCAGACCCTTTGCTATGAGACTTGAAATTGAGCTCAGGTGCATCCTGTTTTCATCAATCATCCTTGAGATGTTTCTACAACTTGATTGGAGTCCACCTGTGGTAAATTCAATTGATTGGACATGATTTGGAAAGGTACACACCTGACTATAAGTTGGCATTGCATGTCAGAGCAAAAACCAAGCCATGAGGTCAAAGGAATTGTCCGTAGAACTCAGAGACAGGCATGTTTTGAGGCACAGATCTGTGGAAGGGTACCAAAACATTCCTAAAGCATTGAAGGTCCCAAAGAACACAGCGTCCTCCATCATTCTTAAATGGAAGACGTTTGGAACCACCAAGACTCGCCGCCCGGCCAAACTGAGCAACTGGGGGAGAAGGGCCTTGGTCAGAGAGGTGACCAAGAACCTGATGGTCACTCTGACAGAGCTCCAGAGTTCCTCTGTGGAGATGGGAGAACCTTCCAGAAGGACAACCATCTCTGCAACAGGCCTTTATGGTAGAGTGGCCAGACGGAGGCCACTCCTCAGAAAAAGGCACTTGACAGCCCGCATGGAGTTTGCCAAAAGGCAACCTAAAGACTCTCAGACCATGAGAAACAAGATTTTCTGGTCTGATGAAACCATGATTGAACTCTTTGGCCTGAATGCCAAGCGAGGAAACCTGGCACCATCCCTACAGTGAAGCATGATGGTGGTAGCATCATGCTGTGGGGATGTTATTCAAGGGCAGGGACTGGGTGACTAGTCAGGATCGAGGGAAAGATGAACAGAGCAAAGTAAAGAGAGATCCTTGATGAAAACCTACTCCAGAGCACTCAGGACCTCAGACAGGGGTGAAGGTTCACTTTCCAACAGAACAATGACCCTAAGCACGCAGCCAAGACAATGCAAGAATGGTTTCAGTACAACTCGCTGAATGTCCTTGAGTGGTCCAGCCAGAACCCGGACTTGAACCTGATCGAACATCTCTGGAGAGACCTAAAAATAGCTGTGCAGCAACACTCTGCATACAACCTGACAGAGCCTGAGAGGATCTGCAGAGAAGAATGGGAGAAACTCCCCAAATACAGGTGTGCCAAGCTTGTAGCGTCATACCCAAGAATACTCAAGGCTGTAATCGCTGCCAAACGTGCTTCAACAAAGTACTGACTAAAGGGTCTGAATACTTACACTACCATTCAAAATGTTGGGGTCAATTAGAAATGTCCTTGTTTTTGAAAGAAAAGCTGCATTTTTTGTCCATTGAAATAACATTAAGTTGACCAGAAATACAGTGTAGACATTGTTAATGTTGTAAATGACTATTGTAACTGGAAACAGCTGATTTTCTATATCTACAGAGGTGTGCAGAGGCCCATTATCAGCATCCATCACTCCTGTGTTCCAATGGCACCTTGTGTTAGCTAATCCAAGTTTAGCATTTTAAAAGGCTAATTGATCATTAGAAAACCCTTTTTCAATTATGTTAGCATAGCTGAAAACTGTCCTGATTAAAGAAGCAATAAAACTGGCCTTCTTTAGACTAGTTGAGTATCTGGAGCATCAGCATTTGTGGGTCGATTACAGGATCAAAATGTCCAGAAACAAATAACTTTCTTCTGAAACTCATCAGTCTATTCTTGTTCTGAAAAATGAAGGCGATTCCATGCGAGAAATTGCCAAGAAACTGAAGATCTCGTACAATGATGTGTACTACTCCCTTCACAGAACAGCGCAAACTGGCTCTAACCAGAATAGAAAGAGGAGTGGGAGGCCCCTGTGCACAACTGAGCAAGAGGACAAGTACATTAGAGTATCTAGTTTGAGAAACAGATGATTCACAAGTCCCCAACTGGCAGCTTCATTAAATAGTACACGCAAAACACCAGTCTCAACGTCAACAGTGAAGAGGCGACTCCGGGATGCTGACCTTCTATTATTTGTGGCTGAATGGCAGCAAGTCCACGCAGCAATGTTTCAACATCTAGTGGAAAGCCTTCCCAGAAGAGTGGAGGCTGTTATACCAGCAAAGGGGGTACTAACTCCATGTTAATGCCTATGATTTTGGAACCTTTCAGTGACCATTTGTGGCCTGCCATCAGATATAATGTGGCCCCTACTTCTGTTCTCAACACTACAATGATTTTTTTTTAAATCATGTTGGGAATGACAACATATTACAATAATGAATTCAGAGCTTATGCTACAGTATTCAAACAAAGAGGTAATCGTTCAACTATGAACATGCAGAATATGAAAATGCCATTTATTTCCCGCAATGTGCAGTTTTCCTAACATTAGCTTTTACAGAAATGGCCACATTTGGCAAATTACATTGACACCTCTAAAATAGAGCAATAACTTGTTCAACCCTCTTTACATGACATACATTTCATTCAGTGGAGGCTGCTGAGGGGAAGATGGCTCATAATAATGGATTGAATGGAGTGAATGGAAGGACATGTGTTTGATGTACTTGAAACCCTTCCCCCATTCCACTCCAGCCATTACCACAAACCTGTCCTCCCCAATTAAGCTGCCACTAACCTGAGTTCATTGGATACTGATACAACACACAAAATCTCCTTTGTTCTATTTTACAAAAGCAAAGTTGATTAACTTCATGCTTGTTATACATGGGAAATAAATATCCTAAACCTAACCAGCTAGACAGTGTTATCCGCATGCTAAAACTGGGGAGAGAGGGAGGAGAGAATTCACTTTCTGTTTCGTCTGCTGTTGGCTTGATAGCGTTCACGCAAATGTTTTTCCACATGTTATTGCTGAAATAAGATTGTAATTGTGTCATAATGTTGTGAATATTTTGGAGGGGAAAAAAACAGCCATTTTCCATAACTAAGTGAAATGAAGTGCCACATTGTGTGTACCAGGTTACCATGTACAGTAGGCTACAGGCAATATGTTCCTCTACTGTGTGAGTCATAACAATTACACATTTTATATGCGGGTTGCATAACCTGTAAACTAATAAATAATTTTTCAAGTAGGAACCCATTTATTTGAGTTAAATTAATATACAGCACCAACTACATTAATGTCAGATAAGGTCCATTATCTGCTACCTGGAATTTAAGATCAAATCCTATTAAATTATCCTTATCTCTGTCAGTTTAGTTCGGGTATGGCTGCTGTCTTGCTGTGTCAGTTGTAAACATAAAATTACACAGCTCAGTGCGACCACTAAAGTAATCATGCCCCTTTCTCGGGAAATGACAGAGAATGTGGTCAGTCTGTCATACACAGAGAAAGTGTGCGAGGCATATACTATTGTTGCAGTGGCGATTTTAGCATGTAAATCTTGGTGGGGCAAACTCCAAAATTATTTTAGATGGATGCCAGCAAATCCACTACACAACTAAACAATACATTAATTGGACTACAACGGTGACAAACGGTGCCCACAAACTGTTAGGGCCTACATAAAGTTGTCCCAACTACAGTCCCAACACCTTACCACCACTACACATGGCTATCAGCGGAGCCTTGACTGGCAGAGAAACAGTTAATTCAACCTCATTCACTGCCTTTTAAAAAACATACCTGATATGGATGACTTGCTTAAACAAATATGGTTTCTACTGACAATTGAGATGTACACGCTATGGCTTAAGGGGATGAAGAGTGGATAAGAGGACGTCTGTAATTTCGATTAAGACATTAATGAGCGAGCTTGGCCGGACGTTGTCAATATAACTATTTGTTCAGCACTTTTGAAATGTACAGCACCAGATTTCAGAACATGAACCATTCTTACAGTATTCTCCCTGTACACCAAGTCAGAACCGTAGGATAAATAAAGGGGGCATATAAGCAGACAATGAAAGCTCTTACAATGTTCAATGATAACAGTTATCAAAAAACAGGTTAAAGGCTACATGTGCACCACCAAGTCAGAACATTAGGCTAAATTATGAGGGGAACAGGAGCCAAATTATTAGGGTGAGGCACATGGGCTACTAACAGCTTACTACACAACATACACTTAGTATTACTTTCTTAGCTACAGTATACATATCTCCCTGGCATATAACATAACTTATGTAGCTTGAGTTCCCGACTTGGAAATCCGAGTTGGATGACCATTCAAAACTAATTTTCTCAGTCGGAGCTCATTTTTTTCAGAGTTCCCAGTTGTCTTGATCTCTGGATTGACAGCATGGCAAATGTTGAATGTTTATCCTTTTAAGCTTGAAAAATAAGCCATTAAACCCAGACTTGGAACACACATCCACTCCACTGAATAGAAGGCTAGTGATTGCTTTGCAATGCTTGCAGTTAGCTACTGATTCCTTCCAAACTACTCAATGTTGAATTTGCGATTTCAAACTTGTTGTGTAATGTTTATGTCCAATGGCCAATAAGCTCCGATACGTTTTATCTATAATGTCTCTTCATAATTGATACATAATGATGACTGCTAGCTTTGAAAGTATGATGTTGACATGATCAGTCCAAAGCTACTGTAGATATAACGGGATTTGATGTCATTTTATCTGTGGCCAATGACCTTATAAGAATATTTTGAAGATAAATACACAACGCAGAGGATGAGAGGACTAAAACTAGAGTACTAATGGTCAATAGGGAATTGTAAATAGGAGTTGGGTTTCAGTTCAACAGCTGTTTAGAATCTGTGTAATGCCACTCCTGAACTCAGAGCTACGTGTGTGACGATCTGTACATTGAGTCTGGGGCAGGATACTTGTTATTTGGCTATTGTCCCAGTTGTACTGCAAGGACTTCTGATTGGTCATCCCCAGGCTAGGGTGGGGGGGGTGGGGTGTGTGTGTGTGTGTGGGGGGGGTATAAATGGCATCATGTTCCTTTGTTCTGTGGAGAAAAGCTGAGGACAAGGGAGACTGAACATCTAACGCTCAACATAACGTCTAAGATTTGTCCTTCTCAAATAAACCTATTTTTCTCCCCCTGATTTGCTTTGGAGTTTGTGTTATTGAAGAATAACATCAACTGCTAACAACCTTGACCCTTCTTGGATGGCCACCTCTAATATAACTCTATGGCAGCACCCAAGCACCTTGAATTTTGAGCTCTCCCCGTAGATTTTGCGGTTATGTAGTGTACCCATGAGTGACAGAACACTGAGCCAATCACGACGCAACTAGAGAACATTACCAACCCGTACTCGCCTTATTTTCCGCTAGCTGCCCCACCACCACTGAAAGCACTGAGCTAAGCTGAAACACCTGCATTTTGGAGCTGCCTTACTCAAGAAAGCAAAAAAGAGACCATGTTTGTATGTGGCTTTATTAACTCAGTGATTTTTTTTACATTGTTTGCAAACTGATATGTGACATGTATTAATGCCAAAATAACATGCAAAACAGGTAATTTTGCGAAACAGGTGGGGCTCCAAACAGATGGTGCTCTGCGGTAAGTACACCCTACAGAGTCAATTTTCACAAAGTTACAAAGACAAAGAGAGAATTCCAAACAAAAGATGATAATGAAGTGGGTGAGAAGGGTATGTCTGTTGACTACAAACTAAAGCAAACAGTGTTGAA
This sequence comes from Oncorhynchus tshawytscha, assembly GCF_018296145.1. Taxonomy (NCBI): domain Eukaryota; kingdom Metazoa; phylum Chordata; class Actinopteri; order Salmoniformes; family Salmonidae; genus Oncorhynchus; species Oncorhynchus tshawytscha. Next base: position 9,428,770 of record NC_056451.1, on the reverse strand, counting down.
ACTGTAGATCAGAAGAATTACACATACAGTTTCTCACATAGTAAGGTGGACGTTCTGTTGAAAATCTAACCTGGTATTCTAAACCATTCAAAACCAACCAACTCTAATTGAGGAATTCCCAGATCCCTGATAGTACAGTACCCTATTTATGCCAGCACAGTCAAATGTTGTCAAACTACAAAGTCACATGCTGTGTTGTGAGTCAACCATTTGTCATTCATTGGCATAGTGTCACATTCATTATAATGATTGGACCAAGGCGCAGCATGCTTAGAGTTCCACATATTTTAATAAACGGAAACCGAAACTCAAACAAAAACAATAAAGCACAAACAAAACGTGAAGCTACTGGTGTGCACACAGGCAACTAACTGTAGAGAAGATCCCACAAACACGATGAGGAGAATGGCTACCTAAATATGATCCCCAATCAGAGATGATAAACAGCTGTCTCTGATTGGGAACCATACCAGGCCAACATAAAACATTACTCACCTAGATGACCCACCCTAGTCACTATCACGCCCCAACCAACAGAGAATAAACAGCTCTCTATGGTTAGGGCGTGACACATAGTATCAATATAGATTAGACACAGATACACAGAAAGATACAGAGCAATAGTCACAGCAAGAAAAAGCAAGAGTAGGAATTAGAAATGTAAAAGTCAGAGATGATGAATAGGAGCAAAGCTGTCTGAGGGAGAGACATTAGTATATCAAGAGAGGTAGATACCTTTCAGTGACCATTCGTGGCCTGCCATCAGATATAATTTGTCCCCTAATTCCCAATACTAAAATTATATGAAAATATTTGATGTTGGGAATGACAACACATTCGAATAATAAATTCAGAGCTCATACTATTCCAACAAAGAGGAAATTGCTCAACTTTGAGCATGTAAATACGCAGAATTTGAAAATGTCCTTTTTTCCCCAAGCAATGTGCAGCTCTCTTGACATTGGCTTCACAGAAATGGCCACATTTGGAAAATTACATTGACACCTCTAGAATAGAGCAATAACATTTGCAATCCTCTATACATGACATACATTTAATTGGATACTGATACAACACACAACATCTCCTTTGTTCTATTTTACAAAAGAAAAGTTGATTATTTTCATGTGTTATAAGTGGGAAGTTAATCAAATACAGTTAGTATAATCTTATAGGCAGTGCAGCACCTATTTCTCAATACCAGAAATGCATATATAAGAGTCACTTAAAGCACCCCCCAAAAACAATCCCAAATGACAAACTTTAAAATCAATTGTTCAAATATTGTAATGCTGTTCTAAAAGTTGTTTCTGTTATCCAAATCTGCTCTAACTTTGAAACAATCCTACAATGCCCTGTGGTCAGCGTCACACAGTCAATGAAAACTTATACAAAGTGGGATTCAAAATGAGGCAGGTGAATTGGGCGTCTATATCATCATTGAGAAGCTACGGCATTTAGCTCAGGTCTTCCATCTAAATATGGGAAAAAGTTGTTTTCAAGGTATTTGCGGTTGCGGTTATTTGGTCGTTCTATGTGGCATGCTGAGTGCGGGCTAAACTGAAATACGATGCTTCGTCCATGGATCAGATCGCGGATTGGGTGGCATTTTGGAGAAGCCCCGGGGCCATGCTTTCTTTGAAGGGGTCAAATGTGCATTTTGATCCATAGAAAAGTTAATTTTTTGATCTTAGGATCGATATAGGCACAGTTGCTTATTGTTGAAGAGGCAGCAGATAACGTTAGCTTGCTATAGCTAGCTATCCACTTCCTCTATTTCTGAATTAATTTGCGGCTATTTCTTTCTAACTGCCAAAATAAGTGAGCTAGATTTTGTTTGTGTACTGCCATATGTCGATAACATAGATAAGTTTGTCACTGGTATGGGCTAGTAAATATCTTAACCCTAGACAATGATAGCTGCAAGCTAAAACTTGGGAGAGATGGAGGAGAGAATTCACTTTCTGTTTTATCTGCTGCTGGCTTGCTAATGTTTACTCAAATATGGTTTCCCACATGTTATTGATTAAATATTTTAGGAAAATCCTCACAGCCGTTTTCCATATGTGCCAATTGGTACGTACGGGGTTACCATGTACAGTAGGCTACAGGCAATATGTTCCTCCAATGTGTGAGTCATAGAAATTACAATCTTGCGTTTGGGGCTTTCCAGCAGTCTGTGGTTTCTATATGCTTGGTGTATAAATTGTAAACTAACAAAGAATATTTCTAGTTTAAACCCATGTAGCTATATAAGTTAAATTAATATACAGCACCAGATGTCCATTATCTGCTACCTGGACTTTAAGATCAAATTCTATTAAAATATCCTTACCTCAACCTCTGTCAGTTTAGTTCAGGAACGGCTGCTGTCTTGGTGCGTCAGGTTTAAACATAAGAGATCACAGCTGTCTGTGTTTTTTACATCTCCTCTGCCCCACCCCTAAAGTAGTCATGCCCATTTCTTTGGAAATTACGGAGAATGTGATCTGTCATTCATAGAGAAAATGTGCCAGGCGCATGTTTGTATAGGACGCATGGGGAGTGAGTACATCTGTTTTGTATCGACAAAACTGTGGTTATATGTAGAAGCCAGGCAACAAAGTTCAAATTAAGCCTCTATAATCGATAAATTGAGTGGCGCAGCGGTCTAAGGCACTGCATCTCAGTGCTAGAGCCGTCACTACAGACACCCTGGTTCGAATTCAGGCTGTATAACAACCGGCTGTGATTGGGAGTCCCAAGGCGGCACACAATTGGCCCAAGTTTGGCAGGTGTAGGCCGTCACTGTAAATAAGAATTTGTTCTTAACTGCCTAGTTAAATAAAGGTTCAATTAAAAAATGTATTATAATAATTCTCCCAGAGCAAAAGATAAGGAGCAACTTGGAGATGCAAATGAGAGTAATAAACAGTTAAAGATATCCAGGAAAACATAGCTAAAATGCTCTCAATGCTCACCAAAACAAGGACCTATCTGCTAGGCTGAAAAAAACCCCACAAGCGATACATTCTGTTTCAACAGTCAAGGAGGAAAAAGAGGAACAGGGAATCAAATCTCAACCCCCGCTTCCCGGCAGTACTGTAGGTATGGAAGGGAACGCAAAGGATGGAATTCACAAGCGCAGATGAAGCCCTAATCAAGCTACAAGAAACCTTCCCAGTTGGAAGGGAGCACCCTGCTCTGAGAAGAAGTCGTAGGAAATAACAATGAGCGCATCAGGCTACATACAGTGATGTCTTAGACCAGCATATTGTAAGTTGAGACAATATCATTTTTTCCTCCCCCAAATTCAATCTATACTTTACTTTCCCCAAATAACTGTTCTTCTCTATGAAGTAATGATAGAAGTAGCCAATGCCATGGACTACATGGACATTGAAAAGACAATTCAAAGGTGGAAATATAGCATTTGTCAATAACTGTTCTATGGATGTGTGTGTGTGTGTGTGTGTGTGCGTGTGTGTGTGTGTGTGTGTGTGTGTGTGTATGAATGGACGGATTTGGGAAGAGTGTGGGATGGTGAATATGAATATGTGTAGGAGGATGGGAGAGAATGGGTGTGCGGATGCATTAGGTATAAATTGGGCAGGAATTCATGAGAAAGCATGGGAAGTTGAGAAAAGCTTGGCTTGGGTGGGGTAAAGGGGGGAGAAAACAGGGAGGGGAGGTGGAGAGGGATGGGTTTGGCTTGGTAGCGGGAGAAGGAAGGATTTAATTATACTACAGTGTAATTGTATACATTTTTGTGACTTGCAAAATGAAAAAGAGTTCTGAACAGATTAGGAGAGGATGTCGAGTCATTATTATTCCTAGTTTGGCATGATAGCTAAGATTCAATGGTGGTTATTGGTGAGGGTGGAGAGGGGCTCTATCAAGGGGATTGTGATGGGGTGACTGGGAGGGCATCAGACACTTCTCTGAGGCGTGTGTGTGGGGCCTCCACTCTTCTCACTTCAGTCTCTCGGTGGACCCACTCTCCCCAAGTAGACCCCCACCAGCCACTATATTTTAATTAAACTTACAAGGTACTGCAAACTGACCACAAAACTTAAGTGGCAGTTTTTCTCCAATGTACAGTGCATTCGGAAAGTATTCAGACCCCTTGACTTTTCCCAAATTATGTTAAATTACAGCCTTATTCTAAAATGGATTAAATAGTTTCCCCCCCCTCAGCATTCTACACACAGTACCCCATAATGACCAAACAAAAACAGGTTTTTAGACTTTCTTGCAAATTTTGCAGCCTCCAATCTTCCTTGTATGACTCTACAAGCTCGGCACACATGTATTTGGAAAGTTTTTCCCATTCTTCTTTGCAGATCTTCTCATGCTCTGTCAGGTTGGATGGGGAGCGTTGCTGCACAGGTATTTTCGATCTGGTTCAAGTCCCGGCTTTGGCTGGGCCACTCAAGAACATTCAGAGACTTGTCCCGAAGCCACTCCTGCGTTGTCTTGGCTGTGTGCTTAGGGTCGTTGTTCGTTGGAAGGTAAACCTTCGACCCATTCTGAGGTCCTGAGAGCTTTAGAGCAGGTTTTCATCAAGGATCTCTCTGTATTTTGCTCGGTTCATCTTTGCCTCGATCCTGACTAGTCTCCCAATCCCTGCTGCTGAAAAACATCCCCACAGCATGATGCTGCCACCACCATGCTTCGACGTAGGGATGGTGTCAGGTTTCCTCCAGACGTGACGCTTGGCAATCAGGCCAAAAAGTTAAATCTTGGTTTCATCAGACCAGATAATCTTGTTTCTCATGGTCGAGAGTCTTTAGGTGCCTTTTGGCAAACTCCAAGCGGGTTGTCATGTGACTATTACTGAAAAGTGGCTTCCGTCTGGCCACTCTACCATAAAGAGCAGTGATTCCCAAACTTTTTTCAGTCCCGTACCCCTTCAAATATTCAACCTCCAGCTGCGTACCCCCTCTAGCACCAGAGTCAGCGCACTCTCAAATGTTTTTGCCATCATTGAATATAGTGGCAGAGAGTCCCTGTAATCCTAGATTCAGATAATTTTGGTGAGAAAAAACATCACCCAGATAGGTCAGTTGTGTGAGAAACTCGTCATCATGCAAGCGGTCAGACAAGTGAAAATTATGGTCAGCAAAGAAAACTTTAAGCTTGTCTCTCAATTAAAAAAAAATGTCAATACTTTGCCACTTGATTAACAGCAAACTTCTATATGTTGTAAAAGTGTTAAATGGTCGCTACCCATATCATTGCATAGTGCAGAAAATACACGAGAGTTCAGGGGCCTTGCTTTAACAAAGTTAACCATTTTCACTGTAGTGTCCAAAATGTCTTTCAAGCTGTCAGGCATTCCTTAGGCAGCAAGAGCCTCTCGGTGGATGCTGCAGTGTACCGAAGTGGCGTCGGGATCAACTGCTTGCACACGTGTTACCTCTCCACTATGTCTCTCTGTCACGGCTTTTGCGCCATCAGTACAGACACCAACACATCTTGACCACCAAAGTCCATTTGATGTCACAAAGCTGTCCAGTACTTTAAAAAGATCCTCTCTTGTTGTCCTGGTTTCCAGTGGTTTGCAGAAGAGATGGATATTTTCCTTCATTGACCCCCCATAAACGTAACAGATATATACCAGGAGCTGTGCCAGGTCCACCACGTCTGTTGACTCATCCAGCTGTAACACATCGAATTCACTGGCTTGTATGCGAAGCAGTAATTGTTTCAAAACATCTGCTGCCATGTCACTGATGCGTCGTGAAACGGTTGTTTGATGAAGATAGTCTATATAGTTTTTTTGGTCTTTTCCCCCAGCATTGTCCAAGCCATATCTGTGGCAGCAGGAAGAATTAAGTCCTCCACAATAGTATGGGGCTTGCCTGTCCTAGCCACTCGGTAGCTCACCATATAAGACGCTTCTAGCCCCTTCTTATTAATGGTATCTGTTGCTTTTATACATGTCTTACTTCTCAAAAGTCGTCTTAATTCTCGCTCCAAAATTTTTCAAATTGGCATGTTTTGTTTCTAAATGTCTGCGCAAGAGTGAAGGTTTCATCGAGTTGTGATAGTACTTTTTGATAGTACACACTGTAACATGCTAAGGAAAGGCACTACCCCCAATATAAGTGAACCCCAAAATCAATATAGTTCTCATCATATTTGTGTCTCTTCGATGGTCCAACATTCCTGTCTGTTGTTCTGTGCTTTCCCGGGTAAGGGGGCAGTAGCTCTTTGGCTGCTTCAGATTCACAACTGTCAGTGTCCATGCTAGCTGGGCTAACAACAAATATAGAATTGCTGATGCTAGCACTTCATGTGCTCGTAGAAGCAGAACAACTTGTGTTGTCGACAGGTGCAGGTGTAGTACTGCTGGTAGTAGCAGTACTACCAGTAGAGCTGACATGTGTCTCTATGGACGTGGGTCTTACTTTTTTAAATGATTTATGCATTTTCGAGCAAACAGGAATGAGCAGCAGCTACGTTTGGCTACATACGGACCGTTAATGGATTTCCCGCGAGAGAGTAACAGTTAATGTGATTGGTTGTTAATTATTTGTCTAAGCTACCCGTATTTGACATTGTGTGGTTATTTTGCTGAACACTAGATGGTTTAATTTTATTTTTGGCAGTGAAACGAGGCTACTCATGCGAGAAAAAAACCTCACCCAAATGTATAGCCCCGTTGGCCTTGAAATTCATCCACAGGTACACCTCCAATTGACTCAAATGATGTAAGTTAGCCTATCAGAGGCTTCTAAAGCCATGACATCATTTTCTGGACTTTTCCAAGCTGTTTAAAGGCACAGCCAACTTAGTGTATGTAAACGTCTGACCCACTGGAATTGTGATACAGTGAATGATAAGTGAAATAATCTGTATGTAAACATTTGTTGGAAAAATTACGTGTGTCATTGGTTGAAAAACAAGTTTTAATGACTCCAACCTAAGTGTATGTAAACTTCCGACTTCAACTGGAACTACATCCATTTCCTCATACCCCTCCCTGCACATCACGTGTATGACAAAACATATATTTTTACTACTCTAATTCAGTTGGTAACCAGTTTATAATAGCAATAAGGCACCTCTGGGGTTTGTGGTATATGGCCAATATACCATGGCTAAGTGCTATATCCAGGCAACCCTTAGCCGTAGTATATTGGCCATATAACACACCCCCTCAGGGCTTTTTGCTTAAATATACTGTATCTACAGCACCAGAGTTGCTCCTGAAAACACTGTTGCCTTAGAAACCCTGTCTTGTTCTATTTGTCCTTTCACTTGACTTTTGATTAAACTTCATGTCGAGATTTATGATTGGAACCGGTTTCTAGTGATAGCAAGACTAGTTGATAGAATAAATACATGAAAAACCTCTTTCAGCCACTGATAATGCTGTAGCATATGGGTCGTTCCACCAATTACAGTGCCTTCAGAAAGTATTCATACCCCTTGATTTATTCCACATTTTTGTGTTACAGCCTGAATTTAAAATTGATTAAATTGAGATTTGTTACTGGCCTACACACAATACCCCATGTCAAAGTGGAATTATGTTTTTTGAAATGTTTACAAATTAATTAAAAATTAAAAGCTGAAATGTCTTGAGTCAATAAGTATTCAACCCCTTTGTAATGGCAAGCCTAAATAGCGTCAAATAACGTGAGAGAGAAACATTGGATGTCTGATAGCTGTGCATGTGGTTGCATGCTGACAATAGGGATAGATGGGCTTCCACTGACTGCAGGTATGTTGAGTTTTGTGTGTGCGCTACTATCTGATCTAGGAATCTCGTGGATGGCCTGCTTCACTATGTAGTCTGTCTTTACCTTTTCTACTCCATATGAAGCCTGATTATGCATGACACAGAGACCCTGTATTCGATGAGTGGGATGTACAGAGAACCACACACAGACCACCACAGCAGGACTTCACATTTGAGTTTCCTGAAGCATGCTAAAGCATATGTTTGTGTAGTGATTCGTAAGACGTATGCTACATGTACTGTACAGTATGGACCTTTTATCACTTCATGCCATGGTTTATTATCATATCGTGATATCGTATTATCATGTCTGTATGTGTGCTCTTTGGCTTCAGTCGATGTTGAACTTGACTTTCACTCCATTATGATGTGGATATAATGTCCAGGGTGCCTGCGCCAGAAGATGGAGCTCACTGACAATGTGATACTTCTGATTTAATTTCTCTTCTCTCAATGAAGCCTGCACAGTCCAGAGTGACTTTATACAATGATTGATTAACAAAATGATTACTCAAACACCATTGAAGTTCCTTCTGATGGGATGAAGTGGATGAACTGTGTGGGACACAGTTTCTGTTGCTGAACACAGCTCTGGTTAACAGTCTTGCAAAAGGTTATTTTGAACACTGTTGTTGTAAAGAGGATAACACAGTCATTTTCATAAATATATGCTTTTATTCTTAAGAGTAAAAAAAATGTAACAACTTTTTGTCTTAGATGATACAAAACAAATGCTTATTATTATAGTACCAGTCAAAAGTTTGGACAACTTACTCATTCAATGGTTTTTACATTTAAAAAAAAAAACTATTTTCTAGAATAACAGTGAAGACATCAAAACTATGAAATAACACATATGGAATCATGTAGGAACCAAAAAAGTGTTAAACAAACAAAATCAATTTTTTATTTGAGATTCTTCAAAGTAGCTGCACTTTGCCTTGATGACAGCTTTTCACACTTGGCATTCTCTCAACCAGCTTCATGAGGTAGTCACTTGGAAAGCATTTCAGTTAACAGGTGTGCCTTGTTAAAATGCAGGAAAGAAATTCCACAAATTAATGCGTTTGAGCAGTTGTGTTGTGACACGGTAGGTGTGGTATATTTGGTCAAATGACCAAGTTCATATTACTGAAGGAACAGTTCAAATAAGCAAAGAGAAAGGACAGTCCATCATTACTTTAAGACATAAAGGTCAGTCAATTCAGAACATTTCAAGAACTTTGAAAGGTTCTTCATGTGCAGTCAGTCGCAAAAACCATCAAGCGCAATGATGAAACTGGCTCGCAGGAAAGGAAGACTTATGAAGAGTTATCTCTGCTGCAGAGGATAAGTTCATCAGAGTTAACTGCACCTCAGATTGCAGCCCAAATAAATGTTTCACAGAGTTCAAGTAACAGACACATCTTAACATCAACTGTTCAGAGGAGACTGTGTGAATCAGGCCTTCATGGTCAAATTCCTGCAAAGAAACCATTACTAAAGGACACCAATAAGAAGAAGGGACTTGCTTGGGCCAAGAAACATGAGCAATGGACATTAGACTGGTGGAAATCTGTCCTTGGTCTAACGAGTCCAAATTTTAGACTTTTGGTTCCAACCGTCATGTCTTTGTAAGACGCAGAGTAGGTGAACTGATGATCTCTGCATGTGTAGTTCCCACTGTGAAGCATGGAGGAGGAGGTGTGATGGTGTGTGGGGGTGCTTTGCTGGTGACACTGTCTGTGATTTATTTGGAATTCAAGGCACACTTAACCCGCATGGCTACCACAGCATTCTGCAGCAATACACCACCCCATCTGGTTAGCAATTAGCGGGACTCATTTGTTTTTCAACAGGACAATGACCCGACACACCTCCAGGCTGTGTAAGGGCTATTTGAGCAAGAAGGAGGAGAGCGATGGAGTGCTACATCAGATGACCTGGCCTCCACAATCACCCGACCTCAACCAAATTGAGATGGATTGGGATGAGTTAGACAGCAGAGTGAAGGTAAAGCAACCAACAAGTGCTCAGCATGTGTGGGAACTCCTTCAAGACTGTTGGAAAAGCATTCCAGGTGAAGCTGGTTGAGAGAATGCCAAAGCTGTCATCAAGGCAAAGGGAGGCTACTTTGAAGAATCTCAAATATAAAATAGATTTAGATTTGTTTAACACTTTTTTGGTTGTTACATGATTCTATATGTGTTATTTCAAAGTATTGATGTCTTCACTATTACTCCTCAATGTAGAACATAGTAAATAGAAAAGATAAACCCTTGAATGAGTTGGAGGGCCCAAACTTTTGACTGGTACTGTATGTACACTGTCACCTAACCAGTTGTGCAACATTGTAGCCATACTGTGACATGATGTAGCATTAGAAGAAGTGATAGTACATTCAAGATCATCCCTAAATCCTTACTCAACCTTAACTCACTCAAAGGTTTCCTTCTTACCAGTGCAAGAAAACTTTTGTTGTTAATAGTCTTTTTTAGGGGGGGGGGTCTCACGTTGTGGGCTATTGTGCCACTTTGTTTTTAGGCACAGTACTTCTGGTATAGTTTCACTGGATGTTAGAATTCTTACATTAGTTTGTCCCATCTCCCAAATATACTCTTCCCCTTCTCCATAAAAATGTCAGACTTTTGCAATGAAGGATATAAGGGGAGTGACCAGAGTCAAATCAACTCCCAACTATTTCAGAAGCAGAGCCAAATCAACTCGCAACTATTTCACAACCTCTCAATAACCTACTTATGACTTGTTGTTAAACATCACATCCTCAAACTTGACTATCCTCCCTCCTTCAGTCTCCACCTCCTTTTGCTCCCAAGTCTCCACTTCCCCATTCCTTTGCTGATAACGGCAGATTCGCACCTTGCCCGTTGTTGGGAGTGGGCATGGGAGACCCTTCAAGGCCTCTTTGTAGAGAAGCTGTTTCATGACATCTTGACTGGGTTGAACCATGCCTGATGGAACCAGTGCATTACCCTGGTCTACCTTTGGAAGGGGAGATGATGAGTTCTTGACTTCAGGATTTGGAGAGGCTGCACGCTCCCATCTTGACGGGGAAGATGAACGCTGTACGGGTTGTGGTTGCAGTGTCGCCTTGACCTCAGTCTTTGGCAAGGCTGCACGCTCCCACCTTGACGGGGAAGGTGAACGCTGTACGGGTTGTGGTTGCAGTGTTGCCTTGACCTCAGTCTTTGGCAAGGCTGCACGCTCCCACCTTGACGGGGAAGGTGAACGCTGTACGGGTTGTGGTTGCAGTGTTGTCTTGACCTCAGTCTTGACCTCAGTCTTTGGCAAGGCTGCACGCTCCCATCTCGATGGAGAAGGCGCTCGCACAGGAGCTCGCACTAGCGTCTTGACCTCAGGCCTTGGTGAGGCTGCGCACTCAGCTCTTGATAGAGGGAGTGATTGCTGTACAGGAGCTTGAGGATGTGGCGATGTGACTTTTATCTCAGTGTGAGGAAAGGGTGTCGGAAGATGTCCTCTTTGTTGTTCCTCGGTGTTGCCACCTCCCACTGCCTTTCGTATCTCTGGCATGATCCCGGCCATGGTGGCTCGCACTGTGGGGTCACTCTGCACCATCCTACAGACAGCGTTACAGTACTGCTGTCCTTGGAGACTGAGGATCTCATGGATCTTAGCCGGACAGACACTGGGGGTGTGCAGCCTGACTCTGGCACAGAGTTCAGCAATGATTTTACCCATAGCCCACACGTCCGAACGCTGGTCTCGGTGGCCCCGCCTCTGCAGGACCTCAGGTGGAGAGTAGGCCTCGTTACCCATATCCACGGCAGAATTTAGGCCATTGCGGAAGAATTTGGCCAGTCCCATATCAATGATCACAGCTCTGTGACTGTCATGCTCTACCTGGAAGAGATCATTTGAAAGGGATGGAAAATATAGTTTTATATCTAATCGAAGCATTTAGCGTGATAATGCTAAATAATTTAGCGGCCTTTATTCCCAATAACAGATGAACTACTGCTTCGGAAGTCTTGCATAATTAATGAAGAACATTAACACAACAAAAAACATTATAATGCCTGTCTCACCATGATGTTCTCAGGCTTGAGGTCTTGATGGACGATATCTTTGCTGTGTAGGTGAAACAGTCCTTCACACATGCCTGTGATGATGGTGGCCTTTATAGATGGAGTTAACTGTGGGAGATCAAAGGCTTTCATTACCAACTGATGAGTTAACTTGCACTTTTTTGTAATAATGTTTGGAACACCCCCTGAAAATCCTGTAGGCTTAGATATTTATTTATCAAATATGAGTTTTTCTGTGAACTTTCATCAACACTGTCACATGTGTGTTTGGTGGCAGCAGTGGGATCCATAGACCTACCTGTATTTTAGATTTTTGTGATTTGAAGATGGTTGTCTCCAGTTCCTCTCCAAAGATGAACTCCATGGGGATGATCCACTTAGAGTCCTTGAGTGTTGGATTACCCAGAAGCTTCACTATGTTAGGATGAATCGCTTTACTGGAGTCCCAGATCACAGACAAAATGTGAAAGAAAATGGGGAGAAAGAGTTGAGGGCATTGGAGTCTACAGACAGCACAACTAATCACTTCTGTAGTGACCTTCATCAGCACCATCTCTCCTATAGCAAAGCAAAGCCCAAGAAGAGACCATATTTTCCCCCTTTGTTTCTCCTAGACACAAATTATATCTCTTTAACACCAAAATGAGACTAAGAGAATTTTCTTACATTTCAAAATGTCTACTTAACCTCTACAGGATTGGTTGGTCCCCGCGGATGGTTGAGCTAATGTAGGCTAATGTGATTAGCATAAGGTTATAAGTAACAAGAACATTTCCCAGGACATAGACATATCTGATATTGGCAGAAAGCTTAAATTCTTGTTAATCTAATGGCACAGTCCAATTTACAGCAGCTGTTACAGTGAAAGAATACCATGCTATAGTTCGAAGAGAGTGCACAGTAGCCTAGTGGGGCGGCAGGGTAGCCTAGTGGTTAGAGCGTTGGACTAGTAACTGGAAGGTTGCGAGTTCAAACCCCCGAGCTGACAAGGTACAAATCTGTCGTTCTGCCCCTGAACAGGCAGTTAACCCACTGTTCACAGGCCGTCATTGAAAGTAAGAATGTGTTCTTAACTGACTTGCCTGGTTAAATAAAAGGTAAACATTTTTTTTTAAATAAACCATTTAGGCACATTTGGGCAGTCTTGGAACCAAATTTTGAACAGAAATGAAATGGTTCATTGGATCAGTCTAAAACTTTGCACATACATTGCTGCCATGTATTGTGCTGGAATAATACATAATGCCCTTTCCCTCGCATGCTTTTTTCTTTGTATTATCTTTTACCTTCAGATTTCCACAAACTTTAAAGTGTTTCCTTTCAAATGGTATCAAGAATATGCATATCCTTGCTTCAGGCCCTGAGCTACAGGCAGTTAGATTTGGGTCAAAAAGGGGCGGATCCTTAAGAGCTTTTAAGAGAAACAACCACATACACTATATAAACACAAAAGTATATGGACACTCCTTCAAATTAGTGGATTTGGTCATGTCAGCTACACCCAGTGCTGACAGGTGTATAAAATTGAGCACACAGCCATGCAATCTCAATAGACACTCTTTGGTAGTAGAATGGCCTTACTGAAGAGCTCAGTGACTTTGAACTTGGCACCGTCATAGGATGCCACCTTTCCAACAAGTCAGTTGGTCAGATTTCTGCCCTGCTAGAGCAGCCCCGTGCAAATGTAAGTGCTGTTATTGTGAAGTGGAAATAACAACGGCTCAGCCAGGAAGTGGTAGGCCTAACAAACTCATAGAACGGGATTGCTGAGTGCTGAAGCGCGTAGCGTGTAAAAATCGTCTGTCCTCGGTTGCAACACTCTCTACATTGTTTTGTTGGTAATATTTTGGCATCGGGACAACCCCAAATAGTGATGTGGCAAAAAATATATACAGTTACATATCAGGATATTATCTTTGACACTATATTGAATCGTTATGAAAATGCCACAATATTCTTTTTTTGCGCTAGTTGGCTGTACCTGCACAAAAAGGGATTCAATTTGTTTTCGGCATTTATTTCTATGACGGATCAAAACTTCTCTTCTCATGGCTCACTCGTCTCACTGTAGCAGACGTATGGTCATGTTTGGAACATTGAATCACAATAAAATCACAGTATGGAATTGCAATACATATAGAATAGTGAGAATCGCAAAACATATCGTATCGTCACCAAAGTATCACGATAATATTGTATTGTCCCTGGCAATTCCCAGCCCTAAACCCTAATACATTATGTCATTTCATATGGGTTAAGCTGCATTTAAGTTGAACTCCAGGTCCATTTTGACACATGTAAGATTTTTGCAATCATTTTCAGTATTTATAATAGAGTTTCACTAGGTGTGTAGGTGGTACAGTTTGTACCAGTTATGAGCTGGTATGTGCTGACTGACAGCTTTTTAGGCAGCTCCCCCAGGCATTTGCAGGGAGTTTTACACTTTGGCTTTGTCTAAATGGGGTGGTGAAACGTTTGTGGTTTACCCAATAAATTACTGGGAGCCTGTATATAGTGTTTAACTCTCTTTATGTTTTAATAGAATGCAGTTTACGTGCCAGTTAGTCAGCACCTATACCAACTTTTTTGGTGGGGGTGTGCGCCAGCTCCTATTTTTTTGTGTAGGGTTAATGACAGCACTTTCAATTACACACCAATTTTTTGGACTATTTTGTTATTTTACAAGCAATATGACTTTGTATTAAAAGCAATCTAACCTTTTCCCAGTCACTTTTTTGGGGTATTTTTGAGTTCATTAAACATTAAAAGTAGTTAACGTTTAAAGAATGTGTTGTTGTGAAACTTGAACGTGTTTAATGCATGCACATTTATAGAATGTATACAGTTAAAGTCGGAAGTTTACATACACTTAGACGGAACCCAAACTGGCTGCGAGCCTGCGCTATCGTGCATAAATGTATTTTGTCCCCCTACACCAAACGCGATCACGACACGCATGTTAAAATATCAAAACGGGCCTCCCGGGTGGCGCAGTGGTTAAGGGACTCTGGGTTCGCGCCCAGGCTCTGTCGTAACCGGCCGCGACCGGGAGGTCCGTGGGGTGACGCACAATTGGCCTAGCGTCGCCCGGGTTAGGGAGGGGTTGGCCGGTAGGGATGTCCTTGTCTCATCGCGCACCAGTGACTCCTGTGGCAGGCCGGGCGCAGTGCACGCTAACCAGGTCGCCAGGAGCACGGTGTTTCCTCCGACACATTGGTGCGGCTGGCTTCCGGGTTGGATGCGCGCTGTGTTAAGAAGCAGTGCGGCTTGGTTGGGTTGTGTTTCGGAGGATGCATTTCTTTCGACCTTCCTTTCTCCCGAGCCCATACGGCAGTTGTAGCGATGAGACAAGCTATTAGCTACAAAAAAAAAAAAACAATTGGATTGGATACCACGAAGTTGGGGAGAAAACAGGGTAATAAAAAATATATATACTGAAGTATCAAAAGTAAAAGTATAAATAATTTCTATTAAGCAAACCAGATGGTATTTTTTTTATTTACAGAAAGTTAACATTTCTGTAAAAAAAAGCACAACATTCAGACATCATGTGTGTTTAGGGAGTCCACCAGATCAGAGATCAGACCAGGGATGTTAGGTTGATAAGTGCGTAAATCCCTTCAAAATATAACGAGCACTTTTGGGTGTCAAGGAAAATGTATGGAGTAAAAGGTACAATATTTTCTTAAGGAATGTAGTAAATGTAGTAAAGTACAGATACCCAAAAAAACGACTTAAGTAGTACTGTGAAGTGTTTTTACTTAAGTACTTTACATCACTGTGTATATATATATCTCCTTGATGCTCAAAAAGGCTTTTCTGGCGCAATAAATGAGACATTAATGAGCTCATGTGGAGACAATGATAAGATCTCATCTATTTCTCATGCTTCTCAAATGGAAGTCTCAATTCGAGCTCATTTGTCTCCTGAAGATTTCAAGAATGAATTCTCTTAGGAGAAACAGTTCAGATATAAGGGATCGCTAAATGATACAAAATTGAGATCTTCCATTTTTCTACAGAGATGAAAAAAAGACCACTGATCAAAATACTTTCCCTCTGGGCTGATATCATTTAGCAACATACCATGATAGCACATTGTCTGTCATACTCACTTGTATACTTGACACTCTCTCTCCAGGTCTCTCCTATTGATTAAGTGTTGTGGCACCTTCTTGATTGCAGCCCAGGTGTCATTGTACTTCTCCTTGTATACCTTCCCAAACGAGCCAGCAGCAAGAGTTTTGGTGGAGTACGCCATCTAGGGGTTTGGTGGGGAGTGGGCAGTGAGGTCAAGATCAGAAATGAGAAAAATGTTGACCAAAAACGACTTAAGCATTCACCTTTACATAACATTTGTTATAGTACTGGTGTTAGGGTAAGTAACTGTAAGTACACCCTACAGAGTCAATTCTCTCAAAGTTACAAAGACAAAGAGAGAATTCCAAGATTATAATGGAGTGGGAGAGAAGGATGTGTCTGTTGACTAGGAACTAAAGCAAACAGTGTTGCAACCGTCCAAAATAGTAGGCTGTTTGAGTATGTGGAAAAGTCAAGTTTAATAGTAAGCAACATTTTGAAAATCGATTATACTTTAAATGCCTAGATGTCATACTCATTTGGGCTTTGACAAATCAATTAGATATGGGCATGGTGGAAAAAGAACCCAAATGTCATACTTGAGTAAAAGTAAAGATGAAAGTAAAAGTAAAAGTGAAAGTTACACAGTGAAATACTACTTCAGCAAAAGTCTAAAAGTATTTGGTTTTAAATTAACTTGTTTCAAAAGTAAATACCAATGCTAAAATATACTTAAGTATCAAAAGTTCAAGTATAAATCATTTCAAATTACTCATATTAAGCAAACCAATCAGTACATTTTTCATGTATTTATTTTATGGATAGCCAGGAGCACACTCCAACACTTATACATATTTGGCAAACAAAGCTTGTGTGTTTAGTGAGTCCACCAGATCAGAGGCAGTAGGGATGACCAGGATGTTCTGTTCCTGTCTTGTCAAGCATTGAAAATGTAACGAGTACTTTTGGGTGTCAGGGAACATGCATGGAGTAAAAAGTACATTATTTTCTTTAGGAATCTAGTGTAAGTAAAAGTTGTCAAAAATAGAAATAGTAAAATAAAGTAAAAATACCGCAAATAACTACTTAAGTAGTACTTTAAAGTATTTTTTACTTACTTAGGCTACTTTACACCACTGGATATGGGAATGCCCTAGCGAAATCAACAAATAGTGAGGAAACAGCACAGTCGCGCATGAGGCATTGTCAGTATTACAAAATATGTTTTAATATGTGAATTTTTGAAAATCGAGTATGGTTTATATACAATCCAAACTTTTCCACAATGCATTGGAAGAGGTGGGCTGCCAGTGATAGGTCCTAGTTCTCTTCAAGTAGCCAAACAACAAAACTAGGATACGTAATTGTGAAGATGCCAAAAAGCAAAGCCTCTGTGGTAGTGTTCAAATGTAGGCAAAGTAGTTTTTGTTCTCCTTAAAATGATCACTTTATTGCATCTTTGAAAACAGAAGCTTTATTTTTTATTAATTTTTAAATCCAAAAAGTGGATTTCTGTTTTCTCACTGAAAAGTTTTTATTTTTCTCTTGACCTTCCTCAGAGCTCTTTCTGAATGTGTCTGCACCGGGGACTCAACATGATGTCATTATTGATGTCATCGTTAAATCAGGCCTTTTGATTTTGAACATATAGATTGTTTTAGTTTTGTAGGCTAGGCTACCTATTTATTTACTTTATGGGTCAAGCCTTAGCAGTCCTTCTGATCTTGTTCCCAATGATAAGTGCTTTTGTTTATTATGTTGCTGTCCACTGATTCTGAATTTGCGATGCACCTGACTATCCACGTTTTTCTGTGCAATAGCCTTTTGATTTGAACATTTGAAATGTTTTGCTGTGTGTACTAGGTTACCTGGTTTCACTAATAAATATGTTAAAATGGAACCAAATGATATTTTTCTGTCTTCAGTCCTTTCTAAATAGGATAGATGCTATATGGGCTACGGGGTCGAATGTGATAGCCTGCCTATAACTAGCTGAGGAGGCTTATAACTCCATTCCTATTCAGAGTTTACAGAAATGAATCAAATTGGAAACAAGCTATTATATAAAATAGCTATTATCAGGCTGGTTAAAGCATGCATGTCTGTTGAATTTGGAAAAATCTACCCGCACTCGGTCCCACCCCACCTACTGAGCCAATCAGGAGTCACTACTACACTGTGGCGGTGGCATATGGCATACTTTTTACTAAATGGTATGTACTAAATAGTATGCAACGATGAGTACAAAGTATGCAGTTTAAGCACAGCTGAAGTCAGAAATTTACATACACCTTAGCCAAATACATTTACACTCAGTTTTTCACAATTCTTGACATTTAATCATAGTAAAAATTCTCTGTCTTAGGTCAGGATCACCACTTTACTTAAAGAATGTGAAATGTCAGAATAATAGTAGAGAGAACGATTTATTTCAGCTTTTATTTCTTTCATCACATTCCCAGTGGGTCAGAAGTTTACATACACTCAATTAGTATTTGGTAGCATTGCCTTTAAATTGTTTAACTTGGGTCAAACGTTTCAGGTAGCCTTCCACAAGCTTCCTACAATAAGTTTGGTGAATTTTGGCCCATTCCTCCTGACAGAGCTGTTGTAACTGAGTTAGGTTTGTAGGCCTCCTTGCTCACACACGCTTTTTCAGTAGTTCTGCCCACAAATGTTCTATAGGATTGAGGTCAGGGCTTTGTGATGGCCACTCCAATACCTTGACTTTGTTGTCGTTAAGCCATTTTGCCACAACTTTGAAAGTATGCTTGGTGTCATTATCCATTTGGAAGACCCATTTGCGACCAAGCTTTAACTTTAACTTTAACCTGACTGATATCTTGAGATGTTGCTTCAATATATCCACATAATTCCCCATCCTCATGACGCCATCTATTTTGTGATGTGCACCAGTCCCTCCTGCAGCAAAGCCCCCCCACAACATGATGCTGCCACCTCCATGCTTCACAGTTGGGATGGTGTTCTTCGGCTTGCAGGCCTCCCCCTTTTTCCTCCAAACATAATGATGGTCATTATGGCCAAACAGTTCTATTTTTGTTTCATCAGACCAGAGGACATTTCTCCAAAAAGTACGATCTTTGTCCCCATGTGCAGTTGCAAACTGTAGTCTGTCTTTTTTATGGCGGTTTTGGAGTAGTGGCTTCTTCCTTGCTGAGTGGCCTTTCAGCTTATGTCGATATAGGACTCATTTTACTGTGGATATAGATACTTTTGTACCCGTTTCCTCCAGCATCTTCACAAGGTCCTTTGCTGTTGCTCTGGGATTGATTTGAAGTTTTCGCACCAAAGTATGTTCATATCTAGGAGACGGAATGCATCTCCTTCCAGAGTGATACGACGGCTGTGTGGTCCTATGGTGTTTATACTTGCGTACTACTGTTTGTACAAATGAATGTGGTACCTTCAGGTTTTTGGAAATGTGTAGACTTGTGGAGGTCTACACAATTTTTCTGACATCTTGGCTAATTTCTTTTGATTTTCCCATGATGTCAAGCAAAGAGGCACTGAGGTTGAAGGTCAGCCTTGAAATACATCCACAGGTACACCTCCAATTGACTCAAATGATGTTAATTAGCCTATCAGAGGCTTCTAAAGCCATGATGATGTTTTCTGGACTTTTCCAAGCTGTTTAAAGGCACAGTCAACTTAGTGTATGTAAACTTCTGACCCACTGGAATTGTGATACAGTGAATGGTAAGTGAAATAATCTGTCTGTAAACAATTGTTGGAAAAATTACTTGTGTCATGCACAAAGTAGATGTCCTAACCGACTTGACAAAACTATAGATTGTTAACAGGAAATTTGTGGAGTGGTTGAAAAATTTGTTTATGACTCCAACCTAAGTGTATGTAAACTTCCGACCTCAACTGTATGTAGTATGGGTATCTGGACAATTTCAGTTTCTCATATAGTAAGGTGGAAATTCGGTTAATTCTAAACTGGTATTCTAATCCATTCAAAACCAACCAACTATAATTGAGGCACTCCCAGATAGAGCAGTACCCTATTTATGCCAGCTGGGTAAAATTGTCAAACACATTATTTTATACTCTACACAGGAACAAAAAGTCACATCCTGTGTTGTGTGTCATCCATTTGTCATTCATTGGCATAGTAACAATATACACTGAGTGTACAAAACTGCTCTTTTCATGACAGACTGACCAGGTGAAAGCTATGATCTCGAGGTCGACTGTTAAATCCACTTCAAATCAGTGTAGATGAAGGGGAAGAAACAGGTTAAAGAATGTTTTTTTTTAGCATTGACACAAATGAGACATGGATTGTGTATGTGTGCCATTCAGAGGGTGAATGGGCAAGATAAAATATGAAAGTGCCTTTGAAATGGGTATGTTAGTAGGTGCCAGGTGCACCGGTTTGAGTGGTGTCAAGAACTGCAATGCTGCTGGGTTTTTCACACTCAACAGTTTCCCGTGTGTATCAAGAATGGTCCACCACCCAAAGGACATCCACACCTGTGGAAAGTATTGGAGTCAACATGGGACAGCATCCCTGTGGAACGCATTTGACACATTGTAGAGTCCATGCCCTGACGAATTGAGGCTGTTCTGAGGGCAAAAGGGGGTGAAACTCAGTAGGAAGGTGTTCCTAATGTTTTGTACACTCAGTGTAGATTATGATGTATAGGAGCAAAGCTGTCTGGAGGGACAGACATCAAGATAGGTAAATACCTTTTAGTTACCATTTGTGGCCTGCCATGAAATACAGTATATTGTGGTCCCTATTTCTGTTCCCAACACTACAATTATTTGAAAAGATCTTATCTTGGGAGTGACCACACATTACAATAATGAATTCATAGCTCATGCTATTCAAGCAAAGAGGGAATTTCTAAACTATGAGCATGTACAGTGCCTTTAGAAGGTATTCACACTCCTTAACTTTTTGTTGTGTTACAGCCTCAAATTTCACCCATCTACACACAATAGCCCACAATGACAAAGTGAAAACATGTTATTTTTTAATTTTGCAAATGTATTGAAAATGAAATACAGAAATACGCATCTCTAAGTATTCACACCCCGGAGTCAATTCTTTGTAGAATAACATTTGACAGTGATTATAGCTGTAAGTCTTTCTGGGTAAGTCTCTAAGAGCTTTCCACACCTGCATTGTGCAACATTTGCCCATTATTCTTTTCAAAATTCTTTAAGCTCTGCCAAATTGGTTGTTGATCATTTCTAGACAACCATTTTAAGGTCTTGCCATAGAATTGCAAATAGATTTAAGTCAAATCTGTAACTCAGCCACTCAGGAACATTCACTGTCTTCTTGGTAAGCAACTCCAGTGTATATCTGGCCTTGTGTTATTGTCCCGCTGAAAGGTAAATAACTCTCCCAGTGTCTGGTGGAAAATAGATTGAACCAGGTTTTCCTCTAGAATTTTGCCTGTGCTTAGCTCCATTCCGTTTCTTTTTTATCCTGAAAAACTCAACAGTCCTTAAGCGTACACATAACATGATGCAGCCACCACTATGCTTGAAAATATGTACTCAGTATTGTGTTGTATTGGATTTGCCCCAAACGAAATGTTCATTGCTTTGCCACATATTTTGCGATATTACTTTAGTGCCTTGTTGCAAACAGGATGCATGTTTTGGAATATGTTTTATTCTGTACAGGCTTCCTTCTTTTAACTCCATCAATTAGGTTAATATTGTGAAGGAACTAAAATGTTGTTGATCCATCCTCAGTCATTTTCCCCTATTTATAGCCATTGTTTTAAAGTCACCATTGGCCTCATGGTGAAATCTCTGAGCGGTTTCCTTCCTCTCCAGCAACTGAGTTAGGAAGGATGCCTGCATCTTTGTAGTGACTGGGAATATTGATACACCATCCAAAGGGTAATTAATAACTTCACCATGCTCAAAGGGATATTCACTGTCTGTTTTTTTTTTACCCAAATACCAATAGGTGCCCTTCTTTGCGAGGCATTGGAAAACTTTCAGGGTCTTTGTGGTTGAATCTGTGTTGGAAATTCACTGCTTCACTGAGGAAACTTTCAGATAATTGTATGTGTGGGGTACAGCGATGAGGTCATTAAAAAATCATGTTAAACAATATTATTGCACACATAGTGAGTCAATGCAACTTATGTGACTTAAGCACATTTTTACTCCTGAACATAATTGAATAGTTATTGACTCAAGACATTTCAGCTTTTAATTTTTTTATCAATTGCAAAAATGTCAAAAAACATAAATCCACATTCACATTATGGAGTATTGTACGTAGGACAGTGAAAAAAAATCTAAATGAATCTATTTCAAATCCTGGCTGTAACACAACAACATTTTGCAAAAGTCAAGCGTTGAGAACACTTTCTAAAGGCACTGTAAGTATGCAGAATATGAAAATGATTTCACCCCCACCAATGTGCAGCTCTCCTGACATTGCCTTTACACAAATGGCCACATAGGGCAAATAACGCTGACACCTCTAGAAACCGGATATAGATGTGTTTTTAATGCCTCATAATAGGCAATAACATTTGCAATCCTCTCTAGGAGATACTTACATTTAATTGGACATTGATACAACACGCAAAATCCCAATTTCCTTTGTTCTACTAGTTGATTAACTTAATGCTTGTTATAAATGGGAAGTTAATCAAATACAGTTTATATCATCTTAAAATAAAAGGATCCTTACCTATAACGCCGTCTGTTTAGCTCAGGAATGGCTGCGGTCTTGCTGTGTCAGGTCTAAACATGAGAGAATATAGTTGTCTGTGTTTTTTTACCTCTCCTCTGCCCAACCCCTAAAGTAGTCACGCCCCTTTATCTGGTGTCATGCTGTGATGAAACTGTAGGACAGCTTACAAGGAAAGACATGTCCAAATAATGAACTAATTGCTCGTACCTGTTCCTGCTTGCTAAACTCTGCCCGGGACTCTGAGAAACTGATATAAGGCAGAGCCGAGAGCGCATGAAGGTCTTGGCGGGGGAGCTGGTGCTTTGATGTATATTGGGCTCTTTAACCCTTGCAAGTTTCCGCAGTTTAAATTTCGAGCTTTTTATGCAACGTGCACAAGTACAGTGAAATGCCTTTCTTGCAAGCTCCAAACCCAGCAATGTAGTAATCAATATCAATGTAGCACAAAAACATTTAATGTGGTAGAAAAACACACAATAAATAAAAAATAAGAAATTAAAACAACTGGAGAAAGTAAGAAGCTATATACAGTTGAAGTCGGAAGTTTACATACACTTAGGTTGGAGTCATTAAAACTTGTTTTTCAACCACTCCACAAATTTCTTGTTAACAAGCTATAGTTTTGGCAAGTCAGTTAGGACATCTACTTTGTACATGACACAAGTCATTTTTCCAACAATTGTTTACAGAAAGATTATTTCACTTATCATTCACTGTATCACATTTCCAGTGGGTCAGAAGTTTACATACTCTTAAATTGACTGTGCCTTTAAACAGCTTAGAAAATTCCAGAAAATGATGTCATGGCTTTAGAAGCTTCTGACATCATTTAAGTCAATTGGAGGTGTACCTGTGGATGTATTTCAAGGCCTACCTTCAAACTTGCCTCTTTGCTTGACATCATGGGAAAATCAAAAGAAATCAGCAAAAAATTTGTAGACCACCACAAGTCTGGTTCATCCTTGGGAGCAATTTCCACACGCCTGAAGGTACCACGTTCATCTGTACAAACAATATTACGCAAGTATAAACACCATGGGACCACACAGCCGTCATACCGCTCAGGGAGGAGACGCAGTCGGTCTCCTAGAGATGAACATACTTTGGTGCGAAAACTGCAAATCTATCCCAGAACAACAGCAAAGGACCTTGTGAAGATGCTGGATGAAACAGGTACAGAAGTATCTGTATCCACAGTAAAAACGAGTCCAAAATTGACATAACCTGAAAGGCTGCTCAGCAAGGAAGAAACCACTGCTCCAAAACCGCCAAAAAAGCCAGACTACGGTTTACAACTGCACATAGGGACAAAGATCATACTTTTTTGTAGAAATGTCCTCTGGTCTGATGAAACAAAAATAGAACGAAAATAGAACTTTCACATTCTTAAAATAAAGTGTTGATCTTAACTGACCTAAAACAGGGAGTTTTTACTAGGATTAAATGTCAGGAATTGTGAAAAACTGAGTTTAAATGTATTTGGCTAAGGTGTATGTAAACTTCAGACTTCAACTATGCATGGGTAGTTTCTATACCATACTTACGACGTGCAGGGATACTGGAGTGATAGAGGTAGATATGTATAGGGGTAAGGTGACTAGGCATCAGGATATATACTAAAACAGAGTAGCAGCAGCGTAAATTAGGATTGTATGTGAGTGTGTGCATGTTGGTAGATGCAGTATTTTATTGGAGGAGCAGCGAACCTTCACTGTGGGGACAACGTCGCTGATGCATTTACTTATGAAGCCGGTGACAGAGGTGGTTAACTTGTCGTTGTTATCTGAGGAGTCTCAGAACATATTCCAATCAGCGCCAGCAAAGCAGTCCATAATCTCTGTTTCTGATTACCATTTCTCAACGGAGCGAGTCACAATCGGATTTGCCAAAGGTCAGTGCTATCCAACGTCCTTGGAACGTCCCTACCCTAAACCCTCACCTTAACCATAACCCTTAATCTTTTTAAATTTCAACTTCAAATGGGGTAGGAATGTCCCAAGGATCCCAGATAATTATTTGAGCCTAATTCAGATAATGCATGTCATCACTAGATACCTAGCGCTTGCCCGCTTCATAGCAAGCTGCTCTATCCGCACTGCATGATTGGTGAAGTAATTTAATGTTCGAGTTAAATGTAAAAATCCGATTTCAAAGGTTTGAAATGGTTCTGTTCAGAACAAAATGATTGGAAAATAATTTTTGGTTCCAACACCTGCATAAAACAGAAGGTTACTGAAAGGGATACTTCAAGATTTTGGCAATAAAGCCCTTTATCTACTTACCGAGAGTCAGATGAACTGTGGATACATTTTTATAGTATGCTAGTAGATACCATAGACTTCCAGTCATTGTGCTGATGCTAGTTAGCATTGGCTCACGAAACTACCTCCAAATTCCTTCATACGGGATGCAGAGACATAAAAATGGTATCCTTGAGTTCATCTGACTCTGGGGAAGTAGATAATGGGCTTCATTGCCAAAATCCCATAGTTTCCCTTTAAGGCAAGATGAGTGGGCGTATAATGCGAATGTCTAGAAACCCAATTGATGCCCGTTAGCATTTTAGAAAATACTTACTACTTTTTAGCTACTTTGCAACTATTTAGCATGTTAGATAACCCTTTCCCTAACCCTTTAACCTAACTCCTAAACCTAACCTTTAACTCTAGCCTAGCTAATGTTAGCCACCTAGCTAATGTTAGCGTTAGCCACCTAACTAACGTTAGCCGAAACAAATTCTAAATTTGGAACATATCATACGAACTGACATTCGTAACATGTCATACAAAATATATGTATTACTTTGTGGATGTAAATCATCCCATACGAAACGTAACATATCATACTAATTGGAGTGTCCTGGATTTATGTTTAATCAAATTGATTTATAAAGGCCTTTTTACTTCAGGAGTTGCCACTGAGTGTATATACAGAAACCCAGCCTAAAACCGAAAAAGAGCAAGCAATGCAGATGTAGAAGCACGGTGCTAGGAAAAACTCCCTAGAAAAGGTAGGAACCAAGGAAGAAGTCTAGAGAGGAACCAGGCTCTGAAGGATGGCCATTCCTCTTCTGGCTGTGCCGGGTGGAGCTAAGAGTACAAGGCCATTAATGCCAGATCGTTTTTTTAAGATGTTCATAGATGACCAGCTGGGTCAAATAATAGTAGAGGGTGGAACAAGACAGCGCCTAAGGAGCAAATGTCAGTTGGACTTTCATAGTCGAGCATTCAGAGGTCAAGGTTGGGAGAGAGACACTCGAAACACCTGGTCCGGGACAAGGTAGCACGTTCAGTGAGCAGGTCAGGGTTCCATAGCAGCAGGCAGAACAACTGGATCAGCAGCATGACCAGGTGGACTGGGGATGGGAATAGCCATGAGTCGTCAGGCCCTTCGAGACATGGTCCTAGGGCTCAAGTCCTCAGACAGAGAGACAGAGAATTACACCAGATAGTCCAGGTTGGATAGTGGGGTTTCTAGGAGTGCTAGCCCTCTCTACTGCTTCTGTAAATGGATCACGCTGCACCTAACGTGTTATTTGACATGCAAATGAATTAGCTTGAAGCTGTATCAGTGATTTTTGGCTAAACAGAGCGTGCTGCCAGTTGTATTGCACTCCTCTATTTAACTTAATCAAGCTAAACCCGGTCATAGGTTGCTGCATTTGTCTTCCCCATCTTGGTTTCCTGGATTCACAGTGATTAACCTGAAACCGAGTATAGCCTAGCCTGTTGCTTCTGTCCAGTTTTTCTGTTGTAGCTTATTCAGTGCACCACAGATGTGCATCTACTGCAGGGACCAAAGATGTTGAAAACACACCCAGACCCCATGGGTGAGGGAAGAGGGGGTCCGTCAGCTGGAGAAGCAAAGTGTTTTTAAATGCAACATTTAAATGTTCAATGTTATATCTATGTCCCAGTTTGTTCATAGCCATTTAAAATTACAGCGTGGGTTACGAGGGGCGGGCAGAACAGTACTGCAGACTGTGTGGCTTAAAGTGGGCTGGGTTCTACATAGATTTACGATCACGTGTGGGACTTTTGGACCGTGTGCATTCAGCTCTCATTTGTAGAGTTCTATTTGACGCTATCACTATCGAGTGGGTCTTTTGACCGTGTATTGAGCTAAACCCCTGTTTGCATTGAAGTTGCATGCTTCCAGAGTGTTTGATAGTCAGTTTCCCCGTGTAACTGCATGTTTCACCTTTGTGCGCTTGTCACATTCTACAGCGTGTTTCGCTTTCCTACTCTTGGTCCATTTCAGTGACACAGCTGCTTAATATGATTAGGGCGCTCATCTTGGGTCCACGCTGTCCTACGAATTGGTATTTTCTAATAAAGATCATTTGTTATAACTGTGTTGTTTGTTTGTTATAACTGTGTTGAGTGTCCAAGCCTCGGACAACTGACTGTACTGATTAAAACAAAACGTTGGTTGTAGCACTAAGCTACTCAATCCAGTTCTTGTCCCACCTCTCGGGTGGTCCACCAGATTTATTATAATACATAGAGAAAGTGTGCCAGGAGTTGAGCCATGGATTCAAATGCGACATGATCAGCTGAATGTTTTTAAGGGACAAAAATGTTACATGATTCAGTTATTGACCATCCTAATGCTGCTGCTCTATAATATATACACTGCTGGGTTCTGTTCTTCACCCAATTAGGGGCATCTCTTGGTATCCCTTCATTAGTGCACATGACAACACTTTATGACTGCAATGAGCCTTTATTGTTATGTGCAGCCTAACGGACAGCCTAACTTGAAGAGTGACTAATAATCAGTGCCATCAGAAAGTATACAGACCGCTTGATTTTTTCCCACATTTTGTTGTGTTACAGGCTGAATTGTAAAATGATTCAATTTAGATGTTTTTGCCACTGGCCTATACATAATAACCCATCATGTCAAAGTGGAATTATGTTTTCGATGTTTTCTTTCTTCAAATTGATTTTTTTTTAAAAGAAAAGCTGAATTGTCTTGGGTCAATAAGTATTCGACCCCTTTGTTATGGCAAGCCGAAATAAGTTCAGGAGTAAAAATGTGCTTAACAAGTCACATAATAAGTTGCATGGACGCACTCTTGTGCGTAATAACAGTGTTTTACATTATTTTAGAATGACTGCCTCATCTCTGTACCCCACACATACAATTAACTTTATGGTGACTCATTTGAGTAGTGAATTTGAAACACAGATTCAACCACAAAGACCAGGGAGGGTTTCCAAAGCTTCGCAAAGAAGGGCACCTATGGGTAAAAATAAAAAAAGCAGACATTGAATATATCCCTTTAAGCATTAAGTTATTAATTACACTTTGAATGGTGTATCAATACACCCAGTCACTACAAAGATACAGGAGTCCTTCCTAACTTGCTGGAGAGGAAGGAAACTGCTCAGGGATTTCACAATGAGGAAAATGGTGACTTTAAAACAGTTACAGAGTTTAATTGCTGTGATAGTTTTCTCCTGAGGATGGATCAACAACATTGTATTAACTCCACATTACTAACCTAACCAGAGTGAAGGCAGATAGCCTGTATAATACAAATATTCCAAAACATGCATCCTGTTTGCAACAAGGCACTAAAGTAATACTGCAAAAACAAATTGCAAAGCATTTAATTTTGTCCTGAATACATGTTATGATTGGGGCAAATCGAAACTCTCAATATGTTCAAGCATATTGGTGGCTGTGTCATGTTATGGGTATGCTGGTAATTGTTAAGGACTGGGGATTTTTTCAGGATAAAAAATAAACAGAATAGAGCTAAACACAGGTAAAATCCTAGAGGAAAACCTGGTTCAGTCTGCTTTCCACCAGACAGACACTGGAAGATTAATTCACATTTCAGCAGGCCAGGCACGACTCCAACACCATCATTACGTTTGCCAATGACACAACAGTGGTAGGCCTGATCACCGACAACGATGACACAGCCTATAGGGAGGAGGTCAGAGACCTGGCTGTGTGGTACCAGGATAACAACCTCAACGTGATTAAGACAAAGGAGATGATTGTGAACTACAGGAAAAGGATGACCGAGCACACCCCCATTCTCATCGACAGGGCTGTAGTGGAGCAGGTTGAGAGCTTCAAGTTCCTTGGTCCACATCACCAACAAACTATCATGGTCCAAACACACCAAGACAGTTGTGAAGAGGGCACAAAGCCTATTCCCCCTCAGGAGACTGAAAAGACTTGTCATGGGTCCTCAGCTCCTAACATTTTTTTTTACAGCTGCACCATCGAGAGCATTGGTTGCATCACTGCCTGGTATGGTATGGTATGGGAACTGCTCGGCCTCCAGCTGCAAGGTACTACAGAGGGTAGTGTGTACGGCCCAGTACATCACTGGGGCCAAGCTTCCTGCCATCCAGGGCCTCTATACCAGGTGGTGTCAGAGGAAAACCAAGGGTCCAAGGGTCATTGAGCTTGTCCATGTAGAAGAACCCTTTATGGTTCCAGGTAGAACCTTTTCACCTAACAAAGTTTAGCAGCCTTTATTCCTTGCCCCTGTAGAAGAGCCCTTTACAACTGCTTTTCTATATGATATACAGCTGTATTTGTAGGCTAATATGAATAGACCTATTATGCCCATGTACATTTGAAACACCAGGAGGAGATGTTTATCAAATTTCAATCAAGTTAAATAACTCTTTATATAAGGATCAAACGATCTCCCCCCTGACAGAACCCCCCCTCCACCCCCGCCCCACCACCACCACCACCACCACCAATTTCCATAATATGGGGGCTAGAGTCAAATACTTTCTGTGACACACATCAGAGTCAAATATTTTCTGTGACACACATCAGAGTCAAATACTTTCTGCAGAACAAACTTCATGTCAGGATAGGCAACCGAAATTAATAATTAATGTATGCATGTTCTGGTATGTCATATTAAACATATAGGAGGGAGAAAAATTTTGGCAAAAAATAAACATTTCAGAACACTATAGCTGAATTATTATCCATACACTTTCAAAAATACTAGTCGAATAAGACATGGGAGAGATGACGAATTTTGGCAAAGAGATTTATTTATAGACTAATACAAAATCAGTAGCGGATTTAGGTACGGGCGACATGGGAAGCCACCCAGGGCGTCATCTTGCCAGCGGAGGCGCGGGGCGCCCCCTGGTGCGGGCGCGGAAGGGGGGGTTCGCCCAGGGCGCCATACAAGCCAGAACCGTCACATACACTTGGAACAAATAGCCAAACTAAGATCAGTGAAATGTAGGCTAAACTGACAACGGAGTGAAGAGCAGAAATTCTGGCAGGGGGGAGATTTTCGGCACAACATCTGTATTGTCCGGTCCCGCATGTCTATTTCCTTGAACGTAGGTTAAAGTATACTGTAGGCTGTACCTGACAACTGACACGTACTGGGCTCACTCAAACTTCGCAACAATGCTTATTATTATTATTATTATTATTATTATTATTATCACAAAGCTGACTAAGTCTACATTCAAATATGTCATCTAACTTAACTTGTATGATTTTAATGTTGATTATAGTGCTCGGAATAGCCTATACGGCCTGCTAAGCTATTTCTGAACTTTGTAGACATGTTGCACGCAGAAGCCCGATAATTTTTCTCCGATAATACTGTCAAAGAGGAAAGGTGAAAACTAACCCCATAAAATTAGCATAGTCTTTGATAATGCTATCTAGAGTAGCCTATTCTAGCCTACAAAATTGAATTGAAGTTTAGACCTTTTCAAAGCGGAGGTCTCGGTCTCCATCGAATAGCCTAAACAGGTTTATTTTTTTTAGGCTTCGCATGATAAACCGAGGTCATAAAATAATACGTTTAGGGTGTCTTTCATTTAAAAAATGGTCTATGAACTTGGATGCCAGTCAGAATTGCAATGAATAATATTATGCTAATTAGGGTGTATCAATAATGGTATAGCCTGGGGCTCCCAGAAAGCCTGAAAAAAAATCAATAGCCTGATAGATTAATCAATTACGGAATCCAATATTGGGGAGATATCATTCCATTCTGAAACCATTTGGTAGCTAAGCGAAATCTTGAATAAATGATGAATAGTTTGCAAAGCCAAAACGGAACATACATTTTTTTAGCCCGTGCAGAATAGCCTGTATTTCGTGGGATATGCCTATATTAATTTTAACAAGCCTTAAACTCGTAGTTTTAATACGACTTAAAGTTTGATTCTATCAAATTTAATAAGATTAATGATTAATTTAGCTTAATCGTTCTCCTATTTAGTGTGTGTAATTGTTTAAATATAAGCTATTATAGTAGGACTTTTGTATTTATATTATCCTGTGCTATTTCTCTTGACCTGTTCTTAAAAATAAAAATAAATCAGATAAGGCACGTGTAATTCCAATAACGCGTGACATAGACTTTTACAATCCCGATAGTTAGTAGCCTATATAAAAAAGCCTTGTCCCCAGACATCACAAGGTCCATAACGCAATTCATACCCTATAAAAACGTAGCGTTTTATTTTGCTTGCGGTTATTTGGCAGTAGATTATTAACGTGGTAGCATTTAACGGCTGATGAATTTAACTAGGCCTACATCATATTCTCCAGGCCCCTATTTACGTTTTCCCAATGTCCAGATAATGATTCAGAATTACAGTTTTTATTTACCCCGCAGGTGGATCATTGCAGCATGTTCAGGATAGTAGTTAGTTGTAGACTTACCCAATCTTGTGTGTGTGTGTGTGTGTGTGTGTGTGTGTGTGTGTGTGTATATATGCGCGCGCACGTTTGCTTAGATCATGGATTGGCATTGACCATGGCAGGTTAACCCGGAAGATACATTTATTAAATGTCTTTGTATAGGTGTGCTGGTTTCTTAGCAGATATGCAGCACAGCATCTGGACTGATCATTACCCTGAGAAAACATCACTTAACAAGTTGAGAGCAACAGCTTTGTAAGGCCTATCCCTGGCAAAACAGAGAATAAAATAACTCAGCTACAGGACACCAGGAGTGCCTGTTACTTGTGCTAATCTACTCGTGCAAGTGTCTGAGAGCCCTGAGGATCATTGAGTTATCCACTCACGAGACTGATCAGAGATCCACCGACCCAGTTGGTGTCTCTATAGTGGTGAAGAAAATGTATGAGTCTCAGGGGATCACAAATCCGAAATGGGGGTGTTAGCAGCACCCCCCCTTGATACCTTTCTGATGGCACCTCACATTAGCAAACCCATGTCCGCCATTGAACCAGAGACCAACCCTGGAAAAGATGCTGAGGTAGTCCATCCCGACCATCATACAATGAGGCTCTGGATCTAGCTCTGGTACCAAAGAAAAACCCAGCAATAATGGATGGTGCAACAGGGTACAAGAGATGCAAAATGGACCATTGTTACCAACAGAAGAGATGAAGAGTCTCCAAATCTTAAATCTAACATGGCTCAAGGTCTGGAGGAACCCAAAGGCCCCCCACTTCCTGTCACGCAGGGTGTGAGTGAACAAGCTCCTCGTCAAACAAAAATAAAACAACATTTTACAGAAGAAGAGGGGCTGGGATGGAGCATGTGAAATATACTGGTATTTATTTTTCTTTTAACTTGCATTGTTATGTGTTTGCTGTAGCAGTGTGCAGTGGTGTAAAGTACTTATGTAAAAATATGTTAAAGTACTACTAAAGTCATTTTTTATGGTATCTGTTCTTTACTATTTATATTTCTGACAACTTTTACTTTACTACATTTCTAAAGAAAATAATCTACATTTTACTACATACATTTTCCCGGACACCCAAAAGTACTTGCTACATTTTGAATGCTTAGCAGGACAGGAAAATTATGTAATTCACGCACTTATCAATCAAACATCCCTGGTCATCCCTATTGCCTCTGATCTGACAGACTCACTAAACACAAATGCTTCAATTGTAAATTACGTCTGAGTGTTGAAGTGTGTCCCTGGCAATCTGTAAATAAATAAAAAGCAAGAAAATTGTGCTGTCTGGTTTGCTTAATGTAAGGAATTTGAAATAATTTGTGCTTTTACTTTTGATACTTAAGTATGTTTAAAACCAAATACTTTTACTCAAGTAGTATTTTACTGGTTGACTTTCACTTGAGTCATTTTCTATTAAGGTATCTTTACTTTTACTCAAGTATGACAATTGGGTACTTTTTCCACCATTGGGGGTGCGTGGGGTAAAATCACTGGGGAAGCCAAGCCATGTATTGTGATAATTGTGTTGTTTGCTCTATAACCTGTTAGTTCATATGCCTTGCGACAGTGATATATAGTCCTAAGGCCGAGACAATTAGAAGACAGTGGCAGAATAAATTCAACCACACCTTTGTTTCGTCACAAAACCAGAGAGCAACCTTTGTCCGGTGAAGTCCACAAAGCATACTGCATGTAACAAACAGTTACATGACCTACAGCATGGTAAAGCAAATGAACGTTTCCAAAAATTTCTGACCACTAAAACAACTATTGATTTAGAACCACGAGGAGTTACTGCAAATTGCAAAGAAAACAGGAGCTGCCTCCACTCTTCCAGCACTATTTCAACTTCAACCTCATCAAACCACCTATGCTTAGTCTAATACAGTGACAACAAAAAGATACCAAAAACGATTTAGTCCAATCAATATAAGCTAAATATCATGTGGCTGTCCATGGTTCTGATTTCTGTGTGTGTGTGTGTGTGTGTGTGTCCGAAGGTGCGCGTTCGTGCAAGTAGAAAAATACATGTTGACTCACCCTATATGTAGAGAAACACCAATGCCATCCTCCTCTCTTTCATGTTGGAACAGTATCACTCTGTCATACACAGTACACTGTGTTTGCAGTACTTCTGAAATCAATAACTTTGAACAAAATAGGTGCTTTTGGTACTTGTTAAAACAATTACAACACAAACTAACCTCAATTTCCTGTGTTTCCACTGTTTCTCCAGTTCTTAATCATCAGTGCACTAATTCAAGACTCTGCTGGTGAGCTCTGCCTTTTTGTCTATGTTTGCTCTTTAAACATTTTGAGAATTTTTTTGCAATGAAAAGATTGATACGTTCTGATGTGTGTTTAAATTGATAGAGTCATGTCTTTACAGTCATGTAAAGAGCTCTACTTGACTGACACACATGCAGGAAGTGGAACACTCTCAGGAACACTCCTGTAAGTGAGGCTGTGTGATCAGTTTAAACCAGTAGAGGGATTTTCTCTCTCCCTATGTCTCTTTCCTTCTCTCTCTCTCCCACGCTGTGTGAGATGTGTATTGCTTTAAACAACTAATCAACCACGGATGTTTAGTTGTGTGGCTTTTAACTATTATTTTTGGATCAACCAATAAAAATGTCATGGAGATTAAAAAAAGTTAAATCCATCTAAACTCAGTAAAAAAAAGAAACGTCCTCTCACTGACAACTGCAACAACTACATTCAGCAAATGTAACATGTGTAAATATTTGTATGAACATAACAAGATTCAAGATGATGCTTTGACACACCGCCCCAGACCATGACGGACCCTCCACCTCCAAATTGATCCCACTCCAGAGTACAGGCCTTGTGTAATGCTCATTCCTTCGACGATAAACGCGAATCCGACCATCACCCCTGGTGAGACAAAACCGTGACTCGTCAGGGAAGATACGTTTTTGCCAGTCCTGTCTGGTCCAGCGACGGTGGGTTTGTGCTCATAGGCGACATTGTTGCCGGTGATGTCTGGTGAGGACCTGCCTTACAACAGGCCTACAAGCCCTCAGTCCACCCTCTCTCAGCCTATTGCGAACAGTCTGAGCACTGATGGAGGGATTGTGCGTCTTGGTGTAACTCCCTGTAGCCCTGTCTTAGGCGTCTCACAGTACGGACATTGCAATTTATTGCCCTGGCCACATTTGCAGTCCGCATGCCTCCTTGCAGCATGCCTAAGGCACGTTCACGCAGATGAGCAGGGACCCTGGGCATCTTTCTTTTGGTGTTTTTCAGAGTCAGTAGAAAGGCCTATTTAATGTCCTAAGTTTTCATAACTGTGACCTTAATTGCCTACCGTCTGTAAGCTGTTAGTATCTTAACGACCGTTCCACAGGTGCATGTTCATTAATTGTTTATGGCTTAATGAAGATCTGTGTAATTATTTGGATTTTTACGAATTATCTTTGAAATACAGGGTCCTGAAAAAGGGACATATCTTTTTTTTGCTGAGTTGATATGATCAAGCTGCTCAGGAAAATATAATATTCCAAATGTGTTCATTTGAATTTTCCTACTTGCTGCCTTTGTGTTCATCCATGCCTCCTTTTTGTGTTATCTCAGGAAGTTGTTCAGCCTGCAATGACGACGGATGTGCAAAAGTACAGACAATATATGGATCGAATGACACCCTATTGTATCAGAGAAGTAACCCCATGGAAAACCTCACAAGTTGTCCCACCACCTCTGCACCACCTCCTCAGGAGTCAGAGATGCATTGTGTGTCTTGTTGATACCAGAGCTATGGTCCTCTTGTGCTCAGACAGCGGGGAAGCAGCTGGGCCACTCGACTGGGAGGTTGATGGCGTCCGATTGAAAAACATCTCTATTGTTGGGAAGTATAACATATGGCTGAAATAGGACTTAATAGTGAATTAAAGCAATTTGACAAAACAGATTTTGATATACCATTCAACCGTCAGGATGGGAAATCTATCTTCAAAGTTGTATATTGTCTTTTGTTTTTAAAAGGTGATTTGTTATTCTATAAATAAGTAATTCAAATACCCTTCCCTCGATTGATATTTATAATCATGAACTGTTTTAATGACAGACTGCCCTGCCATGAAGACTGTCCCTCGTACAATAGGTAACTGCCTTGCTGGTCTTCTATCTGGAATTTTATTCCTCATCATGTCTTCTCTACTTTTGGTGGCCTTAACTTCATGTTGTTTTGCAATTATAATATTGACAAAATTCCAGTGAAACTTTCTGCTTTCCATCAGCAGGTTTTCTTGTCATGGTCCTTAATTTATAAACACAATTTTTCTCCACACAGATATTATATATGGAATGATCGGGATATATTGTATAAAAATACTTCTTTTTTTTAGAATATTGGTTCTGAAATAATATCCTATTGGTGAGCCAACTGGTAAATGCAAAGGGTCTTTTACTCAGTTATAAGGAATTCCTATCACTTTACAAGGTCCCTGTAACACCTAAAGATGTTGCAATTGTTTTAGACGCCATTCCCTCAGGTGTTGCTCTGTTATTCAGGAACGTGTGAAGACCTGACTCTCAGAGCCTACCTTCTATTGACCCTGTTGACACATCAGTAGGAAAGAATTGTTTCTCTTTTGGTCCATTCAACAACAGAGCGATACGAACCTTGTTTCAGCAGGATGTTGTATCTATAACTTATGTCATGCCTTATTGGAATGGATTTATTGATAATATCTGTTGGAAAAAGTTTGGATGTTGCCACACACATACCTACTTGTTAACAAAATGAAGGAAGTTTCCTTTAAAATTATTCCTAAATATTATCCTGCCAACCACTATATGAAGAAGTTTAAGGAAAACATCAACTAAAATTGCTCCTTTTGTAATGACCACCCAGAAACAGTGTTGAATCTTTTTTGGCATTGTATTCATGTAAGAAAACTGTGGCAAGACAAGTAGATTTATAATTGAACACATTTATGAAGATTTTACACTATTGTGGAGAGATGTACCTGCTTGGATTCTTTACATACGATAGAAATAAGCTGAAACATTTTTATGTAATTAAGTTTATTATTCTTTTGGCCAAATTTCATATACACAAATGTAAATTTACAAAAAAACAGATTTTCTTACCCTACAAAAATAAATTGTACTGTATTTTAAGACAGTGAAATACTCCTACTAACAAAAAAGCTGTATGTATGTCCCTTAAAAGTGTATGTATGTCCCTTAAGATCCTTGTGTAATTGTAATGTGATATTGTACCCCCTAGCTCGATTGTCCATTGTATATAATCTATATATACTCGTGTTCCCTCATGTACTTTCTGTATTGATTTGTTGTTATTAAAAAATAAAAATAACTGCCTTGCTGATTAACTGTCA
Source organism: Oncorhynchus tshawytscha (assembly GCF_018296145.1). Lineage (NCBI taxonomy): Eukaryota > Metazoa > Chordata > Actinopteri > Salmoniformes > Salmonidae > Oncorhynchus > Oncorhynchus tshawytscha. The sequence goes on along the minus strand of NC_056451.1, from coordinate 9,392,169 downwards.
GCTTGGGGATTCGATATGAGTATGGTTTGTTGATAAGCAATTTACCCTATGCGTGAAATGCCAGTAAAAGCATTTGTGGGCTTCAATTATTAAGCCATAATGCCCGAGGAGGGTGACCAATATTCCGCAGCTAAGGGCTGTTCTTAGTCACAATGCAACGCGGAATGCCTGGACCCAGCCTTTAGCCGTGGTATATTAGCCATATACCAACTTATTGCTATTATAAACTGTAGAGCAGTAAAAATACATATTTTGTCACACCCATGGTATATGGTCTGATATACCATGGTTGTCAGCCAATCAGCATTCAGGGCTCGAACCACCCAGTTTATTTCTATTTGAGTTGGTTTCTGTTTGAGTTTGATTTGTGGACTTCCAAGTATTTCATTTTCCTTGAAGAAAGTTTGTTTTACATAGTTTTCACTCTGAATGTCCTTAGCGATGGTATCCTACAAGTTTCACATAGTTTTGATTGGGATTCCTGAAACCACTTCATACAGATTCTTACATCGGTGTTTTAACAGATTTTACCTATCCCACTGTTCCCGGGCGCCGAAGACGGAGATGTTGATTATGGCAGCCCCCGCACCTCTCTGATTCAGAGGGGTTGGGTTAAATGCGGAAGACACATTTCAGATATACGCATTCAGTTGTACACTGACTAGGTATCCCCCTTTCCCTTAAAACAGTGTTTTACTAGGCCAGAAGCTTGAGATCGCAACATTTCTAATGCTTATTATTGAGGGGGAATAAGAACTAGTTTCGAGCTGGGCAATACCAACTATCACTCCCGGTAGTTTGAAGTGGAACGGGTGTATCCCAGGTCACGTTCAAATGTACATTATCAATGCAGAGGGCGATAAACTGTAATTGGGAAAAAAAGTATTCATGTTTTTTTTTCTCAACACAATTCACATTCAAATCTTAGGGGTGGCCAATGTAAACTAGTTTACAACGGCCACCCCTAGGATTCACATCGAACGTCCCCCTGTTGTGCCAGAGGCTTGGCAGTCTCACCTGTCAGGTCCGCCTCCTACTCGCATACCTACACCGCGAGACAAAATGTCGGAAGTAGGCCTATCTAGTTAAAAAAAAAAAAACATGGCTTTTATGCAGGCCTTGAATTCATTACTATACATAGTTTTTAAATTGAGGCTTTTAAATTGAAACTAAAATATATTCACTTCGGATCGAAAAAATGTTCCTGACTTTCGTGGTGACCGTCCTTATGGCAACAGGTAGGGAGAGGAAATTGAATGTTTTTCAAGGCAGGGTCAGGGCCCAATTTAATCAATAAGTGTGTTACTGATGTGCGTATTTATTAATACTCCTTATTTTAAACAGTTTATATGATCTAATGTTGACTTATTTTGATGTCGAATTTGTAGGCTAAAGTAGCCTTGGCCTCGATTGTTTTTGTTATCGTAAGAGGTAACCTGGATCTCTGGACTTCGTTGTTTTATCAGGTGTTGGCCACCAAATGGTTAAATCTGTATTCATTTGAACGTTTATAAATGCTAATCATCTGTTGGCTTCATGACGTGCCCGAAATACTATGTTTATGTATTTTTACAGTTTTGTGTAGGCTTTGTAGAATCATCACCTATAAGAAATATTGAGTGTTTTTCCTAAAGAAAGAAAATAGCCCTATGTATTCAGATAATGAGTGATTTTGTGATTTATTAGTTAACTCACAGATTTCCAGTATATTTACATGTCAGAATATAATACATTAAGGATTACTAGAGACTTTCATTTTTAAGCCGGAATCATAGTCAAAGCCTTTAAAAAAAGGCATTACTTTCAGATCAAGTATTCATCATATCATTGCTATTTTTTTTGTCTCCTGACATTTTTTTGTACTCAAACATGGCCTGGAATAAGATGAAGGGGTGTAATTCCACAGGGATGCTACCTTTTTGACAATTGAAGAACGGTGAAGCAATCTTAGCAAGTTGAAGTTTCTGATGGAGCCAAGTAACAGCATCTAATATGTTCATGCCAAAAGCCCATGTCTGCCTTATACATTTGATACAATTTTACCCCCTATGAAATGTAGAATTCAGTCAAAGCTAAACTATGACATCATCTCACTGAGTCTAGGGCTAGGCTATTACTCAAATGTGGAGTTTTGTTGATGAAACATGCCCAGCTGAAGGTCTTGGTGACTCATTGCATCTACTCTCTATGATACCAGTCTTTAGTTATGAAAGACCTTTGTGAATGTCACATACAGACTGGTCAACTTCCTGCCACACCCAGAGTGCCTTAAATCTCACTCAAACAGAGCTGCTGAATTACAAACTAAGTTAGAAAATGTAACAATTAATGTACTCACAAGAAAAGTTAGCTGCCTTCAGTTAACAACAAACACTTTCTTGCGCACTGTTATGGGTGGTGAAGATATCGATCTCTACCTGCATGCATTGAGACAAACTATCCTCTTTAAAGACCCCCTATTCTCTCTCCAGGCTCCACTATGGCCATCTCTGTCCAGTGTCCTGTCAAGAGGTATGTGGTCATCCTATTCCAGCCGGTCACGCTCACCTGCAACTTCCAGACGTCTTCAACGCAGCCGCCCGTCATCACCTGGAGGTACAAGTCCTACTGCAGGGACCCCATCCAGGCAGCCCTGAACCCCAGCAGTGCTGACAACATCCTGTCCCAGAACAACCCTAACTACAACGCCAACATTGAGTGTGCCGACAACCTGCGGACGGTGCGCATCGTGGCCTCCAAGCAGGGCAGTGCTGTTACTCTGGGCCTGGAGTACCAGGGGCGCAAAGTCAGCATCTTGAACAGTGAGTTTAGCTTTTAGTGATTTCAAATGTGATGTGTGTGGGGGGCGGGCGGGCAAGCGCACCGGTGTGTGTGTATATGTGCCTGTCTCTCTCTGTCTGCGTGTAACTTCCATTACAAGGCTCCTATATCAGAGTGAGTCTTGTCTGTTGCCAGTGTCCCCTCATCAAACCCACCCTACTTGTCTCTTTAGATGCAGACCTGAACCTTGCCCAGACGGCGTGGGGAGATAGTGGCGTGTACGTGTGCTCTGTGGTGTCTTCTCAGGATCTGACAGGAAACAGCGAGGACTACACAGAGCTCATAGTGCTGGGTGAGTGGCTCCTATCCTCCTAGACCATTTTTAGAGCTCCCCTGACCTGTTGTCATCTATCCACCCTTCCACCACCACCCCTCCATCTCTCTACCAAGTCCTGTTCTACTGCTCCTCACAGAACTGCTGTCCTTTTGAGGAACAATCACTCATTTTCTCTGTGCTAGTTTCCCCTTAGTTCGCTTGGGTTTATTTGTTGAGTTAGCTGGACACCGTGTGGAGCAACACAACATCTGATAGCAGTAGCAATCAAATGTAAAAGATCTTGAAAAGCCAAGTCCAATTTTCAGGCAGTTCCACAATTTCCAAATTTGCTATTTGATTCCTGGTTGTGCTTAATGAGACTGCTCAGTGACGTCTCTTCGGAAGGATCCATGGCTTCTATTTTGAAGTGATTCGTGAATCATGGACCACTTAGCAGGGACTTCCAAGAAGGACAAGTTGTTGTGAGGGAGACTCAAGAGGGCAAAGGTGTAGTCATTTATTAGAAAGATAGTTGGGGCTTTTAAAATAATTGTGGCTTTCTTTCTTTCACAGAGAGAAAGTCAAATACCACTGATCTCCTGCCTGAGATTGACTTACTGGTTATGGAAGGTACTTTCCAATTTGCCCCCTATAATCAGTAGAGCCTAACCCTAGTCTAAGAGCCCTGTTTTTTAAGATATGTCAACTATGCCACTGTTTTATGTTCAGTTTCCGGTGAATAACATTTGGCCTGAACCCACAGCTTTGAATGGGACAACATATGGTCAGGGTGGTTAGAAAATGTAGTCTGAGAATCAGGCCTCCCTTGAGAAAGGCTGACAAAAACTAAAGTTTTGCTGGTTTACTTTATCAAGCCTGGTTTACTTTAACAAGCTTGTTGATGTTTTTATCAAGGTAGTTCGTGCAACGATTTTGGCTGTACTGAATCAAGCCTTGGTCAATTTTTAAACATTACAACACCTTCAATGTCTACCTTTTAGTATGAGGAGCCACATTGCTTAACATCTCCCCCCCCCCACCTCTTTACAATTATCTTGTTTTGACTTGTCCTTGCATAGAAAGTCTCCTCACAACAACTTAAAAAACTGATTGTTAACCCTTGAAATATACAATTAGTTGGTTGCGTTGATTAAAAAGTGATATTCAACTCTAACTTGCTTTTTCTCTCCTTCATGGTCGAGACTGCAAAACTCTCAGCAGAACATAACTATAGCCCTAAAGGCTGTGACATTGTTGCAATATTAGGCCACTCAGCACATAGCTCTGGTCTGTTTTGTGTCGGCTCAAACAGCAAATGAACTCTTTTTCAGTCAGACTGCAGCCTATGACATTTATAGGCGATGTGTGTTTGAAGTGAGTATGTCCTCTTTCACTATATTGGCATATATTGTTTTTCTTTCCCATGCAGCTAGCTCCCTCATCTTTTATTTTTATTTTTTACCTTTATTTAACCAGGCAAGTCAGTTAAGAAAAATTCTTATTTTCAATGACGGCCTAGGAACAGTGGGTTAACTGCCTGTTCAGGGGCAGAACGCCATATTTGTACCTTGTCAGCTCGTGGGTTTGAACTTGCAACCTTCCGGTTACTAGTCCAACGCTCTAACCACTAGGCTACCCTGCCGCCCCAGGGCATACCCCAGTCATTCTGACAGAATGACTCACGTGAAATCTGGTTTCTCTGATGTCTGAAATGAACCTCTCGTGTAGATGCTCCAATGTTTACTGCTTGTCATTGTGACTTTTCACCCAATACATACTGTAGCCTTTGCATACTAGACTGACCATTGGACTAGCCAAGCTACAGGTTATAATACAAATATTTATTTTTCTATACTAGGGCTCTGTTCTCAAGTGTTCTTGATAGACTTGTAAATTGTCATTTTCTGGTCCACATTTTTGAAGAAATTAGCGTTTGTCAAGTTGGCTATTTGAACAGTAGAAGTGTTCCACTTCTCTGGTTTAAACAGAGCCAAGGGAAACCTAGAACTGCCTGAACAAGTGCTATGTGAATACAGAAACATTAATATTCAACCACGCTGATAGTCACGCAGAGAACACAGAGATGTTTCATTTTGACTGAATGGCACACACATTAGCTTGCCCATACATACATACATAATTATAATATCTCGCTCTCTGTCTTGCTCTCTCTACTCGTTCTCTGTCTACAGACTGGTTGTTGGTGGTACTGGTAGTGTTTGGCTTCCTGCTGCTGTTGCTCCTCATAGCGATCTGCTGGTGCCAGTGCTGCCCCCACACCTGCTGCTGCTACATCAGCTGCCCCTGCTGCCCTGAGAAATGCTGCTGCCCACGGGCACGTAAGTACCACTCTCCACCACTCAGTAGAAAACCCCCGCCACCACCAGCCCTACATGTTCCTCTTCCACTAGGCACAGAGTATCCTGCTTCCATGCCACCTTCACATTAGTATGCCCATTCCATTCAACCAAACTCCCTTTTCTCATTCAGTTTCACTTTGCCAGTTTGTGACCCTGGCACTGTTTACCTTTCATTTGCCATTCTCATATACATGTTATTTATACAGTATGTGCTGCTACTCTTATCTTCTCGGGGCTCCCAAGTGGCACAGCAGTCTAAGGCACTGCATCTCAGTGCTCTAAAGGCATCACTACGGACCCTTGTTTGATTCCAGGCTGTATCACAACCGGCTGTGATTGGGAGTCCCGTAGGGCGGCGCACAATTAGTGTTAGGGTTTGGCCATGGTAGGCCGTCATTGTAAATAAGAATTAGTTCAGAACTGACTTGCTTAATTAAATAAATACAATACAGTTCATAGAAAGACATAAGGTTTTGCTCACAACACACTAGTTGTATTGAATTTCATCATGACTTACAATTAAACACATTTTAACAGACCAATAAAGTAAACCCCGGCAAATGAGGCCTCCAGAATATGCATTTACAGTATGCGACCTAACTACAGCATTAATGTGTCGTAACACTGAACTGACTCCTCTCAATTCAGTGTACGAAGCAGGCAAGGCGGTGAAGTCGGGCATCCCCAGCCACTACGCCCCCACACTCTATGCTCCCAGCATGTACCCCCAGCCACCCTACGGAGGGGGCATGCAACAGCCCAGCATACCCATGCTGCCCCTGCCCCAGGGAATGGGCGGCCCCCCACTGCACCCCAACGGCTACGGACGGGAGTACGACAGAGCCAGCTCAGGTGACTTACAGCCCTTCTCCAGTTTTAACGTGACAATTAGCTAGATAAAAGCAAGGACTTGATGTGTGACTTTCGTTTCTCAGTTTTGTTTGGACTGATGCTCCTCTTGCTCTCAGATCTCACTACTGCACGTTTTCGCAGCAATGTGGTTTTCAACGCTGGTGTGAGGAACATTTTTGTTGATAAATCTCTGTTTTTGTTTTCTGTTTGTAGTTGGACAAGGCTCCCAGGTGCCTTTGCTGCATGACCCGGACAGTGGCGCAGGAGACCAAAGTGAGTAGTCAAAATGGTTACTACAAAATCCTCAGTCTGTTTGATTATTTGTGATAATACATAAGTCTAACCAGACCTATAGCTCAGCCCCCAAAGCATCTTGGGGGGGCTGAGAAATGTCAGCATATTTCATCTTGTCACTAGGGTTGGGCTCAGTACCATTTCCATTCAGTCAATTCACAAAGTAAACTGAAATTCCCATTCCAATTTTCCTCATTGCTTTTCAAAGGAATTTTAGTTTACTTCCTGAATTGAAATGGAATTGAGACCAACCCTGCTTGTCACAATGTCTCATGATTTACTCCCTCCTCCTCAGCTCGGAGTGGCTACCGTATCCAGGTGGACCCAGATGGGAACGCAACGCGGGCCATCTACTACATGGAGAGACAGCTAGCCAACCTGGACCCCACACGGTCTGGTGATGCCGGTGGGAAGTACAACCGCTGTGAGTCTTACATCTACACATAAACACACCCATGTCAACTGTACTGTACTGCGGAGTTCTGGGCCTGTAATCACAAAGAGCCTCAGCGTAGGAGTGCTGTTCTAGGATCAGTTGAAACATTTAGATCATAGGAGACGCTTTTTGAATATGGTCCCTAGGCTCGTCTCTTAATCAATGTTATGTTTTGTGGTTGTTGTTCAATTGAAAGGGACAAGTTTTCATTCATTTCACATGGAGCCTTCAACAGGCTTCATCAACTTTAATGTGTTGTAATGTCCTTTGATAGGGCTTTTTAACTCTGACTCGTGCTTGATCTATGTCTGTCTTTCTTGAGCGTTTCCCCATCCTCTTCCTTTTTCTTTCTCCACCCATCTTTCTCTCTCTGTCGCTCTCTCTCAGTGGATGGGGGGATGAGCGAGGTGAGCTCCCTACACGATGACCCCCGGGGCCGTGGCGGCGGCCGCTCCCAGGCCCCGCTCCTCGCCACCGTGTACGACCAGGACGAGGCCATGAGCACCATCAGCAGCGTGTCCGCGCACGGCCAGCGGGGGCGTGACGACTACCAGCGGCGAGGAGGTGGGCCCTCCCCCCACATGGGGGCCCAGGGACGCGCTCGCTCCATGGACAATCTGGATGACATCGCCCGCCGAGACCGCTACCCCAGAGACCCCCGGGATCCCCGTGACGACTACCCTCCCCAACGCCGTGACGGAGGAGGAGGAGCCAGAGATCGCAGAGGGTGAGGCTCGTATTTGGCGCCTCTCTCACTCTTTCTCCTTCTAGTGCATGAGCCTTACCTCTCAGAGGTCAAATCTGGGGAAGATAATGATTCGACCCACTGTTTTTTCTCCTCTCAGCTCGGATGATGACTTTAGCAGCCGCGGAGGCTACGACCGCGGCCGTAACTTTGACGACCGCAGACGGCGCGAGCCCTCCCCTGACGACCGTCGCCGCGGAAGCAGCCCGGTCAGCGGTCTCCAGGGGAGACGTAGCCGTGATGACCTGATGGCCATCGAACGTGATCGGGAGCGTGGTGGTGGCGGCGGTGGGTGGGACGCCTACGATGATAGCTTTCTGCGGGAAGCCATGGAGAAGAAGCGTCTAGGCGAGCAGCAGAGGGCGAGGAGCCGCGAGCGCCTGGACAGCGACAGCGAGCGCTCGGACCGAGGCAGGGCCCCCCGCGGACCCCCTCCACTCCCCATGTCCCCGCCCTCCGCCTACCCCGTCCGTCGCTACGATGACAACTACCCAGCCCCTCCCCCGCCCCCCTATATTAGTGATGACGAGAGCTTGACGTCCTGCAAGAAGAGCAACCTGCGCAAGGTCAGTCATCACAGAGTTTTGCATATGGACATTGAGCATTCAGGGTGCCACTCAAGGCCATTGCCAAAATGCCTCATTCATTGTTTCATTCATAGAACTACTTTCATCAACATAGTTAAAGGGATACTTCGGGATTTTGGCAATGAAGCCCTTTATCTACTTCCCCAGATTCAGATGAACTAGTGGATGCCCTTTTTTTGTGTCTCTGCGTGCAGCTTGAAGGGAAAGATAGCATGCTGTTCCCATAGCATTTCAGTCATTGCACTAACGCTAGTTAGCATTTGATCTCAAAAATACCACAAACTTCGTTCATACAGGATGTCGAGACATAAAAATGTTATCCACGAGTTTTACCTAAACATCAGACTGTCACCATGGTTATTCCATAGATAATCAGTCAAAGAAGTCACTGTGAAAAGACGCAATAGTCTCTACAAGCCAGAATGTTGACTAAATTGGTTGTCTGTGCTTTTGGTCCTTTTGCCGGAAGGTAGTGGAGATCAAATGTCCACAGTAAAGCATTGTTTCCCCAACTTTTTGCGGTTTATGTCGCATGTATTTTCCATTTCCTGATGCAGTTCACGTGATGCACAATATGTAAAGAATAGTCGAATGTAACCGAACGTTGTCGACTGAAGTCCATTCCCTCACAATCATTTGGAAGTGCTTGTGAAATCTGGTAGCTGATTGCGTGCGATAACGTTCGGTCTCTGCTTCGGTTAAGCTCGGCCATTGTTGACATATTGTGCAAGTAGCGTGCGAATTGCATCATAATTGAAATTACAAACCGATATACAGACCAGCATAGTGAAAGTCGGGTTAATAACAATACTCTGGGTATTTTGTGTCAGATTAAGGTAAAGTACATTCAAATAAAGTTTATTCAGCATTCTTACTTGGGATGGGACTGTTCACAAAAGGGAGTCTATATGTTAGAGACGAGAGAAGAGTCTTCCACTCTCGGATTTGTAGAGGCTACAACGAGTTCCTCTGACTCTGGGGAGGTAGATAAAGGGATTCATTGCCAAAATCCCCAAGTATCCCTTTAATGCCAGTTACAAAATAGTATAATCATATTCAGCAGAACAAACAAACAAATATCCAGATCCTAGTTTTGCCAGAATTGTGGTGGTATGTTTTAGCAGGTTTTTAGCTTGTTGACTCTAGATTGATAGTAATGCTTTATAGTACAGTATCAGGCCAACTCATCGTTCTGTTTGTTTCAACTCTCTTTCTTTTCTGACAGAATGGAGCCGTGAGTCGGGAGAGTCTGGTGGTGTGAGACGTTCAGTATCCCCCAGCGTAACTGTTCTGTCCCGTAACACAATGACCAATTGTCTATGTAAATAGTACTAATGTTGCAAACTTGCTACCATGATTTTATATTCAATGCCTAAACTAAGATATCAAAATTTGACGGTGCAAATATATGTACAAATGACCTTATTGGGGTAATTTAGTAATTGATTGCTTCATATTTACTGAAAACATTGTCAGCCTTATGTCCTCTCAATTCATTTTAATGTACAGAATAGCTCTAACTGAAGTGCTAAGTGTAGCGTGTGGTTGAATATACCGAGGGCTTAATTAAAGTAGACTACACTGGAATGGCAGTAGCCAAAGTAAACCAAAAAGGGTTTTTCCATTCACTCTTTTTAACCATTCATTTTCACTTTACAGTCATCTTACAGTCTTTACAGTCTTTACAGTCATCTTACAGTCAATGTGAGTATGAATGTGAGTAACCCGGAGCTTTAAGTTTCTAAAGCAAGTATTCATTTTAAGTTTTATTAAGTTTTAATTACTTACTGTGAGAAGTCATGGATTTATTTGATTGAAAATTAGATCATGCTGTACATTTGAAATGGAATAGATTTTATTAGGGTGGGAGGTAGCCTAGCGGTCAAGAGAGTTCTTCACTTAGTCGCAGTGCCGACTAAGTGAAAAATCTGCTAATGTACCCTTGAGCAAGGCACTTTACCTTAATTGCTCTGTATAAGAGCGTCTACTAAATGACTAAAATCGAATAATAGCCATGTTATTTTTACATTGCGTTTATCATCGTATTTAGAGTATTGGATTAGTTTTAACTGTCTGTCCAGCATGTATTTGTCATGAATAATGTCAGCCACAGGCAGATTATATATATTTTTTTACATTGCTATGAAAAATGAACTTGCTGCATTGTTGTACAGTCTACTTGTCATACCCACTGTCCGTGCTGTGTTTACTGTGATTTACAACAGGCATCATTTTACAATAAATCTTTTTCAAAATGCTCAGTACTTTTTTTCTCTCTCTAAAATACATTCTATAGGGTGAACTTCTACTTAAGTCAAATATTCACTTAGTCATGCATTGATGTCAATTGGAAACTAAGTGAAAATTCAATAATAAGCGATCTGACATGCTGTTCTAGGAGGTACCACCGGATGTCACTGTCTTGTTTCTGTGGCATGAAGAAGAGCTGTTCGCTGAGGGAGTATCATGTAGGGAATACTGTATGACATACAGAAGGCTCGATAGTATTTCAATATTTGTTTCTGTCTTTATGGGTATCTACTATTTGACCACATGAATGTCATTACCATACGTTGTCTCTCCTATTTTCATAGATTGCAATCTTAAGGCCTTTTGCTATTGCTTGTCCAATTTCCATGTTCAACATCTGCCAATATGTATACATGATGGATGTGGTGTAACGCTGTGTCTGACTGAACGGTGCCCTCTGTTTATACCTGTTATTGAAATATTTTCAGGATTTTGAATTGTTGCCACATTTTGTTATGGCAAGTTGTGAGGATTGGTACTGTACAAGGTAAGAAACCTGCTGCCACCTGCTTGGTACATCAGCTCCACCAGCACACCAGATGTTGCTGTGTCACCCTGCTTTTGGTTAGATCAAATCAAATATACAAACTTCAAGAGTTATATAGATAATTATAAACCGAGTGGTTCGAGCCCTTTATGTGGATTGACTGAAAGCCGTGGTATATATTGAAACGTGTTTCACAAAGGAAGCCAAACCGTCTTTTAGTCAATGTTATTCACTCACTACAACCTGCTTGACACTACAATGTAATGTTTTGCCTATATAAAGAAAGTGGTTTATGACAGATTTACCCAATGGGTATGAATCCATATTACAAGTAATACAACTGATACAGAATTGTGTTTTCCCTTAGTTTTCTTTGATTGATTCACCGAGAGAGAGGGAGGGAGAGAGAGAAAGAGGGAGGGAGTAGGAGAGAAGGCAGATGCCATAGGAGAGGAGGACTTGCTGGTTCTTATCTGCTGGGCATTTGAGTGCTTCACTGGGTGCATATCAACTGATGAGGTAAGAGCTATACTAAATGTATGGGACTTGTGTTCTTATGTTTGCTTTTAGCTTTAGATTACTCATCTCGATTTTATTGCAATTATGTTAATTGACTTTTATTGACTGATTACTATTGCTAATTGCATCAGTCTTTTCAGGGCTGTAATTCTTGCGTAATCCTACTTTATTTGATAGTCGGCTGAAACGCTTCCATTGTATCCCATTGTGTTTGCCTTTAATACCTCACACTGTATTGCATGCTCTGTATCAGGGTACCATTACAATTCATTGGTTATCACAAACGAGTTCACAAGGTATGGTTTGCGAGTTCAGCCTCGTATCTCAAGTGTTTTAGCACATGGTTGTTGGCAGTCACGTTCAGGCTTTGGTGACAGGATGAGTGTGGCACTGTGAGAGTGAGTTGGTGACCTTTTATAACATAAGAGTTGTTTTCATGTGATAGCTGTAGAGGTTTGGTACCAGTAAGGCTTTAGAAGCCTCGATATAGCAACGGAGCTTCTCTCCTCATCCGTGGTCTTTTTTTAAGGCTGAAAACAACATCATGACTCACACCAATTCATTAATGCTAAGGGGTGTACAGTATGTTGGCTTGGGTCTATTTGCAGCAGTGTAACAGAACATCTAGGATAGCTAGATGGGTATGAGTGCTGTTTCATATCCCAACAAAGTTTTGTTCTCTTATTCTGTTCTTATTCGAGAGGGTGATCCCATTTTTGCTTTTAGATAATAAGATGAGGTGCCTCAGGAGAAGGGTCCATTGGGACAATCAGTTTAAACAAATACAATTCAGTTGATCTTGGCATTATATCTCAGTATAGTTTACTTAATTCCCAAGATAAAGCCAGAATTGGGTATGAGGCAAAGTGGGGCACAGATTGGGGAGCAAATGTGCCTTGGGGAGTAATTCCTCCGTTCCACAGGGACACAAGCCAGTAGTGACAGTGGGTGTACAACAGACACATCCAATAATCTAGTGACCTGATTCCTTTGGACCCAATAATGGCTGGAACAGATGGACGTAATGACAACATGTTCATTTCTATGTCATAATGTCATGATTGCAGAATGTAGCAGAAGGTTCCAGACCTGGGTTCAAATACTATTTGAAATCTTTCAAATACTTTGAGTGTTTACTCTAGCCTGCATAAAGTGCCAGATGGGGCTTGCATTGTTTTGATTATTCTATTGATCCATTAAACCAGGCAACTTCAATAAAGCATCAGATAAAGTATTTGATTTCAAACAGTATTTGAACCCAGGTCTAGAATGTACCAAGATAGCAAGCTAGTAGTGTCAGAAAATCATGAGAAATGTTAATCAATGAGAGAGAAAAATAATGAGTTTACGAATCTTAAAAAAAAAAAAGAAATGATCAGTGAGAGTAGTACCGTCAGAGCTTAAGTATTTGATTGTTGTACTGTTACAATCTCCACCCGACACAGCCAGAAGAGGACTGGCCACCCTTCAGAGCCTGGTTCCTCTCTAGGTTTCTTCCTAGGCTCCTGCCTTTCTAGGGAGTTTTTTCTAGCCACCGTGCTTCTACGTCTGCTGTTTGGGGTTTTAGGCTGGGTTTCTGTATAGCACTTTGTGACATCGGCTGATGTAAAAATGGCTTTATAAATACATTTGATTGATGTCTCTCTACTGACACCCTGTATGCGTACCAATAACTTAATTTTTTATTTATTTAACCTCTATTTAAGTAGGCAATTCTTATTTACAGTGACAGCTTAATTGTAAATACCCCCCGGCCAGACCCTCCCTTAACGCAGATGGCGCTGGGCCAATTGTGCGCCGCCTTATGGGACTTCTGATAACGGCCGGTTGTGATACAGCCCGGGATCCAACCCATGTCTTTAGTGACGCCTGGAGCACCGCTAGACTGCTGCTCCACTTGGGAGGTCACAAATGACAACCATGCATCTCTCCTGTCCACCAAAGGTGGATGGGTAGGTGTGGATCCTTTGTCAGTGTGTGCTCTGCTCTCACCCTTTCTCCCTGGCCTGGCTATCTCTGTCCAGCAAGAGCCAACCCCCCAAAATCATACACACACAATATCCCCCTATTGTAGTGTGTGTGTGTGTGTGTGTGTGTGTGTGTGTGTGTGTGTGTGTGTGTGTGTGTGTGTGTGAGAGAGTGAGTGAGTAAGTGTGTCTTTGTGTATTTGGTGATGGTAGTGGGTGATGGTAGTGGGTGATGGTAGTGGGTGATGGTAGGGGGTGATGGTAGTGGGTGATGGTAGTGGGTGATGATGGTGGGGATGGTAGTGGGTGATGGTAGTGGGTGATGGTAGTGGGTGATGGTAGTGGGTGATGGTAGTGGGTGATGATGGTGGGGATGGTAGTGGGTGATGGTAGTGGGTGATGGTAGTGGGTGATGATGGTGGGGATGATGGTGGGGATGATGGTGGGGATGATGGTGAACTAGAAGAAGCAGAAGAAGAAACATGATTCACTTGAATGCTGCCATGACCAAACAATGGAAGACTAATGTGAGAAATCATAGAACAAGAAGGGCGATGGGTCGAATTAGCTAATGCCACCAGAAGAGAGAAAAATCCAACAAGAGAGAGAGAGGAGCAAGAGCAGAGAGAAAAGAGGATTGTTGTGATTAAAAGACAATTATCTGTGCACATCGACTTCCCAGTGTTGTGCGGTGTCAGGCTCGAGCTGTGCTGTTCTTTTCACCCAGCAGGGCCTGGGAGACAATGGCTACTGTGTCAGGACAGGAGGGGGTGGTAGCAGGGTGGGTTGAAGGGGTGGAGGAGTCTTGGGTGGAGAGAGGTTCAGTCAAGGGGCGCAGGGAGCAGCTCCCCTCACCATTGTGTTTTCATGCTCTATTTTCCAAGGCCTGAGCAATATAAACTGTATACGGAGTCTGAAAAGCATCAGGAACACCTGCTCTTTCTTTGACATAGACTGACCAGGTAAATCCAGGAGAAAGCTATGATCCCTTATTGATGTCACTTGTGAAATTCACTTCAATCAGTGTAGATGAAGGGGAGGAGACAGGTTAAAGAAGGATTTTTAAGCCTTGTCACATTGAGACAGGTTTGTGTCTGTGTGCCATTCAGAGGGTGAATGGGCAAAACAAAACATGTAAGTGCCTTTGAACGGGGTACGGTAGTAAGTGCCAGGCGCTGTGGTTTATATCAAGAACTGTAACGCTGCTGGGTTTTTCAACCTCACCAGTTTGTGTATATCAAGAATGGTCCACCACCCGCAGGACATCAGCCAACTTGACACAACTGTGGGAAGCATTGGAGTCAACATTGGCCAGCATCCCTGTGGAATGCTTTCGTCACCTCGTAAAGTCCATTCTCCCACGAATTGAGGCTGTTCTGAAGGCAAAACTGTGTACAACTCAATATTAGGAAGGTGTGCCTAATATTGTATACACTCAGTGTATATCGCAATATCATAATTAATATTAATATTATTATCAGGATGTGGATATATCTGGATATATGCCATGTTCGTATGATTGGTTTTCAGCATTTAACCATATTTAGACCTTTCCTCTGGCCCTCAAAACACTTGTGAATGTTCTCATACTGCAGTTACAGTCACTGTAGTCAATGGGTCATGTTCAGAGGGCTCATATCATCCGTCACATCGTTATTGTTATGATTGTTTTTATCGTGAAATAAATGTTTGTAAATATAATGAACAACAATATAAACGCAACAATTTCAACTATTTTACTGAGTTACAGTTCATATAAGGAAATCAGTCAATTTAAATAAATAAATGAGGCCCTAATCTATGAATTTCCCATGACTCTAGGCAAGGGTGCAGCCATGGGTGGGCCTGGGAGGGCATAGGCCCACCCACTGGGGAGCCAGGACCTATGTTTTCCCCCCAAAAGGGCTTTATTACAAACATAAATAGTCCTGAGTTTCATCAGTTGTCCGGGTGGCTGGTCAGTTGTCCAGCCACCCATACATATTGACAATCCTGCGAGGTTGTCTGTGGTTGTGAGACCGGTTGGACATACTGCCAAATTCTCTAAAATGATGTTGGAGGTGGCTGATGGTAGAGAAATTAACATAAAATGATCTGGCAACAGCTCTAGTGGACATTCCTGCAGTCAGCATGCTCTCTCAAAACTTGAGAAATCTGCGGCATTGTGTCTGACAAAACTGCACATTTAGAGTGACCTTTTATTGCCGTCAGCACAAGGTGCACCTGTGTAATGATCATGCTGTATAATCAGCTTCTTGATATGCTACACCTGTCAGGTGGATGGAATGTCTTGGCAAATCTTTTATTTTAGCTCATGAAAAATGGAACCAACTTTACAACTTTGCATTTATATTTTTGTTCAGTAAATATATTGCCTGACCTTCCTTTATAGTAAATTTGAGTATAGTCAACCTTCAATCTTGGACAAGGTCATAGACAATAGGGCTGGAGGAAAGAATAGGGCCTCTTGAGAACTTTTGACAATGTGTTCATGGTTTATGATCTGGTCACAAAGGAAGTGATGCAGTTTGAGGTCACATGCTCCTCACTGTGCCCTCAAAACCAGTTCAGTATGGTTCAGCCACAGGAGAAGTTTAGTGACTTTCATTATTCTCAATATCCAGCCGTTTAGAAGATTGTGGTGGCAAATGTATTGGTCAAGCCCTCTATTGGTCAGGTTAGGTGGCAGCTACAAGTACCGTAGCTATAGTTCAAAAAGGTCTATAGATTACATATGGACATGAGTGGCATATACTATATTAGCCTCTGAGAGGTCTTCTACCACAAAACAACAACCATTTCCATACAATGACATTGCTATTTTAATTCCCATCTCTGTCTTAACCCTGTTTGTCCCCCTTCTCCGGCGTCCGTTCTTCCACCCCCTTTGGCGTAGTAGTGACCTCAAACAAGGACATTGCACTCCATCAATCCAAAACAAACGAATATGCTCGGACCCATCCAATGTTAAACTAATGGCCGTGTTGGATTGAAAGGGTCTTGGAGCTCAAAGCCTCACCCACATGTGTTGGGATGAGTGGGAACAGTGGAGGTCATTGTGGCCAGGGCGGTGCGGGGTGTGCATTTATGAATGGCTGGGCCTCGAGGCGAAGGCACAGAACAATGCTGGTACACTGAGGAGACTGATTTCCATATGGGAGAGAAGGAGGGAGGGCAGTATATTCCTCCCCTCTTGATGGGGCATGGTACAGAGAGGGGCGAGAGGTCTCTTGATGGCAGCGTGAGCGGTGGCGTGATGGTTAGAGTATAGTAGTACATGTGCTTGTTGTTGGGGACAGGCTTGTTGGCACTAAGGCTAGAAGCCCAAGAGAGAAACGCCTGTGACACTCACCTGACTGCACAGGTGAGTAAAAGCTCTGAACAATATCATTTTCATGGAGTTGGAGTTAATTGGTCCATGGAGATAGTTGGAGTCAGTTGGTCCATGGAGTTAGTTGGTTTCATGGCCATGATTATTTAATGAAAGCTATTGACTTGGTTGCTCAGTGCTTCTTGGCCTCTCTGTGTGTCATACCTTTTGTTAGAGATGTCTAGGTCAGTGGTTTTCAACCGGTGTGCAGAATTCTTTTGAGGGTGACCTGACCTGTGGAATGCACGTGGAATTTTGACTTGGGAGCACCAGTGCGCTCAGCTAATACATTGACAATACATTAATACAATATTGGCATTGGCACATGGTTACATCTCTGTCATTGTTTTTCAAGTCCAATGTGTTCATGCCTCTCATCAAGAGAAAAGTAATTTGTATAATTTTACTTTGCCTGCAAGAACCATTAGCACAGGCAAGTCTGATTAGGCTGAGATGTACCACAGCCTCTACCATAGAAACAAACCGACCATGGCTTTGTGTCCGTGGTTGAACCTTTATAATGCAGAAAACCGCTCCTCTCTAGCGCAAACCGTTCACAACGAAAGACCTATTTTACCTGAGCACATTTCATTTCTTTTCCCGCGGTGGATTCTTGGACGCTCTTAAAGGGGTAGCCTACACTCAAGTGATTCATAATGAGTAAGGAACTATGCAAACTATTATAATAATTCAAATAAACCCTATTTAATCGATTTTTAAAAATTGTCACAGAAAATAGAAGATTTGTAGTATGGATCAGATTAGATGGAGGTCATTACCACTAAATAAATTAATAGGGGAATGTTAGGTTTTCTGTAGAAATGTTTATCACATGGAGGTGTGCCGCTGTTCATAAAAGTCTGGGAACCACTGGTCTAGGTGCTGACTTTAGATGAGTTATTACACCTGAACGACTCTTGCTTTTCTACAGTAATATTGAAGGTATGAGGAGCAGTGTCTGTATGATGGTTAATGTGTCCTCATTAATACAGTGACACAGCAAATGAGTTGGATTTCAGTTGTTTTTCATTTAATACTCAGGACATTGAGAGTGAAACGAGAATGCGTCTTTTACCTTGTATTCTAAGGTGAGTGTGTAAGTGAAGTGGCAAATGAGCAAGTGAGTGATCTAGTGATTGAGTATTGTGTGAGTTTGTGTGTATCTGCGTGTGTGTGTGTGTGTGTGTGTGTGTGTGTGTGTGTTTGCATTTGCGTGAGTGGGGGCTAGTGAAAGCCATGCAATAATCACAGGACAGATTTTCCTCCAAGTACCACACAGAAATGAACAGTTCCTACTTTTACCAGAGCTTTTGCCAGTGTCTCACCACAATTACTTAGAATTCTGAAAGCAGATACAACAGCAGATGAAGATTCCAAATCTAAATTCGGACAGACTGTTTTGAGCTTATTGTGCCATAAGGTCCATGTGTCCTTTCTTTGGCTCTTCTCCTGCGTGACCGCTGATGCAAACAAAATACTTCATAGGAGTGAGGAACATGGTATTAACTGACACACTCCTTCAGTCTATATGTTGTACAAAAGGAAATAATAGCAGTGTGGGAAGGGCATTGGGAAGGTTTGGGATTCGGACATTGGGAAGGTTCGGGGGAGAATTGAAAATGGCGATACGTATCTTTCCGCAGTAGGTCTTGGCCTCCTGCCTGTGGGGCTATGCAGGTGACTGCTCTGTTTGTCGCCCCCTACTGGGCAGGGCGGAAGAGAGAGCACTCTAATGAGCGAGGAGGCCTGTGGCTCACCATCTGCCCACTGTGCTGGGACTGCATTTGGCAGCACTTTACTGGATACTGGTCCAGAGACACACGGCTGCCAGGTGGATACACACATTAGTAAACACACACACATTAGTAAACACACACACAAATGTACTCGTGAATGCATGCAGGTGCACAAACACACACACACAAATGCACTCAGAAAATACACCCCCGCATGCAAATCAAATCAAATGTTTTGTCACATGCGCAAAATACAACAGGTATTTCATCTTACAGTGAAATGCTTACTTACAAGCCCTTAACCAGCAATGCAGTTTTACGAAAAATACCTACAAAAATAATAAATAATAGTAACAAATAATTAAGAGCAGCAGTAAAATAACAATAATAAGGCTGTATACAGGGGGTACCGGTACCCAGTCAATGTGCGGGGGGACCGGTTAGTCGAAGTAATTGAGGTTATATACATGTAGGTAGAGTTATTAATGTGACCATGATTAGATAATAACAGAGAGTAGCAGCAGCATGGGGATGGGTTGGGGGGGGCAATGCAAATAGTCTGGGTAGCCATTTAATTAGATGTTCAGTAGTCTTATGGCTTGGGGGTAGAAGCTGTTTAGGTGCCTCTTGGACCTATACTTGGCACTCCGGATCCCTTGCTGAGAGAAAAGTCTATGAGTAGGATGGTTGGAGTCTGACTATTTTTAGGGCCTTCCTCTGACACCGCCTGGTATAGAGGACACACCTACTCATTCAAGGGTTTTTCTCTATTTTTTACTATTTTCTACATTGTAGAATAAAAGTGAAGACATCAAAACTATGAAATAACAAATGGAAATATTGTAGTAACCAAAAAAGTGTTAAACAAATCAAAATCTATTTCATATTTGAGAATCGTCAAAGTAGCCACCCTTTGCCTTGATGACAGCTTTGCACAATCTTGGCATTCTCTCCACCAGCTCCGCATTCCAGGAGACTACCTCATGAAGCTGGTTGAGAGAATGCCAAGAATGTGCAAAGCTGTCATCAAGGCAAAGGGTTGCTACTTTGACGATTCTCAAATATGAAATAGATTTTGATTTGTTTAACACTTTTTTGGTTACTACATGATTCCATATGTGTTATTTAATCATTTTGATATCTTCACTATTATTTTACAATGTAGAAAATAGAAAAAAAAAAGAAAAACCCTGGAATGAGTAGGTGTGTCCAAACTTTTTACTGGCACTGTACATACACACACAGATACTGTACAGGCACTGTACATGTCACACCTACATTTTGTCATCATTTTACAGGTTGTAATTGTGGCCTTATAAGCAGTACTCTACCTCACACAGACTGTGTCATGTGGAGTGACGGTGGAGGGGTGGGCTTCTCACAGGCAGCTCCGAGTGCTGTGTGTGTGGGTGGGGGGAGCGGGTGTGCTTTAAGACCATCTGCTCTTTGGAGTATTTTAGTGGGGGCCAGAGCTTGTGGACCAGTGCGCGTCACAGGCGAACAGCAACGCAAGCTGTGAGCTGGCCTGTTCCGGAAAATTCCTCCAGTTTCTGCCTCACAATGGGCAGTGTTCCGTGTACAGTGTTTCCTTTATTCATATGAGACACCAGCGAGCTTCACATACATACAGTATATGATATTAAGAATACAAATGATCTTGGCTGAGCTGGCTCCTTCTCTTGAGGACAGTGGGGCCAGTTGTTATTGGTTGATCATTTGGAATATGGAATATGAGTCATGGTAATATGGCAAGCTGTCATGGCCTGTTTCGACCTTACTGATTCTGTGTCGATAGTTTCATTGTTGCACTAGACGTCCTGAACATAGCCTACACTAGGCCATATGCAGTGTGCAGTATGATTTTCTCTTTGAAGAATAATTGTTAGAATGAAATTATAGGGCTAAGGATGCCTGTGATTATTCTGCCTATTTACTACTGTGTTGGCGCTGGGATAATACAGCCCCCACAGGCTATGTGAAACACTATGAAGAACAGGAGGAGTGGTGGAGTGTACGCCTAGGGAGATTCTCAACTGATAAAAAGTAAGCTGTCCTCCTCTCCTCCGTGACCCGGAAACGATAAGTGGTGGAGGAGAGCGTCAATTCGTTAGTTGGCGAATGAAGAAGTGTCCTCCTCTCCTCGATGATCTACTTCAGCAGAGGACGCACAAGAGCGTCCCAACGGCGCCTAGCACGGAAGGGTTTTAACGTCCGCCACACCCCCTTTGAATCAGCTGTTGTTTTCTCGAAGGAGAAAAGCATGCACACTTTTAAAAACGATACACTACTTATCCTTTAACCTTTAAAATGTCTTGCACAACTAGCTACCTTTGTTTGTTTTTTAAATCCCTTTACACATTTATTTGGGGATTCCACCCCTAGAAACATAATTTGCCTGATGACGCGCAAGTGGAAAAGGGGAGTCTCATTTCATAAAAGCACATTTGTTTCCAGATTGCCTGAACAGAGGAGAGGAAGCAGGAGGCGAGCAAAACCAATTGAAACTCTCCCATAGACTCCTAAAGGGGAATTTGTGTTGCAGTCATTTTTACAATGTGAATGTTCCAAGAGTGAAGGTCCACACTAAGGTCATTTAGTGTGGATGACCTTAGGTGAAATGTACACACTAAGTATTTATCACAATACAGACCTGTGACCTCTAGCAGTGTAATGTTGTTATTACTGTATAACACACAAAACACATAAAGTTGTGCCAAATCTTTGAGAATGACACAAATATTAATTTTCACAGTCTGTTACCTCATTTTGTATGATGGCAATTTGCATATACTCCAGAATGTTATGAAGAGTGATCAGATGAATTGCAATTAATTGCAAAGTCCCTCTTTGCCATGCAAATTAACTGAATCCCCCAAAAAGATGTCCACTGCATTTCAGCCCTGCCACCAAAGGACCAGCTGACATCATGTCAGTGATTCTCTCGTTAACACAGGTGTGAGTGTTGACGAGGACAAGGCTGGAGATCACTCTGTCATGCTGATTGAGTTTGAATAACAGACTGGAAGTTTCAAAAGGAGGGTGGTGCTTAAAATCATTGTTATTCCTCTGTCAACCATGGTTACCTGCAAGGTAACAAGTGCCGTCATCATTGCTTTGCACAAAAAGGGCTTCACAGGCAAGGATATTGCTGCCAGTAAGATTGCACCTAAATCAACCATTTATCGGATCATCAAGAAATTCAAGGAGAACGGTTCAATTGTGAAGAAGGCTTCAGGGCGCCCAAGAAAGTCCAGCAAGCGCCAGGACCGTCTCCTAAAGTTGATTCAGCTGTGGGATCGGGGCACCACCAGTACAGAGCTTGCTTAGGAAGTGCATCTGCACGCACAGTGAGACAAAGACTTTTGGAGGATGGCCTGGTGTCAAGAAGGGCAGCAAAGAAGACACTTCTCTCCAGGAAAAACATCAGGGACAGACTGATATTCTGCAAAAGGTACAGGGATTGGACTGCTGAGGACTGGGGTAAAGTCATTTTCTCTGATGAATCCCCTTTCCGATTGTTTGGGGCATCGGGAAAAAAGCTTTTCTGGAGAAGACAAGGTGAACGCTACCATCAGTCCTGTGTCATGCCAACAGCAAAGCATCCTGAGACCATTCATGTGTGGGGTAGCTTCTCAGCCAAGGGAGTGGGCTCACTCACAATTTTTGCCTAAGAACACAGCCATGAATAAAGAATGGTACCAACAAATCCTCTGGGAGCACCTTCTCCCAACCATCCAGGAACAGTTTGGTGACGAACAATGCCTTTTTCAGCATGATGGAGCACCTTGCCATAAGGCAAAAGTGATAACTAATTGGCTCGGGGAACAAAACATTGATATTTTGGGTCCATGGCCAGGAAACTCCCCAGACCTTAATCCCATTGAGAATTTGTGGTCAATCCCCAAGAGGCGGGTGGACAAACAAAACCCCACAAATTCTGACAAACTCCAAGCAATGATTACGCAAGAATGGGCTGCCATCAGTCAGGATGTGGCCCAGAAGTTAACTGACAGCATGCCAGGGCGGATTGCAGAGGTCTTGAAAAAGAAGGGTTAACACTGCAAATATTGACTCTTTGCATCAACTTCATGTAATTGTCAATAAAAGCCTTTGACATTTATGAAATGCTTGTAATTATACTTCAGTATTCCATGGTAACATCTGACCAAAATATCTAAAGACACTGAAGCAGCAAACTTTGTGTCATTCTCAAAACGTTTGGCCACGACTGTACACTCTAAGCTCTGTAAATGTTTGAAATGACTTAGGACGAAACCTCCCCCAAGTGGACACATACATACACACACAGGCACATACATACACACACAGGCACACACACACACACACACACACACACACACACACACACACACACACACACACACACACACACACACACACACACACACACACACACACACACACACACACACACACACACACACACACACACACACACACACACACACACACACACACACACACACACACACACACACACACACACACACACACACACACACACACACACACACACACACACACACACACACACACACACACGCACACAGGCACACACACACAGGCACACACACACACAGGCACACACACACACACAATGACCATGGCGCAGGGAAACACTGCTTTGTCCCAACGGAACGACAGCGAGTGGAGGAGGATGAGGGGATGGGGGAAGGAGAGAGGAGGAGGCGGAGAGGAAGGCCACATAGCTGTTGTGTCGCCGTAAGGGCCACAGTGCGAAGTGTGTTGGCACGCCGTGTGCCTCATGTGTGTAGGGGTCTGTGGCATGCTGCACATTCATTTGTACAGGCTCCAGTCTGTGAATGAGGTATTCACTCTGACTCTACCAACCTTCCGCCACCCAGGCCTACTCAGCCCATCCTCAAGTGTGTTTGTGTAGGGATTCCCTTGAAAACATCCATGGCTTGGTGGATGTCATCGTTTGGCCTATGGCTTAATGGCTCTTGGAGACAGTGACTCACGCCACTTAAACTGTAATAACCGTTCCACCATGAAATAGAAGTATTCTTTGTTGCGTTGATATGTAGGGGGTCCTTCTAGTTGCTTGCTGGACCATGTTGTCATCCCACATCCACAAACATACCTTATGCAGGAAAATATTTGGTGTGTGTGTGTGGTCCAACGGAATGCTCAAAACATTTTACAACACCAAATGTCTTATTTTTTTGTAATAAAATAAGAACCATTGTTGTTTGTTTTTAGATCAGAATCCCAGGTTTGCATCTTTTGGCTTAGTTTTTCAAATATTTACTCATTTTGTTTGCAAACGGTAGTCAACGTGGGCACCGTACAATAACTAAAGCCTCTAACTGTGGGGATGTATGAATCCAATGGAACTGTTTGGAAATGGAGAACATTCTCATCTGTATGGGTATGAACCCAGTCATACTTATCTAGTCACACTCACTAGTCATAGTGATATTATGGCTCAACTTACATTCACCCAGAGGTCACTGGCTCTTTGTGGATACAGTAGGTCCTAGCAGGGAAGTTATCTAATGCTAGCAGGGTTCATTTGACCTGGTTGTGAGAGTCAAAAGCCTGGTCCATGGTCTGAGACAGAGAGACGGGCGATAGAGGAGAGGAATGCGTGTAGTGGGCCTAGGAAAAGGCAGAGAAATGTTTGAATTCACATTCAAAACTACCCACCACACACATTCACCACAGCCTTCAGCTCACACAGTCTCTCTTTCCCTCTTTCCATCTCTCTCTCTGCCACTGTCCCTCTTTCTCTCCTCGTCCCCTGTCCTAGAATCCATAGAACCCGACAGACAAGATTTTTCCACCTGTGGAGACCCACAAGGGAAGCACACGCTCGGGGAGAACGTAGAACCGACAGAACCCGAGGGAAGGAACCGAGAGGGAGCCGGAGCCTGGTGCTGAAGCTGGTATGAGGCAAGTGGTCTGTGGCTGGTCTCTGTGCTGGCCGTTTGTCTGCCAATCAATGGCTCTCGTTGTTGTTGCTGGTGGTGTCAGTGCCCTGCTCTCCAGGCTATTATGTTCCTCCTGACATGGCTGATGTGTTGACTCTCAGCTCAGACACAGTCCCTCTCTTGGGGTTTTGTCTAATGCAGATGGTACAGCTTGACGCAATGTTTTAGAAATGTTTTAATGGCATTGGCTATGATTGCCATAACCTAGAGCCTCATGGTTTGGTTGAAAGGGGTCCAAGTCAACTTTATAAGTGATCTGTATGTGGACCGTACATTTTACTTTGGATTTCAAATGTGTGTGTGTGTGTGTATAAGTGTTATGACACTGTTTGGAAATACGCATGAGCATGCTGTTTGTGTGCGTACAATCGCTTGTTCGAGAACGGGATGTTCGTGTCCCTCAGCCCAGAATACCCTCTCCCTGTTGTTGCCAAACTGCATAAAACCAACAGAATTTGCCCTTATTTTCCGTAGGAACACAGCTTATCAGCCTATAGACTGTCTGGGGACGTAGTGATGTGTTAATCATGGAGCTCTCCAACACAATCCACTCTTAGGCCCACCATCTGCAGCCACCGGCTGCTCGGAGGGAGGCTAAAGACAAGTCGTTGCCTCCATAGCATCATGGATGACATACAGGGGGAGACACAGACTGGTAGATACAGACTAAATGGTCCAAACAACCAACGGACCAAATGATGATGGTTGACGCCATGATGTCATGTAGCGGATAGGGGCCTAGGGACTAGGGTATTGAGTCATGGTTCTGAACAGGGCCCAACAGTGACTGTCTGTCGAAGACCTGGGACTTACGTATGAATAGCCTAATGAGTGACTTTACAGGCACTCACACCATGCCGTCTGAGTGAGAGCGCGAGAGAGAAAGAGAGAGTGTGCGTCACCATGTCTATGTGCCAGTGCCTGTGAAGAACCCGAAGAGTCTGTCTCAGGCAGCAGGGCTGATGACATCGCCTGATGCTCATGTCAATTGTTGTGTGTGTTTTTTGTGTTTTTTTTACAGAGAAGATAAGGGAGAGGGCTGTTGAGGTGTCTGGGTGTGATTGGGCGCCCTCTAGTGAACATTACTACTACTGCTACCACCAAGCTGAGGAATCAGACATTTTCTGTCTTGGCTACTTTTCGCCCATTGAGCAATTCAAGGTAATAGTCAGTAATCTCTACTGTCTTTTTACACACAATCATATTGACTTTTGCCATTGTTACCTGAGATAAAAGCAACATAGGCTAATTATAATATATATATTTTTAAATGTATCATTTAACCATTGCATTTACATGTCACCACTACTGACATTAGTTATATGTCACTATATTGGCATATTCAAAATAAATCACTTAGCATTGGGCTCCATTGGTCCAGAACAGAATGGTAAAGGGTGAAGTTGTGGCTGCGTAATTGAGGTCCGATGTCTGTTGCAGAGGTCTCCGGTTCAGGGTTAAATAGACACCATGTGGTGTTTGGAGCTGCTTCTGCCAGTGTTGCTAATCATCAAAGGTAAGACTTTTATGTTTCTCATTCCATATTCAGTGTGAATAACTACTCCATTACACCACAACTCAGACTGGGGAAATTCATTTCAAGACTACAAATGTAATACTAGAAACGAAGTAATCCAGAAACAGTTAAAGTCAAAGTTTACATACACCTTAGCCAAATGCATTTAAACTCAGTCTTTCACAATTCCTGACATTTAATCCTAGTAAAAATTCCCTGTCTTAGGTCAGTTAGGATCACCACTTTATTTTAAGAATGTGAAATGTCAGAATAAAAGCAGAGAGAATGATTTATTTCAGCTTTTATTTCTTTCATCACATTCCCAGTGGGTCAGAAGTTTACATACACTCAATTACTATTTGGTAGCATCGCCTTACTAACTTGTGTCAAACATTTAGGGTAGACTGCCACAAGCTTCCCACAGTAAGGTGAATTTTGGCCCATTCCTCCTGACAGAGCTGGTGTAACTGAGTCCGGTTGTAGTCCTCCTTGCTCGCACATGCTTTTTCAGTTCTGCCCACACATTTTCTATAGGATTGAGGTCAGGGCTTTGTGATGGCCACTCCAATACCTTGACTTTGTTGTCCTTAAGCCATTTTGCCACAACTTTGGAAGTATGCTTGGGGTCACTGTCCATTTGGAAGCCCCATTTGCGACCAAGCATTAACTTCCTGACTGATGTCTTGAGATATTGCTTCAATATATCCACATAATTTTTCCATGATGCCATCTATTTTGTGAAGTGCACCAGTCCGTCCTACAGGAAAGCACCCCCACAACATGATGCTGCCACCCCCGTGCTTCACAGTTGGGATGGTGTTCTTCAGCTTGCAAGCTTCCCCCTTTTTCCTCCAAACATAATGATGGTCATTACGGCCAAACAGTTCTATTTTTGTTTCATCAGACCAGAGGACATTTCTCCAAAAAGTACAATCTTTGTCCCCATGTGCAGTTGCAAACCGTAATCTGGCTTTTTTATGGTGTTTTTGGAGCAGTGGCTTCTTCCTTGCTGAGAGGCCTTTCAGGTTATGTCAATATAGGACTTATTTTACTGTGAATATAGATACTTTTGTACCTCTTTCCTCCAGCATCTTCACAAGGTCCTTTGCTGTTGTCCTGCGATTGATTTGCACTTTTCGCACCAAAGTACATTAATCTCTAAGAGATAGAACGCGTCTCCTTCCTGAGCGGTATGACAACTGCCTGGTCCCATGGTGTTTATACTTCTGTACTATTGTTTGTACAGATGAACGTGGTTCCTTCAGGCATTTGGAAATTGCTCCCAAGAATGAACCAGACTTGTGGAGGTGTACAATTTTTTTCTGAGGTCTTGGCTGATTTCTTTTGATTTTCCCATGATGTCAAGCAAAGAGGCACTGAGTTTGAAGGTAGGCATTGAAATACATCCACAGGTACACCTCCAATTGACTCAAATGATGTCAGTTAGCCTATCAGAAGCTTCTAAAGCCATGACATCATTTTATGGAGTCTTCCAAGCTGTTTAAAGGCACAGTCAACTTAGTGTATGTAAACTTCTGACCCACTGGAATTGTGATACAGTGAAATAATCTGTCTGTAAACAATTGTTGGGAAAAATGACTTGTGTCATGAACAAGGTAGATGTCCTAAGTGACTTGCCAAAACTATAGTTTGTTATTAAGAACATGAGTGTATGTAAACTCTCGACTTCAACTGTATGCAATTGCACAGTAAAACTGATTTGGTGGTTTTACTGCATTGACCCAGTTGACTTTTAGAGCGTGTCAAACTTACAGCAAACAACAGCAAACAACACTAAAACAAACGGGTACAGAGTAGATACAGTGTCCTGGCACACATGGTAGCAGGAAATCAGCCTAATGTTCCAGTGCTTTCTGATGGCTGGCTGGCGCCCAACTTGACTCAACCTTGTCCCTGTCACTTAAACAGTGGTGCCAGTGGTGCCATATGCTTCATCCACATAGGGTCCCTGCTCTTACCATCTCAACCAGGGAGAACATCATGATATCATCCTTTGTTCTCTCTATCTGTTCATCTTTTCTCAGTGATTACATTTGAAACTGTAGATGTATTGTAGATTGACGGGTCATTGATACAGTATATAATTTCGCTCTCAATATTTCCATTTCCAATCTTTGTCCCATATTCCTCCTGCCCTCCCTCAGATGTCAGTGGCCAGTGGAATGTATGGATACCCAGGGACATCTCGGCCATGACCAACTCCTGCGTGGTCATCCCCTGCACATTCATGTACCCGTCCGGTATCCGGCCGTACCGCGGCACCCACGGCATCTGGTACTTTGGTCAGCCCTACCCCCAGCTCTTCCCACCTGTGGTGATCAAGACGCGCACAGACATCGTACATGAAAGTTACAAAGGGCGTACCAAGCTCATTGGGGACCTGCAACAGAGGAACTGCACCCTGCTCATCAGTAATATAGGTACAGAGCACTCAGGGAGGTACTACTTCCGTGCCGACCTGGGCGGTGCCAACATCTACACCTACCCAGATTTCTCTGAGCTCAAGGTGCTGGGTAAGCCTGCTGAGAGGTTATGTTTACAATTGTTTACAATTGAATGTGTCACATTTATGGGCTGGATTGCCCTCGCCTCGTACCATATCTGTTTGTGCTGTCTTTCCAACGACTGTGGACACTGTTTGGCATGACAATGACAGTAGGAGTTGGCAAACCCAAATATATCTGGGACCATGCTAGGATTGTCCTAGCTGGGATTATAGTTTTAATGAGAATTGGTAAATATTGTGAAATGGTGAATCTTCACTCATTCGCTTATATCCTCTCTGTCCCCCAGACCAGCCCAACATTGACATCCCTGAGGAGATAGTCGCTGACGAGAATCTGGAGTTGACGTGCTATGCTCCAGACAATTGTCCAGAGAATAGCCCAGAGATCCAATGGATGTACACAGACTACCTGCCTGAACCCGAGTATACCTCAGACTACGTGGAAGAGAGCAACACAGCCGTGCTGTCCAGCACGCTCATTTTCACTCCCAGGCCCATACACAATGGTCAGCTGCTGGGCTGCAGGGTCTACTACCCCAACACCACCCTGGTCTATGAGAGACTCATCTCTCTGGATGTCAAGTGTAAGTGACCAACTGACTGTTGTCACCGAACCTGTAGCTTTGAATCCTCAAATTCTGTGAGAAGCATGTCATTGGGACACAACAGGGGACACATTATGTAATGTGGGGGATTATATTAATATAGAAAAACTAATCTTGCCGACTACGCCAAATGTAAATTAGCAGTGTTACACATATTTCTGATATACACATTGTAGAATCATTGTCAATATCTACAGTCATCCATTATTCTACATCTAAAGTAGAAGGATAGTAACTTCATTTAGAAATATATTGCATGATTGTGACATGGTATGTATTGGGTATGTTAGCCTGGCATCCAAACCTGTTTTTCTATGTTTCACCTTTTGTTTTTCCTTTGAAACAATGATGAGTACAGTGTTAGGTCAGGTTTTATCAGGTTATACACTTGTCACTTTTAATAGTGTAACCCCACCTTCCCCTTCCTCTCACCCCAGATGCCCCTCGCTCGGTGTGGGTGAACGTGTCCGTGGAGGTGATGGAGGGCAGCTCGGTAACACTGCACTGCGAGGTGGACAGTAACCCTCCTCCCAGGATCTCCTGGCTCTTTGGGGACCAGGAGCTGCTGTGGGACACGGCTTCCAACGCCTCGCTCTCCCTGGAGGACTTAACCCCCTCTCAGGAGGGCATCTACACCTGCGTGGGAGATAATGGCTACGGCGCCATGAACACATCCATGTACCTGGCTGTCTTGTGTAAGTGTCATTGTGCAACATGGTGTTTCTGGAATAATCAAAAATAGTTACATTTAACCATTGTAGTTATACAGTATGTCAACCAAGCTGACATTTTAGTTTATGTCATTTGCAGTGACATATGTGACCGACCGACTTGGTTCGGTCTTATTTAGTCAAATTTGAAATGGTGTTTTTTACATTGGATAAAAGTAAAGACTCGGAGCTAGAAAATAGTATATCACACACTGCAGTTGAGGAACAATGGGAAAGTCATTCTGCTTTAAAAGTTGATAAAGTTATAACCT
The DNA here is from genome assembly GCF_018296145.1 of Oncorhynchus tshawytscha. NCBI lineage: Eukaryota > Metazoa > Chordata > Actinopteri > Salmoniformes > Salmonidae > Oncorhynchus > Oncorhynchus tshawytscha. The sequence goes on along the minus strand of NC_056451.1, from coordinate 9,361,825 downwards.
CACTTCTAAGAAAATGACACTTAAATATTTTGGTAGACCTACTGGAGAGCTCTTCTTTGTCTACACCCATTAAGCATTGTTCACACCCTCTTAAGACATAGCCCCACCCATCTCTTTAAGGATTCACACATGAGGCAAGATTTCAAGACTAAAGGCTGGTCTATCAACATGTCTGTAAACAGTTATCAATGAATTATTCCAGGAAAATAAACCCACAACAAGATCATTATTTACAAGTTAACGGTTCGCTAGTTACAGAAAATAGCTTACGGTTGTGAGTGTAAAAGCATGGCATTCTACCAGAGAATTTTAGAACTTGGACACTGTCTCGTTGGTCTAACGTTATATCGGACTATGGTGCAGTTCATGCTGTTCTTCACATTACAGTCTCTGGTAAACACACACTATATCAAATAAAATCAAAGTTTATTTGTCACATGCACAAATAATTCACAAATAAACTGTACAGAGAAATGGTTACTTGCATAGTGGAGTATTTTGTTTAGACATGTAGATAACTAACTAGCTAGCTAAACAATGAAACAACTCGTAGCATTAGTACCCTGCATGAATCTACAGGTAGCTAAACTAGAAAATGGCTCTGAGATACGAATAATATTACTACACAGCTAACAGTACGCTTTAACTTGCAATGAAAATGACTTCCTGACAAAATTAGAAATATATAATATCTGAAAATGTAGCTAGCTATACTCTCTTACCTGTATACAGTGGATGAACGCTTCTCCCTCTCTGTCACGGATGACATGGTTGCCCTTAGTTTTGAATATGTAATCCAGAGACAGGTGTTTTACACAACAGACTGTTTTCTTTTCGACTCCCTCCGCATTTGCTATCAAACGCCTGAATTTTCTCCATCTCCTTAGCTATCATACTCTGCTTCCACCGGGAATTACACTGATTTCAAAACTCGGTCCTCCAGAAAGTGTAAAACTATCTTTCCAAAACAAATCTGCTTAAGAAAAGATTACCTAGACATACTGAGCAGCTCATTATAGACAGAAGCATGCTACATGGAAGACCAATCCGAACTCATCTCTCAGCCTGTCCAGCCCATCCATTATCTCAGCCAATCATGGCTAGTGGGAAGGTTCCTGACTTTTTCCGTGGCTAAACCAACTAGGCTGGTAATTTAACAATTGTATTCATATTTACAGATGGCATACACGTTTGTTATTAAGGCACATGAAAGTTCACATGATCAAGAAGGCATTTCTGCACCAAAACTTGTTTTGATTAAAAAAATTAAATGTTTGCAGTCAAATGCCTCTCCTGTGAAGTAGTGATGCGCAATATATATAATAATATATATAACGATGTATTAGTCATGTGATAAACCTGGCCCATAGCTTCTTGCTCTTGTTTATACACAGTAAAACATTTGAACTCCTTTCATATAACTCTACCTTTCATCCCCTCTCTATCCTCCCTGCAGACCCTCCCAGTGAGCCAGTGGTAAACGGCTCCCTGACCGTTTTGGAAGGTTCCTCCATCTCCCTGCAATGTAGCACCCAAGGCAATCCCGCACCCACCCTCACCTGGCTGAAGGACGGGGAGCTGGTGGGCACCATCACGGCCGAGGAGGTGTCTGTGCTGGAGCTTCTGGAGCTCACCCCTCAGGGAGATGGACAGTACCGCTGCCTGGCAGAGAACGAACACGGACGAGCCAGCAGCTCCCTCAACATCACTGTGGAATGTGAGTGGGTCATCATGTCATGTGGTATCATAACATGTCATATCGTATTTTACCACCTACATTACACCACGTTACACCATGCCATCCCACTCTACATGTCAGTCATATCCTTACCTCCACCCTCTCTTCAGACGCTCCCGTCCTTCTGGAAGAGTCCAAGTGCACGGTGGTGAGGGAGGGAGTCCAATGTGTTTGCATGGCTACGGGTAACCCTGAGCCCATCATCGAGTTCTACCTCCCCGACAAGAACATCACCATCAACGACACGGACGGACGCTACAACTACTACACACACACGGACGGCCACACGTCCACGGGCATGATCAAACTACGGGAGAAGGGCGAGCGCTTGGGCAACGGTGCTGTCAATGTGCACTGCAGCATTAGCAACATATACGGGTCGGAGAGCTTTCATCTGGAGTTACAGCAGGAGAGTGAGTACACAAGTTCAGGTTCATGGTTAAACACAGAAACAAATGCATACAATTAAAATGCTATACGTTGTATAGCCAAGCATACATGAGAGATTGAACTGAAATCAGAAGTGTAGTACCTTTATATGATATCTAGATTGACTGTATAAGTAAGAGCATAAACTGGCTACCCCATTGGCTTGATATGGCAATGGCATTATCTTGAATGTAAATACGTTATAGTACCAGGACCTAGCTAAACAGTATTTCATGTTTCTATATCGTCTTCAATATGATGTTCTTGTCCGATGTTAGAGAAGTACATGATGGCAGTGATTGTTGGCACCATCGGTGGAGTGGCTGTCATCGCCTTCATCATCGCAGCAGTGAGATATGTGGGCCATAACAACAAGAAGTGAGTATCCACCCTTCACTAACTGTGACAGGGGTCAATGCGAGTTACAGGTACAGGTCATTTCCTGTTTGAATTGATGATAAGGAAACACTTCAGCCTAGCCATCCATTCTAAAGCACCTCTGTGTATTCATGAGTGAATGATTGATCGATGAACGGACTTGAGAATCATTAGTCATAAGTTATGCTAACGCCAGAGCGAGTTCAATTAATTTGCCATCCCTAGTCCCATTTCTGGAATCCTCTGAGATGGAGATCCAAAATGGCTGCCTGGTGGATTGGGTTAGCAAGCCAGACTAACCGTAGCCTATAGTTTGCAGGCTCAATTCCCTGCTTTGATACTGCTTTGTACCCTTGACCTGCTATGCTAAAAATACAGCCACGGTAGCCTACTTAACTAAGGTGCTTCAGCATTATACCAATACATCACATTCCGACAAAGGCTTTTACTGAAAGTCGCTCCAAGAGAGGGTGTCGGCTCAACCGCAACTAAACCCATGAACCAATACCCACAACCATGAACGTCGACCACAACCATGAACCATAGGCCTGTAGATTAACTGCGTTGGGAAGCAGGTCCTTGTTTTAAAATGGATGCCCAGGCTTGGAGTGTCGCCCTGAGTTAGTTAGTGGCCATGAGACCGAGTCTGATCTTGTGACTCCACCCCCCAGAGAGAATGGCAACCCTGGGCAGGACCTGGTCTCTAAACTGGAGAACCCAGCGTTGTACTACAGCACAGTCAAGAAGGACAAACAATGTCTGAGGAAGAAAGTGGTGAGACATGTTGATGATGATGACTATAATGATGATAATGACCATTCTCAGATCTGTCTTAAACGTGAGAACGTGAGAATGATAGCTTACCCGTTGCTGATACTGAAACTATACTATACCCATTCAATTCATGTCCTATTTTTGATGTAAAGTAAGGTTCATTCCATGGAGATATTCTTAAATAATCAAAAACCTATATGACCTCTTATGTTAAAGAGAAAATATAAACTTCCCCAGTCAACTACTAGCCTGAGAATCCCAGTACCACTATAGCCCTCTATCACAGTACCACTGGTGTAGCTGCCACCATAGCCTTTCCAGACCACTGTTTTCTGCTTCATCGCTTCTCTGCGTTCTTCTGTCTCTGTTTTCTCTTCCCTTACTCTTGCACAGCTTAAGACAGAGCTTCTGGGCTCAAAGTTTAACTCCATTCTAGAGGAGAGCACGGTAAGGTTCCTAAACAACCCAGCCCCAATCCCAACTCCAAGTCTCAGTGGTAGACAGCATCCCTCACACATCACAGACAGCAAAATTATACGATGGCCCAAATTTGGCTCTAATCTACAATGTTACGACTTACCATTTTACCCAGTTAACCACTTGGTGTTACGGTCCTGAAGTGCATCTGTAGCATGAAATGTCCAGACCTTGCCTGGCAATGTGGATGTGGCCCACATTCAGACCAAAAGTAACTATGGGAAGTTGTTAGGGCCACATCACTCAAGCCAGAGATGGCCCATAAGCAAAGTGCCAACCCTCCCCCAGTTCGCATCTCATACATTTGGACCAGATCTGGGCCATATGACTCATTGTGGTGCCAGAACTGAGCCACATTGTATGTGTCACAAAACAACCAGATCTGGCCCACAGTCGTCTGCTGTCTGAGATCAGCTTCCATGTGCTCTATTGCCTCTGATTTCCACTACTACTGTTGCACGGCTGCCTCGATACTAACAGGATATGCTAAACCGCCTCAATCTCCTTGTTTTACGCCTCTGCTCACCAGTAACTACTAACCCTCCTTTCTCCTCTCTCAATGTCTGTCATGTTATCCCTTTATACTCTGAATGTTCTGAGGTGTCAATGGCAATGGTGGCACTGTCCTGATATAACCTGTGATTCTGAATGGACCTTCTCTCTTTCCGTACCTTCAACAGGGAGAAGACGGGGATTATCAACCTGTGGGCTCTATGGCAGACCTGGAGAGGCAAGAGCTGAACTACGCCGCCCTGCAGTTTCTCGGGGGGCGCTCCAGGGATGGAGGGGCCTCAGGGAGGGGGGATGACGGCAGCGACTACACCGAGATCAAGGCCAAATGAATCGCGATCCTTCCCTGACCCATCGTCACCGCGGGACACAGTGGCAGCCATGTCGTCGCCCCCCTCCTCACGTCATTCGCCCCCTCTTCAAACGTCTTCCCCCCTCCCCCGTAGACACCATCACCAACCTTCACCGTCACACCAAGAACTCCCATCGTCTCCGCCAGTCCCTGAATCATCTCAAATGACGTCCCCGTTAGTCGACCCCCAAGCCTCCAAGGGGAACCCCAGTCACATCTCGCCAACCAGGACTGCTGGTAGCTACTTGCAGGGTCAGAACACGGCCCAGTGGACAATGTAAACAGATCTTTGTATTATCAGCAGCTGTCGGTCTCTAGGCTCTTACTCTATTGTTCATAGTCAAACAATTCCCTCACAACAGGTGCAATGTGTTAGTTACTGTATCTTCTAGATTCAATGTTGCTATTTCCATCTCTACACCATTAATTGTTGGCATTGCTTTTCTGGGGCTCCCCTTCTGTATGTCACCCTATATCATACTCATAGCTAGCCTGGTTAAACCAGATTGAACGCTGCGCTCATCAGTTTTCCTGTGAAACGCAGCACAATCAGTTTGGATACCAGGCTAACTGTCTAGATCCGTCCATTATAGTTATTCTCCACTGTGTCCGCTGCCAGTCGAAGTGTCAGGGAAAGGGGTGTGTTTTGTGCTTTTTCTTTTCTTATCTCTATTTCTGACCCTGGATCTGGAGGAAATGAGGGATCTCTTCTCTCTTCCTGATCCAGTGGTTGTCAACGCTGACTAGTGTTCAACAAACGTTAGGCCTGGTACACATCCAATTGAAGCCTGTCATCTTCATCTCACATATTCTGTTCCCACATATAGTTCAATAGTGATGTGTGCTGTGACTCCGTGGCTTTTGATGATGATGAGAAATGAATATTTCTTTGATTTTATATAAAGAGAGAAAATGGATACTCTTAGAGGTTTGTGGAGCCTCGAACACAAGGTTCTGCTCGTGCAAGAAGTGGCCTGATTTTTTTTTGTTTTTATGCATTATAAGCACTGATTGCATTGTGTTTTGCTCTTGAGGAAATATGCCAGGGTAACACAGAATGTTCTACTTATGCCATTGCCCATGATTTAATTACTAGTATTTTTGGACGATGTTTTGCTAAGGGTAAGTGTTAACTTATCCTTAAATGGGAACCAATGGATTAGAATACATTTTTGGATCAATCTGGCATACATGACTCCACTGTAACACTCGCACAGCAGGCCAAAATGTATCCCGTTGAGACAATGTGTGTGTGTGTGTATGTAAACAGTGCTGAAAGATCAGCAAACACTGATCACTGTGGCTGTTTCAAAAGATCACTTTACCTGAGACCGCTTCTCACAAAATGTCTACTTCAATGGTTGTGAAATCAATGCCTAATCCTATAGGGTTGTATCAGATGAGGCATTTGAGTGGCACAACATTGAAGTTGTTACACCAGTTGGTTGTGCTATTCAAATATACTTGATCAACTCATGTAATGTAATCTCCAAGCTCACTAATGGCAACACTAGATAACAATGACTGTTAATACAATATTAATACGCTGCATATGGATGGGTAAAAGGATACCAGTATACATTATGTAAATAAATACCCTGCATGACTATTATGCTGTCAGCCATATGTGTAGATACACTACGGTATGTACATGCTCACTATTGCAACAATGGTTTACACAGGCAAGTCGGATACAGGTTCAGTAACACTTTAACTGACTTCTCTGTCATAAGGGTGACATAACGCTGTCATAACATAACACATGTCATTTTCGGTCATGAAAACTGATGTCAAAATACTGACAACCCTTTACACTGTCATGACACAAATGGGTATTTATGTAAATTAGTTGGCTAGCGGTATGCTAAGCCAATAACCTGACTGAAGCAAAGATTTGTGCCATGACAGTGTCAAGCTTATGTCAGCTGTCATGACTGTTAATAACATATTTTACGTCATTGTTCTGACATGGTTAGGTCACTAGACCTAATGGCAGAGCGTTCAAGATGTGTTGCCCAACATTGAGACATGCCAATATGGACATCCGTTTAGTAACACTTACTGTCGTCAGTTCTCTTGAACGCCTCATGGGGAGGTTATTTCTTTCTAAACCTGGGAACAAAATGGAGAAGCGTTGTTCATGTCTTCTCTAATTTGTTTTTCACATAGTGTGTTGTAAAGCAGATTTGTACTTTCTTTACTTTGTGGTATTCATTATTATTATTATTGTGATGATTTTTTTTTATATCTTTGACACAATAATTCCGATCAGAATTCTGCAATCCTTCTGCAAATTAGCACTGTTATTACTTAATGACAATAAGAGCTCTATGATGATGTTTGATCATTCTCTTTCTTTTACAAGTCTGTCCCGCCTCAAGCAAAGCCATCTTTCTTTGGGTCCAAACAACAAATAAATAAAGTAAACAACAGAGAATGTGACCAGTTCAGTTTGTTATCTATATAGTTTATATGTTTTCTCATACCCAAAACAGTATGGAAAATACACCCTGAATACATTCTATATCTCCATGTATTAGTATGACTTTATTGATACAGTATGTAACAGTTATTCCTCCCATTGTTTGCAGTAGCTACATCTCACAAAGCTTTATTTTAAACCATTTCACTTGATAATATTTGCAACATAGTTGAACATGAGGAAGATAAAAAACTTGTAGCTTCCTAATGTGCTTTTACATAAAATACTACACAATTTGTTTATAATAGATTTTTTTTGGTGCAAAAATCCTGGGACATTATTCTAAAAAAGAGGTTGAATTATTTAACATAAAAAAGCTTTCAGGGTAAAAAACAAACAAAAAAACTACGTATTGCAATAAAGAATAATTGGAATTGAAATTTAAAAAAGTTAAATCAAGCCTCTGAACCAAATGCTAAAATAAAATAGAAGTTTATCACAAGCAGAGGATCATTGTGGATTCGGGGTGATGAGGTCATTTTCGGGAGACAAGTCTGCTTTGTCCAATGAGATGTAGGTACTATCTTCGGTTCACCCTTTCGCTATTTAAGTCATAGAAACACTGTTAACTGACATGATTTTAGAGCCAATTTGTGCAGTACTGAAAGAAGTAGAATAAAGGAAGCAGCTACAGTATGTTGCAACCTGTTTATTAAGATTGATATTTTACCTTTATTTAACCAGGCAAGTCAGTTAAGAACAAATTCTTATTTTCAATGACGGCCTAGGAACAGTGGGTTAACTGCCTGTTCAGGGGCAGAACGACATATTTGTACCTTGTTAGCTCAGGAGTTTGAACTTGCAACCTTCCGAATACTAGTCCAACGCGCTAACCACTAGGCTACCATGCCACCCCGGGGATAGCCTATATCACTTTATTGGTCAGTTGCACACAAGGTCCAACCAAAATGTGACTTCCTTTTTTAAGCCAACCCCTCCGAAAGACACATACATACACATACAGAAATATTTTGGAGAGGTGTGGAGGGGCTGCCACAATTTGCGGCAGGTTGATATTTACAGAATAGAGTGAATTTCGCTAGATGGGTCAGCTGCAGAGATGTGTAGTGTTAATTTGAGGTTAGGTTAAGCATTAGGGTTAACTGTGTGGTTAAGGTTAGGGTTAAGTCGGTTTAAATCACATTTTATGGCTTTTGGCCATTTCAGCTAGTGACCACTCTGCAGAGCTGCCTTGAGAACGAGATTCAGGCCAAAAACACTAACCTGCCACTGGGTGCTGTTGTGGGGGGTTGCTCAAGGGCACGAAATGGCATCAAATATTTGATACCAGCCATCCTCCAGTTGCTAGCTCACTTCACAAAATACTTTTTCCTCATCGGATCTGGAATTAGTTTGCTGGTTTGCCTCTCTAACCGCTAGGCTACATTCTCTGGTTGCAAATTTCAGTTAGCCAAACGGAACTTAAAGTTGTCCTTGATTATAGTTTACCTCGCTCAGACAGTCCTACCTTGCATAACTTGTTGATAAAAAAATCTAAATATAACAGTGATAAGCATTTCATTGGCACCTGACCTTATGCCATATGTCCCCCTGTAATGAAACTGTGGGATTGGAATGTTGTATTACCATTTACAAGCACTGGTCAGATAGACAAGGAGGGCCACATTAAGGCTGAGGAACAGACCAACAATTATCAACGGATAGACTGCAACGTCACTATTCTCTGGCCCAGGGATTTCTATGGGAAGTGATAAAAATGAATTGGTATGAAAACACTTTGTTTAATTGGTCCAACACTATTCTACTTTAGCTCTACTCTTTACCCCACCAGCCAGGTTTCCATCCAATTGGCGACAGATTTTCATGCAGAATAAAATGTGCATGTTTCCACCAAACTGACTTGCTGCAGAAATAATCAGTGTGTGATTTTCCACTGCTATTTCTCGCATAATACATTTTTACCGACACAAAAATATCCCACCATGTTGAACGAACAAATGATCTTTCTGCATTTAGAAAATTGTATCATCGAAACTTCCTGCTTCCATCACAGTTGTCATTATTATTATGACTTTACCAGCATAAACATTGTGGATGGATAAGTGACCAAAAGTAAGTGGACGCCTGCTCATCGAAAGTCTCATTCCAAAATCATGGGCATTATTATGGAGTTGGTCCCCCTTTTGCTGCTGTAACAGCCTCCACAACAGCCTCCACCTCTGGGAAGGCTTTTTACTAGATGTTGGAACATTGCTAAGGGGATTGCTTCAATTCAGCCACGGGCACTGATGTTGGGCGATTCGGCCTGTTTCACAGTCGGCGTTCCAATTCATCCCAAAGGTGTTTGATGGGGTTGAGGGTCAGGGCTCTGTGCAGGCCTGTTAAGTTCTTCCACACCGATCTCGACAAATCATTTCTATTTGGACCTCGCTTTGTGCACGGGGGCATTATCAAGCTGAAACAGGAAAGGGCCTTCCCCAAACTGTTGCCACAAAGATGGAAGCACAGAATCGTCTAGAATGTCATTGTATGCTGTAGCCTCACGATTTCCCTTCACTGGAACTAAGGTGCCTAGTCCGAATCATGAAACAATGTGTTTTATAAAGAAGTGCTTTTATAAAACTATAGTTTATTCAACTCTGCATAAACTGAGTATAAACAACATATACAGTGCATTCGGAAAGTATTCAGACCCCTTGACTTTTTCCACATGTTGTACATTACAGCCTTATTCTAAAATGTATAAAATAGTTTTTTTCATCAGTCTACACACTATACCCCATACTGACAAAACAAAAACAGGTGTTTAGACATTTTGGGAAATGTATAAAAAAAAGAAAACAAATATTAAATGTACATTCAGACCCTTTACTCAGTACTTTGTTCAAATCAAATGTTAGTTGTCACATGCGACCTTACAGTGAAATGCTTCCAAGCCCTTAACCAAAAACGCAGTTGTAAGAAAAATACCTACAAAAATAAGAAATAAATGTATAAAATAATTAAAGAGCAGCAGTAAAATAACAATAGCGAGGCTATATACAGGGGGTACCGGTACAGAGACAATGTGCGGGGGCACCGGTTAGTCGAGGTAATATGTACATGTAGGTAGAGTTATTAAAGTGACTATGCATAGATAATAAGCAGAGAGTAGTAGCTGTTTAAAAGCCTCTTGGACCTAGACTTGGCACTCCGGTAGCAGAGAGAACAGTCTATCAAATCAAATCAAATTTATTTATATAGCCCTTCGTACATCAGCTGATATCTCAAAGTGCTGTACAGAAACCCAGCCTAAAACCCCAAACAGCAAGCAATGCAGGTGTAGAAGCACGGTGGCTAGGAAAAACTCCCTAGAAAGGCCAAAACCTAGGAAGAAACCTAGAGAGGAACCAGGCTATGTGGGGTGGCCAGTCCTCTTCTGGCTGTGTCGGGTGGAGATTATAACAGAACATGGCCAAGATGTTCAAATGTTCATAAATGACCAGCATGGTCGAATAATAATAATGCAGAACAGTTGAAACTGGAGCAGCAGCAGTCAGGTGGAAGTTGAAACTGGAGCAGCAGCATGGCCAGGTGGACTGGGGACAGCAAGGAGTCATCATGTCAGGTAGTCCTGGGGCATGGTCCTAGGGCTCAGGTCAGTTGAAACTGGAACAGCAGCATGGCCAGGTGGACTGGGGACAGCAAGGAGTCATCATGTCAGGTAGTCCTGGGGCATGGTCCTAGGGCTCAGGTCCTCCGAGAGAGAGAAAGAAAGAGAGAAGGAGAGAATTAGAGAACGCACACTTAGATTCACACAGGACACCGAATAGGACAGGAGAAGTACTCCAGATATAACAAACTGACCCCAGCCCCCCGACACATAAACTACTGCAGCATAAATACTGGAGGCTGAGACAGGAGGGGTCAGGAGACACTGTGGCCCCATCCGAGGACACCCCGGACAGGGCCAAACAGGAAGGATATAACCCCACCCACTTTGCCAAAGCACAGCCCCCACACCACTAGAGGGATATCTTCAACCACCAACTTACCATCCTGAGACAAGGCTGAGTATAGCCCACAAAGATCTCCGCCACGGCACAAGCCAAGGGGGGCGCCAACCCAGACAGGATGACCACAACAGTGAATCAACTCACTCAGGTGACGCACCCCCCAGGGACGGCATGAGAGAGCCCCAGCAAGCCAGTGACTCAGCCCCTGTAATAGGGTTAGAGGCAGAGAATCCCAGTGGAAAGAGGGGAACCGGCCAGGCAGAGACAGCAAGGGCGGTTCGTTGCTCCAGAGCCTTTCCGTTCACCTTCCCACTCCTCGGCCAGACTACACTCAATCATATGACCCACTGAAGAGATGAGTCTTCAGTAAAGACTTAAAGGTTGAGACCAAGTTTGCGTCTCTGACATGGGTAGGCAGACCGTTCCATAAAAATGGAGCTCTATAGGAGAAAGCCCTGCCTCCAGCTGTTTGCTTAGAAATTCTAGGGACAATTAGAAGGCCTGCGTCTTGTGACCGTAGCGTACGTGTAGGTATGTACGGCAGGACCAAATCAGAGAGATAGGTAGGAGCAAGCCCATGTAATGCTTTGTAGGTTAGCAGTAAAACCTTGAAATCAGCCCTTGCTTTGACAGGAAGCCAGTGTAGAGAGGCTAGCACTGGAGTAATATGATCAAATTTTTTGGTTCTAGTCAGGATTCTAGCAGCCGTATTTAGCACTAACTGAAGTTTATTTAGTGCTTTATCCGGGTAGCCGGAAAATAGAGCATTGCAGTAGTCTAACCTAGAAGTGACAAAAGCATGGATTAATTTTTCTGCATCATTTTTGGACAGAAAGTTTCTGATTTTTGCAATGTTACGTAGATGGAAAAAAGCTGTCCTTGAAATGGTCTTGATATGTTCTTCAAAAGAGAGATCAGGGTCCAGAGTAACGCCGAGGTCCTTCACAGTTTTATTTGAGACGACTGTACAACCATTAAGATTAATTGTCAGATTCAACAGAAGATCTCTTTGTTTCTTGGGACCTAGAACAAGCATCTCTGTTTTGTCCGAGTTTAATAGTAGAAAGTTTGCAGCCATCCACTTCCTTATGTCTGAAACACATGCTTCTAGCGAGGGCAATTTTGGGGCTTCACCATGTTTCATTGAAATGTACAGCTGTGTGTCATCCGCATAGCAGTGAAAGTTTACATTATGTTTTCGAATAACATCCCCAAGAGGTAAAATATATAGTGAAAACAATAGTGGTCCTAAAACGGAACCTTGAGGAACACCGAAATGTACAGTTGATTTGTCAGAGGACAAACCATTCACAGAGACAAACTGATATCTTTCCGACAGATAAGATCTAAACCAGGCCAGAACATGTCCTTGTAGACCAATTTGGGTTTCCAATCTCTCCAAAAGAATGTGGTGATCGATGGTATCAAAAGCAGCACTAAGGTCTAGGAGCACGAGGACAGATGCAGAGCCTCGGTCCGATGCAATTAAAATGTCATTTACCACCTTCACAAGTGCCATCTCAGTGCTATGATGGGGTCTAAAACCAGACTGAAGCATTTCGTATACATTGTTTGTCTTCAGGAAGGCAGTGAGTTGCTGAGCAACAGCCTTCTCTAAGATTTTTGAGAGGAATGGAAGATTCGATATAGGCCGATAGTTTTTTATATTTTCTGGGTCAAGGTTTGGCTTTTTCAAGAGAGGCTTTATTACTGCCACTTTTAGTGAGTTTGGGACACATCCAGTGGATAGAGAGCCGTTTATTATGTTCAACATAGGAGGGCCAAGCACAGGAAGCAGCTCTTTCAGTAGTTTAGTTGGAATAGGGTCCAGTATGCAGCTTGAAGGTTTAGAGGCCATGATTATTTTCATCATTGTGTCAAGAGATATAGTACTAAAACACTTGAGCGTCTCTCTTGATCCTAGGTCCTGGCAGAGTTGTGCAGACTCAGGACAACTGAGGTTTGGAGGAATACGCAGGTTTAAAGAGGAGTCCGTAATTTGCTTTCTAATAATCATAATCTTTTCCTCAAAGAAGTTCATGAATTTATCACTGCTAAAGTGAAAGTCATCCTCTCTTGGGGAATGCTGCTTTTTAGTTAGCTTTGCGACAGTATCAAAAAGGAATTTCGGATTGTTCTTATTTTCCTCAATTAAGTTAGAAAAATAGGATGATCGAGCAGCAGTAAGGGCTCTTCGGTACTGCACGGTACCGTCCTTCCAAGCTAGTCGGAAGACTTCCAGTTTGGTGTGGCGCCATTTCCGTTCCAATTTTCTGGAAGCTTGCTTCAGAGCTCGGGTATTTTCTGTGTACCAGGGAGCTAGTTTCTTATGAGAATTTGTTTTAGTTTTTAGGGGTGCAACTGCATCTAGGGTATTGCGCAAGGTTAAATTGAGATCCTCCGTTAGGTGGTTAACTGATTTTTGTCCTCTGGCGTCCTTGGGTAGGCAGAGGGAGTCTGGAAGTGCATCAAGGAATCTTTGTGTTGTCTGTGAATTTATAGCACGACTTTTGATGTTCCTTGGTTGGGGTCTGAGCAGATTATTTGTTGCAATTGCAAACGTAATAAAATGGTGGTCCGATAGTCCAGGATTATGAGGAAAAACATTAAGATCCACCACATTTATTCCATGGGACAAAACTAGGTCCAGCGTATGACTGTGACAGTGAGTGGGTCCAGAGACATGTTGGACAAAACCCACTGAGTCGATGATGGCTCCGAAAGCCTTTTGGAGTGGGTCTGTGGACTTTTCCATGTGAATATTAAAGTCACCAAAGATTAGAATATTATCTGCTATGACTACAAGGTCCGATAGGAATTCAGGGAACTCAGTGAGAAACGCTGTATATGGCCCAGGAGGCCTGTAAACAGTAGTTATAAAAAGTGAATGAGTAGGCTGCATAGATTTCATGACTAGAAGCTCAAAAGACGAAAACGTAATTTTTTTTTTTTTTTTTTTGTAAATTGAAATTTGCTATCGTAAATGTTAGCAACCCCTCCGCCTTTGCGGGATGCACGGGGATATGGTCACTAGTGTAGCCAGGAGGTGAGGCCTCATTTAAAACAGTAAATTCATCAGGCTTAAGCCATGTTTCAGTCAGGCCAATCACATCAAGATTATGATCAGTGATTAGTTCATTGACTATAATTGCCTTTGAAGTAAGGGATCTAACATTAAGTAGCCCTATTTTGAGATGTGAGGTATCATGATCTCTTTCAGTAATGACAGGAATGGAGGTGGTCTTTATCCTAGTGAGATTGCTAAGGCGAACACCGCCATGTTTAGTTTTGCCCAACCTAGGTCGAGGCACAGACACGGTCTCAATGGTGATAGCTGAGCTGACTACACTGACTGTGCTAGTGGCAGACTCCACTATGCTGGCAGGCTGGCTAACAGCCTGCTGCCTGGCCTGCACCCTATTTCATTGTGGAGCTAGAGGAGTTAGAGCCCTGTCTATGTTGGTAGATAAGATGAGAGCACCCCTCCAGCTAGGATGGAGTCCGTCACTCCTCAGCAGGTCAGGCTTGGTCCTGTTTGTGGGTGAGTCCCAGAAAGAGGGCCAATTATCTACAAATTCTATCTTTTGGGAGGGGCAGAAAACAGTTTTCAACCAGCGATTGAGTTGTGAGACTCTGCTGTAGAGCTCATTTGATTTGATTTGATACCAGGCAGTGATGCAAACAGTTAAGATGCTCTTGGTGGTGCAGCTGTATATCATTTTGAGGATCTGAGGACCCATGCCAAATCTTTTCAGTCCCCTGAGGGGAAATAGGTTTTGTCGTGCCCTCTTCACGACTGACTTGGTGTGCTTGGACCATGTTAGTTTGTTGGTGATGTGGACACCAAGGAACTTGAAGATTTAAACCTGCTCCACTACAGCCCCGTCAACCATAATGGGGGCGTGGCCGGCCCTCCTTTTCCTGTGGTCCATAATCATCTGCATTGTCGGAACTAGAAGCACAAGCATTTCGCTACACTCGCATTAACATCTGCTAACCATGTGTATGTGACAAATAAAATTTGATTTGATTTGCTTTGTCTTGATCACGTTGAGGGAGAGGTTGTTGTCCTGGCACCACACGGCCAGGTCTCTGACCTCCTGCCTCTAATCTGTCACATCATTGTCGGTGATGAGGCCTGCCACTGTTGTGTCATCAGCAAACTTAATGATGGTGTTGGAGTTGTGCCTGGCCATGCAAATATGAGTGGACGGGAGTACAGGAGGGGACTGAGCACGCACCCTGAGGGGCTCCCGTGTTGAGGATCAGTATGGCGGATGTGTTGTTACCTACCCTAACTACCTGGAGGCAGCCTGTCAGGAAGTCCAGGATCCAGTTGCAGAGGGAGGTGTTTAGTCCCAGGGTCCTTAGCTTAGTGATGAGCTTTGAGCGCACTATGGTGTGAAACGCTGAGCTGTCGTCAATGAATAGCATTCTCACATAGGTGTTCCTTTTGTCAATGTGTGAAAGGGCAGTGTGGAGTGCAATAGAGATTGCATCATCCGTGGATCTGTTGGGGCGGTATGCAAATTAGAGTGGGTCTAGGGTTTCTGGGATAATGGTGTTAATGTGAGCCATGACCAGCCTTTCACAGCACTTCATGGCTACAGACGTGAGTGCTACGGGTGGGTAGTCATTTAGGCAGGTTACCTTAGTGTTATTGGACACAGGGACTATGGTGGTCTGCTTGAAACATGTTGGTATTACAGACTCAGACAGGGAGAGGTTGAAAATGTCAGAGAAGACACTTGCCAGTTGGTCAGCGCATGCTCAGACAACACGTCCTGGTAATCCGTCTGGCCCTGCGGCCTTGTGAATGTTGACCTGTTTAAAGGTCCTACTCACATCGGCTAGGGAGAGCGTGATCACACAGTCGTCTGGAACAGCTGATGTTGCTTCCCTTTGTAGTCTGTAATAGTTTGCAAGCCCTGCCACATCTGAAGAGCGTTGGAGCCAGTGTAGTACGATTCGATCTTAGTCCTGTGGGGACGATGTCATCTATGCACTTATTGATGAAGCCAGTGACTTATGTGGTGTACACCTCAATGCCATCAGAAGAATCCCACAACATATTCCAGTCTGTGCTATCAAAACAGTCCTGTAGCTTAGCATCTGCTTATTCTGACCACTTTTTTATTGACTGGGTCACCGGTGCTTCGTGCTTTAGTTTTTACTTGTAAGCAGGAATCAGGAAGATAGAATTATTGTCAGATTCACCAAATGGAGGGCGAGGGAGAGCTTTGTTTGCGTCTCTGTGTGAGGAGTAAAGGTGGTCTACAGTCTAAAGGTGGTCTTGGGCGAGCAAAGCCTTGAAACTTCCTTAGATATCGTGCACCAGCTGTTGTTTACAAATATACATAGACCGCCACCCCTTGTCTTACCAGAAGCTGCTGTTCTTTCCTGCCGATACAGTGTATAACCCACCAGCTGTATGTTATTCATGTCGTCGTTCAGCCACAAATCGGTGGAACATACGAGATTACGCTTTTTAATGTCCTGTTGGTAGGATATATGTGCTTATAGTTCGTCCACTTTATTATCCAACAATTGTACATTGGCCAATAGTACCGATGGTAAAGGCAGGTTAGCCACTCATCGCCGGAAACTTACAAGGCACCCCGACCTCCTTCTGCAATATCTCCGTCTCTTGACGGGATGAGGGCCTTGTCGGGTGTCTGGAGTAAATCAATCTCGTCCGCCTCATTAAAGAAAAATCATTTGTCCAGTTCAAGGTGAGTAATCACTGTTCTGATGTCCAGAAGCTCTTTTCGGTCATAAGAGATGGTAGCAGCAACATAATGTACAAAATAAGTTACAAACAATGTGAAAAAACAAACAAAATAGCATGGTTGGTTAAGAGCCCATAAAACGGCAGCCATCCCCTCCGACGCCATCTGATGAGCACCTTTTACAACGATTACAGCCTAGTCTTCTTGGGTATGAAGCTACTGTCACGTCCTGACCTTAGTTCCTTTTTCATGTCTCTATTTTAGGTTGGTCAGGGCGTGAGTTGGGGTGGGCATTCTATGTTTTGTTCTTGTGTTTATATTTCTATGTGTTTGGCCTGGTATGGTTCCCAATCAGAGGCAGCTGTCAATCGTTGTCTCTGATTGAAAACCATTCTTAGGTAGCCTGTTTTCCCACTTTAGTTTGTGGGTGGTTATTTTCCATTTCAGTGTTTTCACCATACGGGACTGTTTCGGTTTTCCTTTATTCTCTTGTTCGTTTGTTTTCTGTGTTCAGTGTAATAAATATGACGAACACTTACCACGCTCCATATCGGTCCGATATTTCATACTCCTCGTCAGAGGAAGAAGAAAACCGTTACAGCTACAAGGTTGACACATCTGTAAATGGGGAGATTCTCCCGTTCTTCTCTGTAGAGCCTCACAAGCTCTGTCAGGTTGGATGGGGAGCGTCGCTGCACAGCTATTTTAGGGTTTCTCCAGAGATGTTAGATCAGGTTCAAGTCAGGGCTCTGGCTGGGTCACTCAGGGACATTCAGAAACTTGTCACGAAGCCACTCCTGCGTTGTCTTGGCTGTGTGCCCAGTCATTGTACTGTTGAAGGTGAACCATCCCCCCAGTCTGACATCCTGAGCGCCCTGAAGTAGGTTTTCATCAAGGATCTCTCTGTAGTTTGATCCATTCATCTTTCCCTCCATCCTGACTAGTCTCACAGTCCCTGCCGCTAAAATACATCCCCACAGCATGATGCTCTTACCACCATGCTTTCCTCCAGACGTTAAATCTTGGCCAAGGCCCTTCTCCCCAGATTGCTCAGTTTGGCCGGGTGGTCAGCTCTAGGTAGTCATGGTGTTTCCAAACTTCTTCCATTTAAGAATGATCTAGTCCACTGTGTTCTTTGGGACCTTCAATGCTGCATACATCTTTTGGTACCCTTCCCCAGATCTGTGCCTTGAAACAATCCTGTCTCGGAGCTCTACAATCAATTCCTTCGACCTCATGGCTTAGTTTTGCTCTGACATGCGCAATCAACTGTGGGACCTTATATAGACAGGTGTGTGCCTTTCCAAATCATGTCCAATCAATTTAATTTACCACCAAATCATGTCCAATCAATTTAATTTACCACAGGTGGACTCCAATCAAGTTGTAGAAACATCTCAAGGATCATCAATGGAAACAGGATGCACCGGATCTCAATTTCAAGTCTCATAGCAAAGGGTCTGAATACTTATGTAAATAAGGTACTTCTGTTTTGTTTATAATACATGAGCAAACATTGATAAAAACATTTATTTTGCCTTTCTCATTGTGGGGTATTGTGTGTAGATGTATGAGATTTTTTATTTATTTAATCCTTTTTTAGAATAAGGCTGTAATGTAACAAAATGTGGAAAAGTCTAAGGGGTCTGAATACTTTCCAAAGGCACTGTATATTTCAAGGAACATGGTGTAGAGTTTAAGTGTAAGTTTTCGGGGGAAGTAACACCCGACCTAACAAATATCACAGTCACAAAGTGTGAAAATGAAGTAAACTATTTATGACTACATGCACTTCCATTACAACTACACAAATTGAAACTGAAATTCATCTGACAGTTTACACATTACTGATACTTTATCAGGCATTGTTGCAACAAATTCCTTCCATTTCACGCTGTGATCAGTTGCATTATTACCATGTCCTCTTGCTATTAAGTCAACATAATGTAACGGTGAAAGAATCATCACTCTTCAAACGTGGGTCTTATATGTCTGTATACTTGAAAGATTGTGGTCTGAAACCATCACAAAAATATTTTGAATACAACCCAGTAGCCTCTAACGTTGATAATAAAGGGATAACCTAGTCAGTTGCACAGCTGAACGCATTCAACCGAAATGTGTCTTCTGCATTTAACCCTACCCTGCATATTCTTACCCTTTGCCGGCCCCTTAGATTCAAACCAGCAAACTTTCAGTTACTGGCCCAACACTCTTAACTGCTAGGCTACCTTCCGCTCATGTCAAGGTCGTTGTAATTAGGAGACCAAGGCGCAGCGTGATAAGCATACATTCTTCTTTTAATGAAGAAAGAACACTGAACAAACTAACAAAGTAACAAAACAAACCGTGAAGGTAATATGAAAAGTGCAGACAGGCAACTAAACGTAGAATAAGAACCCACAAAATACTCAATGAATATGGCTACCTAAATATGGTCCCCAATCAGAGACAACAATAAACAGCTGCCTCTGATTGGGAACCAATTCAGGCCACCATAGACCTACATATACCTAGACTTACAAAAAACCCTCGATATACAAAAACCCCTAGACAATACAAAAACTAACATACCCACCCTAGTCACACCCTGACCTTACCAAAATAATAAAGAAAACAAAGATACCTAAGATCAGGGCGTGACAGCCCATAATAAGTGCATTTAGCAACTATACTTACTATAGTTACTATGTCAGTTACTACAGAATATGGCAGTACCCTTTTTGCAGCAGATCTATCATATTGGGTACAGGGCTTCATTTCTCAGACCACAGAGGGCATCAATAACAGTGAGACTATTGCCAGCTTCTCTCTATCCAATGCAAGGCATTCTCCATGTAATTCACATGCACATGTTTCAAACAGCCAATCTTGAAATATGTACACATTTTCTGATAGAAATCTTATTGAAACTTTCTTATGAAATAAAGCTGCATCTGAATATACAAGGCAAGGGGATTGCAGTGTTGATCAAGGCTGGTTGATAGGTGTGGATTGGTGGGTTTTGATGGGTTGGTTGATGTGCTTGGGTTGATTATGGTCTAGATACAGTACAGTATAGCTGGGTGGTATGTGTGGATTGGTGGGGTTTGATGGGTTGGTTGATGTGCTTGGGTTGATTATGGTCTAGATACAGTACAGTATAGCTGGGTGGTATGTGTGGATTGGTGGGGTTTGATGAGTTGGTTGATGTGTTTGTGTTGATTATGGTCTAGATACAGTACAGTATAGCTGGGTGGTATGTGTGGATTGGTGGGGTTTGATGAGTTGGTTGATGTGTTTGGGTTGATTATGGTCTAGATGCAGTACAGTATAGCTGGGTGGTATGTGTGGATTGGTGGGGTTTGATGAGTTGGTTGATGTGTTTGGGTTGATTATGGTCTAGATACAGTACAGTATAGCTGGGTGGTATGTGTGGATTGGTGGGGTTTGATGGGTTGGTTGATGTGTTTGTGTTGATTATGGTCTAGATACAGTACAGTATAGCTGGGTGGTATGTGTGGATTGGTGGGGTTTGATGAGTTGGTTGATGTGTTTGGGTTGATTATGGTCTAGATACAGTACAGTATAGCTGGGTGGTATGTGTGGATTGGTGGGGTTTGATGAGTTGGTTGATGTGCTTGGGTTGATTATGGTCTAGATACAGTACAGTATAGCTGGGTGGTATGTGTGGATTGGTGGGGTTTGATGGGTTGGTTGATGTGCTTGGGTTGATTATGGTCTAGATACAGTACAGTATAGCTGGGTGGTATGTGTGGATTGGTGGGGTTTGATGAGTTGGTTGATGTGCTTGGGTTGATTATGGTCTAGATACAGTACAGTATAGCTGGGTGGCATGTGTGGATTGGTGGGGTTTGATGGGTTGGTTGATGTGTTTGGGTTGATTATGGTCTAGATGCAGTACAGTATAGCTGGGTGGCATGTGTGGATTGGTGGGGTTTGATGGGTTGGTTGATGTGTTTGGGTTGATTATGGTCTAGATGCAGTACAGTATGGCTGGGCGGTATGCAGTACAGAGGGACTTCCTGGATTGCAGCACCAGGTTAGAGGGAGAAGTAACAGACTGGGGACATGAAGTGACAGTTCACACCCATCAGAGACTCACACAGGGCTCACAGTCAATAGGAAGAGAGAGCACACAGAGAGAGGTAATGTGCTGATTCAGTCTTATTCTCTGCATGGATCAAAAGACAAGCTATTGAACCATTATATATTTTTGTCTCGTTACATTGAATGACTGTTAAAACTTAATTAGGACTATGTAATGTAATGGTAATATTATTCATTTAGGGCATTACAACACATTCCTTCATAAGGCTTCAAATAGCATAGGAATAAATATTTATGAATGCAGTTAAATATATTTATGAGCAATTGTGAAGGCATTCATATGAACCTTGAACATAAATGTTTCTTTGACATCCTCTAGGCATTACAGAAAAATACATCTTAGTTCAATAAAAGTGCTAAGAAGGTTGTTATGAATGCAACTGTAGCACTCATAAAGGTGTAATGAAATATTAATATCCGATGTGTAATGCTATATGTTGTTATCATCACAACACCATTTAATATTGTATTTCACACTTGTCTCCTGCTCCATACCAGTAGACACAGACAGAGATAGTGACCATTAGACAAAGAGGAGAAAGAGGAGAGAGACCCCAGTGTTGTGGTTGATTCATCGAGGCAGTAGAAGCAGGATGTGGGTCCTCATCTGGGCAGCTCTACTTTTCTCTCTGACAGAGAGAACCACATGCCCAAGTAAGGTTCCTTTTATCACTACTATTGTTAATATAAATATGACACACATCCCAACAGATACTATGTCATATTATTATTTTTACAAACAAGTGAAGTAGTATCAGTGCTTCTTGTATTACTCATGACTTTATTAATTTCCCTCTGTCAGTGAAGGCCCCTCCAGCAGCATACAACATCACCTTCAGTCCAGCAGAGATAACACCACAGACTGGACTATGTGCTGTTATTCCATGTTCGTTCACTCACCCTGATGACTTCCTTGCTAGCATAGCAATGTGGCTTAAATGCCCTGATGAACGATGTTCTGTTAAAGTCGAAACAGACTCTATTTTCCACTCAATGAATTCCTCTATAGCTCAGGAGGGTTATAGAAGGCGAGTAGCACTACTGGAGACAGACCTGACAAAGAAGAACTGCAGTATGATCATCAACGACATCACTAAGACTGATGACGGAGACTATCAATTAAGACTGTCCGGAACATTGAACAGTGGAAATATAAGTCAATTTACATACCAGAAGAAACTGAAAATGGCAGTGAAAGGTACAGCATGACTATTACCGTTAGTTACAGTGACAAGAGTATTACTTTGGTGTAATTTATCATGTACACTGACTAACATAAGTACCTCCAATTTACAAAGCCCAAGATTTCCCCAAGTCTCCCATTTCAGTGTTTATTTTTCTAAACCGGTACTATGATTTCATACTTTATATGAATATATGTTTCTGCTGTTTTCTATACGGATACAAAATCCAAGTTATAGCGTGACTTAAATGTAAAGGTAAATTCCTTTTGAGCCGACGTGTGCATTTACCATGAATACATGAGCATTGCCTCTAAATGTAAATCATGCTATTGTGCGAATCTTCCACGATCCTGATTGAATTTAGGCCTCAGTCTGTGTTTCTATTTCCTACCTCCAGCTCTGACCCAGAAGCCCTCAGTGTTGACTCCTCCTCTGACAGAGGGAGAACCAGCGACCCTGACCTGCACCGCCCCGGGGATCTGCTCTGGAACTCCTCCTAACATCACATGGACATGGAGAGGGACAGGAGACAACATCACTGAGCTCAGAGACAACACCACTACACAAAGGAGAGAGGATCTGACCCGCGTCACAACAACCCACTTCTCAACTTTGAACTTTACACCTTCAGCTGAGCACCACACCACCAAGGTCACGTGCCAAGTGACATTCATAGGGAACATCACAACTGAGGAGACAGTGACTTTGAATGTGACTCGTAAGTAGCCTACATAATCTGACCTTACTTTGAACAACCCAACCTTTTGTTGTGCTTCAACAGTTATATTCCATGATTAACTGATTATTTACTTTATTTTCTAGATGTGAAGGAACCCAAGATCTCTGGTAGTAACACAGTGAGAGAGGGTGATACCCTGAATCTGTCTTGCTTTGTTGACAGCTACCCACCACCACCACCAGCAATCACCTGGAGTAAGAATGGGACAAGAGCTTTGGAACAGAATATCTCTGGACTGGCCTCTCTCACCATCTCCAACATGACAAGAGAACATGCTGGGGAGTATGTGTGTAAAGCTCAACACCTCAACAGGACAGCTTCCATTGTTGTCACTGTGATATGTGAGTACAAACAACACTGTACAAACCTGATTAAAAATAGCTTGAAACATGTTTACTTTAAATTGTCCATGATATATCTTCCCCCTCTGTCTCTCGTTAGACCCTCCTGTGATTCTCAATGCTTCTGGGTGTGTCATCCAGGCAAAGGTCATGACCTGTGTGTGTGTCAGCCAGGGGGTTCCCTTACCTCTCATAGGCTGGCTTAACACTGAGGAGTACTCCCTCACTAAATCAGTGTTGAGGTCCTCAGTGAACACCACCATCAGGATGCATGTCGGAAACCACACCAACACTACTGTGGAGTGTGTCAGCACAAATGAAGTGGGCAGAGTGAGAGAGAAGCTGCAAGTCAGCCTAAAAGAGAGCCAAGGAAAGCAAGGAGGTAAAGATATAAGTTGTTACTTTGTTAGAGAGCAACAGCTTCCCTATCCCACCCAATATGTCTGCAGCATAGAGGATTTATATGCTTTGAGTGAGAAAATATAATGTTATTATTTCATTTAAAAAGAAAATCAGGATACAAAGTATGGTGAGCAACTTCTAAAATCATACATGCTTTGTTCTCTTTATAGAGGAAGTATATAAAGACATCTTGGCTCTGCTGTTGAACCCACCACCGATTGCTGCATTTGTGATTGGTGCAGCCTTCTCATCCACCATCTGTTGTATCATCCTGTGTTTGACAGGGAAATGTAAAAGGTACATGCATTCTGTTACTGAAGTACAGTTAATGTTATATGAGTGTTGGTGATTGTCTTTAGAAATTCACATTTCCTATCAAGAGTATCAGATATATTGTCAAAAGTTGCAATGCTTTCCACTAAGTTGTAATGGAGGTGCTTGCTAACCTCTCTAACATATAGTTATTGAGACATTTTATGTATAATATTTTCCCTAGATGCAAAGAGAGGATCCCAAAGGACTCAGACTCCAAAAGCCCTTTAACGAAACTGGAGATGGTGGCATGTGAAGACCAACAGGTGCCGTACCAGTTTCCTTCTTTTTTCAGCTTTACCAACATTCTGTTAGCATTGACAGCATAAACAGATCTGGGACCACCAAGCTA
This sequence comes from Oncorhynchus tshawytscha, assembly GCF_018296145.1. Lineage (NCBI taxonomy): Eukaryota > Metazoa > Chordata > Actinopteri > Salmoniformes > Salmonidae > Oncorhynchus > Oncorhynchus tshawytscha. The sequence continues at coordinate 9,337,560 of NC_056451.1, read as the reverse complement.
ACAAGACTCCTCACACAGTGCTTTCTGTAATCTACTCCATAGACGAATGCAGGACAGGCTGTGCGGGGCGAACAGACCCCTCTGCAGGTGGTGCTGATGGAGGGAGCTGAAAACACAGGACCCCAGACCAGTGGAGCTGCAGGAAACTCTGCCAAAGGGGAAGAACCTCAAGATGTGCACTATGCCACTATCAACTACTCCCAACTGAAGAAGACTCCTGAGGAGGCAGAGAAGAAGACCACCACCTCGGAGTCAGAGTACGCCAAAATCAAACGAGAGAATAAGAAAGAAGGGTATGAAGATGGAGGAGAGGGGAGTGGAGTGATGGACGAGGAGGAGAACGAGAATGGTAAGCCAGCAGCAGAGACATATGAGAATACAGAGCTTTACTCCAACGTCAAGGCTATTATGGGTGGTGAGTGACACAGCAATTTTCACTAGAAACATGGGGGATAGCATGCAGTATTATATAGCCATGTGTTCCTTTATCATTTTCTGAATCCAGATTGAATGTTTTATGTTGATACTGGGACTTTTGCTCAACTGAAACTACTGTAGTTTTGGTGTTGTTTCCTCATGTGCTTAATGCAGATTGAATGTTTTATGATAAGAGACGTTGTTTAATAACTGAAACTACTGTAGTTAATAGTTTTGGTAAATGATTTATTTTACAGCTCTGTGTCAGATGGTACTGTATGTATCTGGTGGTTGTACATTTTCAATAAGAATATTTTCTAGTTGTACATAGAAGCAAGTTTTGGTCAAGTTTTTATAAAGTCTTTCAAGGAAGAGTCATTTTACTTTTGTAATGACAGTGTTTTGTCACCAAGGGGAAGGACTGACACATACGCGGTTGGGAAAAGAGGTCAAGACATTTATTTTTTCTTCTCCTCTTTCCTTTCATTTTTGCATTTTGATTTGACAAGTGGGTGGGGATATTAGGTAGTATGTGTGGATGTAATCAATATATTTCTGTAAATAGAATACTGATACACTGTTGGAAATGTTGGCAAAATGTAAATCAGAATTCTCATTTTGGGCTAGCCAGAGAGCTCAAATTAAAGAATCAAGAAAAAAAGTACATTATGATTTTAAATGTTGTTTGCTTTAGACAGATTGTTTGTTTAGCAACAAAACAGATGTGAGCACAACTATGTGGTAAAACAGATGGGTTGGCTTAGATTGTTGACAACATGTCACATATTTCGTCTCCAATGTTTGAAAATATAAATACATTTCCAAAATGAGCACTTGTTGTCTCTCAAATACGGTGTTACAGTTGTTTGGTTTGCTAGGTAGCATTTTTTTTGTGCCATATTAGCAAATAACACCCCCCCCAAAAATATGACATTTCAAGAACATAAAACTAGCTGAAACAAGCCACCTACTATTCGCCAGATGGCAGCTTTGTGTCATTGTTGCTAGATATCTGGCCATCCAGAATCACCACAACATGCGGTCTTCTGCCCCATTGAAGCATGCCTATCGTTTTCATGACATTGTCAGCTAACCCATTTATGAGCATATTTTTCTATTCATAAGTGTGCATTATTGCAGTATTGTTTTATATTGAGGCACTACCTCAATCTTTTTTTGTATTTTCATTTGTTTGTTCTCTGAAATCTGTTAAAATAATGTATAAATGGTACATTTTCTAACTTACCATCTCCACAAATTTCATTCAATAGTAATTATAAGCTACCAATTGAATAAATCAGGAATGGGCAACTTTGATGGGGGTGGAGGCCCCCCCCAAAAAAATCAGGTCTGCATACCCACATCTATACCCACACATGTAGTCAGATGTAGTCAGAGCCAGAGTCAGGGCTCTGACTACATGTGGGTATGCAGCCCTGTGAGCCACTGCGGCCCCCTGTGATGATTTTATTTTTGTGGTGCAGTGGTGCATTCTGCCACCTAGAGTGTGTTATATGAACAGGAATAAAGCTAAGGTTGGTGATTTACTGCCACCTGCAGAAATATTTGCTCACAAGTATAATTCATTGGCTGATCTCTCCTGATTATTCGCTCACAAGTATAATTCATTGGCTGATCTCTCCTGATTATTCGCTCACAAGTATAATTCATTGGCTGATCTCTCCTGATTATTCGCTCACAAGTATAATTCATTGGCTGATCTCTCCTGATTATTCGAATTGAATCATGTAATCCCTCTTTAAAACCTCTTAAGGATCCATTTCAATTTTCGCCTAAAATGATTTACCCAAATCTAACTTGATTAATTGGCCGAAATAGGCTTTAAATACATTAACGGCTAAATAAATATATACATAGTCACATTCGCGAATGACTTCGGGATATATGAACCAGTTTTCAAAAGACACTATTGTGTTATACAGTTTTAAATAGTTTTTGTGTACAGAATAAAGAGACATGAACCTGCCCTCAGACTATCTCTCTCGGACTGAAGAGGAGGCAGACCAACTTTCCAAATAGGGGAGAAGCACTCAAAACCCACTAGTTGTTCATTCAAGGAAAATAATATAACAAAGGTAAGTTAGAAGACCTCTCTTATTGCCAACCTTACGACAATGGCAGTAAATATTTTTATGAATTCGACAACACATAATGAAAGGAAACTTTATTAATATCACATTATTTTCTGAAGTGAATGGTTTCACCCACTACTCTGACCAGGAACGGCGGTGTTCTTTGATATTACGTTGCATGCAGCGCAAGTGAGGTTGATGAAACAATAGTTTTATAAACCTTGAAATAATTGAGACATGGATTGTGTATGTGTGCCATTCAGCGGGTGAATGGGCAAGACAAAATATTGAAGTGCCTTTGAACGGGGTACGGTACTAGGTGTCAGGCTCAAAATTAGGAATATGTTCTTAATGTTTTGTACACTCAGTATATATCAGTGGTGGTCGGTGCGGTATAAGATGAGTGAGGACGATTCTTTTTTTCATGAGCATGGCCTCATTCTAATGCAGCATATTTTAAGACTGTCATTCATATTCTATTCACCCAGTTCAATGTAACAGCAATAGGTTTAGGCTACTACCTGATATAAAAATGTTCCCTATACCAATCATGAGGTTGCTATGACGTAGGTGCACACAGGTCGAGATCATTTTTGTGGGTGACAGTGACACCCGGACAGACAGTAACACATTCAATACCGCCTTGCACACGCTTGCCTGCATCTAGCTGATCTAGGTTGTAATCATTAGTATAACAATTGCAAACGAGAGAATCTAATGGACAAATTCAGGTATTTTTATCCCCATTTTGTTCCGTTTGCTTCCGTTTAAGAAACGTTTTCAACAGAATCGGCGTAATAAATACACCCCTGATCATGCGTAAACAGTTCACTTTTATAGCAGCCCCGTTGTATTCCTTCTCATATCTATACACTCTCATCTTCTCTTGTGGAGTTCAATGCACAAAACATAGGCTGTATGTGACCAGGTGAAAAAACCTTTCCAAGTCAAACCATATCATAGCCACAACACACAGCCTACATCGTTGTCACCATATTAACTAGTAAGTAATGTCATAGTCAACATAGTTCATAGAACTAATGCGTTAGTAAACCCCCTACAATCATGCAGTAATGTTACAGTGTACAGTTAGTAAGCAGTTTAGCACTTACAACATAAATTAGTCAAACTAAAAACTTACCTTGACTTGAAGGAATTCTGGTGTTCTGTTGGAAAGTCATAGCCAGCTAGCTAACATAGCATCCTTCTGTTTGAGCGGGGTTGTTGAGTGGGCTAAATTGGCTAGCTACATTTGCTAGCTAAGTAAGTTAAAGTGAAAAAAAATTACGAAATATCTCTCTCTATCTCTCTTTCTTTTCCTTCATTTTTTGAAGAAATTCATTTGTTCAAAACTGTTCAACTAATGTCTTTCTGTCACGTCCTGACCTCAGTTCTTTTTTCATGTCTCTATTTTGGTTTGGTCAGGGCGTTAGTTGGGGTGGGCATTCAATGTTTTTGTTCTATGTTTTGTATTTCTGTGTTTGGCCTGGTATGGGTCCCAATCAGAGGCAGCTGTCTTTCGTTGTCTCTGATTGAGAACCATACTTAGGTATCCTGTTCCCACCTGTGTTTGTGGTTAGTTGTTTTCTGTTTTGTGTTGTTTCACCTGACAGGACTGTTTCTTTTCTTACATTCTCTTTGGTATTTTTGTTTTGTGTTCTGTTATATTAAAATATTAACATGGACACTTACCACGCTGCGTGTTGGTCCGATCTTGACTACTCTTCCTCAGACGAAGAGGAGAATGGTTACACGTTCTCTCTCTTTGAGTGAACTACTCACCACATTTTATGCACTGCATTGCTAGCTAGCTGTAGCCTATGCTTTCAGTACTAGATTAATTATCTGATCCTTTGATTTGGCGGATATGTCAGTTCATGCTACAAGAACTCTGATAGGTTGGAGGATATCCTCCGGAAGTCATAATTATTGTGTAACTCAATGGAAGGGGGAGAACGATGAGCCTGCTAGATTTGGATTTAAAGTCAATGTACCCAAAGGAGGCGGAAGCTAGCTGTCCTCCAGCTACACCATGGTGTAACCCTACAAAGTGCTGTTGAGGCTACTCATTGCAAAACAGTGTGTTTTAATTAACTATTTGGTGACATATATTTAGTATTGTTCATCTAAAAAGTACATCTTAAATGTTTTACCATTTTCATTTTTATGAAATTCACTGAGGATGATGGTCCTCCCCTTCGTCCTCTGAGGATCCTCCACTGGTGTGCATGCAAATTAGCCATTGCAATGTCTGACTGATTATGATAGAGCGTGTCACATATTTCATGAACATGATTAACTGCATATTCACTTTGTTTCCAAGATGTGAAGGTACTCATTATCACAGTGAGAGAGGGTGATACCCCAAATCTGACCTGCAGTGTTGACAACTACCCACCACCATCATCTAACTTCACCTGGAGTAAGAACAGGTCAACAGCTTTGGAACAGAAAAACTCTGGACTGGCCGCTCTCACAATCTCTAACAAGAGAACATGCATGGGAGTTTGTGTGCTCAACACCTCAACAGGGCTTCCAGCTTCCACTGTTGTAACTCTAATGTGTAAGTACAAACAGAATTATCCAAACTTGATTGAAAATTACACATTGATATGACATGGAATCACTTATCTGTCGTGTTGACATTAATCTATCACTGATACCCCTCTCTTCAATGTCCTTTTCCAGATCGTCCTATGATGCTCAATGGCTCTGGGTGTGTGGTCCAGGCAGAGGTCATTATCTGTGTGTGTGTGTGTGTGTGTGTGTCACTCAGGACGTTCCCTTACCTCTCATGCAGTAGCCACTGCTGGAGCTCAACACCATCAGCCTGCCTATTGGAAACCACACCAAAAACATCACTGTGGTGTGTGTCAGCAGAAATGCGGTGGTAGGAGTGAGAGAGAAGTTGCCAGGTCACCCAAAAAAGGAGGGAAACAGAGGTGCTATAATTGAAAGAAAAAACTTGCAGATATTTTTTCTAGTAGACAATATTAACTTGTGCACAGCTTGCAGTTGTGTTGTGTGACGGTTGTAGTGTGGTTATTGCAAGACTTCAAAGACTGCTCTAATGACACTGTTTCTCTCGTCATAAATTGTAGATCTTTCTGAAGGATGTGGGAATGCAGTTCTCCCCTGGACCATAGCTGGTGTGTCTCTCAGCTAATATATTTCACATCTAGTTCATAGATGCAGAATATAGAAGTATTTTTTATATGAAAAGGAAACTTTATTTATCAATGTATCTGTTGTAAGCCCAGTTACTGTCAAATAAGATGCTTACTATAGGCCTAGATTTACTTTCTCTGAGTGCTAGAAGTAACTAGTGGTTCTCAAAGGGTACAAGGTAAGAATGTGAAGCCATCTCATTGGATACTCACAGAAAGAGCATGAGGTCATTGCCATGCGTACAAGATTATTGAGCATCTGTTCTTCCCCCACACTCCTAAACTTAAACAGAGTTTTCAGTGCACTGAGACCATTTCTATGTTAAATAATTCACACTTCTCTTCTTAGTAAAGTTTCAGATTTGTATAAATAAAATGGAAATGTTAAGAGGGGAAAAAAATCTATTTAAAGTTTTATTTACGTTTTCTTGTTTTTCAACCAAATCGGTAAAACTGATTTAAGTTTCCCTACATTAAAGTCACCGGCCACTAGGAGCGCCGCTACTGGGTGAGCGTTTCCAGTTGCTTATGGCAGAATACAGCTCATTGAGTGCAGTTTTAGTGCCAACTTCGCTCTGTGGTGGTATGTAGACAGCTACGAAAAATACAGATGAAAACTGTCTAGGTAGATGGTGTGGTCTACAGCTTATCATGAGATACTCTACCTCAGGCGAGCAAAACTTTGAGACTTCCGTAGATATCGTGCACCTCCTGTTGTTTACATAAATACAGAGGCCCCCACCCGTGTCTTACCAGATTCATACACGGGGCTCACAATCAACAGGAGGAGTGAGCACACTGAGAAAGCAGTAGAGTACTGATTTGGTCTTATTCTGGGGTGGCAGGTAGCCTAGTGGTTAGAGTGTTGGGCTAATAACCAAAAGATCTAATCCCCGAGCTGGTAAGGTAAAGATCTGTCATTCTGCCCCTGAATAAGGCAGTTAACCCACTGTTTGTAAATAAAAAATATATAAATTATTCTCTGCACGGCTTGAAAAAACTGTTAAAGTACTTGGGAAAAATTGACAACTCTAAACATTACTTTAAATTATTTAACAAAACTAGTATCTCCTTGTTCCTTGGTAGAAACAATTGGTACTTTCTTGTTTGTTACAATGAATCTCCATAATGACTTAGGTAAAAAGTCTGTAATTACTCTGTTACCATGTGGTTTCTAAATAAACTTCTGACAACTAGAGTAAAATAAAGCTTTATTAGGACTTTGATATCTTCCCTCCATACATTAAATTACAGCTTAAAAAAATGTGCTAAGAAGGTTGAACCCATCATAAACATGTCATAAAAAGTTCATGATAGATGTTATGAATGCCTATGTATTCCACTTACACAGCTGGCAATGAGATGTGTATTATCATAACATTATTTATCATGTTATTCTATACTCTTTCTGTGCTCCAGGCCAGTGGAAACAGACAAGGTGACCAGAGAAAGAGGTGAAAGAGGACGGACCCTGGTGTTGTGGTTGACTCATTTAGGCAGTGGAGGCAGGATGTGGGTCCTCATCTGGGTAGCTCTACTCTTCTCTCTGGCAGAGAGAGCAACATTTCAAAGTAGTGTTCCTTTAATCATTAGTAGATGTATAGATGAGGTAGTAGTAATGGTATGGCAATTAAAACCCATTTGAATCTAAACTGTTTCTGTATCATCAAAAATGTTACAGACAAGTGAAGTGTTTATTACTCATGACTAGTAATTCCCCTCCATCAGGACAGGCACCTCCAGCAGCTGCAAACAAATACTGCAAACCTTCAGTCCAGAAGAAATAACAGCACAGACTGGCCTATGTGCTGTTATTTCCTGTACTTTCACTCACCCTGATCACGTCAAGTTTAGAACAGCAATATGGTACAAATGCCCTACGAATGGCAAATGCGATAAGGGTAAAGACATACTTTTTGAGGCAGAGGACTGTAGAGCTGTCTGGGAGTTTATCGGGCGCCCTCTAGTGAACATTATTACTACTACCACCACCAAGCTGAAGAATCAGACATTTTCTGTCTTGGCTACTTTTCCCACCTTCAGCATTCAAGGTGATCCTCAGATATGTCTATTGTCTTTTTAAACACAATCATCTTGACATATGTCATTGTTACCTGAGATTAAAGCAACATAGGCTCATTAGAATATGTTTAAAAAAAAGAGTGACATGAACCATTTCAGTTATATGTCACTGCTACTGACATTAGTTGACCACAGGTAACCTATTACTTATATATGGAATATAACATTATATTGACATATATCACATAGCATGGGGCTCCATTGGTCCAAAACAGAATGGTCAAGTGTGAAGTAGTTGATGTGTAATTGAGGTCCGATGTCTGTTGCAGAGGTCTCTGGTGGAGGATTCAACAGACACCATGTGGTGTTTGGAGCTGCTTCTGCCCCTGTTGCTGGTCATCAAAGGTAAAACTCTTATGTTTCTCATTCCCTCATGTCAGTGTGAATAACTACTCAATTACACCACAATAACTCAGACTGTGGAAATTAATTGAAAGAATACATATGTAATACTAGAAAAGCAGTAATCTAGATATGCAATTGCACAGTAAAACTGATTTGGTGGTTTTACTGCATTGACCCAGTTGACTTTTAGAGTGTGTCAAACTTACAGCAAACAACACTAAAACAAACGGGTACAGAGTAGATACAGGTTCCAACTGTCACACATGGCAGCAGGGAATCAGCCTAATGTGCTGATGTGCTGGCTGGCGTCCATCTTGGCTCAACATTGTCCCTCTCACTTAAAGTGTTGCCAGTGGTGAGAGTGAGGCATATGCTTCCTCCACATAGGGTCTCTGCTCTTACCTTCTCACCCAGGGAGAACATCATGATATCATCCTCTGTTCTCTCTCCCTTTGTTCTCTCTGCTCATCTTTTCTCAGTGATTCCTTTTGAAACTGTTCATGTATTGTAGATTGTTCATTGATATACAGTTTCGCTCTCAATATTCCCATTTCCAATCTCCCCTCCCTATCCCAGTGGAATGTTTGGGTACCAAGGAACGTCTCGGGCCATGACCAACTCCTGCGTGGTCATCTACTTCACGTTCATGTATCCGGCCACACCGCGGCATCCACGACATCTGGTGCTTTGGCAAGCCTTACTCCCAGCTCTTCCCGTCTGTGGTGTTCAAGACATTGTGCGTGAAAGTTACAAAGGGCGTACCAAGCTCATTGGGGACATGCACCAGAGGAACTGCACCCTGCTCATCAGTAATATAGGTACAGAGCACTCAGGGAGGTACAACTTCTGTGCCGATCTGGGCGGTGCCAACATCTACACCTACCCAGACTTCTCTGAGCTCAAGGTGCTGGGTAAGCCTGCTGAGAGACCCTGAGAGGCTTTTTTTTATGGGCTGGATTGCCCTCGCCTGGTATCATATCAGTTTGTGCTGTCTTGCCAACTACTGTGGCCACTGTTTGGATTGACATGGGATAACAATGACAGTAGGAGTTGGCAAGCACAAATAGATATGGGACCAGCCTAGGATTGCCCTAGCTGTGATTATAATTATTTTCGTTTTAATGAGAATAGGTAAATGTTGTCAATTGGGGAATTTTAACTCATTCACTTATGTCCTCTCTGTTCCCCACAGCAGCCCACATTGACATCCCTGCGGAGATAGTTGCTGACGACGTTGGCGTGCTACAGCATCCTCCAGACAACTGTCCGGAGAATAGCCCAGAGATCCAATGGATGTACACAGACTACCTGCCTGAACCCCACTATATCTCAGACCACGTGGAAGAGAGCAACACAGCCGTACTGTCAAGCACGCTCATCTTCACCCCCAAGCCCATACACAATGGGAGACGGACAGTACTGCTGAATGAGCTTCTGGGCTCAAAGATGAACTCCATTCTAGAGGAGAGCACGGTAAGGTTCCTAAACAACCCAGTCCCAATCCCAACTCCAAGTCTCAGTGGTAGACAGCATCCCTCACACATTCCAGACAGCAAAATTATACAATTGCCCAAATTCTGCCCTAATCTACAATATTACGACTTACCATTTTACCCAGTTAAAAACCACTTGGTGTTACGGTCCTGAAGTGGATCTGTAGCATGAAATGTCCAGAACTTGCCTGGCAATGTGGCCCACATTCAGACCAAAAGTAGACCAATAACTATGGGAAGTTCTTTGGGCCACATAACTCAAGCCAGAGATGGCCCATAAGCAAAGTGCCAACCCTACCCAGTTTGCATCTCCAACATTTGGACCAGATCTGAGCCATATGACACATTGTGGTGTCAGAACTGAGCCACATATGTGTCACCAACAACCAGATCTGGCCCACAGTTGTCTGCTCTCTTCCATGTGCTGTATTGCCTTTGATTTCCACGACTACTGTTGCATGGCTACCTCGATACTAACAGGATATGCTAAACAGCCTCAATCTCCTTGTCGTATGCCTCTGCTCACCAATAACTACTAACCCTCCTTTCTCCTCTCTCAATGTCTGTCATGTTATCCCTTTATACTCTGAATGTTCTGAGGTGTCAATGGCATTGGTGGCACTGTGCTGATATAACCTGTGATTCTGAATGGGCTTTCATCTTTTTCTGTACCTTCAACAGGGAGAAGACGGGGATTATCAACCTGTGGGCTCTATGGCAGACCTGGAGAGGCAAGAGCTGAACTATGCCGCCCTGCAGTTTCTGGGGAGGCGCTCCAGGGATGAGAGGACCTCAAGGAGGGGGGATTAGTGCCCCCTTCTCACTCTGTAATTTTGTGGTGAGACAACAAACTGTTGCACAGTACAACACTAGGGACAGGTGTCCCGCTAGCGGGACACCAGCCGACAACATTCCATGAAATTGGTGGGTGCGCAATTCAAATAAATAATCGTAATTTTAAACATTCATGAACATACAAGTATCTTATATCATTTAAAAGCTTAAATTCTTGTTAATCTAATTGCTTGTCCGATTTACAATATGCTTTCTGGCAAAAGCATACCATGCTATTGTCTGAGGATGGCGCCCCACATCAACATATATTTCAACCAGCACAGGCTTCATAACATCACAAATAGCGATGAAATAAATCACTTACTTTTGAAGACCTTCCTCTGTTTGCAATCCCAAGAGTCCCAGCTACAACATGAATGGTCGTTTTGTTAGATAAAATCCTTCTTTATATCCCAAAAAGCGCGCCAAAAGATTGATATTTTACCGGTGCTCTCCTAACAAAAACTCAAAATTCTTGCTTGTTTTTCAAAAACAAGCCTGAAACCTTGAATAAAGACTGTTGACATCTAGTGGAAGCCATAGGAATTGCAATCTGGGAGACAGATTTACATTGGAACAGGAATAGGTTTCCATTATAAGAGCCTGGGACCTAAAAAAAATAATTTCAGTTGGAATTGTATCAATTCTGTTATAGTCTCCGACATTATTTTAACAGTTTTAGAAACTTGAAAGTGTTTTCTATCCAATGCTATCAATTATATGCATATCCTGGCTTCTGGGCCTGAGTAACAGGCAGTTTACTTTGGGCACAACAGTCAGGCAGAAATTCAGGAAACTAGACCCTATCCCTACAAATTTTAATTTCAGCACAATTCGCCACAGTTGTAGATGATGCTAAAGTCAGCATAAAGTAACCTAAAATATTGCATTGACATTCAGGCCCTTGGTATAATTGTTTTTTCAGTCTTTGCACTAATGCATGAGGGCTGTTCAAATTTCAATTCAATAATTGTGCATATGGTTCACATTGGTCAGATCTTGCGTTCCATCTTAACAGCTCCGTTTTTAGTGCATCTCAACGTATTACAAAAACAACAAAAAGCAAACCAAACGTCATTGGTAGAGCATACATAACTTCAGCCATTTATGGTGCTGGTGGGTCTTTACTAATAGTCACTAATATCTGACTGAATAGATATCTTCGGACCTGTATACACTCAGGTTGTACAACTGATGTACAACGCATTTGACACCATGGCTGTGATAGCTGATATTTTGTGATACAATAAAGAGTTTAAACAACCAATGCACAGGCTTCCACAATGCTTATGTGATTATATTTGTGCAGACCAAACCTTGTTTTATCACATTAGTTGTGCCAAATGCGTCAGTTGAGTATGTTTTACTTAGTTGTTTACCCACTTAGTTTTACCCTCAATTTCAATTCAATTCCAATCAATTTGACTATAACTTACAATGGCTAAAATAACTCTACAAGGCTTTTAGTTTAGGGACCAACTTTGTGAATGTGTGTAGTATGGTGCATGCTGATGATGGACTTTCAAATCAAATCAAATTGTATTTGTCACACGTGGTTAGCAGATGTTTTTGTGGGTGTAGCGAAATATCTAACAAATTCACGACAAACACCTAATACACACAAATCTAAGTAAAGGAATGTAATTGAGAATATATAAATACATGGATGAGCAATGTCAGAACGGCATAGACAGGTAGTAGATAGTATAGAATAAAGTATATACATATGAGATGAGAAATGCAAGATATGTAAACATTATTCAAGTGGCATTATTAAAGTGACTTGTGTTCCAAGTGGCATGTAAGTATTTATGAGAAGTAAAACCCCAACTAACAAATGTAGCAAGGCTTTTGCACAGTCTCAAAGTGTGAAAAGGAACTAAAATAGGGCCAAAGAGTGTTGTAAGCTTTGGTCAAACTCTGTGAAGACACACCAACCGGTCTGGTTAAACACAATAAAAATGTAATGGGAAACTGAGTTGAAGATGAAGAAGGCTTCATGGCTTTTACAGTGATATTGTTTTTAGAGAAATGCACAATTATGTTGATGTATGACTAGATGCACTTCCATTACAACTACACAAATTGAAACTGAAATTCATCTGACAGTTTACACATTACTGATACTTTATCAGGCATTGTTGCAACAAATTCCTTCCATTTCAGGCTGTGATCAGTTGCATTATTACCACGTCTTCTTGTTATTAATTCAACATAATGTAACGGTGAAAGAGGAATCAGCACTCTTCAAACGTGGGTCTTATATGTGTGTATACGTGAAAGATTGTGGTATAAAACCATCACAAAAATATATTGAATTGATATTGATAATAAAGGTAGTACCGAGTCAGTAGCGCACATACATACATATATACACATCTTAATAAAATATATTTTCCTTTATTTTTTTCCCACAAACCCTACCACCCCTCCCCAAACTGGATTCAACTAATGAACAACATCACTTAGGCTTCCACATCCAGCTTATACATACTATATACATTTCAAGGACACAATCTATTTTACCATATTAATATTTTGTTTGTCTTTAGTCCTGGCCTTCCTCTATTTCTGATGTCCATCCAGTTTGATTTCTATTGGCCAAAAGTTCTGAACCTATATACATGTTACAGACACAGTATATTTTACATTTGTTATCTTGTTGTTATTAGGCCCACTCTTCAGCTCCATTCAACCCCTCCCATCCATCTCTTAACACCATCCATATTGGATTTCTATTTGCCATATGTTTTTTCAACTGTCCTGTGATGCTTCACAAAAGTTCTGAACCTTTCTATTCTCATAGTTTCTACAGATTGTAAATGAAAGAAACATTTTTGCTATTAGTATTATTGTATTATTGATCACCCGGTAGTGCTATCTGCACCATTAGCTCCAGGTAAATGTTGCAATTCTTCAGACATTCCTTGACCTGTGACCAAAAACCAGCTACATATGGACAGTACCAAAAACAAATATCGAATGACTGTGCCTCCTCTCAGCAAAATCTGCAGAGCTGGTAAGGTTTTATCCCCCATATATATATATATATAACATTCTATTGGTTGCAAGAATTTTGCAAAATAATTTAAATTGAAAAATTCAGTTTTGAATCCGGCGTCGTTTTGCTTGTCAATTCATAAACCATGTGCCATGGAATCGGTACATCGGAAATCTCTTCCCAACTATTTTGTAATCTATATGGCACAGCTGTCAATTCTTTGGTCGTTAAATGAAACTCGTATATATTTTTATTTATCACAATTTTCTTTATCCAATTTTAGTCTTTTAATGAAGGGCAGACAGACAAGTTCCTTACTATTAGCCTCTTCAACTTGCCTCTTTCATTTTTGCGGTAATGCTGCAATTAGTTGGTTGTCATTTTGGGTAGAGCAGATATTTCCATATATTTGTGTTAGCTGCATGTGTGACATAACTCCACCAGTCCTATTTATGATACAATTGACAAAGATTATACTTTTACATTTTTTTTATTGAAAAATAAAGGCATATATTAGTATATTTGAGTTTAACTACAATATTTGATGTATTATTTCTTCAGTCTTTTCTGGTGGATTAAACTGAAATTGCAACCAACTTTCTATGGCTTGTATAAAAAATAACGATATTTTGGAGAAGATTTTGTTTTCAAATAACCGAAAGTGAGTGGTTGTGAATAAATGGAAAAAGGCCATTCTTGAACATGGGGTGAGACATTCTTACTAATTTGCTAGAGAACCAGTTCGGATTTAAGTATAGCCTTTGTATGACTGATGCCTTTAGTGAGAGGTCTAATGCTTTAATATTTAATAATTTCTGCCCCCCCCCGAATTCATATTCATTATATAAATAGTCTCTTTTCATTTTGTCTGGCTTGCTATTCCAAATAAAAGGGAATATTTTTTGCAGGTTGCTAGGTGTAGGCCAAACCATAAGCAAATAGGTAAACTGTGATATGACGAAAGAGTTAACCTGGGTGATTTTTCCACCCATAAACAGGTATTTTCCTTTCCATGGTAGCAAGATCTCATCTATTTTCGCTAACTTTCTATAAAAATGTATTGGAGTGAGATCATTTCTTTCTTTCGTGATATGTATACCGAGTATGTCCACATCCCCGTCAGACCATTTTATTGGTCAACTACACAGTAATGTAAAAGTTGCATTTTTGTGACCCAATACAAAATATAGCACATTTATCATAATTTGGTGTTTAGTGAGTCCATCAGATCAAAGGCAGTAGGGATGATAAATGTGTGAATTGGACCATTTTCCTGTCCTGCTAAGAAGCATTCAAAATGTAACAAGTACTTTTGGGTGTCAGGGAAAATGTGTGGATTAAAAAGTATATCATTTTCTTTAGGAATGTAGTGAAGGAAAAGTAAAAGCTGTCAAAAATAGAAATAGTGAAGTACAGATACCCCCCCCCAAAAAATACTTAAGTAGTACTTTCAAGTATGTTTACTTCAGTACTTTAAATCACTGCATGTTACAAAGAGCCAATCTTAGAAATCTTATAGAAACTTTCTTATAGTGAAATAAAACTGCATCTGAATATAAAAGGCAAGGGGATTGTAGTGTTAACCAAGGTTGGGTGATGGTTGTGGATTGATGGGGTTATAAGGGTTGGTTAATGGGTTTGTGTTGATTATGGTCCATACAGTGCGAGTATGGCTGGACGATATAGGACAGAGGAACTTCATGGATTGCAGCACCAGGTTAGAGGGAGGAGTAACAGACTGGGGACATGAAGTGACAGTTCACACCCATCAAATCAAATCAAATTTTATTTGTCACATACACATGGTTAGCAGATGTTAATGCGAGTGTAGCGAAATGCTTGTGCTTCTAGTTCCGACAATGCAGTAATAACCAACAAGTAATCTAACTAACAATTCCAAAACTACTGTCTTATACACAGGGTAAGGGGATAAAGAATATGTACATAAGGATATATGAATGAGTGATGGTACAGAGCAGCATAGGCAAGATACAGTAGATGGTATCGAGTACAGTATATACATATGAGATGAGTATGTAAACAAAGTGGCATAGTTAAAGTGGCTAGTGATACATGCATTACATAAGGATACAGTCGATGATATAGAGTACAGTATATACGTATGCATATGAGATGACTAATGTAGGGTAAGTTACATTATATAAGGTAGCATTGTTTAAAGTGGCTAGTGATATATTTACATCATTTCCCATCAATTCCCATTATTAAAGTGGCTGGAGTTGAGTCAGTGTCAGTGTGTTGGCAGCAGCCACTCAATGTTAGTGGTGGCTGTTTAACAGTCTGGTGGCCTTGAGATAGAAGCTGTTTTTCAGTCTCTCGGTCCCAGCTTTGATGCACCTGTACTGACCTCGCCTTCTGGATGATAGCGGGGTGAACAGGCAGTGGCTCGGGTGGTTGATGTCCTTGATGATCTTTATGGCCTTCCTGTAACATCGGGTGGTGTAGGTGTCCTGGAGGGCAGGTAGTTTGCCCCTGGTGATGCGTTGTGCAGACCTCACTACCCTCTGGAGAGCCTTACGGTTGAGGGCGGAGCAGTTGCCGTACCAGGCGGTGATACAGCCCGCCAGGATGCTCTCGATTGTGCATCTGTAGAAGTTTGTGAGTGCTTTTGGTGACAAGCCGAATTTCTTCAGCCTCCTGAGGTTGAAGAGGCGCTGCTGCGCCTTCTTCACGATGCTGTCTGTGTGAGTGGACCAATTCAGTTTGTCTGTGATGTGTATGCCGAGGAACTTAAAACTTGCTACCCTCTCCACTACTGTTCCATCGATGTGGATAGGGGGGTGTTCCCTCTGCTGTTTCCTGAAGTCCACAATCATCTCCTTAGTTTTGTTGACGTTGAGTGTGAGGTTATTTTCCTGACACCACACTTCGATGGCCCTCACCTCCTCCCTGTAGGCCGTCTCGTCGTTGTTGGTAATCAAGCCTACCACTGTTGTGTCGTCCGCAAACTTGATGATTGAGTTGGAGGCGTGCGTGGCCACGCAGACGTGGGTGAACAGGGAGTACAGGAGAGGGCTCAGAACGCACCCTTGTGGGGCCCCAGTGTTGAGGATCAGCGGGGAGGAGATGTTGTTGCCTACCCTCACCACCTGGGGGCAGCCCGTCAGGAAGTCCAGTACCCAGTTGCACAGGGCGGGGTCGAGACCCAGGGTCTCGAGCTTGATGACGAGCTTGGAGGGTACTATGGTGTTGAATGCCGAGCTGTAGTCGATGAACAGCATTCTCACATAGGTATTCCTCTTGTCCAGATGGGTTAGGGCAGTGTGCAGTGTGGTTGAGATTGCATCGTCTGTGGACCTATTTGGGCGGTAAGCAAATTGGAGTGGGTCTAGGGTGTCAGGTAGGGTGGAGGTGATATGGTCCTTGACTAGTCTCTCAAAGCACTTCATGATGACGGATGTGAGTGCTACGGGGCGGTAGTCGTTTAGCTCAGTTACCTTAGCTTTCAAGGGAACAGGAACAATGGTGGCCCTCTTGAAGCATGTGGGAACAGCAGACTGGTATAGGGATTGATTGAATATGTCCGTAAACACACCGGCCAGCTGGTCTGCGCATGCTCTGAGGGCGCGGCTGGGGATGCCGTCTGGGCCTGCAGCCTTGCGAGGGTTAACACGTTTAAATGTCTTACTCACCTCGGCTGCAGTGAAGGAGAGACCGCATGTTTTCATTGCAGGCCGTGTCAGTGGCACTGTATTGTCCTCAAAGCGGGCAAAAAAGTTATTTAGTCTGCCTGGGAGCAAGACATCCTGGTCCGTGACTGGGCTGGATTTCTTCCTGTAGTCCGTGATTGACTGTAGACCCTGCCACATGCCTCTTGTGTCTGAGCCGTTGAATTGAGATTCTACTTTGTCTCTGTATTGACGCTTAGCTTGTTTAATAGCCTTGCGGAGGGAAGAGCTGCACTGTTTGTATTCAGTCATGTTACCAGACACCTTGCCCTGATTAAAAGCAGTGGTTCGCGCTTTCAGTTTCACACGAATGCTGCCATCAATCCACGGCTTCTGGTTAGGGAATGTTTTAATCGTTGCTATGGGAACGACATCTTCAACGCACGTTCTAATGAACTCGCACACCGAATCAGCGTATTCGTCAATGTTGTTATCTGACGCAATACGAAACATCTCCCAGTCCACGTGATGGAAGCAGTCTTGGAGTGTGGAGTCAGCTTGGTCAGACCAGAGACTCACACAGGGCTCACAGTCAATCGGAATAGAGCGCACACAGAGAGAGGTAATGTGCTGATTCAGTATTTTTTTTCTGCATGGATCAAAAGACAAGCTATTGAACCATTATATAGTTTTGTTTTGTTACATTGAATGACTGTTAAAACTGGATTATGACTAAGTAATATAATGGTAATACTCTATTATTCATTTAGGGCATTTCAACATATTGCTTCAAAAGGCTTTATATAGCCTAGCTATAAAGATTTCTGAATGCAGTTAAAGATATTTATGAGCAGTTATTAGTGCCTATGTTGAGCATTATATTGTATTATAAGGAGTCACTCATAAGGAGTTATAAATGGGCTTGTAATGCATTATGAAGAAGGCATCATATGAACTGTGACCATAAATGTTTCTTTGACATCCTCTCTAGGCATTACAGAAAAATACATCTTAGTTTAATAAAAGTGCTAAGAAGGTTGTTATGAATGCAACTGTAGCACTCATAAAGGTGTTATGAAATATTAATATCCAATGTTTATTGCTATATGTTGTTATTATCACAACACCATTTCATATTGTATTTCACACTTGTCTCCTGCTCCATATCAGTAGACACAGACAGAGATCGTGACCATTAGACAAAGAGGAGAAAGAGGAGAGAGACCCCGGTGTTGTGGTTGATTCATCGAGGCAGTAGAGGCAGGATGTGGGTCCTCATCTGGGCAGCTCTACTTCTCTCTCTGACAGAGAGAACCACATGCCCAAGTAAGGTCCCTTTTATCACTACTAGCATTAATATAATAATCAACTGTAGGAGAGCACCATGCATGTGCTGACTTTGAATGGGAGTTTTCCCAGTAACGACATCTTGTCCTGTTATGGGAGGAGCAGGGTTGGGGAGGAGCAGGGTTGGGGAGGAGCAGGGTTGGGGAGGAGCAGGGTTGGGGAGTAGCGGATTATATGTAATCCGTTACATGGAAGGGATGGAAGTGCATTTTACCAGCAAGATTATTGTAATCAGATTACAGATACTTTTGAAAAACAAGATGATTGAATTCAGAAAGGATGTTTGCAAAAAAAAAATGGTTCACACTGCTCTGTTTTCTCAATGACATTCAAAATCAGCAATGAGAAAAGGCGCGAGTCTGACTACAAGTTAGAGACCACTATGATGACACACCAAATGTGTTTGATGAATCGCGGGAAAAGAGCAGGAATAGGCTTTTGTAGGTTACAGTCCAAGCTATGTCTTCCAATGGTGCGACTGCTGTCGGCATCCAAAGATTATCCAACATGAATAAACTATTGGAGGTAAGGCTGACAGCAGTGGTGTAGTCTACGGCGATACGGATATGACTTATTATCGATATCTACATAGCGCATTGACATGAATCACACTGCTCCTCTCTCATTCAGCTATTTGCCCCGCACGGATTGTGGTTGGTGTGGACGGCTTTTCACAAATCTAAATGTGTATTGGAAACATATAATGGTTGAATTCAGGAAGTTTAAGCTGTTTTTGAAACCAGTGGACAGCCAGTGAAAAATGCGCTCTTGCAAAAGCTGAATAGTGAGGATCCAAGCCTATGGAATAAAAGTGGGCTTTTATTGGTCAATCTAATTCATGCTGATTTAAAAAAAAATATCCATAGAGGCCTAATGGACACATGCTCAAACTTCCACACTTTTGATGGACTTAAAAGGGAAATCTGTAGTTGCTACATTCATTTTCTTTCAGATATATGTTGAGCTGGAACTTGGCAAGTGGTGAACTGTATACAATGAACTACAGTAATAGTCTGTCACTGTAACTGGTAATAATAGCAATGAAGTACCTTTCACTGTGATTTTCACTTTCTTGGGGTATGTATATGCACTTAGCAGTCTGAATTGATACTCTCCAGTGTCATTCTCTCTGATGTCGTTGATGATCACACTACAGTACTTCTTTGTCCGATCGGTCTCCAGTAGAGACACTCTCTGTTTATAACCCTCCTGAGCTTCAGAGGGAGTTTCAGGGTGGATAATTATATTTTCATCCTGATCACATTTGCCATTTTTAGGACATTTTAACCATATTGCTGCAGTAGGTTTGAAGTTCTCTGCATGATTGAAGGTGCATGAAATTACAGCACATAGTCCCTTCTCTCCTGTTATCTTTGCTGGACTGAAGGCGATGGTCCAGGGTGATGCTGTTGTTGGTGGTGGTAGTTGTGGCTGCCCTGAAGGAGGGACATGAATAAAGTCATGAGTAACACAGAAAGCACTTCAATACTACTTCACTTTGTTTGTAACATTTTTCATGATGTAGCATCTATTGAGATATTTGCCATACCACTACTGCTACCACATCTACTAATGATTATGTGTCACTGCTGTTTTGTAGACAGATGTAAAACTCACTTCTGTGTTTGTATTTCCTGTCTCCAGCTCTAACCCAGAAGCCCTCAGTGTTGACTCCTCCTCTGACAGAGGGAGAACCAGCGACTCTGACCTGCACCGCCCCAGGAATCGGCTCTGGATCTCCTCCTAACATCACATGGATGTGGAGAGGGACAGGAGACAACATCACTGAGCTTCGAAACAACACCACCATACAGAGGAGAGAGGACCTGACCAACGTGACAACAACCCACTTCTCAACTTTGACCTTTACCCCCTCAGCTGGGCACCACAACATGATGGTTACGTGTCAAGTAACCTTCCAGAAAACATATACATTTAAAGAGACAGTACCATCATGTGAGTACCATCTATCCTACATTTGACATGAAAGACCTTATTCCAGAGAATCTTTGAAACCTAGGATTAACCTTCATAATAAACAAATTATACAATATGTAGTCTACACCCAGTTATGTCATGGCTTTGACTTTTTCCCTTTTTAATCATGATCCATTGTTATTAGTCCCTCAACCAATATAGTTTGAATTTAGAGTATGTGTAAAAGAAAATATGTGTAAAATTAGAGACTCTTTGCACTCAAAGATGTTAAAGACCCCCAAATAACTGGACATAAAATGGTGAAGGAGGATGGTACCAGGGCGGCAGCGTAGCCTAGTGGTTAGAGCGTTGGACTAGTAACCGGAAGGTTGCAAGTTCAAACCCCCGAGCTGACAAGGTACAAATCTGTTGTTCTGCCCCTGAACAGGCAGTTAACCCACTGTTCCTAGGCCGTCATTGAAAATAAGAATTTGTTCTTAACTGACTTGCCTAGTTAAATAAAGGTTAAAAATAAAATACCCTGGATCTGACCTGCAGTGTTGACAGTGAAACACCATCTGACAGAATGGGACAAGTCCCCCACTTCAGAATTACACTGAAAATGCCACTCTCACCATCTCCAATGTGACAAGAGAACATGCATGTGTGTACAGTTCATCACCACAACAGGACAATGACAGCTTCCATCGTTGTCACTGTGCTGTATAAGTACAATCTCATTTCATATTTTATGATCTGGAAATATGTTGCCATGTTTATAGGATCAATCTATCACTAATATCTCTCTTTTCACTGTCTTTCTCCAGACCTTCCTGTGATTCTTCCTGGCTCTGGGTGTGTGGACCAGGCAGAGGTCAGGACCTGTGTGTGTGTGTCAGTCAGGGGGTTCCCTTACCCCTCATAGAGTGGCCACTGCTGGAGCTCAACACAGAGAACACAACGTCAGTGTTGGGTTCCTCAGTGAACAGCACCATCAGCCTGCTTGTTGGAAACTACAACAACATCACTGTGGAGTGTGTCAGCAGCAATGTGGTGGGTGTAGTGAGAGAGAAGTTGCAGGTCACCCAAAATAAGAGCCAAGAAAAGCAAGAAGGTAATTATATAAGTCAAGGTACTTGGTTAGAGAGCCACAACTTCCCAATCCCACCCAATGTTTGCAATATTGAGAATGTTCTGTACATTTAGGCTGAGAGTAGGAAAATTGCCATTTTTTTCTTCCAGAGGATATGAAGTAATGTGAGCCATTTCCCATACAGAGTTGTTGTTCTCTTTTTAGATAAGGAATGGGAAGACATTATAGCTATGCTATCGGACCTAAAACTGATTGCTGCATTTGTGATTGGTGCAGCCTTCTCAGCCACCATCTGTTGTATCATCCTGTGTTTGACAGGGAAATGTAAAAGGTACATGCATTCTGTTACTGAAGTACAGTTAATGTTATATGAGTGTTGGTGATTGTCTTTAGAAATTCACATTTCCTATCAAGAGGATCAGATATATTGTCAAAGCGCCAATGCCTTGCACCTTATTGTAATGGACTTGCATGCGAACCCCTCCAAAATATAGTTATTGAGAAATATAATTTGTAATATTTTCAATAGGCAAAAAAAGAGGATCCCAAAGGATTCCAAAACCCCTTTCATAAACCTGGAGAGGGTGGCATGTGAAGACCAACAGGTGCAGTACCAGTTTCTTTCTTTATTCAGCTTTACCAACACTTAGTTAGCATTGACATGCCAATAGTAGTATCGAAGTGCTTTCTGTAGTTGATAATACAGCATAAACAGGTCTGGGACCACCAAGCTAACACAAGACTCCTCACACAGTGCTTTCTGTAGTTGATAATACAGCATAAACAGGTCTGGGACAACCAAGCTAACACAAGACTCCTCACACAGTGCTTTCTGTAGTTGATAATACAGCATAAACAGGTCTGGGACCACCAAGCTAACAAAAGACTCCTCACACAGTGCTTTCTGTAATGTACTCCATAGATGGATGCAGGACAGGCTGTGGGGGGCGAACAGAACCCTCTGCAGTTGGAGCTGAGAGGAGGAGCAGAAAACGGAGGGACCCAGACCAGTGGAGCTGCAGGAAAATTTGACACAAGGGAAGAACCAAATGAAGTGGACTACGCCAGTATCAACTACTCCCTGCTGAAGAAGAAGACTCCTGAGGAGGCCGAGAAGACCACCACCGCAGAGTCAGAGTACGCCAAAATTAAATGAGAGAAGAAGAACGAAGGGGATGAAAATGGAGGAGAGGGGAGTGGAATGATGATGATGATGATGGGGAAGGATGAGGAGAAAGAGAATGGTAAGCCAGCAGCAGAGACAGATGAGGATACAGCGCTTTACTCCAACGTCAAGGCTATTATGGGTGGTGAGTGACACAGCAATTTTCACTAGAAACATGGGGGATAGCATGCAGTATTATATAGCCATGTGTTCCTTTATCATTTTCTGAATCCAGATTGAATGTTTTATGTTGATACTGGGACTTTTGCTCAACTGAAACTACTGTAGTTTTGGTGTTGTTTCCTCATGTGCTTAATGCAGTTTGAATGTTTTATGATAAGAGACGTTGTTTAATAACTGAAACTACTGTAGTTTTGGTGTTGTTTCCTCATGTGCTTAATGCAGATTGAATGTTTTATGATAAGAGACGTTGTTTAATAACTGAAACTACTGTAGTTAATAGTTTTGGTAAATGATTTATTTTACAGCCCTGTGTCAGATGGTACTGTATGTATCTGGTGGTTGTACATTTTCAATAAGAATATTTTCTAGTTGTACATAGAAGCAAGGTTTGGTCAAGTTTTTATAAAGTCTTTCAAGGAAGCGTCATTTAACTTTTTTTTTATGGGTGGGGATTTTATGAAGTATGTGTGGTTGTAACCAACATATTTCTGTACGTAGAATACTGATATACTGCAGTACATTTTGGCAAAATGCCATAAAGAATTCTCATTTTGGGCTAGCCAGAGAGCTCAAATGAAATGGTTAAAAAGTACTTAAAAGTTGTGTACTATAGATGGGTTGGTTGTTTGGCAACCAAACAGACGAGTGCACAACTATGGGGTAAAACAGACGGGTTGGTTTCGATTGTTGACAACATATAAACTATATTTCATCTCCAATGTTTTTTGAAAATATAAATACTTTTGCACAATGAGCACTTGTCTCTCAAATACATTGTTACAGTTGTTGCATGTTTTAGATTTAATTTCCTGCAATTCTACAGATGTTTGCCATGGGGCATAGAGAACATGTTGACGTTTTTGAGCAAGTTTGCTGCAATTCTATCCATTTTGCCATAGGGTGAAGATAAATGTTTGCGGTTTTTAATATGATATCTGAGTGCGAGTGATCAATGGGTCCCCATCAACCATTATTACAACATGTTTATACTAACTTACCAAACAACAACATAAATTGCTGACGTGGGCTAATTGAGTGACTGCCAGTGACTGACATAAGAGAAAAACTGCTGATGCGAATTTTGAAATTACACATTGTGTATTCTACTATTCTAACTCTCAAAAGTAAGTTGAGACCCCGACTGAGTTCCCCAGGGACCTCCCAGTGATCTGGGCCCACACCTTCCTCCTGGCCTTGCCCACTCTCTCCCCTGTTCTGGTCACCCAGAAGATGGATGCTTTGAAGACCATGGTCTGAGCCATTCCTGTGCCCCTGGTGGTCTGCATGGTGGATGCCATCATGGGTGTGAGAATTCTCACCAAGGCCAGGGCTTCGCTCTGTTTGTCCGTGGAGCGGTTGCCAGGGCAACGCGACGTGGACCCTATTTCATGGACATGATTACCTGCATATGCACTTTGTTTTCTAATTGTGAAGGAACCCAATATCTCTGGTAGTAACACTGTGAGAGAGGGTGATACCCTGAATCTGACCTGCAGTGTTGACAGCTACCCACCACCACCATCTATCACCTGGAGTAAGAACAGGTCAATGGCTTTGGAACAGAATAAATCTGGACTGGACACTCTCACAATCTCTATTGTGACAAGAGAAAATGCTGGTGAGTTTGTGTGCTCAACATCTCAACAGCATTTCCAGCTTCCACTGTTGTAACTGATGTGTAAGTACAAACAGCATTGTACAAACCTGATTGAACCATGAACTAACACGAATCACAGCCCTTTGTCTCCTAGAAACAGGAGCGGTTATGGACTATGGGGATGTTTTCTGCAAGCTGGCCCCTTAAACTGTCCTCAGCTAAATGGATGCGCTGTACCTACTGTACCTTGGCAATTTTAGCATGTAAATCTTGGTGAGGCAAAAAATAGTAATGTGGGATGCATGCCTTCAAAGCCACCACACAACACAACACGGGGCGGCAGGGTAGCCTAGTGGTTAGAGCGTTGGACTAGTAACCGAAAGGTTGCAAGTTCGAATCCCTGAGCTGACAAGGTACAAATCTGTCGTTCTGCCCCTGAACAGGCAGTTAACCCACTGTTCCTAGGCCGTCATTGAAAATAAGAATTTGTTCTTAACCTCTTGATGCTACCCATCCCGGATCCGGGATCGTGACTACGGCTCAAGCTCATTAGCATAACGCAAAATGCGAAAAAATATTCTTAGACATATTTAACCTCCACACCTACACAAGTCCAATAGCTCAAATGAAAGATAAACACCTTGTTCATCTACCCAGCAAGTCAGATTTCTAAAATGTTTTACGGCGAAAACATAGCACACATTTATATTAGACCACCACCGAAACAAAAGGCAAGCGGCGGCCATTTTGTCCCAGAAAATATAAAATTTAAAAGTAGGATTAAAAAATAAATAATTCACTAACCTTTTGAAAATCTTCATCAGATGACAGTAATATTACATGTTACACAGTACATTTTTTTTTTTTTCAATAATATGCCATTAATATCCATAAATCTCTGTTTACAATGACGACATTTCAAAAATGCTACTCAAAATGTCCGGAGAAATTATGATAGCTCCGACAGATAACGTCAGATAACAAGCAATAAACATGACTAAATATACATGTTCTACATATAGTTACAAAGATACACTTCTTCTTAATACAACCGCTGTGTTACATTTATTTTTAACGTTACAGAATTCGTTCACTAGTCTATGCTATGAGTCGGCGCTCAGATATTAGCAGTGTCTCCTCTACGTTTGGAGTCCACAGAAACCCAAAATAACCACATAAATATTCCCTTACCTTTGATGTTCTTCGATCAGAAGACGTAGAAGGAGTCATACTTACCCAATACATCGTTTGGTTTCAAGTTGTGCGTCTTTGTATTAGCATATGCTAACAGCTTCAGCTGAAATGCACCCAAAATAACTTCTGCTCCTTCTGGTCCCGCACTCTTGCGCATCAAAACTTCAAAATTACATATTATATGTCGACTAAACTGGTCAAACTAAGTGCAGAATCGAGCAAAATGATGTTTTTATCATGTAAAACAATGATAATCGCGAACAAACGAACCGGCTTCAACTGGTGTCTATTGGAAAAGAACGTTCTCCAAATCGGCCGCGCGCAATAGAGTGCATGTATGTGAGAGTGACCCGGGCATTTTCGCCCGCCAAAGGATGAGGGAGCGCGAAATTCAAACAATGAACGTGCCAATTGAAAGCAGACATCGCGCTGAACAAATACATACTGTTCCCAGATCGGTAGCTGCCTGGGAAGGGTGGGGGCGATGACGTCAAAGTTGACCCAACTTTTCTCTTGACAAGAGAGAGTTTGGGAGAAAGGCTGCCCTGAGAGTTCTGCTTTACATACAGACATAATTTAAACGGTTTTAGAAACTTTAGAGTGTTTTCTATTCAATTATTATTATTATATGCATATATTAGCAATTTTGGAAAAAAATATTTTCAGTTTACTATGGGCACGCACTTCCTCCAAAGGGGGCAGTATTCAGCCATAAGCTCAAGAGGTTTTAACTGACCTGCCTAGTAAAATAAAGGTAAAATAAAATATAAAAAAACAATATATTAATTGCACTATAACGGTGACAAACGGCACCCACAAACTGTTAGGGCCTACATAAAGCTGTCCAAACAGCAGTCCCAACAACCTTATCACTGCGAAACATGCTTTAAATGGAGCCTTGTCTGGCAGCGAAACAATTCATTCAGCCTCAGTTACTACCTTAAAAAAACATAGCTGATATGGCTGATTTGCTTAAACAAATGTGGTTTCTACTGACAATTGAGATGTACAAACTATGGCATAAGGGGACGACAAGCGGATAAGAGGCTATCCGTAATTTCGATTAAGACATTAATGAGCGAGCGATGACAGATGTAGTCAATATAACTATTTGTTCAGCACTTTTGAAATGTACAGTGACAAAATTCAGAACATGGGCCGTTCTTACAGTGTTCTTCCTGTACACCAAGTCAGAATCATAGGATAAATAAATGGGGCATAAAATAAGACAATGAAAGCTCTAACAATATTCAATGATTACATTTCTCTAAAACAGGATAGGTGAAATTAAGAGGTGGAAATAGACCAAATTATTAGGGTGAGGTACATTGAACGCCGTTTGGGTCTTTGCGTGTCAAAAAATATACACGTCATATAACACTATTTGAAATGTTAAATAAGCTATTAATTTGACACGTCAAATAACACAATTCTATTATAGAATGTTGTGTGTGCTGAATTTGCGAGTGCAAGCCAAGCGCCACTACTAGTATCAGTAGCACTGTCAAAGCTGTACAAAAAAAGTTTTCAAACAAGCCCACATCAGCCACGAACAATGTGTTTACAATACCGCGTTGGTGAAAATAGACTAAATTATTAGGGTGAGGCACATGGGCTACAGTGGCGGTTCTAGACCCTTTCAACTGGGGGGGCCAAGATGGGGCCAGTGGTACTGTTAGAGGGGCCAGTTACATTAGACGTTATTGTGGTCACCGTTTTCTTCACTGCGTTGCAGGCATTAGCAGGCAAAATAGCAGGTTCATAATCATCATCGTTGCCACTGTCTAATAACGGATGTAAAAAAAGAATGATAGCAAAAATTAGTTATGTAAAAATGATTTCATACTCCACATTTAGAGGGGCCACAAGGGGGTCCAAAATTGTTGTCACAGGGGCATTGCTGGGCCCAATTTGGACATTTTCACTTAGGGGTGTACTCACTTTTGTTGACAGCGATTTAGACATTAATGGCTGAGTGTTGAGTTACAGGTAACTGCCAAAATAAAGGAAACATCAACATAAAGTATCTTAATAGGGCGTTGGGCCCCCGTGAGCTGCAAGAACAGCTTCAATGTGCCTTGGCATAGATTCTACAAGTGTCTGGAACTCCATCATTTGGTGTTTTGTTGATGGTGCCGCTCCAGAATCTCTCATAATTGTCAAATTGGGTTGAGATCTGGTGACTGAGACACACACACACTATTTTGTAACCAGAAAAATGACAAATAAATGTATTACTATTTTAAAACTTGAATCCATCTCTGGACATTGTATTTTTATTCGTTAAGACCAACATTTTGCAACTCTCCATTGTGGCTAAAGGATTAGGATGGATGTCACACCCTGACCATAGTTTGCTTTGTATGTTTTTATGTTTTGTTTGGTCAGGGTGTGATCTGAGTGGGCATTCTATGTTGGATGTCTAGTTTGTCTGTTTTTCTGTTTCTGTGTTTGGCCTGATATGGCCTGATATGGCCTGTTAGTCGATGTCTCTGATTGGGAACCATATTTAGGTAGCCTGTTTTGTCATTGTGGGTTGTGGGTGATTGTCTATGTCTATGTCAGTACAGTTCTTATTATAGCTTCACATTCGTTTATTGTTTTGTATTCAGTGCTTTCTTCAATTAAAGTATCATCATGAACACATACCACGCTGCATTTTGGTCCGCTTCTTACAACGATCGTGACAACGTAAATTGTTTTGGGACAATTTAGCCACTATATTTAGTCAAAAGGCTTCGCTGGAAAATATTTAGTTGGATTTGGAAACCCGTATTGTTTGGAAAAACAAAACAAAGGAACAAAGGAGTTGCTCGGTCTCAAGACTACAGCGGACAAAAGACTTAATTGGATATGTAAAGCAGCCTAACAAACTGTTAGATTTATTAATGGATACCAGGCTCACCTGTTTTGAGCCCTACATTTTTAGCATTTAAAAATATATATATATATTGTGGCAAAGAAGGGGGTTGAGTGATAAGTGGCAGATATGTGAGAGCAGAACTAATAAACGGGCTCTGCCCGATCACTAAAATGGCCACCCCTGTCAGAACTACAGATCACAAAATGGCCGACCGCCAAAACTACAAGTCCCAGAAGCAAGGGGAACCCTCAGAAGGTGGAGCCGACCCACAGATAAAGGGTCAAGAAAAACCAGGAAGAGGAAGAGAGAGTGCTGGAAGGAGCTATGAACAATAGAGAAAGAGACTATAGAGATTGGCTGGATTTACCGTGTATGAGCTGGATTGTTTTGGACTTACCTGTTGGCGTTTGGACCTGGACCTACCGAGAACCCGATTCGTGTACCGAACCCTGCTATCCTTGACCTCGCCTACGGCCTGGGTGGACCAGGACGGAGAAACAAACACACAGGTACTGTCCTGTTCGAAAGAATTCTCATTCTTGGGTGATTTGGTGACAGTTTACCACTTAGTTTGTGACAAACGCTCCTAACCTTGAAGAGGTTTGCCACACGTGGTGGAGAATGCGGGCATGGACTAACATACCACTGGTTAGGTAGAAGGAAAAAATAAATAAATGTTCAGTTAGCACTCCAAAGGGGAGTCAGGTTTTTTTTGTTTTGGCTTTGTTTGGTTAGGACAGTTTTTCAGGAAAATGAGTATGGAGGGAGCCATACAGGCCCTGTTACAAGCGGCGGCCGCCCAACAAGAGGCAACTAGAGCTCAACAAATAGTTCATCAGGATGCAATGCGAATGTATCAGGACACGTTACAGATCCAGCACCGCACCAACCAGCTGCTCACAGAAGAGCAAGAGAGAAACACCCGGGAGTTAAGAGAAGGCCTAAAGGGGCTAGCGGACCAAATTGGGGCTCAATTACCAGCTGCAAATACCCAGAGGAGGGCCAATCATTTTCTTCAAAAAATGACAGCGCAGGATGATGTGGAAGCATATCTTACCACCTTTGAAAGGACGGCAGAGAGGGAGAAGTGGCCGAAAGAAGAATGGGCAGGGCTTCTAGCACCATACCTGGCAGGGGACGCTCAAAAAGCGTATTTCGACCTGGAGTTGAAAGATGCACAGGATTACAATAAATTTAAGGGGGAGATCCTGACTAGACTGGGAGTGACCGATACCGTGAGGGCACACCGCTTCCACCAGTGGTCCTACCGACCGGGACAACCCCCACGAACACAGATGTTCGACTTGATTCACCTGGCACGGAAATGGTTGCGACCAGAGACCCGGTCATCCGCCGAGATTGTCGAGACCATCGTACTCAACCAGTTTCAGCGAGGTCTACCCCAAGAAGTGAGACGATGGGTTGGCCAGAACGAGGTACTTTCCGCCGACCAGCTCGTGGGCCTGGTTGAACGGTATTGTACGGCAAGAACAGCTGAGCAGGCACAGGAGGAAAAATTCCCGTTCCCCAGGCATGGGCGAACCAGCGGACAGGGTAAGGCTGTCCCAACATATAGAGGGGGAAGAGAGCAGCGTGGGGCCATGAGGAAAGAATCAGAATCAGGCCGAGACACTAAGGGAAAAACGGAAACCGGGACTGGGTGTCGAGGGGTCTCCCCGAACCCCTATTATCTGTTACAATTGTAATCAACCAGGACATATTGCAGCCTACTGCCCTATTAAAGAAGAGCCAATGCAATGTAACCTTGGTGAAAATGAAGATGATATGCGGTATGCATGTCCTGTTGTAACCACTGTACTTGAAAGATCAAGAAACAAACATATGTGCAGGGTGAAGGTTGAAGGGAAAGAGGTTGAAGCACTGCTGGATTCCGGCAGTATGCTAACTCTGGTCATTGCAGAACTATTGCCGACTCATAAACTGGATACAAGACAGGATATCAGTGTTACATGCATTCATGGGGATACCCGTCTGTACTCCACAGCCTTAGTGAGCATACAAACAGAGGACGGTCTGCTGGATTATGAGGTCGGCGTGATCCCAAAGATGCCATATGATGTAATATTGGGTAGAGACTTTCCTAACTTTGTGAAGTTAGGCCACAAGAATGGCATATTTGAGAAGCCAACAACCCCGACCAAGCAGGAAGAAGCATGGGGCCTTCAACCAAAGCCAAGAAAAGAGGTCTCCCAGGGGACAACATCACAGGTGCTAGTAGGGGAGGAGGAGGATGAAGTGGCAAACCTCGCTGATAACAAACAGCCCGGTACTAGTGGGGCTGGGGTCGATCTGAATCCAGAGGATGACGATCTAGAACCAGCAGACCTGGCAGAGTCCTTGACTAATTTTGGGACGGCCCAAAACCAGGATCCAACCCTGCAGCAAGCCAGAGCAGATGTGCAGGTCGTAGATGGTACTCCCATAAATGGTGGGATGATGCCTAATAGTTTTCCCCACTTCATCATGAAAAAGGGTTTGGTGTACAGAGTCTCGAAAATAGGGGTTGATGTGGTGGAACAGTTGTTGGTTCCCACTCGGTACCGGAGGACAGTACTGGATCTAGCTCATGGGCACATTCTGGGTGGACACCTTGGTATCGATAAAACCCGAGACCGGATTGTAAGGAGGTTTTACTGGCCAGGAATTCAAGCTGAAGTGGCTCGGCATTGTGGAGAGTGCCCGGAGTGCCAGTTAACAGCTCCCCGACCAGCTTTTAGAAGCCTGTTAGTGCCACTCCCATAATCGAAACGCCATTTGAGAGGATAGCGATGGATTTAGTGGGCCCACTACCCAAATCCGCCAGAGGGCACCAATACATTCTGGTCATTCTAGATTATGCCACTCGCTACCCAGAAGCCATTCCCCTTCGGACGATGACTTCCAAAAATATCGCAAAGGAATTAGTGCTCTTATTCACCAGGGTAGGGGTTCCAAAGGAGATCCTTACCGACCAGGGGACTCCCTTTATGTCCCGCCTTATGGCGGACCTTTGTAAACTGTGGCAGGTGAAACAGTTGAGGACATCGGTTTTACCATCCTCAGACGGACGGGCTGGTTGAGAGATTCAACCGAACCCTGAAGTCAATGCTCAGGAAGGTAATCGAAAAGGATGGGAAAAACTGGGATTGCTTGTTGCCGTATCTGATGTTTGCCACGAGAGAGGTTCCTCAAGCCTCGCTGGGGTTTTCTCCCTTTGAGCTGGTATATGGGAGGCATCCCCGGGGAATCTTAGACATCGCCCGGGAAACCTGGGAGCACCAATCCACCCCGTATACTAGTGTCATAGAGCACGTCACGGCAATGCAAGACAGGATAGCCACAGTCATGCCCATCGTCAGAGAGCACATGAGACAAACACAAGAACACCAGCGGCACACTTATAACCGGCAGGCTACCCTGAGGGAATTTCAACCGGGAGATAAGGTGTTAGTGCTGATCCCCACGGTAGAGTGTAAACTACTAGCCACATGGAAAGGACCATATGAAGTACTGGAGAGAATAGGAGAAGTCAATTATCGGATCCGACAGCCAGGTCGACGGCCCCAGGAACAGATTTATCACATAAACCTGTTAAAAGCATGGCGAGAGAGAGAAACACTAATGGTCACATACCCCACACACATTCAGGAGACACCCGAAGTAAATATTTCACCCACTCTGTCCCCAGCGCAAGTACAGGAAGTAAAGACCCTGATCCAGAAAAACAGAGATGTGTTTTCAGAGGTACCTGGCCGAACTGAGGTTACGGCTCATGATATCGTTTCCCTACCAGGGAGAAAAGTGAGTATGAGGCCATATCGGGTACCCGAGGCTCGACGGGCCGCGATTAGAGCAGAGACTGAGAAAATGTTGACAGCTGGAGTGGTCGAAGAGTCACATAGTGAGTGGTCTAGCCCAATTGTGATGGTCTCCAAGCCCGATGGGTCTTTGCGGTTCTGTAACGACTTTCGGAAGGTAAATGAAATCTCGAAGTTTGATGCCTACCCCATGCCCCGAGTAGATGAACTACTGGAGAAAATTGGTCATGCTCGGTACATTACGACCCTTGATCTGACAAAAGGGTACTGGCAAATTCCTCTGACCCCCAGGGCCAAAGAAAAGAGCCTTTGCAACACCTGACGGTTTGTTTCAATACACCGTCATGCCATTCGGCTTACACAGGGCCCCAGCCACCTTTCAACGGCTCATGGACAAAGTCCTAAAACCGCACAAAGCATACGCCACAGCTTATTTAGATGACGTGGGGATCTACAGCCCAGATTGGGAATCCCACTTACCCCGGGTACAGGCAGTGTTAGATGCCCTTAGAAAGGCAGGGCTTACGGCAAACCCTGCCAAGTGTTGTGGGGTTAGAGGAAACAGAGTATCTGGGATACACTGTGGGAAGAGGGTTAATCAAACCCCAACATAAGAAGGTGAAGGCAATTAGAGAATGGCCGAAACCAGTAAATAAGAAGCAGGTCCGAGCCTTCCTAGGGCTGACCGGTTACTACCGGAAGTTCATCCCAAGTTATGCCACAGTGGCCGCCCCACTTACCGACATGACTAGAGCCAGAGGGCCAAACATGGTCAAATGGGATGAAAGGGCCACCAAAGCATTTAGGACATTACAGGAGGCTCTCTGCTGTAACCCAGTGCCGGTGGTACCAGACTTTGAGAAAGAGTTTGTGGTTCAGACGGATGCCTCAGAGGTCAGCTTGGGAGCAGTGCTATCCCAAGAGGTAGAAGGGGTGGAACACCCCATCCTGTTTTTAAGCAGGAAGCTGGAACCGCGGGAAACCAACTACTCAGTCGTTGAGAAAGAGGCGCTGGCAGTAAAGTGGGCTCTAGAAAGCCTGAAGTACTACCTGCTGGGGCGCCACTTCACCCACTTCACCTTCAGTGACCATGCCCCACTCACTTGGATGCATAGGGCTAAAGAGAAGAACGCTCGGGTGATGCGGTGGTTTTTGAGTCTCCAACCGTTTCATTTTGACTTGAAACACAGAGCAGGGAAGGAAATGGGAAACGTGGATGGGTTATCCCGCATGCATGCATATTTTGCTGCGGTAGCCCGACCTAGGGGGTCGGATCTAGGGGGAGAGATATGTGGCAAAGAAGGGGGTCGAGTGATAAGTGGCAGATATGTGAGAGCAGAACTAATAAATGGGCTCTGCCCGATCACTAAAATGGCCACCCCTGTCAGAACTACAGATCACAAAATGGCCGACCGCCAAAACTACAAGTCCCAGAAGCAAGGGGAACCCTCAGAAGGTGGAGCCGACCCACAGATAAAGGGTCAAGAAAAACCAGGAAGAGTAAGAGAGAGTGCTGGAAGGAGCTATGAACAATAGAGAAAGAGACTATAGAGATTGGCTGGATTTACCGTGTATGAGCTGGATTGTTTTGGATTTACCTGTTGGCGTTTGGACCTGGACCTACCGAGAACCCGATTCGTGTACCGAACCCTGCTATCCTTGACCTCGCCTACGGCCTGGGTGGACCAGGACGGAGAAACAAACACACAGGTACTGTCCTGTTCGAAAGAACTCTCATTCTTGGGTGATTTGGTGACAGTTTACCACTTAGTTTGTGACAAACGCTCCTAACCTTGAAGAGGTTTGCCACAATAATATATATATATATATATATATATATATATATATATATATGTATATACAAGTATTTGATAACCTGCAAAATTGGCAGTGTTTCCTACTTACAAAGCATGTAGAGGTCTGTAATTTATCATAGGTACACTTCAACTGTGAGAGACAGAATCTAAAACAAAAATCCAGAAAATCACATTGTATGATTTGCTCCATGCTCCAACGTTTTCAAATATTTGAATGATTCCTATAACGACATGATATCTGAGGATGATTATTATTATTATTTTTATTGTTAAATTCATATGAACCCAAGGGGGAGCATATTAAAGGCATTTATTACGGTTTCAGGGTGCGGCCCCTAGCACCAGAGAAACATGATGACTGCACTTGTGAGAAAGAGAATAGTAAAGCTACTGACAGCGTGTCCCAAACCTCCAGCCGCAGGTCTACGGGGAGTGTAGGCTCACGTGTATCCTCCACATCCTCAGCCCGCATCCGAGCGGAGGCTGAAACAGCAGCATTGTTAACAAAGGCTGCTGCTCTCAAGTTCAAACACCATCAAGAGGAGGAGGAGCAATGAAACTGACAAAAGATGGAACTGAGAAAAAAGAAAGGAGACTTTAGCTGCAAACTGAAAAAGCAGCTGCCTCAGCAAAGCTCATAGTCTAGACATCTGTAGGGAAAGAAATGCCAAGTCGACAACAATAGATGGCGTGAATGACTACTTTGAGGAAATGGCAGAGATGCAGGCTGTCAGACCTTGAATTTCACACAGGGAGGAAGAGCACTGCTGCCAGACATGCACCAAGTGTGCGTACCCAAAAGCAGGACCCAAATGTATTGAGTACATTGACATTCAATCAGCCCAGGCTCACTGTGTTTCAGCTCAATCAGCACAGTCAGGACACAATGTGATTCAGACAGCAGCTCATGGAGAGCACACTGCTGCACAAGACTCTAACCCAAGTCTGCAGACTTATACAGGACAGGGCCCAGGCAGACACTCTGTGCTGACCGACTCGCATAGAGGGCCAACGGGAGAACAGGTAAGACTCTCCAATTCACAGGACGGTGCTAAGGACATTTCACAGGAAAACATAGAAGAAAACCCTCTCGTCACCATTCTCAATAGACAGAATTAAGTTACTGCTATGTTAGTCAAATAGCAACATCATTCCTTTCTGCCACCCAGAGACATGATGGTGACATTTTACAGTACAGGTCTTTCATTCATTCATTTGAATATGGTATAGAGGGTAGAGCCCAAACTAGCCAAGACAAAATGCACTTCCTCTAACAATCCACCAGAGGGCAGGCTCGAGAGCTAGTTAGGAGCTGCCAACACATGGCTCCGCATAGGGCTTATTTACGGAGAACTTCAGGAATGAATACAAGATTGCCAATGCATACATGGAGAAGGCTTTTAGCATGTCTAGCATTAAATCCAAAGACTAAAAGGCATTACAGAGCTATGCGTTATGGAAGGAAGTCCAGTGAATGGCAGACTTATTTTGGAAGAGATGCAGGATAAGAACAAACTCTTGCAGGAAAGACAAAAGTGAGAAAGTGAAACGCAGCTTCAGTGAAGTACATGTGGTCCTGGTGGTGGACCCCACGGATACTTAGAAAGGTTTATGAGACCATGCCTTGCTCTAAGGGGTTACCCCTTGAGTCGATGTCTGCGGCCCCACGGTTTGGCCTATAAAAAAAACGATCATGACCCGTCTATGGAAAGATGAGCCTCTCACACACATGCACATCTTGGTTGATTTGCTCATTGATGCCCACAGGCCTCACAAGACTCGTCTGAAGTACCGCGGGAAAAAATGAATGATTGTACATGTAGAGAATACAGTATACAGTATTAACTCAGCAACAAACAAAAAACGTATTTTTAAAATAATTCTTAAAAATCCAAATATAACTTCACAGATCTTCATTGTAAAGTGTTTAAACATTGCTTTCAAATGCTTGGTCAATCACCCACAAACAATTAATGAACATGCAACTGTGGAACGGTTGTTAAGACACTAACAGCTTACAGACGGTAGGCAATTAAGGTCAGTTATGAAAACTTAGGACACTAAAGAGGCCTTTCTACTAACTCTGAAAAACACCAAAAGAAAGATGCCCAGGGTCCCTGCTCATCTGCGTGAACGTGCCTTAGGCATGCTGCAAGGAGGCATGAGAACTACAGATGTGGCCAAGGCAATAAATTGCAATGTCCAAACTGTGAGACGCCTAAGACAACGCTACAGGGAGACAGGATGAACAGCTGATCATCCTCGCAGTGGCAGACCACGTGTAAAAACACCTGCACAGGATCGGTACATCTGAACATCATACCTGTGGGACAGGTACAGGATGGCAACAACAACTGCCCGAGTTACACCAGGAACGCACAATCCCTCCATCAGTGCTCAGACTGTCCGCAATAGGCTGAGAGAGGCCGGACTGAGGCCTTGTAGGCCTGTTGTAAGGCAGGTCCTCACCAGATATCACCGGCAACAACGTCACCTATGGGCACAAACCCACCGTCGCTGGACCAGCCAGGACTGGCAAAAAGTGATTTTCACTGACGAGTCGTGGTTTTGTCTCACCAGAGGTGATGGTCGGATGCGTGTTTATTGTCGAAGGATTGAGCGTTACACCGAGGCCTGTACTCTGGAGCGGGATCGATTTGGAGGTGGAAGGTCTGTCATGGTCTGGGCGGTGTGTCACAGCATCATCGGACTGAGCTTGTTGTCATTGCAGGTAATCTCAACGCTGTGCGTTACAGAGAAGACATCCTCCTCCCTCATGTGATACCCTTCCTGCAGCCTCATCCTGACATGACCCTCCAGCATAACAATGCCACCAGCCATACTGCTCATTCTGTGCATGATTTCCTGTAAGACAGGAATGTCAGTGTTCTGCTGTGGCCAGCGAAGAGCGAATCCCATTGAGCACTTCTGGGACCTGTTGGATCGGGGGGTGAGGGCTAGGGCCATTCCCCGCAGAAAGGTCCGGGAACTTGCAGGTGCCTTGGTGGAAGAGTGGGGTAACATCTCACAGCAATAACTGGCAAATCTGGTCCATGAGATGCACTGCAGTACTTAATGCAGCTGGTGGCCACACCAGATACTGACTGTTACTTTTGATTTTGAACCCCCCTTTGTTCAGGGATACATTATTCCATTTCTGTTAGTCACATGTCTGTGGAAATTGTTCAGTTTATGTCTCAGTTGTTGAATCTTGTTAAGTTCATACAAATATTTACATATGTTACGTTTGCTGAAAATTAACGCAGTTGACAGTGAGAGGACATTTATTTTTATGTTGAGTTTACTACTGTACTGTTGAGCTAGGAACATGGACTTGATAGGCGCTGTCACGTTCTGTCCTTAGTTCCTTTGTTTTGTCTTTTGTTTTAGTATGGTCAGGGCGAGAGTTGGGTGGGTTGTCTATGGTAGTTTTTCTATGATTTTCTATTTCTGTGTTTGGCCTGATATGGTTCTCAATCAGAGGCAGCTGTCAATAGTTGTCCCTGATTAAGAACCATATTTAGGTAGCCTGTTTTCTATTGTGTTTTGTGGTTATTTTTAGTCTTTGTGTGTCTGCACCAGATAGAACTGTTTCGTTGGGGTTTGTGGGTGGTTATTTTTAGTCTTTGTGTGTCTGCACCAGATAGAACTGTTTCGGTTTTCACTTTGTTGTTTTGTTTTTGAAAGTGTTCAGTTCCATTAAAATAAGATGAACACTTACCAAACTTTGGTCCTCTCCTTCTTCCCAAGACAACCGTTACAGGCGCATACAGATACCGTACACTACATTGTAACCGCGAAGCGCTTCCTTTTCAGGTTCAGGTGCCTTTTCATTTTAAACACCAGTGGTGCAGCTATTGCTTTCTAAAAGCCAATTTATGCTTGTTCCGAAAATGTGGTCGTCTTCATATGGAGAGTGTGACGCAATTACAGAACCCCTGAGACATGCAGAGGCTAAATCGAGCTCCATACCGTGCCTCCCACATTTTGTAACAATGCAGAGGGCGCCACATAGTTCCTCATTGACATGATTGGCTGACGGTAGGTGGGGGTGCGAGGTTCTGTATAAACACAAACTCACTTCTTTGACAACTTCCTTCACAACAGCTCTGTGCTGCTCCACAAAGAGCAAGAAGTATAAACGCCCTGACTTCTGCAGAGGCCATATCACTGTAAATGCTGTACGGCCAATGCAGACTCTGACCATGAAGCGCTTTTAAAAGACAATTTATGCATTATCTGGAAATGTGGTCAGAGGTGCCATATGGATAGTGTGATGCAATTGTGTATCCCCCGGAGGCATGCAGAGGCCAAATGTTGCTCCATACCGCATAGCCATGCACCGCCACAATCTTGTAACAATACGGAGGGCTCAAAATAGCTCCGCATTGACATGATTGGTGGACGCTAGGTGGGGGTGGGAGGGGCAGAATGCCCAGTATAAACACAAACTCACTTCCTTGACCACTTCTTTCACAACAGCTCTGCAAGGAATATGCAGTGCATTCGGAAAGTATTCAAACCCCTTGACTTGACAGAAAATACCCGAGCTCTGAAGCAAGCTTCCAGAAAATTGGAACGGAAATGGCGCCACACCAAACTGGAAGTCTTCCGACTAGCTTGGAAAGACAGTACCGTAGAGCCCTTACTGTTGCTCGATCATCCTATTTTTCTAACTTAATTGAGGAAAATAAGAACAATCCGAAATTCCTTTTTGATACTG
This sequence comes from Oncorhynchus tshawytscha, assembly GCF_018296145.1. Taxonomy (NCBI): domain Eukaryota; kingdom Metazoa; phylum Chordata; class Actinopteri; order Salmoniformes; family Salmonidae; genus Oncorhynchus; species Oncorhynchus tshawytscha. The sequence goes on along the minus strand of NC_056451.1, from coordinate 9,298,782 downwards.
TCGCAAAGCTAACTAAAAAGCAGCATTCCCCAAGAGAGGATGACTTTCACTTTAGCAGTGATAAATTCATGAACTTCTTTGAGGAAAAGATTATGATTATTAGAAAGCAAATTACGGACTCCTCTTTAAATCTGCGTATTCCTCCAAAGCTCAGTTGTCCTGAGTCTGCACAACTCTCCCAGGACCTAGGATCAAGAGAGACGCTCAAGTGTTTTAGTACTATATCTCTTTACACAATGATGAAAATAATCATGGCCTCTAAACCTTCAAGCTGCATACTGGACCCTATTCCAACTAAACTACTGAAAGAGCTGCTTCCTGTGCTTGGCCCTCCTATGTTGAACATAATAAACGGCTCTCTATCCACCGGATGTGTACCAAACTCACTAAAAGTGACAGTAATAAAGCCTCTCTTGAAAAAGCCAAACCTTGACCCAGAAAATATAAAAAACTATAGGCCTATATCGAATCTTCCATTCCTCTCAAACATTTTAGAAAATGCTGTTGCGCAGCAACTTACTGCCTTCCTGAAGACAAACAATGTATACGAAATGCTTCAGTCTGGTTTTAGACCCCATCATAGCACTGAGACGGCACTTGTGAAGGTGGTAAATGACATTTTAATGGCATCGGACCGAGGCTCTGCATCTGTCCTCGTGCTCCTAGACCTTAGTGCTGCTTTTGATACCATCGATCACCACATTCTTTTGGAGAGATTGGAAACCCAAATTGGTCTACACGGACAAGTTCTGGCCTGGTTTAGATCTTATCTGTCGGAAAGATATCAGTTTGTCTCTGTGAATGGTTTGTCCTCTGACAAATCAACTGTAAATTTCGGTGTTCCTCAAGGTTCCGTTTTGGGACCACTATTGTTTTCACTATATATTTTATCTTGGGGATGTTATTCGAAAACATAATGTTAACTTTCACGGCTATGCGGATGACACACAGCTGTACATTTCAATGAAACATGGTGAAGCCCCAAAATTGCCCTTGCTAGAAGCATGTGTTTCAGACATAAGGAAGTGGATGGCTGCAAACTTTCTACTTTTAAACTCGGACAAAACAGAGATGCTTGTTCTAGGTCCCAAGAAACAAAGAGATCTTCTGTTGAATCTGACAATGAATCTTAATGGTTGTACAGTCGTCTCAAATAAAACTGTGAAGGACCTCGGCGTTACTCTGGACCCTGATCTCTCTTTTGAAGAACATATCAAGACCATTTCAAGGACAGCTTTTTTCCATCTACGTAACATTGCAAAAATCAGAAACTTTCTGTCCAAAAATGATGCAGAAAAATTAATCCATGCTTTTGTCACTTCTAGGTTAGACTACTGCAATGCTCTACTTTCCGGCTACCCGGATAAAGCACAAAATAAACTTCAGTTAGTACTAAATACGGCTGCTCGAATTCTGACTAGAACCAAAAAATTTGATCATATTACTCCAGTGCTAGCCTCTCTACACTGGCTTCCTGTCAAAGCAAGGGCTGATTTCAAGGTTTTACTGCTAACCTACAAAGCATTACATGGACTTGCTCCTACCTATCTCTCTGATTTGGTCCTGCCGTACATACCTACACGTACGCTACGGTCACAAGACGCAGGCCTCCTAATTGTCCCTAGAATTTCTAAGCAAACAGCTGGAGGCAGGGCTTTCTCCTATAGAGCTCCATTTGTATGGAACGGTCTGCCTACCCATGTCAGAGACGCAAACTCGGTCTCAACCTTTAAGTCCTTACTGAAGACTTATCTCTTCAGTGGGTCATATGATTGAGTATAGTCTGGCCCAGGAGTGGGAAGGTGAACGGAAAGGCTCTGGAGCAACGAACCGCCCTTGCTGTCTCTGCCTGGCCGGTTCCCCTCTTCCCACTGGGATTCTCTGCCTCTAACCCTATTACAGGGGCTGAGTCACTGGCTTACTGGGGCTCTCTCTTGCCGTCCCTGGAAGGGGTGCGTGCGTCACCTGAGTGGGTTGATTCACTGATGTGGTCATCCTGTCTGGGATGGCGCCCCCCTTGGGTTGTGCCATGGCGGAGTTCTTTGTGGGCTATACTCAGCCTTGTCTCAGGATGGTAAGTTGGTGGTTGAAGATATCCCTCTAGTGGTGTGGGGGCTGTGCTTTGGCAAAGTGGGTGGGGTTATATCCTTCCTGTTTGGCCCTGTCTGGGGTGTCCTTGGATGGGGCCACAGTGTCTCCTGACCCCTCCTGTCTCAGCCTCCAGTATTTATGCTGCAGTAGTTAATGTGTCGGGGGGCTAGGGTCAGTTTGTTATATCTGGAGTACTTCTCCTGTCCTATTCGGTGTCCTGTGTGAATCTAAGTGTGCGTTCTCTAATTCTCTCTTTCTCTCTCTCTCTCGGAGGACCTGAGCCCTAGGACCATGCCCCAGGACTACCTGACATGATGACTCCTTGCTGTCCAAAGTCCACCTGGCCGTGCTGCTGCTCCAGTTTCAACTGTTCTGCCTTATTATTATTCGACCATGCTGGTCATTTATGAACATTTGAACATCTTGGCCATGTTCTGTTATAATCTCCACCCGGCACAGCCAGAAGAGGACTGGCCACCCCACATAGCCTGGTTCCTCTCTAGGTTTCTTCCTAGGTTTTGGTCTTTCTAGGGAGTTTTTCCTATCCACCGTGCTTCTACACCTGCATTGCTTGCTGTTTGAGGTTTTAGGCTGGGTTTCTGTACAGCACTTTGAGATATCAGCTGATGTACGAAGGGCTATATAAATAAATTTGATTTGATTTGACTTTTTACACATTTTGTGACGTTACAGCCTTATTCTAATATGGTTGAAATTGTTTTTTCCCCATCAATCTACAGACAAAACCCCATAATGACAAAGCAAAACAGGTTTTTAGAAACGTTTGCAGATGTATTAAACATAAAATCTGAAATATCACATTTACATAAGTATTCTGACCCTTTACTCGCTACTTTGTTGAAGCACATTTGGCATCAATTACAGCCTCAAGCCTTCTTGGGTATGACTCTACAAGCTTGGCACACCTAATTTGGGGAGTTTCTCCCACTCTTCTTTGCAGATGCTCTCAAGCTCTGTCAGGTTGGATGGGGAGAGTCACTGCACAGCTATTATCAGGTCTCTCCAGAGGTTTTCGAACGGGTTCAAATCCGGCCTCTGGCTGGATCACTGAAGGGCATTTAGAGACTTGTCCCGAAGCCACTCCTGGGTTGGCTTGGCTGTGTGCTTAGGGTCGATGTCCTGTTGGAAGGTGAACCTTCACGCCAGTCTGGGGTCCTGAGCGCTCAGGAGCAGATTTTCATCAAGAATCTCTGTACTTTTCTTCGTTCATCTTTCCCTCGATCATGACTAGTTTCCCAGTCTATGCCACTGAAAAATATCCACACCGCATGATGCTGCCACCACCATGTTTCACCGTAGGGATAGTGCCAGGTTGCCTCCAGGCGTGACGCTTGACATTCAGGCCAAAGAGCTCAATCTTGGTTTCATCAGACCAGATAATCTTGTTTCTCATGTTGTGAGAGTCCTTTAGTTGCCTTTTGGCAAACTCCAAGCGGGCTGTCATGTGCCTGCCTTTTACTGAGGCAAACGTCTGGCCACTCTACCATAAAGCCCTCTTTGGTGGAGTGTTGCAGACATGGTTGTCCTTTCGGAAGGTTCTCCCATCTCCACAGAGGAACTCTGGAGCTCTGTCTCAGTGACCATCTGGTTCTTGATCACCTCACTAACCAAGGCCCTTCTCCCTCTAGGAAGAGTCTTGGTGGTTCCAAACTTCTTTTATTTAAGAATGACGGTATCACACTGTGTTTTTGGGGACCTTTAGTGCTGCAGACCCAGATCTGTGCCTCGACATAATCCTGTATCGGAGCTCTACGGACAATTCCTTCAACCTCATGGCTTGGTCTTTGCTCTGACATGCACCGTCTACTTTGGGAACTTATATAGACAGGTGTGTGCCTTTCCAAATCATGTCCGATCAATTGAATTTACCACAGGTGGACTCCAATCAAGTTGTAGAAAAATCTCAAGGATGATCAATGGAAACAGGATGCACCTGAGCTCAAGTTCGAGTCTCATAGCAAAGGGCCTGAATACTTAAGTAAATAAGGTATTTCTGTTTATTTTTTTGATAAATTTGAAAACATTTCTAAAAGTTTTTGCTTTGTTATTATGGGGTATTGTTTATTGCAGATTGATGAGGATTTTCTTTGAAATCCATTTTGGAACAAGGCTGTAATGTAACTAAATGTGGAAAAGAAAAGTCAAGGGGTCTGAATACAAAACAGTGGCTGCGCAATGTAGCAAACAGAGCAGCTGCATCCCCACTTTCAAAATAGGGGTGCGAATGTACGTTTTTGCACCCCTACTTTTTTTTGACTAGAAACTATCATGATCCATTGGGTATTTTGATATTTTCAGTGATTAGTAACGTACACAATCTCCCCCGTCGTCTCAAGATGAATGGTTTTGCCCCCTTGAAAGTTTTTGCAATTCAAATGCAAAACGGAAGGAATAGAGAAAAAACAAGAAATCGTTTGACCTCTACTTTTCCAAATCACGTCTTTGTCAGTCCTTCCCCATTGTGAAAAAACAGAAACATTCCAAAAGTAAAATTACACTTCCTTAAAAAACATTACAGAAACGCCTTCAAAACTTGCTTCGTTGTGCAACTCGTAAATATTACTTTTTGAAAATGTACAACCACCAGGCACATACAGTACGAGCTGACACAGGACTGTAAAATCAAGCATTTACCAAAACTATTAAGAGGCATAGTAGCGTGGATTGAATTATGTTGATTTATGACTACATGCACATTTGCTTTAAAACTACACAAAATTATAGTATTACTGCTTTTGAATAATTTATCTAAATATAAAAGCGATGGGGATTGTAGTGTTGGTTGATCAGTATGAATTGATGGGTTTTGATTGATTATGGTCTAGATACAATACAGTATGGCTGGGTGGTATGTGTGGATTGGTGGGGTTTGATGGGTTGGTTGATGTGTTTGGGTTGATTATGGTCTAGATACAGTACAGTATGGCTGGGTGGTATGCAGTACAGAGGGACTTCCTGGATTGCAGCACCAGGTTACAGGGAGAAGTAACAGACTGAGGACATGAAGTGACAGCTCACACCCATCAGAGACTCACAGTCAACAGGAAGAGAGAGCACACAGAGAGAGGTAATGTGCTGATTCAGTCTTATTCTTTGCATGGCAAAAATAAATATGTATTTTTTAAGTGCTTGGGAAAAAAGGGGCAAATCTGGACACAACTTGAAATGCTTTAACAAAACAAGTATCTCCTTGTTCCTTGGTAGAAACAATTGTTACTTTGTTTGTTACAATGAATCTCCATAATGACTTAGGTAAAACGTATGTAATTACTCTGTTACCATGTGGTTTTTAAAATAGATTCCAGACAATTAGGGTAAAATAAAACATTACTGGGACTTTGATATCTTCTCTCCATGCATTAAATTACAGTTGGGAAAAAATGGGCTAAGAAGGGTGTAACAATTTATAAACGTGCCATGAAAAGATCATGTCAGATGTTAGGAATGCCTCTGTATTCACAGCTGGCAATGGGATGAATTGTTATGGTCATAGTAAAGAACAAGAAGGCCTGCAGTCTGTTGAAGCTCCCTATTCACCACTTTATTGACAACGCTACGATCCAAAACGGATCATCATCAAGTCAAACTCACTTTTTAAAAAGAAATACACCATTCATCTCACATGATCACTACGCATGACGCATGGTGGGCGTGGAAACAATTCAATTTTGTGCACAATCAGAGGTATATATGGTCATATGTATACTCTTTCTGTGCTCCATAGCTGTGGACACAGACAAGGAGACCATAGAAAGAGGTAAAAGAGGACACACCCTGGTGTTGTGGTTGATTAATTGAGGCAGTGGAGGCAGCATGTGGGTCCTCATCTGGCCAACTCTACTCTTCTCTCTGGCAGAGAGAGCAACATGTCAAAGTAGGGTCCCTTTAATCATTAAAGTGTTATACATTTTGAAATCATGACTATTTGAATAGATGAGGTAGTTGCAGTGGTAAGGCAATTAAAACCCATTTTAATCTAAAATGATTCTGTATCATCAAAAATGTTACGGACAAGTGAAGTAGTATCCACGTGCTTCCTGTATTACTCATGATTATTAATTTCCCTCCATCAGGACAGGCCCCTACTGCAGCAGCTCCATCAGCTGCAAACACAAACAGCATCATCTTCAGTCCAGAATAAATAACAGCACAGACTGGCCTATGTGCTGTTATTTCATGTACTTTCAATCACTCTGATAGCGTCAAGCAGAACGCAGCAGTATGGTACAAATACCCTGCAAATGGCAAAAAAAAGGATCATCATATAATTTTCCACTCCAAAAATCCCTCTAAAGCTCAGGAGGGTTATAACCACAGAGTGTATCTACTGGAGACAGACCTGACAAAGGGGAACTGTAGCGTGATCATCAACGACATCAGAGAGAATGATGCTGGACAGTATCAATTCAAAATGAAAGGAATACCATTTATAGACCCACAGAAACTCACAGTAACAGGTATAGCATGACTATGTACACTGTAACAGGTACAATTAAATGTGTACGCTGACTGCAACATACAGGTGCATACCTCCAATTCACAAATGCCAAGATTCCCCTCCCCAAGTCTCCCTTTCCAAAGTCTGTTTTTTTATTAAATAGTGGTGGAATTTATGGGGCAGTTTAAATCAAATCAAATCAAATCAAATCAAATTTTATTTGTCACATACACATGGTTAGCAGATGTTAATGCGAGAGTAGCGAAATGCTTGTGCTTCTAGTTCCGACAATGCAGTAATAACGAACAAGTAATCTAACTAACAATTCCAAAAAAACGACTGTCATACACAGTGTAAGGGGATAAAGAATATGTACATAAGGATATATGAATGAGTGATGGTACAGAGCAGCATAGGCAAGATACAGTAGATGATATCGAGTACAGTATATACATATGAGATAAGTATGTAAACCAAGTGGCATAGTTAAAGTGGCTAGTGATACATGTATTACATAAGGATGCAGTCGATGATATAGAGTACAGTATCAACGTATGCATATGAGATGAACAATGTAGGGTAAGTAACATTATATAAGGTAGCATTGTTTAAAGTGGCTAGTGATATATTTACATCATTTCCCATGATTAAAGTGGCTGGAGTAGAGTCAGTGTCATTGACAGTGTGTTGGCAGTAGCCACTCAATGTTAGTGGTGGCTGTTTAACAGTCTGATGGCCTTGAGATAGAAGCTGTTTTTCAGTCTCTCGGTCCCAGCTTTGATGCACCTGTACTGACCTCGCCTTCTGGATGGCAGCGGGGTGAACAGGCAGTGGCTCGGGTGGTTGATGTCCTTGATGATCTTTATGGCCTTCCTGTAGCATCGGGTGGTGTAGGTGTCCTGGAGGGCAGGTAGTTTGCCCCGGTGATGCGTTGTGCAGACCTCACTACCCTCTGGAGAGCCTTACGGTTGAGGGCGGTGCAGTTGCCATACCAGGCGGTGATACAGCCCGCCAGGATGCTCTCGATTGTGCATCTGTAGAAGTTTGTGAGTGCTTTTGGTGACAAGCCGAATTTCTTCAGCCTCCTGAGGTTGAAGAGGCGCTGCTGCGCCTTCCTCACGATGCTGTCTGTGTGAGTGGACCAATTCAGTTTGTCTGTGATGTGTATGCCGAGGAACTTAAAACTTGCTACCCTCTCCACTACTGTTCCATCGATGTGGATGGGGGGTGTTCCCTCTGCTGTTTCCTGAAGTCCACAATCATCTCCTTAGTTTTGTTGACGTTGAGTGTGAGGTTATTTTCCTGACACCACACTCCGAGGGCCCTCACCTCCTCCCTGTAGGCCGTCTCGTCGTTGTTGGTAATCAAGCCTACCACTGTTGTGTCGTCCGCAAACTTGATGATTGAGTTGGAGGCGTGCATGGCCACGCAGTCGTGGGTGAACAGGGAGTACAGGAGAGGGCTCAGAACGCACCCTTGTGGGGCCCCAGTGTTGAGGATCAGCGGGGAGGAGATGTTGTTGCCTACCCTCACCACCTGGGGCGGCCCGTCAGGAAGTCCAGTACCCAGTTGCACAGGGCGGGGTGAGACCCAGGGTCTCGAGCTTGATGACGAGCTTGGAGGGTACTATGGTGTTGAATGCCGAGCTGTAGTCGATGAACAGCATTCTCACATAGGTATTCCTCTTGTCCAGATGGGTTAGGGCAGTGTGCAGTGTGGTTGAGATTGCATCGTCTGTGGACCTATTTGGGCGGTAAGCAAATTGGAGTGGGTCAAGGGTGTCAGGTAGGGTGGAGGTGATATGGTCCTTGACTAGTCTCTCAAAGCACTTCATGATGACGGATGTGAGTGCTACGGGGCGGTAGTCGTTTAGCTCAGTTACCTTAGCTTTCTTGGGAACAGGAACAATGGTGGCCCTCTTGAAGCATGTGGGAACAGCAGACTGGTATAGGGATTGATTGAATATGTCCGTAAACACACCGGCCAGCTGGTCTGCGCATGCTCTGAGGGCGCGGCTGGGGATGCCGTCTGGGCCTGCAGCCTTGCGAGGGTTAACACGTTTAAATGTCTTACTCACTTCGGCTGCAGTGAAGGAGAGACTGCATGTTTCCGTTGCAGGCCGTGTCAGTGGCACTGTATTGTCCTCAAAGCGGGCAAAAAGTGATTTAGTCTGCCTGGGAGCAAGACATCCTGGTCCGTGACTGGGCTGGGTTTCTTCCTGTAGTCCGTGATTGACTGTAGACCCTGCCACATACCTCTAACCCTAACATGGGTCTGATTATGTTTCTCTGATGTCTGGTGCACAGATGTGAAATTCACTTCAGAGTTTGTATTTTCTGTGTCCAGCTCTGACCCAGAAGCCCTCAGTGTTGACTCCTCCTCTGACAGAGGGAGAACCAGCGACCCTGACCTGCACCGCCCCGGGGATCTGCTCTGGAACTCCTCCTAACATCACATGGACATGGAGAGGGACAGGAGACAACATCACTGAGCTCAGAGACAACACCACTACACAAAGGAGAGTGGATCTGACCGCCTTCACAACAACCCACTTCTCAACTTTGACCTTTACCCCCTCAGCTAAGCATGACGGCACCAAGGTCACGTGTCTGGTGACCTTCAATGGAAGCGTCACCACCAAGAAGACACTGAAATTGAATGTGACACGTAAGTACTGTACATTATCTGACCTTGTGCTTCAGCAGAAATTAAGTGGGCAGAGTGAGAGAGAAGCTGCAAGTCACCCTAAAAGAATAAGAAGAAAAACACGGATGTAAAGATATAAGTTAAGATACTTTGTTAGAGAGCCACAGCTTCCCAGTCCCACCCAATATGAATGCAACATATAGATGTACAGTACGTGCTTTGATTGAGAAAATATGCTTTTTTCTTCAGAGGATTCTTAGTATTCTGAGCCACTTCTAAAATCATACATGTGTTGTTCTCTTTGTAGAGGAAGTATCTAAAGACATCTTGGCTGTGCTGTTGAACCCACCACTGATTACTGCATTTGTGATTGGTGCAGCCTGCTCAGCCACCATCGGTTGTATCATCATCCTGTGTTTCACAGGGAAATATAAAAAGTACATGCATCCTATTACTGTCGAACAGATACTATTCACTGAGTATGTTGTTTTAAAAATCAATTGCAGATTGTCTAACATATCTATATTTACTATCAAGAACATCAGATTAATTGTCAAAAGTGCCAATGCCTTTCACCATATTGTAATCGAAGTGCTTGCTAACCCCCCCAAAATACAGATATTGAGTAATTTAATTTGTAATATTTTCCTTAGACGCAAAGAGAGGACCCCAAAGAACTTCGACTCCAAAAGCCCTTTCACGAACCTGGAAATGGTGGCATGTGAAGACCAACAGGTGCAGTATCCGTTTTTTTTCTTTATTTCCAACATTCAGTTAGCATTGACATGCCAACAGGAGTTTACAAGACAACATGAACAGGTCTGGGACCACCAAGCTAACAAAAGACTCATTACACAGTTATTTATGTAATGTAGAGAGATGCAGGACAGGCAGTGATGGGCGAACAGACACATCTGCAGGTGGAGCTGAGGGAGGGAACTGAAAACGGAGGGCTCCAGACCAGTGGAGCTGCGGGACACTCTGCCCCAGGGGAAGAACCAAAAGAGGTGGACTACGCCAGTATCAACTACTCCCTACTGAAGAAGAAGACACCTGAGGAGGCAGAGAAGAAGACCACTACCACAGAGTCAGACTACGTCGAAATCAAACGAGAGAAGAAGAATGAGGGGGGAAAAGATGGTGGAGAGGGGAGTGGTGTGATGGAAGAGGTGGAAGGGGAAGAGATGATAGGGAAGGACGTGGAGAAAGAGAACGGTAAGCCAGTACAAGAGACAGATGAAGATACAGCGCTTTACTCCAACGTCAAGGCTATTATTGGTGGAGAGTGACACAGCAATTTTGTCTAGAAACATGGGAGATAGCACACAGTACTATGGCTTCTATTATACAGCACTGCTGTGTTTTCTCATATTCCAGACTGAATGTTTTGTGATGATACAGAGACTTTGTTTAACTGAATCTACTGTAGGTAATAGTTTTGGTACTTCTTTATTTTTCAGCCCTGTGTCAGCCGAAGCAAGTATTTTTGGGAGGGTTATACGTATTTTTTAAGGAAGTTAATGTAATGTTAATTTTGTAATGATTCTGTCTTGTGTCACCATGGGGAAGGACTGACAAAGACATGGTTTGGAGAAGTAGAGGTTTTCTCCTCTGTCCTTTCATGTTTTGGCATTTTGATTTAACCCTAAACCTATTTATTGAGGCACTACCTTACTTTTGATGGTTGTGTGTATTTATAAATGTATGAGGGAAAGGAAGTAACCCGCACACTGCTCTTGATAGTACCATTGATCTTTAATAAACTTGTGAGGTTTTTTAAATAGCACCCTTATGTAGACCTAGCCCCGCCCACATCCGTTCCACGCATCGAATGGGGTTGGAGGCGAGGTGAAAAACAAATCACTGCTACCAAATATAACAATATGCATTTCATAAATATTCGAATAAAGTGTGTACATAAAACGTATTAAACACGTCTGTAAAACCACAATGAGGACATCAACCTACCAAGCAAGTTTTCATAAATCCTTGGGTACAGTGTAAGAAAAACGTCAGAGTAATCTGAAATAGGGGCATAATTCATTTTCAAATGTACAACATCAAATACACAGGCATTTCAAATTTAAGAACTTAAGGAAATAGTGTATGGAGGGTGAAAATCCAAAAACATTCTCTTTTGCTTAGAGTATTATTCATCTCACCTCCCCTGTCTGATGTCTTAACCTTCTCTATGCCACAAAATCTAAAGGCAGAAATGTCATGTTTAGGTCATTAGAATGTACTGCGACTGTATAATCCCTGTCGTTTCTCCTAATTGAATTTGTATGTTCACTGATTCTCTGTTTGAGAGAACGATGGGGTTTTACCGACATAGCACAGCCCACATGGACATTTAATAATGTAGATAACATGAGTGGTGGCAACACAATCTCACATTCAATTCGTGCATTTGTGTACATAATGCATTTCAGCAAATTTTGTGCGTGTTTGTGTTGCTTAATTCGTGAGAAAAGACACGAATTTATGTGCTACTTATTTTGTTCGAAAATACTCATTTAACCACTAGGCTCCACACAGGCCTATGCAACAACCATTGACACGATAGCCTATATTTAATTGTTGTTCTTCTTTATGGCTAATTCGTCGTTATGAATATACAAAAATATTGTCTTCATTTAATCCTGTTTTAAAATGTATAGTTGTATGCCTATATGTACTGTTTTAGACTTGCTGAACAGAATTTGTGAGAAAATATACACATTACGTGCGACTTAATTCGTGGGGGAAAATGGTTTTATTAATGCCAATGCTGTTTTCTATGCTTGATTTCGTTTAATACTTTGGGATACTGGTGCACTTGTAATCAGAAAGGGCATTTTTTCATATAGGCAACAGTACACGATTTTCGTCATTACGCATTACATATTTCGTGGAGCCTAAATTACACAATTGTCTTCATAATGCATTTATTACATGCTAAACAAGTTAATGTAAAATAATGAATTATGTTGGCTTACACTTATGTCACTTCCAAGGCCTTAATTTTCTCATTTCCCACTTGTTATTCCTATTTGGGGGGTCATTCAAGTGAAACATCCCAGTAGGAACTAGGAATTTCCCGAGAACTCTGATAGCATTTGAACGAGGCATTGGTATGTGTAATAGACAACAGTAGGGTCTGGGTCGCAGGGTGTCCAGCCCTCATACCCATTCACGACCACCGCGGAGCGAGTGTCAGTAGCCTACTGTGTGTCCGTAAAGTCAACTAGTATAATTATTGTTTGTGAAGTAAGTATGGTGATTATTATTACGGTTCTGGTCGTCTGAGATTCCAACAGGCTATAGAACAAACAGTATAACTATAGAATTAAGAAACAAAGTAAATAAAGTAAGAATGAAATGAATGCACAAAATAAAATATAACATTGACAAATGTTTGGTTGCTTTAACATATCTACACAATTCTATTTTCAAGAAGCAGTACCAATGTTTAGCCTACATCCAATGTTTAGCCTACATCCAACGTCTAGGCTACTGTCTTCAGATGTCTTATTCGACTAGTAGTTGTTCTGAAATGTTTATTGCTTGCCTACATTTTACTCCATCCTCTATGTTTAATATAACACACACACACATTAATTATTAATTTCGGGTATCCTACCCTGATGTGAAGTTTGTTCTATGGAAAGTATTTGACTCTGGCCACAAAATGCGGGAAATTAGAAGGGGGGAAGGGGGCTCTTGCCTGTCGAAATCCCTTCTATTTTGGGACTGGATGGCCTGGCACACGTCAGAATCCTTTTGGCAGCTCATGTTGACCTGTAGTGTGTGCTGCAGAAAGTATTTGACAAGAGCCACAACATTAAGGAAATTAGAAATCTACACACCTGATTAAATTAGTTTGAGTGGTTCATTACTTTAATCCACATGTGTGTCAAACTCCTACCATGGGAGGTCCGAGTGTCTGCAGGTTCTTGCTCCAACCTTGATTGATAAATCAAGGTCACGAATTACTAAGGGACTCCGCTCACCTGGTTAGGTTGTCGAGGTGTTAATTGAAATGAAAAACCAAAAACCCGCAGACACTCGGTCCTCTGTGGAATGAGTTTGACACCCCTGCCTAATAGAGCTAAACTCAGCAATAAAAATAAATGTCCTCTCACTGTCAACTGCGTTAATTTTCAGCAAACTTAACATGTGTAAATATTTGTAGGAACATAACAAGATTCAACAACTGAGACAAACTGAACAAGTTCCACAAACATGTGACTAACAGAAATGGAATAATGTGTCCCTGAACAAAGGAGGGGGGGGGGGTCGAAATCAAAAGTTACAGTCAGTATCTGGTGTGGCCACCAGCTGAATTAAGTACTGCAATGCATCTCCTCCTCAGGGACTGCACCAGATTTGCCAGTTCTTGCTGTGAGATGTTACCCCACTCTTCCACCAAGGCACCTGCAAGTTCCCGGACATTACTGGGGGGAATGGCCCTAGCCCCACTCCCCGATCCAACAGGTCCCAGACGTGCTCAATGGGATTGAGATCTGGGCTCTTCTCTGGCCATGACAGAACACTGACATTCTTGTCTTGCATGAAATCACGCACAGAACAAGCAATATGGCTGGTGGCATTGTCATGCTGGAGGGTTGTCAGGATGAGCCTGCAGGAAGGTTACCACATGAGGGAGGAGGATGTCCTCCCTGTAACGCACAGCGTTGAGATTGCCTGCAATGACAACAAGCTCAGTCCGATGATGCTGTGACACACCGTCCCAGACCATGACGGACCTTCCACCTCCAAATCGATCCCGCTCCAGAGTACAGGCCTTGGTCTCGCTCTCTCTCTCCCTCTTTCTCTCTCCCCCTCTCTATCTCTCCATCCATCCTCTGGCTGCATTTTAAGTGGAGACCTTTTCTCTTTTAATTCAGCTTTCTTCCCATTTCTTGTGTTTTCAAAAACCAAACCAGGTTGTAGTTTAAACATGCCAACCAACTGGAGGAAATTATTAAAAAAATTGTAGCTTAAAATAAGTAACCAAATCCCACTGGCCCAGGTACTGTTTAATCTGTCAACTAACAACACTCACTATGCACCTGAGGCTATGGCAGGTAACCTATATCTAGGTTACAATAGTAGTCAACAGTTAGTATGACACATTTTTACATTACAGTGTGACATGTGTCGTCGAAAGAAGGAGAAGATGACCAAAGTGCAGTGTGGTACGTATTCATAATAATTTTAATGAAGATGAATACTGAACAAACACAACAAACCGACAAACGAACAGTCCTGTAAGGTGCAACAAAAACACTAAACAGAAAATAACTAAAGCCTCAAGCTTAGTTTTAGTACCAGGCAAGGTCCATTATCTGATCTGACCCATATGACTGAGTCTTTGAAACCCATGTCACCTTCAAACACACACACAGCACTTCTTTAATGGGGTTGAGAAGGGTCAGGGCTTGACGTTTAATGTGAACTCAACGTCATCTCCTTAGTTGGCCAAACTCTCTTTATGAATTGCTATTCGTATCTCACGATTCAAGCCCCATGCCAGAGTGGACCTCCCCTGGTGCATTCCATCAGTCAAAGTTATGTGTATAGGGCTATTCTTTCTGACACTTTCGTATCCACCTTTCATGCAGAATGGCTCCTGGCTCCAGCTGTAAGCTGTGTCCTAGTTGTAACACATCAATAGGAGTCGCATCAAAGAAGTGCATGTTCTGTGGTGCAACAATAAAGCTAAAGGTCAAGTTAGATGCCCAAAAAATGAAGGCAACTGATGAATGGACAAATAAGACAATGAAGACTTGGAAGATATGCAACCTTGGTTAATGCAGCAAACAAGCTGGTAAGCTTTATTATGTTTTCCTCAAAAAATATTTCTGCATTTCTAGCTTAGGGAAATGATTGGCCCTATGCACTTATTTGTTATTGTCTCATTGTGTCATTTACACATATTCTAAGTCAGAACCATCCAGAGTAGTGATGCTAGTCGGGCGGGTGGGTGCGGGCAACGATCGGTTGAAAAGCATGCACTTAGTTTTACTAGCTTTTAAGAGCAGTTGGAGGCCACAGAAGGAGTGTTGCATGGCATTGAAGCTCGTTTGGAGGTTTGTTAACACAGTGTCCAAAGAAGGGCCAGTTGTATACAGAATGGTGTCGTCTGCGTAGAGGTGGATCAGGGAATCACCCGCAGCAAGAGCGACATCGTTGATATATACAGAGAAAAAGGTCGGCCCGATAATTGAACCCTGTGGTACCCCCATAGAGACTGCCAGAGGTCCGGATAACAGGCCTTCCGATTTGACACACTGAACTCTATCTGAGAAGTAGTTGGTGAACCAGGCGAGGCAGTCATTTGAGAAGCCAAGGCTATTGAGTCTGCCGATAAGAATGCGGTGTTATTGACAGAGTCGAAGGCCTTGGCCAGGTCAATGAAGACGGCTGCACAGTACTGTCTTTTATCGATGAAGGTTATGATATCATTAAGGACCTTGATCGTGGCTGAGGTGAACCCATGACCAGCTTGGAAACCAGATTGCAGAGTGGAGAAGGTACAGTGGGATTCAAAATGATCAGTGATCTGTTTGTTAACTTGGCTTTCAAAGATTTTAGAAAGGCAGGGCGGGATGGATATGGCTCTGTAACAATTTGTGTCTAGAGTGTTTCCCCCTTTGAAGAGGGGGATGACCGCGGCAGCTTTACAATCTTTGGGGATCTCAGATGATACGAAAGAGAGGTTGAACAGGCAAGTAATAGGGGTTGCAACAATTTCGACGGATCATTTTAGAAAGAGAGGGTCCAGATTGTCTAGCCCAGCTGATTTGAAGGTATCCAGATTTTGCAGCTCTTTCAGAACATCAGCTGTCTGGATTTGGGTGAAGGAGAAGTGGGGGAGGGGCTTGGGCAAGTTGCTGCAGGGGGTGCTGAGCTGTTGGCCAGGGTAGTGGTAGCCAGGTGGAAAGCATGGCCAGCCGTAGAAAAATGCTTCTTGAAATGATCAATTATCGTAGATTTATCGGTGGTGACAGTGTTTCCTGGCCTCAGTGCAGTGGGCAGCTGGGAGAAGGAGCTCTTATTCTCCATGGACTATACATTGTCCCAAAACGTTTTGGAATTAGTGCTACAGGATGCCAATTTCTGTTTGAATAAGCTAGCGTTAGCTTTCCTAACTGACTGAGTATATTGGATCCTGACTTCCCTGAAAAGTTGCATATCACGGGGGCTATTCGATGCTAATGCGGAATGCTGAAATATGTTTTTGTGCTGATCAAGGGCAGTCAAGTCTGGGGTGAACCAAGGGATATATCTGTTTTTAGTTCCACATTTGTTAAATGTGGCATGCTTATTTAGATGGTGAGGAAAGCACTTTTAAAGAGCAACCAGGCATCCTCTACTGATGGGATGAGGTCAATATCCTTCCAGAATGCCCGTGCCAGGTCGATTAGAAAGGCCTGCTCGCTGAAGTGTTTTAGGGAGCGTTTGACAGTGATGAGGGGTGGTCGATTGACCGCTGACCCATTATGCACTCAGGTAATGAGGCAGTGATCACTGAGATCCTGGTTGAAGACAGCAGAGGTGTATTTGGAGGGCAAGTTGGTCAGGATGATATCTAAGAGGGTGCCCATGGTTACAGATTTGGGGTTGTACCTGGTAGGTACCTTGATAATTTGTGTGAGATTGAGGGCATCTAGCTTTGATAGTAGGACGGCCGGGGTGTTAAGCATGTCCCAGTTTAGGTCACCTAACAGTACGAACTCTGAAGATAGATGGGGGGCAATCAATTCTCATATGGTGTCCAAGGCACAGCTGGGGGCTGAAGGGGGTCTATAACATGCGGCAACGGTGAGAGACTTGTTTCTGGAAAGGTGGATTTTTAGTAGAAGCTCGAATTGTTTGGGCACAGAACTGGATAGTATGACAGAACTCTGCAGGCTATCGCTGCAGTAGATTGCAACTCCGCCCCCTTTGGCAGTTCTATCTTGTTGGAAAATGTTATAGTTAGGGATGGAAATTTCAGAATTTTTGGTGGCCTTCCTATGCCAGGATTCAGACACGGCTAGGACATCCGGGTTGGCGGAGTGTGCTAAAGCAGTGAATAAAACAAACTTAGGGAGGAGGCTTCCAATGTTAACATGCATGAAACCAAGGCTTATACAGTTACAGAAGTCAACAAATGAGAGCGCCTGGGGAATGGGAGTGGTGCAGGGGGCTGCAGGGCCTGGGTTAACCTCTACATCACCAGAGGAAGAGAGGAGGACTGTCCGTCTAGTTCGTTCGGGACAGAGAGTAAAAGGAGCAGATTTCTGGGTGCGGAAGAATAGATTCAAGGCATAATGTACAGACAAGGGTATGGTAGGATGTGAGTACAGTGGAGATAAACCTAGGCATTGAGTGACGATGAGAGAGGTTTTGTCTCTAGAGGCACCAGTTAAGTCAGGTGAGGTCACCGCATGTGACAATATTGGGCAGGGCTGGAGGCTCTACAGTGAAATAAGACAATAATCACTAACCAAAACAGCAATAGACAAGGCATATCGACATGAGGGAGAGGCATGTGTAGCCGAGTGATCATCGGGTCCAGTGAGTAGCAATAGACAAGTCAGGGAGCCAATTCAGTAGTGCTGCTAGTCTAGGCGAGCTGGAGACATGGTGATTCAGACAGCTGGCGGGCCGGGGCTAGCAGATTGGCATCCGGGGACGTCGCAACAGAAGAGCCTGTTAAAACCACCTCGGACGGTTATGTCGGTAGACCAGTCATGTTGGATCGGCTGGGCTCTGTGTCTACAGTAAAGGGTCCAGGCCAATTGGCAAACAAAGTATTTTAGCCCAAGAATTGGCTGATGAACTTCTTCGGCTAGCTGGGAGATGGGCCTAACTCGAGGCTAACTCCAGGCTATCTGATGCTTGCTTCGGGACAGAGACGTTAGCCAGCAGTAGCCTCTCGGATTGCAGCTAGCTACCTGTGATGGTCCGGTGTAAAGGTGCAGAGTTTGCGGTAGGAATCCGGAGATGTGGTAGAGAAAAGCAGTCCGATATGCTCTGGGTTGATATCGTGCTGTGCAGACTGGCAGGAATTGACCGGGCTGAGGCTGGCGGATGTCCGAGTTAACGGGGATGACCGCTAGCAGTGGCTGACTACTAGCTAGTTAGCTGGCTAGCTTCTGGTGGGGGTTCCCATTCTAAAGTATAAAAATAGCAGATCCGTACCACTTTGGGTGAGGCGGGTTGCAGGAGAGTATGTTCAGTCCATAGATGGAAAGTGGGATTAAAAATATATGCGAAATAAATACGAAGAAAACAATATATACACTGGATGGGACAAGACAAAAACAGACGTCCGACTGCTACGCAATCTTGGACTAAGAAAAATTAAGATAAATAGATATTATATAAGATATTTTGTTTAGCTTATTCATGAGGACTTGTCCTCTCTGACAAACATTTGAACAGGTGGTTAGTATGGTGGTTAGTTTCAAAACTCTCCTCCTCTCCACAAATCAAAATCAAATCAAATGTATTTATATAGCTCTTCGTACATCAGCTGATATCTCAAAGTGCTGTACAGAAACCCAGCCTAAAACCCCAAACAGCAAGCAATGCAGGTGTAGAAGCACGTGGCTAGGAAAAACTCCCTAAAAAGGCCAAAACCTAGGAAGAAACCTAGAGAGGAACCAGGCTATGAGGGGTGACCATTCCTCTTCTGGCTGTGCCGGGTGGAGATTATAACAGAACATTGGCAAGATGTTCAAATGTTCATAAATGACCAGCATGGTCAAATACTAATAATCACAGTAGTTGTCGAGGGTGCAGCAAGTCAGCACCTCAGGAGTAAATGTCAGTTGGCTTTTCATAGCTGATCATTAAGAGTATCTCTACCACTCCTGCTGTCTCTAGAGAGTTGAAAATAGCAGATCTGGGACAGGTAGCACGTCTGGTGAACAGGTAAGGATTCCATAGCCACAGGCAGAACAGTTGAAACTGGAGCAGCAGCACGGCCAGGTGGACTGGGGACAGCAAGGAGTCATCATGCCAGGTAGTCCTGAGGCATGGTCCTAGGGCTCAGGTCCTCCGAGAGAGAGAAAGAAAGAGAGAAAGAGAGAATTCGAGAGAGCATACGTAAATTCACACAGGACACCGGATAAGACAGGAGAAGTACTCCAGATATAACAAACTGACCCTAGCCCCCTGACACAAACTACTGCAGCATAAATACTGGAGGCTGAGACAGGAGGGGTCAGGAAATACTGTGGCCCCATCCGATGATACCCCCGGACAGGGCCAAACAGGAAGGATATAACCCCACCCACTTTGCCAAAGCACAGCCCCCACACGACTAGATGGATGTCTTCTTCAACTTACCATCCTGAGACAAGGCTGAGTATAGCCCACAAAGATCTCCGCCACGACACAACCCAAGGGGGGGGCGCCAACC
Organism: Oncorhynchus tshawytscha; assembly: GCF_018296145.1. NCBI lineage: Eukaryota > Metazoa > Chordata > Actinopteri > Salmoniformes > Salmonidae > Oncorhynchus > Oncorhynchus tshawytscha. Next base: position 9,279,187 of record NC_056451.1, on the reverse strand, counting down.
CAGACAGGAAGATCACATCAGTGACTCAAACCACTCAAGTGACGAGCCCCTCCTAGGGACGGCATGAAAGAGCACCAGTAAGCCAGTGATTCAGCCCCTGTAATAGGGTTAGAGGCAGAGAATCCCAGTGGAAAGAGGGGAACCGGCCAGGCAGAGACTGCAAGGGCGGTTTGTTGCTCCAGAGCCTTTCCGTTCACCTTCACACTCCTGGGCCAGACTACACTCAATCATATTACCCACTGAAGAGATGAGTCTTCAGTAAAGACTTAAAGGTTGAGACCGAGTCTGCGTCACTCACATGGGTAGGCAGACCATTCCATAAAATTGAGCTCTATACGAGAAAACCATGCCTCCAGCTGTTTGCTTAGAAATTCTAGGATATGATTAGGAGGCCTACGTCTTGTGACCATAGCGTACGTGTAGGTATGTTCGGCAGGACCAAATCAGAGAGATAGGTAGGAGCAAGCCCATGCACTGCTTTGTAGGTTAGCAGTAAAACAGCATCCCTTGCCTTAACAGGAAGCCAGTGTAGGGAGGCTAGCACTGGAGTAATATGATCACATTTTTGGGTTCTAGTCAGGATTCTAGCAGCCGTATTTAGTACTAACTGAAGTTTATTTAGTGCTTTATCCGGGTAGCCGGAAAGTAGAGCATTGCAGTAGTCTAACCTAGAAGTAACAAAGGCATGGATTAATTTTTCTGCATCATTTTTGGAATGTTACGTAGATGGAAAAAAGCTGTTCTTGAAACAGTCTTGATATGTTCATCAAAAGAGAGATCAGGGTCCAGAGTAACGCCAAGGTCCTTCACAGTTTTATTTGAGACGGCTGTACAATCATTAAGATTAATTGTCAGATTCAACAGAAGATCTCTTTGTTTCTTGGACCTAGAACAAGCATCTCTGTTTTGTCCGAGTTTAAAAGTAGAAATTTGCAGCCATCCACTTTCTTATGTCTGAAACACAGGCTTCTAGCGGGGGCAATTTTGGGGCTTCACCATGTTTCATTGAAATGTACAGCTGTGTGTCATCCGCATAGCAGTGAAAGTTAACATTATGTTTTCGAATGACATCCCCAAGAGGTAAAATATATAGTGAAAACAATAGGGGTCCTAAAACAGAACCTTGAGGAACACAGAAATTTACAGTTGATTTGTCAGAGGACAAACCATTCACAGAGCAAACTGATATCTTTCCAACAGATAAGGTCTAAACCAGGCCAGAACTTGTCCGTGTAGACCAATTTGGGTTTCCAATCTCTCCAAAAGAATGTGGTGATCGATGGTATCAAAAGCAGCACTAAGGTCTAGGAGCACGAGGACAGATGCAGAGCCTCGGTCTGATGCCATTAAAAGGTCATTTACCACCTTCACAAGTGCAGTCTCAGTGCTATGATGGGGACTAAAACCAGACTGAAGCATTTCGTATACATTGTTTGTCTTCAGGAAGGCAGTGAGTTGCTGCGCAACAGCTTTTTGTAAACATTTTGAGAGGAATGGAAGATTCGATATATACCGCTAGTTTTTTATATTTTCTAGGTCAAGGTTTGGCTTTTTCAAGAGAGGCTTTATTACTGCCACTTTTAGTGAGTTTGGTACACATCCGGTGGATAGAGAGCCGTTTATTATGTTCAACATAGGAGGGCTAAGCACAGGAAGCAGCTCTTTCAGTAGTTAAGTTGGAATAGGGTCCAGTATGCAGCTTGAAGGTTTAGAGGCCATGATTATTGTCATCATTGTGTCAAGAGTTATAGTACTAAAACACTTGAGTGTCTCTCTTGACCCTAGGTCCTGGCAGAGTTGTGCAGACTCAGGACAACTGAGCTTTGAAGGAATACGCAGATCTAAAGAGGAGTCCGTAATTTGCTTTCTAATAATCATGATATTTTCCTGAAAGAAGTTCATGAATTTATTACTGCTGAAGTGAAAGCCATCCTCACTTGGGGAATGCTGCTTTTTAGTTAGCCACAGATGGCCCAACCAACCCATTGCTTTCTATGGTGCGTATTGCCCAGGAGGGCCACCTGGTTAGTATCAGCTGCACCGTGTAGAGTTTCCCAGTCTCTCAGCTCACTCTGACATGGACCCCTCGTTCCTCTGACTCACCTATGCCTAGCTCCCCTCTTCAAATGCAGCCTCAACCAGCTCTTGGGTTCCTCCAACATTCTACCAATGTTGTCTGGGGTTCTTTTAAATGTTACATTTCTGCAAGGAGGAGTTTACACCTGTAGAGCCCAGAACTCTGAGGGGAATAGCAGCACAGAGCAGGAGCTGGAGATTACATGTGAGTACAATGCAGCATCATCACCATCATCATTCTATTATCATTATGATGAAATATTAAAACATGTTCGATTTCCAATATAAACATTTTCCATTATGCATTCTCTCTACTATGACACCTACAGACAGCCCCAAATATGTGATGACCTCTGCTCACCCTGACACGGTCCTGACTGAAAACAGCTAGCTGGTTCTTACCTGCACGGCTCGTTCCGACCTCCATGCAACCACCTACACCTGGATCCAGATCAGTGCAGGAGAGACCAGGATAGTGGGGCTGGTCCAGAGGTTGATGGTGATGTCCACAACCCCATCCCATAGTGTACTGTACAGCTGTACTGCCTAAATCCCAACAGGTTGAAGTTAAAGTCAAGTGTGAGTACATCTCTGTCGATGCTTTATGACAACTTCCCCTAGGACATACACCCTATGTAGATCTGAGAGGAATGAATAGATGTTAATTCAGGTACCCATTTGGGAACCAACGTAAACTGGGACGTGGCGCATGGAACGCAAAAATATTCTTAGAAATATTTAACCTCCACACATTAACAAGTCCAATAGCTCAAATGAAAGATAAACACCTTGGTCATCTAGCCAGCAAGTCAGATTTCTAAAATGTTTTACGGCGAAAACATAGCACATATTTATGTCAAACCACCACCAAAGACACAGCTAATTTGAATTAGCCACGTTGAACAAAATATGCAATCAACAACCGCAGGATTAAAAGAAAAATAATTCACTAACCTTTTGAAAATCTTCATCAGATGACAGTAATAGGACATGTTACACAGTACATTTGTTTTTTTCAATAATATGCAATTTATATCCATAAATCTCTGTTTACAATGACGCCATGTTCAAAAAAATGCTAGTCAGATGTCCGGAGAAATGATGATATCTGCCGGAGCTAACGTCAGATAACAAGCAATACACATCATAAACTTTGACTAAATATACATGTTCTACATATAGTTAGAAAGATACACTTCTTCTTAATGCAACCGCTGTGTTACATTTATTTTTAACGTTACAGAATTCGTTCAAATCAAATCAAATCAAATTTTATTTGTCACATACACATGGTTAGCAGATGTTAATGCGAGTGTAGCGAAATGCTTGTGCTTCTAGTTCCGACAATGCAGTAATAACGAGCAAGTAATCTAACTAACAATTCCAAAAAAAACTACTGTCATACACAGTGTAAGGGGATAAAGAATATGTACATAAGGATATATGAATGAGTGATGGTACAGAGCAGCATAGGCAAGATACAGTAGATGATATCGAGTACAGTATATACATATGAGATAAGTATGTAAACCAAGTGGCATAGTTAAAGTGGCTAGTGATACATGTATTACATAAGGATGCAGTCGATGATATAGAGTACAGTATCAACGTATGCATATGAGATGAACAATGTAGGGTAAGTAACATTATATAAGGTAGCATTGTTTAAAGTGGCTAGTGATATATTTACATCATTTCCCATCGATTCCCATGATTAAAGTGGCTGGAGTAGAGTCAGTGTCATTGACAGTGTGTTGGCAGTAGCCACTCAATGTTAGTGGTGGCTGTTTAACAGTCTGATGGCCTTGAGATAGAAGCTGTTTTTCAGTCTCTCGGTCCCAGCTTTGATGCACCTGTACTGACCTCGCCTTCTGGATGGCAGCGGGGTGAACAGGCAGTGGCTCGGGTGGTTGATGTCCTTGATGATCTTTATGGCCTTCCTGTAGCATCGGGTGGTGTAGGTGTCCTGGAGGGCAGGTAGTTTGCCCCCGGTGATGCGTTGTGCAGACCTCACTACCCTCTGGAGAGCCTTACGGTTGAGGGCGGTGCAGTTGCCATACCAGGCGGTGATACAGCCCGCCAGGATGCTCTCGATTGTGCATCTGTAGAAGTTTGTGAGTGCTTTTGGTGACAAGCCGAATTTCTTCAGCCTCCTGAGGTTGAAGAGGCGCTGCTGCGCCTTCCTCACGATGCTGTCTGTGTGAGTGGACCAATTCAGTTTGTCTGTGATGTGTATGCCGAGGAACTTAAAACTTGCTACCCTCTCCACTACTGTTCCATCGATGTGGATGGGGGGTGTTCCCTCTGCTGTTTCCTGAAGTCCACAATCATCTCCTTAGTTTTGTTGACGTTGAGTGTGAGGTTATTTTCCTGACACCACACTCCGAGGGCCCTCACCTCCTCCCTGTAGGCCGTCTCGTCGTTGTTGGTAATCAAGCCTACCACTGTTGTGTCGTCCGCAAACTTGATGATTGAGTTGGAGGCGTGCATGGCCACGCAGTCGTGGGTGAACAGGGAGTACAGGAGAGGGCTCAGAACGCACCCTTGTGGGGCCCCAGTGTTGAGGATCAGCGGGGAGGAGATGTTGTTGCCTACCCTCACCACCTGGGGCGGCCCGTCAGGAAGTCCAGTACCCAGTTGCACAGGGCGGGGTCGAGACCCAGGGTCTCGAGCTTGATGACGAGCTTGGAGGGTACTATGGTGTTGAATGCCGAGCTGTAGTCGATGAACAGCATTCTCACATAGGTATTCCTCTTGTCCAGATGGGTTAGGGCAGTGTGCAGTGTGGTTGAGATTGCATCGTCTGTGGACCTATTTGGGCGGTAAGCAAATTGGAGTGGGTCAAGGGTGTCAGGTAGGGTGGAGGTGATATGGTCCTTGACTAGTCTCTCAAAGCACTTCATGATGACGGATGTGAGTGCTACGGGGCGGTAGTCGTTCACTATGTAATAATATGAGACGGCGCTCAGAAATTAGCATTATGTCTCCTCTATCTCGGAGTCCACAGAAACCCATAATGAACACATAAATATTCCCTTACCTTTGATGTTCTTCGATCAGAAGTCGTGGAAGAAGTTATACTTACCAAAAACTGCGTTTGGTTTTCAAGTCTGTGTCTTTAGGTTATCAAACACGACAAATTCCGGTCGAAATGCAGGCAAAATTCTAGTGGATGCGCATCAAAACTTCAAAATTACATATTATATGTCGACTAAACTGGTCAAACTAAGTGCCGAATCGAGCTTTAGCATGTTTTTAACATAGAAAACAATCCTTAGCGTGAACAGACAAACCTACACCGTTTGGTGAATCTTGGAACAAAGGGAGCTCCTGACCCGACGCATGATCCGGAGGTTTCAGCCCGCCAAAACTCGAGGGAGCGCCCGATTCTCACAATGAGAGGCCCCACTGAAAGAGGACATCGCGCTGAAGAGATAGGAACTGTTCCCAGATCTGTAGCTGGTTGGGAAGGGTGGGGGCGATGACGTCAAAGTTGGCCCAACTTTTCTGTTGTCAAGAGAGAGTTTGGAAGAATGGATGCCCTGAGAGTTCTGCTTTACATAGAGACATAATTTGAACGGTTTTAGAAGCTTTAGAGTGTTTTCTATTCAATAATAATTATTATATGCATATATTAACAATTTTTGACAGATTTTCTTTCTGTTTACTATGGGCACGCAACTCCTCCAAAGGGGGCGGTAGTCAGCCCTATCCTTAACAGGTTTTAATAAGGTGATAATTCCACCTGGCCTATCAGAGGGCAAGATAGAAGGAGAGGAACCATACTGCCTACTGCAATCCTCTCAGATCTACATTTGGGATCAGAGTCATTATTTTAAATGTGTTCAGGTCCTCTATTACTTTCTGGATTAAAGACATATGTGGTTATTTGTGTAGAGCCTGAACTTATATTCTTCTAATAGTATAACTAAAGACAATTCAATACAAGGAAAATACAAATGCATCTTTCTATTCAAATGTATAAGAATCGTTTTATTCCATTATCTTCCATCACAGATAAGCCAAAGCTCACAGAGGTCATTCACAACATGACCAATAGGTGGCAGAGTGATGGGGGAAGCCCTGTGGCACCGACCTGCCACTGTCAGAGTTACCCCCCTTTCAACAGCTACAAGTGGTACAGGCTGGTTGAGGAAAGGGAGCATTTCATTATTAATCACCAGAACATCACTGTCCACCCGGACAAGCCCGGGACGTACTACTGTGTCGCCACCAATGACATGGGGTGGGTGGGGGGGGTCTGAAAGAGTCAAGCTGTTTCTCAACCGTGAGTGCATAGTGACTGACAGCCACTTTGGAAAATCAAAAGAATACAGTGACTTATTCACAACTGGTTAACATTTTTACCTCAGTATTTCTATCTCACTTTTAATATTCAAATGATGCCTACACTCTTAGAAAAAATGGTTGCAAAAGTGGTTTTCAGCTGTCCCCATAAGATAACCCTTTTTGGTTCCAGGTAGAACCCTTTTTGGTTCCAGGTAGAACCCTTTTTGGTTCCAGGTAGAACCCTTTTTGGTTCCAGGTAGAACCCTCTGTAGAAAAGGTTCTACATGGAACCCAAAAGGGTTCTTCGTAGAACCAAATAGGGTTCTACAAAGGGTTCTCCTATGGGGACAGCCGAAGAACCCTTTACAGTTCTAGATAGCACTTTTTTTTCTAAGAGTGTTGCATATCTCATTCTCCCCTGATATGCTACCTAAATGTGTGAATCAATGATGATACAGGTCTTAAAAACCATCCTTCAAACTGTGAAATTGATTGTATGCATACAGTAACACAGTATGTAACAACATTTTGGTGGCATTGGCATTTAGTCACAGTTCTACACAAAATGCCAGACTGTAGCCAAAATGTCTGAATGGTCCAATATTGACACACTTCTCTTTATCATGTCTCCTCCCTCTCTTCTCTCACCACAGGAAGTGTCTTCCATGTCCTCCCTCGTCCTTCGTTTCTGCTGTGTTCCGCTTGTTCTTTTACTCATCTTTTTGGTCTACACGTGAGTCCTCCTTCAACACTCACTCACGTCACTCCTCTTCTTTATAAAATACATATATTTCTTAATCATACCTGTTGACTACAGTTAGCAATGACTGGAAACTCACCACAACACCACTGTTTGTGTGAGATGTCCACTTTTTGTTTAGCGTTTTTTCAGACACAAGGGAAACAAATCGATCTAGCAGGGGAGGGGACATCAAATAAACTGCCATGTTGTGTTCACTTTGGTTTTCTGGTACTGTTGCATTTCACAAATACTGCATTATTCTCTTCTATTTATTCTGTAGTTCATTTTGTGAAAACCCCTAGTTAATTGTACATGTTTGTGTGTGTATGTGTGTGTACACCTATGCCTGTGTGTCTTCTTACTTGGGTGTGTGTCATTGTCAGGGCTGGCGTAATGGCACAAGTGAGAACCTGGTGAGTGAAGGGGGTGCAGCAGCATCAGACCCCCCGGAGAGCAGCAGAGATCAGCTGTGACCAGACGGCCCGTACCACCCAGAGCCCCTACCCCAACCGCAGCATCCCCATCCCAGCAGGACGTCGGGTCCAGACAGCACGTAAGAGCATCAGGCATGGTGTCACACAGACAAGAACACACTGTAGACAAACACACATAAGCACCCACGTTTGCATGCACACACACACAAACACAGACACACACGTCTGGATGGGGAGACATACGCAAGTCTCAATGAGTTCATTTAGCAGGCCTCCCTCACTCACAATGGCATTCCATTATACTAGTTACTGTAGATCACCACTACTTTCTGTCTCATTTTGAACATCTAAAGGAAGATATAGTCCTGTCAGCCTTGGCAGAGTGATTCAATTGGTTTGTTATTTCTTTAAAGGTCGACCTCTGACATGTACACTGCGTAGTGTTCTGAAGGTACCAGGTGGAAAGCAGGTGAGAGAAATCCAAAAATGTTTTTGAAGGGGTTAAATATGGAAGAAAGAGGCCTTTATATGCTGTATATACTGTAGCTCTGTAGTCAATCAATGACTATTTACAATCATTCAGTATTCAGTACTCAGTAAGTCATGAATGACTGAGCATAGCATATACATTGTACAGTCATGAATGAAGGGATGAATGAACTATTTCAATACTTGACATTATTTAAATGCAATCTGTCTAATTTATTCAGGGTCTTTCACCTAGCCATCCAATCAGAAACAAAGATGGACACACAGGACACACGCAGGAACATGAAGTCAACTATGCCTCGCTGCAATTCAGGGGCCAGGAGATGTAAGATTGACAATTTTTCTGAGAATGTGAGGAAGGCAGATGAAACCAGAATAGGTTCAAATTAAAACTCATCACATTGGCATCACGAGTGGTGCAGCGGTCTCAGGCATTTCAGATCTGGGTTCCATCACGGGCTGTGTTGAAGCCGGCCGCGACCAGGAGACCGTGAAGTGGCGCACAATTGGCCCAGTGTCGTTAGGGTAGGGTTTGGCCGGCCGGGATGACCTTGTCCCATCGCGCTCTAGTGACTCCTTGTAGCTGCCTGGAGCATGCACGCTGAATTCGGTCTCCAGCTGTACAGTGTTTCCTCTGTCATGCTGACTTCCGGCTGACTTCCGGGTTATGCGAGCAGTGTGTCAAGATTCAGTGCAGCCTGGCGGGGTCGTGTTTAGGAGGACGCATGGCTCTCGACCTTCGCCTCTCCCGAGTAAGTACGGGAGTTGCAGCGATGAGACAAGACTGTAACTACCAATTGGATATCACTTAAAAGGGGTAGAAAGTACCAAAAAAATGATAATAATAATAATAATAATAATACTTTTTTACATTGACAGCTACAGTACGGTATCCATTTTAGGGCACCCCTAGGCTCAAGCCTAACGTTTTGAGGCTGATGGTGTCCTAAAATGGACACCGTACTACAGTACCATAGAGAGCATTCTTCAGTCATTCCAAACAGTGAATGCATATGATGTGGGAAAACATACAAATGACCAAAAATACATCATACATTTATATTATCCTACACTAATGTAGTAATGTATTGAAACCACTACTGTGAAAATGACTCTAGTAGTTGACCAAAACGTACATAGGGAAATAACCTGATGCGACAACAAATATGAGTCAAACGCTTACAATGACACAACTTGTCTTCCAGGGGCAGCTTGGGTCCTAGAGACCAAGCGAGAGAGGGTGACGTCAATGCTAAGGATGCCAAGCCAAAGCTGAAGGAAAAGGTCAGTCAACCGTAGTAAAAAATGTGTAAACCAAAACAATGGGCAACATCACACATTAGCCCTTATGCCATGAAGTTACACAGTAACTTCTTTGATCACCAGAATGTTATTATTCAGCTTTACACTGTAACTGCAGCTAAGATAGGCCTGCATATAATAATGAGTGCTTTTTAAGGAAACTAGTCAAATTATGATTCAATTGAATTATTTGAATAGTTACTCTGTAACTATGTAACCACATGTCAGTTCAACTGAATATAAAGTTAAACTGAACATTTGGAATGGAAACTTTGAAGTGATGTGTTATAATCACTTTGTTGCAAATATACTAACAAACCAAAACGCCACTGTTACTGTCACGACTCCCGCCGATGTTGGCTCCCCTGCCTTGGCGATCGTTGGCACCGGCCTACTAGCCGCCACCGATCCCTTTTTCCTTTTCTGTTAGTTTAGTCTTATTAGTTGCACCTGTTCCTATTTGTGTTTTCTTGATTTTCTAGTCTATTTAAGCTTGTTAGGCCCGCTCTAGTTTGTGCGGGATTATTTTGTGGTCATGTTTAGTGTTGGATGTGGTTTTGTGCTCCGGACCGTTTTACCCTGTGTTTTGGGTTGGTCAGTGTTTTCCGCCCTGTGTTTGGGCATGACCGTTTGTGCCGGAATAAATTACCTCGTTTTCTTGAACCCTCTGCACCTGACTCCTACCTTCCACTCCTTGACAGGATCCTGCACCTTTTACTATGGAGTCAGCAGGAGCAGCCGCACCTCCTCTCCCATCGATGGAGGAGAGGGTCCTCCATCACACCACCATTCTTCACCAGATTGGGTCGGCTATGGATCCGATGATGGAGAGGATGGACCGATGGGAGAGGAGTGGCCGTCCTACCTCTCCTCCAGCGCCCCTTCCACCAGCACCACCAACCCCTGCTTCAGCGTCCGGCTCCGGTGCCCTGCGTCTGGCCCTCCCCAGGGAGTACGATGGGACGGCGGCTGGGTGTCAGGGGTTTCTCCTACAACTGGAGTTGTACCTAGCTACCGTTCGTCCGAGTCCCTCAGGGGAGGAGAGCGTGAGCGTCCTCGTCTCCTGTCTGACTGGGCGAGCCTGGAGTGGGCCAACGCAGGGTGGAATGGCCCAGACTCGGCGAGAGATCACTACCCCCAAGTTCACCCACCGATTCCGGGCTGTGTTCGACCACCCACCGGAGGGCCGAGCGGTAGGTGAACGGCCGTTCCACCTGCGACAGGAGACGAGGAGCGTGCAGGACTTTGCACTGGAGATCCGGACCTTGGCCGCAGGGGCGGGGTGGAACGACAGGGATTTGATGGACCACTACCATTGTAGCCTCAGGGAGGATGTCCGCAGGGAGCTAGCGTGTTGGGACACCACCATCTCCCTGGATGAACTGATTGACATGTCCATTCGTCTGGACAACCTGCTGGCTGCCTGCGGGCGTCCAGAACGGGCCCTGTCGATTCCACCTCCAGGCCCTCCTGCTCCCATCCCCATGGAGTTAGGGGGGGGCTGCATCGAGGGGGACCGGAGGAGGAGTTTCCTCCTGCACCAGTTGTGGTCGGCGAGGACACACTGCCGATCGGTGCTGGAGGAGCTCGTTTGGGAGTCGGGAACGCAGGCAGAGCACTCCTCGTTCACCCCAGGTGAGTCAGCACCAGACTCACCCAGAGCTTCCTGTCGGCCATATGTTTTTGCTAACTTCTTTTCCTGGGTTTTCTCCCTCTCTACAGCATAAGACGCTAGTCGATTCAGGCGCAGCTGGGAACTTCATGGATCGTGGGCTTGCGCTAAGGCTAGGGATTCCCCTGGTGTCGTTAGACCAACGTACACGTTGTCCCAGGAGGAGACAGTGGCTATGGAGACATACATTACTGAATCTCTGGGACAGGGGTACATTCGGCCCTCCACGTCACCCGTCTCCTCAAGATTCTTTTTTGTGAAGAAGAAGGAGGGAGGTCTGCGTCCGTGCATTGATTATAGAGGTCTAAATTCAATCACAGTGGGGTTTAGTTACCCACTACCTCGCATCGCCACGGCAGTGGAATAATTTCACGGGGTGCGTTTCTTCACAAAACTGGACCTTATAGGAGTGCGTATAACCTGGTGCGTATCCGGGGGGGAGATGAGTGGAAGACCGCATTTAGTATTACATCTGGCCATTATGAGTACCTCGTCCTGCCATATGGGTTGAAGAATGCTCCAGACGTTTTCCAATCTTTTGTAGACAAGATTCTCCGAGACCTGCACGGGCAGGGAGTGGTAGTGTACATCGATAACATACTGATCTATTCTGCCACACGCGCCGCGCACGTGTCTCTGGTGCGTAAGGTACTTGGGCGACTGCTGGAGCATGACCTGTAAGTCAAGGTGGAGAAATGCGTGTTCTCCAAACAAGCCGTTTCTTTCCTCGCATTTCCACCTCTGGGGTGGTGATGGAGTGTGACCGCGTTACAACCGTGCGTAATTGGCCCGACTCCGACCATGGTAAAAGCGGTGCAGCAGTTTTTAGGGTTTGCCAATTACTACCGGAGGTTTATCCAGGGTATTGGCCACTTTTTTTTTCAAAGAAGCTCGGTCTGGCGGATTGAAACTATAATGTGGGGGACCGGGAGTTGTTAGCTGTAGTCAAGGCTCTGAAGGTGTGGAGACATTGGCTTGAGGGGGCTAAACACCCTTTCCTCATCTGGACTGACCATCGTAATCTCGAGTATATCCGAGCAGCGAGGAGATTGAATTCGCGTCAGGCTAGATGGGCCATGTTCTTTACCCGGTTCCGTTTCACCATCTCATACTGGCCAGGCTCCCAAAACACGAAGGCCGACGCGCTGTCCCGCCTATATGATACCGAGGAGCGGCCCATCGAGCCGACCCCCATCCTTCCACCTTCATGTCTCATGGCACCGGTGGTATGGGAGGTGGACACGGAGATCGAGAGGGCATCACGGTTGGAGCTTGCACCCCCTCAGTGTCCAGCAGGGGCTCAGTACCTGCCGCGGGGTGTCCGTGATTGGTTAATTCATTGGGCCCATACTCTACCCTCCTCGGGTCATCCTGGCATCGAGGGGACAGTGCTGAGTCTTATGGGGAGTTACTGGTTGCCCACGTTGGCGAAGGACGCAAGGTTTTATGTCTCCTCCTGCTCGGTGTGCGCTCAGAGCAAGGCTCCCCGGCACCTGCCTAGAGGGAAGTTACAGCCCCTCCCCGTACCGGTGGGGGACATTTTGGACCCTTCACTTCTGAGCTACTTCCACCGCCTCTACCTGGATCGCCCGGCACCTCGCCCCCCAGGTCGCCCTCGAGGCCGGTGGTGGCGCGCTGCGTGAGCCGTGGGTCAGGGGGGAGGTACTGTCACGACTCCCGCCGAAGTTGGCTCCCCTGCCTGTTCGGGCAGTGCTCGGCGGTCGTCAGCACCGGCCAACTAGCCGCCACCGATCCCTTTTTCCTTTTCTGTTAGTTTAGTCTTATTAGTTGCACCTGTTCCTATTTGTGTTTTCTTGATTTTCTAGTCTATTTAAGCTTGTTAGGCCCGCTCTAGTTTGTGCAGGATTATTTTATGTTCACGTTTAGTGTTGGATGTGGTTTTGTGCTCCGGACCGTTTTACCCTGTGTTTTGGGTTAGTCAGTGTTTTCCGCCCTGTGTTTGGGCATGACCGTTTGTGCCGGAATAAATTACCTAGTTTTCTTGAACCCTCTGTTCTCTGCACCTGACTCAAACGTTCCACTCCTATTCATCCGTGACAGTTACTGAAACAGAATATTGAGGTAAGAGTACACAGATATCCTGTAAATTATGTAATTCTATTGGTGGTGCATCTTACATCATAGAAAATGTGTAGTAGGAGAAATACTGATGGAAAAAAGAGCAAGAGAACGTTTAGAAGGACGTTTGTACAGACAGTCCAGCAGTAGCAGAAGGGGTATCACAACCGCAAAGAAAATGGAAAATTACTTAATGTGTTTTACTGGACCTTGATGTTAGCACTTGATAGTCTGGAAAAGGTAAATTAATTCACACAGCCTTAAGATATTTGCTAAGAATAATTTACAAAAAAATCTGCCTGCCCAAGACAGTTAATATTCTCCAGGTTTACAAAATATCAACATTTGAGCTGCTTCATTCGGGATCCTTTTTGTATAAACCTCTTTCTATATTTAGACTGATAAGTGCGATGACTACGAGAACATTAAGAAAGCGTGTGCTTTGAAGCCCACCATTGAGCCAAACATGGACACAGAGACAAGGAGAAGTGAGGATGACGTGGAGATCAGCTACTCTGAGGTCACGTTCAGAGCAAAGCCAGGACACCAGACAGTCTGTAGTTCTGACCCTCGCCACTGCAGGGCAAGCCACAGCAGCAGCTCAGATGAAGAAGACTACACAACCCAGTATACTGATGTTAAAATATCAGAGGAAGTTTCATTCATAGTCAAAAAATAGTATTAAGGTTTGTAAATATCTGTAAATATTTGTATCACACCCAGTCAAAAGTGTGGACACACCTACTCATTCAAGGGTTTTTCTTTATTTTTACAATTTTTTGGAGGACAGAGGAGCCTCTTAAAGAAGAAGTTACAGGCTTGTGAGAACCAGAAATCTTGCTTGTTTGTAGGTGACCAAATACTTATTTTCCACCATAATTTGCAAATAAATTCATTAAAAATCTTACAATGTGATTTTCTGGATTTTTTTTCTCATTTTGTCTGTCATAGTTGAAGTGTACCTATGATGAAAATTACAGGCCTCTCATCTTTTTAAGTGGGAGAACTTGCACAATTGGTGGCTGATTAAATACTTTTTTTTGCCCCATTCTATGTGGGAACTCCTTCAAGACTGTTGGAAAAGCATTCCTCATGAAGCTGGTTGAGAGAATTCCCAGAGTGTACAAAGCTGTCATCAAGGCAAAGGATGGCTACTTTGAAGAACATAAAATATATTTTCAACACTTTTTTGGTTACTACATGATTCCAAATGTGTTATTTCATAGTTTTGATGTCTTCACTAATATTCAACAATGTAGAAAATAGTACAAATAAAGTAAACCCCTTGAATGAGTAAGTGTGTCCAAACGTTTGACTAGTGCTTTATATCTGGATTGTTAGCAATAAAAACACATTCATGTGCCAGTTGTTGCCTTAACTGTACTTTTTAAATAATAAGTCAGACCAAAATGGCAGGAAACAGAATTTATTGACGTCATTCAAAGTGGGTTTGAACATCGTGTGTTACATCAATGCAATATGTGCTTACTTGGCTGTCAAAATAGAAATGCTTCACTGTTTAGGAATTCCCCATATTTCAGGATGTGCTATTGTGTAGATGCTATGCAACTGACACCATGTTTTAATATTTGTTCAACATTGTAATGTACATCATTACTGTCTTCTTACTTTACATAATTACTGCTTCATGCTGAAATTACTGGCTGCTTGTAACCTATATTCACATGTATTCATTGCAAATACATTTTTAAAAAACACAAAAAAAACATTAATAACAAAAATACAACATGTTGAAGTGATTCCTAACCATCACACACAATTTGTAAGTTCATAAATACACATTTTCTGTAACACTAAGTTACATATTCATAGAAGCGGAACAACTCAGGGGAAAACAAACAAAAATATCACACTCTTAAAAACTGTTGCGAGATTAAATGGAATTAATTGAAAATGTATGTAAGGAAAGACACTAATCTATAAAAACACAGTTAAAAAGTCAGAATAAAAATAACATACACAAAGCCTAGTGAAAGTCTACACACCCACTGCACAGTCTTTACATTTTGCTGCCTTAAAAAAAATACATTTGATTGTTTTCCTACGGATGTACACAACTTACACAACATTTTAAAAGTGAAAGAAAAATTATAAAACATTTTCCAAATGAATAAATAAAAACATTTAACGGAGCTCTCTTAATTACATATGTTTTCACAACCCAGAGTAAATTCTTGGTGGAAGCACCTTTGGCAGTCATTAGGGCTGTGAATAATTTTGAATTAGATTCTAACAACTTTGCACACCTCATAGGGCAACATATACACATTGTTTTTTGTCAAAACTTCTCAAGCCCAGTAAATTTGGTTGGGAGTCATTGATGGACAGCAATATTCAAACCTTGGGCTGGATTCAATCCGTATCACTGAAGTATCACAGAAGATCTACTTAAAAATGTCATTTCAGATAAAGCCGACATTTGCCGCGTTTAACGTGAATGCAGTCTCCGCGAACGCGGGAACATTGCCTTTAAATTTCAATCAAGCTTTAACACGGATCTTCCGGAGACAGTACAGGTGCATCAAAGCTTCGACTGAGAGACTGAAAATCAGCTTCTTGATTTGATTTTCATTTGATTTGACTTCGGCGATACAGATTGAATCTGGATTGAATCCAGCAGATTTAAGTCAGGACTGAGACTGGACCATTCAGAAACACTCAACAGCTATTGGAAAGCCATTCTTGTTTGTCTTTGAGATTAAAATGTGTCTAACTGACTCACTGAAAAATACAACTCTATCCCAGTGTTTGGTATTCAGAAGACTGGGAGGGTTTTTAGCTGGGCTTTGCTACTTTCATATTTATTATGATCCTGACAAACTCCCCAATCCCTGCTGGGGTCAAGCATACCAATAACACGATGTTGCTGCCACAAACAGGAGGATCAACAACATTGCATTCACTCCACATTACTGGCCTGTATAGAAAAGTAAAAAGAAGGAAGCCTGTGTTTGATAAAAAACACTCCAAATCATCCATTCTGTTTGCTACAAGGCTGTTAAGTAATACTGCAAGAAAACACGGCAAATAAATGACCTTTTTGTCCTAAATTAAAAACCACAGGCCAAATCCAGAACTACACAACACAGAGTGAAACCCTCTGCATTTTCAAGTATTGTGGATTGTACTGACATATCTGCTTTACAATCAGGGACAAGGTTTGAATATTGCAGTCCATCAATGACTCCCAAACCATATTTACTGAGCTTGAGCTATTTTGACAAAAACAATGGGTGTGTGTTACCCTAAGAGTTGTGCAAAGTTCGTAGAATCTTATTCAAAATGATTCACAGCTATAATAGCGGCCAAAGGTGCTTCCACCAAGTATTACCTCTGGGGTGTGAAGACATACGCAATCAAGACATCTTTGTTTTTTTTGTTCTATTAAATTGTAAATAAAACAAATTGTATAATTGTTCTTTCACTTTGAAAATGTGGAGTTGGTTGTGTAGATCAGCAGGACAAAATCTAATGTATTCCTTAATTGGATTTCATTTGAAGCCAAATCCACTAATTTGAAGGGGTGTCCACATACTTGTATATATAGAGATGAAACTCTAACTAATGAACAGACACTGTAGAATAACTGGTGTTAAAAAAAGGTGGACATAGTGTTTCTACAGTTTGAAAGGTGGCGATGATGTCTCTGCAGTGCATTATGGGTGATTTTTCACAACCTTGCACTAGTTTATCTGCACATAAGCTTTACTCCCTCTATACAGCAGCTTACTGTGCCTTTATACTCTCCTCCTCTTCCTTCTATCTAACTGAGGTTTTCCCTAATTTGCCTCAGATATGACCTGACCATGACATATGTTCCCATACCTTACCTCCTCTTCACCATTAGAGGAATCTTTCTACTCAGAAAGCAGTGTCACCTCATCCACAATGGTTTCTGCTGTGTTGTGCTGCTCAGATTGTCCCAGTGGAGCCTTTGTAGACTCCTGGACACTGAGGGCAGAATTAGTCATGCCCTGTAGCTCTGGCAGTGCAGAATCCTTTGCAACTTCTTCTTCCCCATCACTCTTGTGCCCTGCCTGAGTTTCTTCTAAGACTTTAGCTCCATGGTCTTCAGCGTGATCCCCCTGCTCCAGAGCAGGATTGGCCTCCTTCTTCCCAGCCCCTCCCTCGATACTACCTGTGGAGTGCAGACGGATCACTGCGTACTCTGCCGTTTTGGAGGCGACTCCCCTGATCTCTCCCTCCCCCTCACCCTGCTTGGCCACCTTGGCCTGGAGTTTGGAGAAGTTCAAGTTGGCGTAGTGGAGTAGGTCTGTGTCATCAATTTCCCTGTCCACTGTCCTGTTGGGCCCGAGGGCCTCATCCAGCATGGCTTTATTGGCATAGACATTGTCCTCCTCCTGAAAGAGGGCCTGAGGGGTAAGCATCACATTAGACGGGTTTATAAGCTAACTGGCAGAGTTTTTTTTGTGTGGACTCCTATTAGCTGTAACTGCCTGGTGTCCACACAAAACACAATGCAAAACAATCACATGAGCAAATCAACCACGGGATAGGAAAGGCCTAGTTGTTCGTTAGTTGTTTAACATGAGATCCAGACAATATGGCTGCAAAAGACTCAATTACAGTAATGAACCACTGCAGCCTAAACTGACTTGAGTTCCTCTTCATGCACACAGTTGATTTTTTTGCATATTTACATTTTTATTTCCACCAGCCAAGCTACCTCCGATCTTTCACTGCAACAACAACACCAGTGCTGAAATGTGTGCGGCACCTAGGACATGTAATATCATGCACAGTCTCCTGCGAAATATGTATATCAATGCCTTTCCACATTGTTAAGACTGTGAGCACATACGCATGTACAATGTCGGAATGTCGGTGTAGTTACTTACCTCATCAGTCACTATGAACTCTGCTGTGTCCTTCTGTCTTTTGTTTGGTGATTGCCTGGCTCTCCTATGCCCGAGAGCAAAACAACAGAGATGTTAAGATAATGTCGTCAAATACCAGTCCAGACAAACATTGGACCAATCTATCCAAATAGTCTTTTACATGATCATACCTGCCCTGGCCCCTGTGTCAGTCACTTACTTGCAGATGAGAAGCAGTGGGGTACATAGGAGCATCATCACCCCTGCCCCCACACCAGCCCCGATCAACAGAGAGATTAGGTGGAAACCTGCACAATCACAACATAGAGAAAACAAATGAGGTGTAAAACAAGCACCGCCATTGCTTCTTTGTATTAAATATCCGTCTTATTTGGCAATGTGAGAGCTTGGGACTATGAGGTTCTATCTGCATAAAGATGTTTCTGAGATAATTGGCTTTAAAGTTCCGAATCCTCATTGGTTTGAATGGTGTCAGACATTTTTTATCTTGGATTATTTTGAACTGAACAACATGAATAGGGGTATTTTTACTATATACATAGAGAACATTGAACCGAACAAGGCTATGTCAATAACTCAATTTTGACAAAAATAAAGATAGACCCTTATAGTTCCAAGCTCTTGTATGGTTAATGGGACCGGGGGGACTGTTAGGAACTAATTCTGTTGTAGAGCAGGACAAACGTCTCCCATCTGTACCTTCATATGTTTCCATTGATGTTAAGTTAAATGAGAAGCTGTCAAAACCATCAATGTTGGAGCTGAGGCAGACCAGACTCGGTATTTCCTCTTCCTGTGATTGGCGGATGGTGAGGGAGCTCCTCAGGCCTGCTAAGCCCATTGGTTCCTCCCTGATGATGGTGTTAGTGGAGTGATTGACAGACTCCCCAGCCAATTGCCACACCACTGTGGGAGCAGGGTTTCCAAAGCTATCACAGAAACATCTGATCTGAGATGTAGCTGAAATCCTGATGCAGCGAGAGGTGTTCTGGATCTCTGAAGCAACTACCCCGAACAGACAGGGGGGACACAACTATTGTTAATAGTTCATTCACATAAATGAGTGATTGTGATTCATAAATCAGTAGAATAAATACTATACAGTACGTACATGTCACATCGATATTGATGGCCTCAGAGTTCTGCAGTCCATGGACATTCTGAGCCTCACAGTAGTACTGTTCATTTGAAAGCCTGGTTACATTGAAGATGTTGAGGTTCTCTTCAGACCCTACAATGTCCTTCTCCCATCCCTCAACTCTGTACCAGGTGTAGTTATTCACTGGTGGGTTGGCATTGCTGCTGCAAGTCAGAGTCACAGAGCTGCCCTCTGCTACTGAGCTAGAGGGACTGACTGACACTGAGGTGTTCTTGGGGGGATCTGGAAGAAAACAGTGTATTATACACTTCTCAACAGTGGTGTTAGTCTGCCTATCCATACTTCCCATGCTACATGTCTGTAATTCTATACAATAAAGCCAGCTGTGAGCCAGATTCAGTTGCCATACCTAAGCCAGATCCTTTCCACAATAAGGGCCAAACTTGGGCTGGCATATACTGTAGATGTGGCCCAGTTACTACTTTGAATTACACCAGAAGTGGGCCGTATCCATCTTGATAGGCTAGGTCTAGCTTTTTCATGGCAATGATCTGGCTAAGTTATGGCAATCAAACCTGGCCCACTTTTGGACCGTAATTCCAAGTGTTTACTAGGCCACATAAACACGCCGGTGGATTGTAAATGGGGGCTGGATTTGGGCAATATTAATTTTGCTTTCTAGGTTTGTCTTCGGAAACCCTTCATTTGAGATAAAACACAAATCTTGACTAGATTGCCAATGGCAATACAGAACAAACAGCCATGCATAAACATATTCACACTGCCATACAAACTCAACAACAGGCTTCAGTGATGGAGGTCCATTGACACACACACACACACACACACACACACACACACACACACACACACACACACACACACACACACACACACACACACACACACACACACACACACACACACACACACACACACACACACACACACACACACACACACACACACACACACACACACACACACACACACACACACACAGAGTAAAGATTCATGGTTGTCACGCAACAGGACAATGGCTCACTGTCATTGGACCAGACAGTCTGGGCACTGGCGTGAACCCATGACCCAGACGTTGGCCACACACCAGGTGTGGCTGGTCACAGCAGCTGGATGTGTGCCTCAACACAGAGTCATATTCAACCAGTTATAAATAGACTGTTTATAGCATCTTGGTAACACAGCATCTTGGTAACACTTTACAATAAGGTTATGGATTAGAATCAACTATATTAGTGAAAGGTTCTAGATGTACCGTTTCAAAATGATGGCTTAAATATGACATGTTCCTTTACCATTAGTAAATGATTACCAAATGCATTGACACAATTTAACGATACATTAGTTGATGCCAAATAATGTAGCCTTATGGTAAAGTGTTAGCAGCGTCTTGATGCTTCTATGTTTCTGGCCCTACACTAGGAGCTATACTGTATTATACCCAGGGATGGAAATTAAGCTAGCACACTAACCCGTGACTAGTACTTTTCAGACCGTGCTACTAGAAAATGTGCCCGACTAGCCCGCCAGCTACTGACATTTTGTCTTTTCAAATATTGCGTGGCACATATTTTGGACCCGGGCTAGTAAAAATTGCAGTCTACTATCCTGGCTGGCCAGTGCCCAAAATCCTTAAATTACATCCCTTATTATACCATTGCAAAAGTATAATGTATATAACTTACATTGAATATCCAGCTGAACAACTGTGGCTTTTTCCACACCAAGGGCATGCAGTGCTTCACAGCAGTACTCCCCACTATCACTTGCTTTACTGTCTAAGGTGAAGCTCTCTCCAGATCCTAAAGTGACAGCCTCAGTCCCATTGACTCTGTACCAGGTGTAGTTTTTCACTGCTGGGTTGGCATTGCTGCTGCAGGTCAGAGTCACAGAGCTGCCCTCTACCACTGAACCAGAGGGACTGACTGACACTGAGGTGTTCTTGGGAGGGTCTGGGGGAAAGAAACAATAGATATTGTATGTCAAGAGTCAATTTAGTGTGTGTTATGATACTGTCCATCGTTGAAAATATTGTTCATATTTGGTTTCATTGTGTACATACATATTCCATCTAGTTGAACGACAGATGAGTTCTCGGCTCCATGGTCATTGATGGTTTCACAGTAGAAATAACTGTCATCTGCTGGTACCTGGACAGTTAGCATTCTGCTAGCCCCCACTGTTGAAACCTGTTCTCCAATAACTCTGTACCAGTTGTAGCTCCCCACTGCTGGGTTGGCATTGCTGCTGCAGGTCAGACTCACAGAGCTGCCCTCTAACACTGAATCAGAGGGACTGACTGACACTGAGGTGTTCTTGGGAGAGTCTGAGGGAGAGTGCACAGAAAGTTGTCAAATTCTATAGAAATAAATAACTTACCATACAAGAATCAAACTTACCATGCATGAATCAACTTACAAAGAACAGTGACTGTCAGATACGTTTTGGATGATTTATCACTCTTGCCAGCTTGTCGTTTGTACAGCGCAGTGCAGGAGATCTTCTCTCCATGGTGGACATGTGAAGCGGTAAAGTTCAGGATAGAAGTTATGACTCGATTCGGAGTCTCCTGCAAATCCTCCACACTGTCACTCAGTGTGGGGGTCCATGTCAGAGTTGGAGGGAGTGAGGGACAGGGGGCTGCGGCAGAGCAGATCAAACTCACTGAGGCCCCCTCCATCACATCCACTGTTGCTGGACTTAGAGTGGGTTTGGATGGATACTCTGAGGGAGTAAAAAAAAAAGAAGACTTATTACATGAGCAGTGCATTAAATACAGCCCGTTCAAACCTGCAACTTAAGTGAACACAACACATCACAAGACAGAAATAGCATATTCTAATGATACCCTACCTTTTACATCAATTGTGACACGTCCTGGAAAATTATATTTCAGAGCATTGTCACATTCAAGTCTGAAACAAAAGTAGTCATTGAAATAAGATGTGAAGTCATTCAGGATGGTGGTGCATTCCTTCTGCTGCAAGTTCCCAGTTAGATTCCCTTGAATGGTGTTTAAGCCTGTTCCTGTGAGACTAGAATCAAACACGTGTACTCTTCTCCACCCTTTCCTCCATATTCCTTTACATGAAGCTGTGAGGGACGACTCATATCCAGATCCCAGTGTAAATGAGCAGGGAATGGCCACACAAGATCCACTGAGAGCCTCTATATTCTGAGGCATCAGAGCTGCAAAGTCTAGGCACAGAACACCTGAAATACACACAGCAAACTATTAGACTGGGGTGTTAGGTTCTTTTCAACTTCACTAGGTTGTTGTTTTTTCCTACAAACCGTAAAATAATATGTTGGCTAGTTATTTAGCGATGTGCAGAATAATCTGGCTAGTATTTTGGGGGGATGTAGCAATGCTAGTAGTGATGGATTGTATAAACTATCGCTTTAAAAACCAAGTGCAAATGTTTTTATCTCAATTTGACATTATTTCTGGCTAACAATAAAGCAACTTACTGTAATAGTTTTTTAAAATGTAAAAAAAAAAAAGAATTCTCAAGCAAGAATTTTGCTAGGACTTTTGCTAGGACTGTCTTGGAGTTGGGAAGGGAACAAAATGGTGCATTAACCACAGTGTGGATCAATCCACCTGAGCAGAGAATGGATATCCAAGTTATTGGCAGATAGGTTTGAAAAGCTCTTTGTTATTGGTCTATTAACTTGACCCCCCTGGTGATGTCACCAGTGAAGCCAAAACTCCACCCACGCAAAACCTGCTGGTTAGAAGGTCCTGTATTTCAACCAGCAACTATCAGGAAATAACACCAATCACATTTTTACAGTGTTAGTTCATCAGCTGTTGTATAAATATGATACAAAACACAGGAAAAACTGAATGTTGACTGCGCTGGGCTTTTAATAAGGATCAGAAAACTAACCATATTTCCATCCAGTTTTCATGAGAGTAAAGTCATATCGTATTAAAATAAATAATGAGGGCAGTAGCTAGGGTTACATTCAATTGGCGACATATTTTCATGCGAATATTCTAAAATCCGATAAATTTCCCACCAGTGGTGTTTCCACCAAATGGACTTGTTGCAGATAGAAATCAGTGCATGATGACATAGTGCACACAACATGTACTTGTTTGCTTACATTTTCAAGTACCAAATAAAAATCTAAAGTTCATAGTGTTTCCATCGCATTCTCATATTTTCTTTATGCAGATTTTTAAATATTCACATGATAATGTGTCTCCAATTGGATGGAAGCCTAGCTACAGATAACCTATAAAATGTAAATGGTAACCGTGCAATGGGAGACGCCAGAAAGCAGTGCATCAGACCCAGCCTTTCCCACAGCGACCCACCTTGCAGTAGATAACCAATGAGGATGAGTCTTTCAGCTCCTGTGATGTGCATGATTCTCTGTATCAGAAATGGCAAGATGAGCTCACTGTCTGGACAGACAGACACACACACTTTCAGTACATTGTCTTATTTTTTTTTAAACATAAAACTAACAGTGAAAATAACTTTGAATTCAAGTTAAACACATCAAAATGTTGACATTTTAGTTTTGATTTGTCATTAATAGAATGATTCCACACAGATTGAGTGTAGAGAACTGAAACCACATTGACCCTATTTTCCACAAGACAGTGTGAGTTTTCTTGCTTTTTTATTTGACATGTTGGCTACACCACAATAATTTGTATCAGAATGAGATTTGAATCATAGTAATATGAACATATCTCACATAATAAATATAGAATAAAAAATACATGATTCAATTATACCCTAAAGCCAATGAAGAAGATGTGTTGATTCTGAGTAGGTATAAATACCTAAATTGAGCATAATAAAGTCAAACAGGTTCATGTTTTGGGTGTAGATTCATTTCCATTGAAAATACTGACCAATGGAAATGTATTAAGTGTATAGAGCTATGAGCTGATTAGGTTGATTTTGGGAAAATGTAGATTTAGCCTATACCTGACACACTAAAGAAAATCTAACCTAGTTGAACTTGACAATATCTACAATTCGATTTTAATTTGATGCAATAAATATCTGAAATGTGTTCCCAAATCCAACTCATCTGAAAACATCAACACCTGTGAACATACACTTTAACATGTTGCACTCCACATTGCAAAACCATAACAGTCACATTAATGACCATAACAGAAATAGTACAAACGTTAATAGTGTCTGAGACCTCTTACCAGTATTCACGCGATGGTCGTCTGTTCAAATCCAATGCACAATTCAGGCTTTATAAATGACACCTGAAGTGGTGTTCTGTTGTCCAGCTGCCTGTCACTGTAGTAGACAGTCAGAAGAAGTGGCGCTGCTGTTTGCAAGACACAGACATTTCCTTCACTGAATAAGCGTCAACCCCCAAGCGCTAGCCTTCCTCTGTAATATCAAATGATCATCAGATTTTTTTACTCATATTTATCAGTGAGATACATCAAGCTTCACAAGGAGGGCAACATCCACTGATTCCTTTAAATGTATACAGATATATAATCCAGTGGCTAGTATGTTACACAGAAAGCTATAGCCCCTTGCATTATTTATCTTTACTTCTCCTTTCTATATTTAAAGACACAAATGTAATGACATATTCAAGTTTCAAGTTTCAAGTTCCAGATTAATGGGGCAATAACTGTTCAAGACATATGTGGCGGATGGATATTAAACATTTGACATTTTGCATAACTTCCTGCTTTCCATAGCTACTACCTCAATGGGCTACATTTCAAAGAAGGTTTAAAAGCAGACTTTAATGTGGATATCATAAATGTACAATTCAAAAGGCTTAGAAGAAGAGACAATTACATGAATAAATTAATAAAAGTCTCTTTGATGATGAATTGATATAAATGTTTCCCTACACAATTTATACAGTGGCTTGCGAAAGTATTCAACCCACTTGGCATTTTTCCTGTTTTGTTCCCTTACAACCTGGAATTAAAATAGATTTTTTGGGGGTTTGCATCATTTGATTTACACAACATGCACTACGAAGATGCAAAATATTTTTTTATTGTGATACAAACAAGAAATAAGACAAAAAAACAGAAAACTTAACTGAGCGTGCATTATTATTCATCCCTCCCCCAAAGTCAATATCTTGTAGAGCCACCGTTTGCAGCAATTACAGCTGCAAGTCTCTTGGGGTTTGTCTCTATAAACTTGGCACATCTAGCCACTGAGATCTTTGCCCATTCTTCAAGGCAAAACTGCTCCAGCTCCTTCAAGTTGGATGGGTTCTGCTGGGGTACAGCAATCTTTAAGTCATACCACATATTCTCAATTGGATTGAGATCTGGGCTTTGACTAGGCCATTCCAAGACATTTAAATGTTTCCCCTTAAACCACTCGAGTGTTGCTTTAGCAGTATGCTTAGGGTCATTGTCCTGCTGGAAGGTGAACCTCCATCCCAGTCTCAAATCTCTGGAAGACTGAAACTGATTTCCCTCAAGAATTTCCCTATATTTAGCCCCATCCATCATTCCTTCAATTCTGACCAGTTTCCCAGTCCCTGACGATGAAAAACATTCCCACAGCATGATGCTGCCACCACCATGCTTCACTGTGGGGATGGTGTTCTCGGGTAATGGGGGGTGTTGGGTTTGCACCAGACATAGCATTTTCCTTGATGGCCAAAAATCTACATTTTAGTTTCATCTGACCAGAGTACCTTCTTCCATATGTTTGGGTTGTCTCCCACATGCCTTTTGGCGAACACCAAACATGTTTGCTTATTTTTTTCTTTAAGCAATGGCTTTTTCTGGCCACTCTTCCGCAAAGCCCAGCTCTGTGGAGTGTATGGCTTAAAGTGACCCAATGGACAGATACACCCATCTCCGCTGTGGAGCTTTGCAGCTCCTTCAGGGTTATCTTTGGTCTCTGTGTTGCCTCTATGATTAATGCCCTCTTTTTTACTGGTCCGTGAGATTTGGTGGGAGGCCCTCTCATGGCAGGTTTGTTGTGGTGCCATATTCTTTCCATTATGTTATAATAAATTTCATGGTGCTCCGTGGAATGTTCAAAGTTTCTGATATTTTTTTATAACCCAACCCTGATCTGTACTTCTCCACAACTTTGTCCCTGACCTGTTTGGAGAGCTCCTTGGTCTTCATAGTGCCGCTTGCTTGGTGGTGTTAAAGACTCTGGGGCCTTTCAGAACAGGTGTATGTATACTGAGATCATGTGACAGATCATGTGACACTTAAATAAAGTCCACCTGTGTGCAATCTAACTAATTATTGACTTCTGAAGGTAATTGGTTGCACCAGATCTTATTTAGGGGCTTCATAGCAAAGGGGGTGAATCCATTTAAATTACAGGTTGTAATGAAACAAAATAGGAAAAACGGCAAGGGGGTGAATACTTTTGCACTGTAAACCCTTCAGTGTTGCGTATATAATATATACAGTATATATATTATAAATGCCATTTAGCAAACACTCTTATCCAAAGTGACTTAAGGACCGTACAAAAAATTCTAGGGGGAGGGGAGGTCCAAAATAGGGGAGAGCGTGCAACTTATTTTTTGCTTTGGGGAGGGTTGTGTTTTTTTTATTGGATACAGGGGAGGGTGGTTTTTTATTGGACACGGGAGGGGAAGGTGTTTTTTTTATTGGACACAGAGGAGGGGAGGGTGTTTTTTTATTGGACACGGGAGGGGTAGGTGGTTTTTTATTGGACACATGGGACGGTGGTTTTTTATTGGACACGGGAGGGGAAGGTGGTTTTTTATTGGACATGGGAGGGGAAGGTGTTTTTTTATTGGACACATGGGAGGGTGGTTTTTTTTATTGATTGGACACAGAGAAGGGTGGTTTTTTATTGGACACAGAGAAGGGTGGTTTTTTATTGGACACAGGGAAGGGTGTTTTTATTGGACACGGGAGGGGAAGGTGGTTTTTTATTGGACACAGGGGGGGGGAGGGTGGTTTTTTTATTGGACACAGGGGAGGGTAGTGTGTTTTCTTTATTGGACACAGGGGGTAGTGTGTTTTCTTTATTGGAGGGTAGTGTGGTTTCTTTATTGGACACAGGGGAGGGTAGTGTGGTTTTTTTATTGGACACAGGGGAGGGTAGTGTGTTTTCTTTATTGGACATAGGGGAGGGTAGTGTGTTTTCTTTATTGGACACAGGGGGGGTAGGGACACAGGGGAGGGTAGTGTGTTTTCTTTTGGATTGGACACAGGGGAGGGTAGTGTGTTTTCTTTATTGGACACAGGGGAGGGCAGTGTGTTTTCTTTATTGGACACAGGGGAGGGTAGTGTGTTTTCTTATTGGACACAGGAGGGTAGTGTGGTTTCTTTATTGGACACAGGAGGGTAGTGTGTTTCTTTATTGGACACAGGGAGGGTATTGGACACAGGGGAGGGTAGTGTGTTTTCTTTATTGGACACAGGGGAGGGTAGTTTTTTTTATTGGACACAGGGGAGGGTAGTGTGTTTTCTTTATTGGACACAGGGGAGGGTAGTGTGGTTTCTTTATTGGACACACAGGGGAGGGGAGTGTGTTTTCTTATTGGGCACAGGGGAGGGTAGTGTGTTTTCTTTATTGGACACAGGGGAGGGTAGTGTGTTTTCTTTATTGGACATAGGGGAGAGTAGTGTGTTTTCTTTATTGGACACAGGGGAGGGTAGTGTGGTTTCTTTATTGGACACAGGGGAGGGTAGTGTGTTTTCTTTATTGGACACAGGGGAGGGGGAGGGTAGTATTGTGTGTTTTCTTATTGGACATAGGGGAGGGTAGTGTGTTTTCTTTATTGGACATAGGGGAGGGGGTAGTGTGTTTTCTTTATTGGACACAGGGGTGTGTTTTCTTTAGGGTAGTGTGTTTTCTTTATTGGACACAGGGGGGTTTTCTTTATTGGAGTAGTGTGTTTTCTTTATTGGAGTAGTGTTTTCTTTATTGGACACAGGGGAGGGTAGTGTGGTTTCTTTATTGGACACAGGAGGGTAGTGTGGTTTCTTTATTGGACACAGGGGAGGGGAGTGTGCTTTCTTATTGGACACAGGGGAGGGTAGTGTGGTTTCTTTATTGGACACAGGAGGGTAGTGTGTTTTCTTTATTGGACATAGGGGAGGGTAGTGTGTTTTCTTTATTGGACATAGGGGAGGGTAGTGTGTTTTCTTTATTGGACACAGGGGAGGGTAGTGTGTTTTCTTATTGGACACAGGGGAGGGTAGTGTGTTTTCTTTATTGGACACAGGGGAGGGTAGTAGTGTTTTCTTTATTGGACATAGGGGAGGGTAGTGTGTTTTCTTTATTGGACACAGGGGAGGGTAGTGTGGTTTCTTTATTGGACACAGGAGGGTAGTGTGTTTTCTTTATTGGACACAGGGGAGGGTAGTGTGTTTTCTTTATTGGACACAGGGGAGGGTAGTGTGTTTTTTATTGGACTTTAGTGTGTTTTCTTATTGGACACAGGGGAGGGTAGTGTGTTTTCTTTATTGGACACAGGGGAGGGTAGTGTGTTTTCTTTATTGGACATAGGGGAGGGTAGTGTGTTTTCTTTATTGGACACAGGGGGGGGTTTCTTTAGTGTGTTTTCTTTATTGGGCACAGGGACACAGGAGGGTAGTGTTTTCTTTATTGGACACAGGGGAGGGGAGTGTGTTTTCTTTATTGGACACAGGGGAGGGTAGTGTGGTTTCTTTATTGGACATAGGGGAGGGTAGTGTGTTTTCTTATTGGACACAGGAGGGTAGTGTGTTTTCTTTATTGGACATAGGGGAGGGTAGTGTGTTTTCTTATTGGACACAGGAGGGTAGTGTGGTTTCTTTATTGGACATAGGGGAGGGTAGTGTGTTTTCTTATTGGACACAGGAGGGTAGTGTGTTTTTTTCAACATCACAACCGCCATTCTGACCCTCAACACGAGGGCCACTCATATGTTTATACGTAGTTCCCTCTTGCTTAGCCACGGGAAGTATTTTGGGGGTAGGGGTGCTGCGATATTTTGTAGACGGCTGTATAGAAATTTGCAATCAAATCTGAAATACACATGAACTGAAAGAAACATAAAGGGTGGAAATGGATGGATAAACTAAAATATTTGGAGATGACAAGGTGAAAAGCTTGATTTAAGCTTGTTATTTACATTTATTTTTATTTATCTATATTAAAACGATTCTGATGAGGTCTATCACCACAGTCCCTGTATTCACATCTCTCAGGTTGAGCGGAAACCGTGAATGCAGAGCTACGCTCATGGTGATACTGCCGCTCTCCCCTCTGCATCGTTCACATATCGCTGCCACTGGGCTCTGTCCGTGCTCCTCTGCAGCCACACTCGTTCCTCTGTCAAACACACAAACACATGCATGCTCGCACCCATGCACACATGTATGTCAGGTGTGGTCAAATAAATGATAATTGTATACACAATTCCAAAAGTGCTAGAACTACTTTGATTTCTTTGGTGTGCAAATCACCAATACTAGCCTAAAGAGTGCTTTCGCCTGTATGACCTCATAAGTAGAGGTCACGTTGGAGATCTGTAGTGTGGCGTATGTGTCACCTACTGTCTGTTGGCAGACATGGGGACATGTCACACAATAAGTAATTCTGTAATACAGTATTTAAGCACCATAAAAAGAAAACATAAAGACTACTACCATGTAATTTCTAGGTAATTACAATAAGATACCTATTACTGTGTTCAAAACTTGTACAAACAAAAATAAATGACCAATTATTATGTAATTTCTAGGTAATTCCGAAGTATTTTCTGTACTATGAGATGAAGTGCTACAGACATACCTTCAGTCCTCTGGATAATCTGATAGTGAATAGAGATGAAGACAAAGATTAGAACGGAAATATTGAAACTGATATATTACCATATACACTGCTCAAAAAAATAAAGGGAACACTAAAATAACACATCCTAGATCTGAATGAATGAAATATTCTTATTAAATACTTTTTTATTTACATAGTTGAATGTGCTGACAACAAAATCACACAAAAATGATCAATGGAAATCAAATGTATCAACCCATGGAGGTCTGGATTTGGACTCACACTCAAAATTAAAGTGGAAAACCACACTACAGGCTGATCCAACTTTGATGTAATGTCCTTAAAACAAGTCAAAATGAGGTTCAGTAGTGTGTGTAGCCTCCACGTGCCTGTATGACCTCCCTACAATGCCTGGGCATGCTCCTGATGAGGTGGCGGATGGTCTCCTGAGGGATCTCCTCCCAGACCTGGACTAAAGCATCCGCCAACTCCTGGACAGTCTCTGGTGCAACGTGGCGTTGGTGGATGGAGCAAGACATGATGTCCCAGATGTGCTCAATTGGATTCAGGTCTGGGGAACGGGCGGGCCAGTCCATAGCATCAATGCCTTCCTCTTGCAGAAACTGCTGACACACTCCAGCCACATGAGGTCTAGCATTGTCTTTCATTAGGAGGAACCCAGGGCCAACCGCACCAGCATATGGTCTCACAAGGGGTCTGAGGATCTCATCTCGGTACCTAATGGCAGTCAGGCTACCTCTGGCGAGCACATGTTGGGCTGTGCGGCCCCGCAAAGAAATGCCACCCCACACCATGACTGACCCACCACCAAACCCGTCATGCTGGAGGATGTTGCAGGCAGCAGAACGTTCTCCACGGCGTCTCCAGACTGTCACGTCTGTCACATGTGCTCAGTGTGAACCTGCTTTCATCTGTGAAGAGCACAGGGCGCCAGTGGCGAATTTGCCAATCTTGGTGTTCTCTGGCAAATGAAAAACGTCCTGCACGGTGTTGGGCTGTAAGCACAACCCCCACCTGTGGACGTCGGGCCCTCATGGAGTCTGTTTCTGACCGTTTGAGCAGACACATGCACATTTGTGGCCTGCTGGAGGTCATTTTGCAGGGCTCTGGCAGTGCTCCTCCTTGCACAAAGGCGGAGGTAGCGGTCCTGCTGCTGGACACTACGCTGACAGAGACAGCAAACCTTCTTGCCACAGCTCGCATTGGTGTGCCATCCTGGATGAACTGCACTACCTGAGCCACTTGTGTGGGTTGTAGACTCAGTCTCATGCTACCACTAGAGTGAAAGCACTGCCAACATTCAAAAGTGACCAAAACATCAGCCAGGAAGCATATGAACTGAGAAGTGGTCTGTGGTCCCCACCTGCAGAACCACTCCTTTATTGGAGGTGTCTTGCTAATTGCCTATAATTTCCACCTGTTGTCTATTCCATTTGCACAACAGCATGTGCAATTTATTGTCAATCAGTGTTGCTTCCTAAGTGGACAGTTTAATTTCACAGAAGTGTGATTGACTTGGAGTTACATTGTGTTGTTTAAGTGTTCCCTTTATTTATTTGAGCAGTGTATATTACCATATAGATATATTCATTTCTCACTGACAGACTACCAATGACCAAATGACGCTAGATTTTAGTTCTGGGTTAACCAAGATTATATATATATATATAAAACTATTTCTGAAGAATGTCCATGAAATAATGAAATACAAGATTCTACTTGCTTAGCAATTACAGTAAGTCCATTTTACCTGATATATTTCTATTTATAGAATCCACAGGACAATGACCATTCCACAGATTATGGATGAAACTGATATTTGAGCTACAAGACATGTTTGAGTTACTTTGTTAGTTACCAAATCCAGTCTCTATACTTTTTGTATGTTTACCAATAGTCTTTATAACAAATTAATAAAGGTAATAGGATAATCTTAATTAATTTAATTACACACAATAATCTGTTTAGTCTATGATGGAAATAAAGTACATTCGTATTGTTACAGCAGTATGCCTACCTGTAGTTGTGGAGGGGCAGTGGTGCAGATACACAAAGAAGTTGGACCTATCTTTGCCATAGCTATTTTGTGCTTCACAGCAGAACAGAACTCACTGATATCCTGCAGGACCAGAAACTGAGATCTAGAATCCATTGGGACCATCTTGCTCTCATTGACTCTGTACTAGGTGTGAGGTCTTCGCTGGTGGGTTGGCATTGCTGCTATACAAGTCAGAGTCACAGAGCTGCCCTCTACCGCTGAACTAGAGGGACTGACTGATGCTAATGTGTTCCTGGGAAGGGCTGTAAAAAGTTAGAATTTTTTTTTTTTAAATACTAAATTTTGTGGTGGGCACCATTTCACCCTGACCCATTGCTAGCAGTGGGTCAATCTGGTTAATGCTACAATATAGTTTATGGTTTAATAAAAAAAAAAATGTACATGGCACACCTAGTTGAATGATAGTAGACTTCTGCAATCTAAGATAATTGCTGGCCTCAGTATAACTGTCTGTTGTTTGCAGACACCTGGAGAGTACGAACTCTTTTAGACCCCGGTGATGTGAACTGTTTTCCATGAACTCTGTACCAGTTGTAGGTCTTCACTGCTGGGTTGGCATTGCTGCTGCAGGTCAGAGTCACAGAGCTGCCCTCTAACACAGCGGGACGGACTGACACCGAGGTGTACTTGGGAGGGTCTGGGGGAAAAGAAAAACATCATGACTTTCCTATCAACACAAATGTGGCCTAACTTATTCCATTATAACCAGAATAACAAATGGACATACATCGAACAGTGATTGTGAGACCTTTCTCAGACGATACATCACTGTTGCCAGCTTCTCGTTTGTAGAGAGCAGTGCAGAAGATTTTCTGTCCATGATGGAGGTATGATGCAGTAGAAGGTCAGAGTAGAACTCATGACTTCAGTTTGGTCCTGTCTCTTGTTTTTCTTCCTCTCCACACTGTCACCTAGTCTGGGGGTCCATGTCAGAGTTGGAAGGAGAATGGGACATGGGGCTACAGTAGAGCAGATCATACTCACTGATTCTCCCTCATTCACATTCACTGTAGCTGGGATTAGAGTGGGCTGGGGAGGAGTGTCTTCAGGAGATAAAGATGTAATCTAGTTTATAACACAAGCAGACATAGGCTACATCAATGTATTCCTGTAACTGGCATGGCACAAAGAAATGGCATATTCTAATGCATGAATATTTATTGAGTAGCATTTGTGTCATTTTTGCTGAAGTAGTATTCCTGAATTTAGTGACAAGAACTTAGACACTCTTTCTCCACCCAATTGATCATTCCTCCACTTAATTAACCACCTGCATAAACATGTGAACACAGTAACTAACCTCAACCACCAGAAATAACAACACAGAACTGTGTCAATATTGATGCTTTCAGGAAACACAAATGGAAGACTTTTGTCAAGGTTGAAGAAATATTGGGATAGGTAGGGAGGGGGATAAGGGATGTTCAGGATACTTGTGCAGTCCTTCTCAAGCAAGTCATCTCTTGTGGGTGCCATTAACACTGGTTTCACAAATCTTCTATTCCATGTTCCTTTACATGGACGAGAGAGGGATGACTCAAATTTAGGCTCCAATGTAAATCTACATGGAATGAGCACATAAGGTCCCCTCAGAGCCTCTATACCGCTGGGAATCAAGACTTTCCCCTTTTGGCACAGAACACCTGAAAATCACAACTGAATGTTTAGACTGAGATAAATAGCAAAAACACACTGGTTATTGCTTGCATCTAGAATGCAGTAACACATTAAGCCATATAGAACATAATATATCTAAACCCTTTAAACCTATTCTCAACCAGCTTGCAGAGCATGTTTTGGCAATTCATTTTAGAAGTGGATATGAAAAAAATAGTAATTTGAACTTGATTGGTCCACTAAATAAACATACTTTATGATGCATCAATTAACATAATTGATATCATTTTGGGTTGCTGCATTTCAGTATTGTGGCACTCTAACTATGCCCATTCAAATGACTGTAAGAAACTCAAAATCGGTCACCAAAGATATGGCATAAAAGGTACATATTCAGTTAGTTGAGGGATTAATATTGCACCATTCTTGTGCTCCGGGGCCTCCCACTCCTCTTTCTATTCTGGTTAGGGCCAGTTTGCGCTGTTCAGTGAAGGGAGTAATACACAGCATTGTAAAATATCTTCAGTTTCTTGACAATTTCTCGCATGGAATAGCCTTCATTTCTCAGAACGAGAATAGACTGACGAGTTTCAGAAGAAAGTTCTTTGTTTCTGGTAATTTTGAGCCAGTATTTGAACCTACAAATGCTGATGCTCCAGATACTCAACTAATCAAAAGAAGGCCAGTTTTATTGCTTCTTTAACCAGGACAACACTTTCAGCTGTGCTAACATAATTGCAAAAAGGGTTTTCTAATGATCAATTAGCCTTTTATATTGATATACTTGGATTAGCTAACACAACGTGCCATTGGAACACAAGAGTGATGGTTGCTGATAATGGGCCTCTGTGCGCCTATGTAGACATTCCATAAACAATCTGCCATTTCCAGCTACAATAGTCATTTACAACATTAACAATGTCTACACTGTATTTCTGATCAATTTGATCTTATTTTAATGGACAAAGAAATAGCTTTTCTTTCAAAAACAAGAAAATTTCTCAGTGACACCAAACTTTTAGAGTGTAGTGTATATATGTGTGTATGTGTATATGTGTATGTGTGTATGTATGTACAGTGCCTTGCGAAAGTATTCGGTCCCCTTGAACTTTGCGACATTTTGCCACTTTTTTTGGCTTCAAACATAAAGATATAAAACTGTATTTTTTTGTGAAGAATCAACAACAAGTGGGACACAATCATGAAGTGGAATGACATTTATTGGATATTTCAAACTTTTTTAACAAATCAAAAACTGAAAAATTGGGCGTGCAAAATTATTCAGCCCCCTTAAGTTAAAACTTTATAGCGCCACCTTTTGCTGCGATTACAGCTGTAAGTCGCTTGGGGTATGTCTCTATCAGTTTTGCACATCGAGTGGCTGAAATTTTTTCCCATTCCTCCTTGCAAAACAGCTCGAGCTCAGTGAGGTTGGATGGAGAGCATTTGTGAACAGCAGTTTTCAGTTCTTTCCACAGATTCTCGATTGGATTCAGGTCTGGACTTTGACTTGGCCATTCTAACACCTGGATATGTTTATTTTTGAACCATTCCATTGTAGATTTTGCTTTATGTTTTGGATCATTGTCTTGTTGGAAGACAAATCTCCGTCCCAGTCTCAGGTCTTTTGCAGACTCCATCAGGTTTTCTTCCAGAATGGTCCTGTATTTGGCTCCATCCATCTTCCCATCAATTTTAACCATCTTCCCTGTCCCTGCTGAAGAAAAGCAGGCCCAAACCATGATGCTGCCACCACCATGTTTGACAGTGGGGATGGTGTGTTCAGGGTGATGAGCTGTGTTGCTTTTACGCCAAACATAACGTTTTGCATTGTTGCCAAAAAGTTCAATTTTGGTTTCATCTGACCAAAGCACCTTCTTCCACATGTTTGGTGTGTCTCCCAGGTGGCTTGTGGCAAACTTTAAACGACACTTTTTATGGATATCTTTAAGAAATGGCTTTCTTCTTGCCACTCTTCCATAAAGGCCAGATTTGTGCAATATACGACTGATTGTTTACCTATGGACAGAGTCTCCCACCTCAGCTGTAGATCTCTGCAGTTCATCCAGAGTGATCATGGGCCTCTTGGCTGCATCTCTGATCAGTCTTCTCCTTGTATGAGCTGAAAGTTTAGAGGGACGGCCAGGTCTTGGTAGATTTGCAGTGGTCTGATACTCCTTCCATTTCAATATTATCGCTTGCACAGTGCTCCTTGGGATGTTTAAAGCTTGGGAAATCTTTTTGTATCCAAATCCGGCTTTAAACTTCTTCACAACAGTATCTTGGACCTGCCTGGTGTGTTCCTTGTTCTTCATGATGCTCTCTGCGCTTTTAACGGACCTCTGAGACTATCACAGTGCAGGTGCATTTATACGGAGACTTGATTACACACAGGTGGATTGTATTTATCACCATTAGTCATTTAGGTCAACATTGGATCATTCAGAGATCCTCACTGAACTTCTGGAGAGAGTTTACTGCACTGAAAGTAAAGGGGCTGAATAATTTTGCACGCCCAATTTTTCAGTTTTTGATTTGTTAAAAAAGTTTGAAATATCCAATAAATGTCGTTCAACTTCATGATTGTGTCCCACTTGTTGTTGATTCTTCACAAAAAAATACAGTTTTATATCTTTATGTTTGAAGCCTGAAATGTGGCAAAAGGTCGCAAAGTTCAAGGGGGCCGAATACTTTCGCAAGGCACTGTATGTATATATATATGTATATATATATATATATATGGGTATGTGTATGTATGTACGTATGTATGTATATAGAGAAATAGATCAAATTGAAGTCGGAAGTTTACATAC
Source organism: Oncorhynchus tshawytscha (assembly GCF_018296145.1). Lineage (NCBI taxonomy): Eukaryota > Metazoa > Chordata > Actinopteri > Salmoniformes > Salmonidae > Oncorhynchus > Oncorhynchus tshawytscha. The sequence goes on along the minus strand of NC_056451.1, from coordinate 9,242,857 downwards.
ACTTAGGTTGGAGTCATTAAAACTTGTTTTTCAACCACTCCACAGATTTCTTGTTAACAAACTACAGTTTTGGCAAGTCGGTTAGGACATCTACTTTGTGCATGAGACAAGTCATTTTTCCAACAATTGTTTACAAAGCTTCTGATAGGCTAATTGACATCATTGGAGGTGTACCTGTGGATGTATTTCAAGGCTTACCTTCAAACTCAGAGCCTCTTTGCTTGACATCATGGGAAAATCAAAAGAAATCAGCCAAAACCTCAGAAAAAAATTGTAGACCTCCACAAGTCTGGTTCATCCTTGGGAGCAATTTCCAAATGCCTGAAGGTACCACGTTCATCTGTACAAACAATTGTACACAAGTATAAACACCATGGGACCACACAGCCGTCATACCGCTCAGGAAGGAGACACTTTCTGTCTCCTAGAGATGAACGTACTTTGGTGCAAAAAGTGCAAATCAATCCCAGAACAACAGCAAAAGCCTTTGTGAAGTTGCTGGAGGAAACAGGTACAAAAGTATCTATATCCACAGTAAAACGAGTCCTATATCAATATAACCTGAAAGGCCGCTCAGCAAGGAAGAACCCACTGCTCCAAAACCGCCATAAAAAAAGCCAGACTACGGTTTGCAACTGCACATGGGGACAAAGATCGTACTTTTTGGAGAAATGTCGTCTGGTCTGATGAAACAAATATATAACTGTTTGGCCGTAATGACCATCGTTGTGTTTGGTGGAAAAAGGGGGAGTCTTGCAATCCGACGAACACCATCCCAACCGTGAAGTATGGGGGTGGCAGCATCATGTTGTGGGGGTGCTTTGCTGCAGGAGGGACTGGTGCACTTCAAAAAATAGATGGCATCATTAGGATGGAAAATTCTGTGGATATCTTGAAGCAACATCTCAAGACATCAGTCTGGAAGTTAAAGCTTGGTCGCAAATCTGTCTTCCAAATGGACAATGACCCCAAGCATGTTTCCAAAGTTGTGCCAAAATGGCTTCAAGACAAGAAAGTCAAGGTATTGGAGTGGCCATCACAATGCCCTGATCTCAATCCTATAGAACATTTGTGGGCAGAACAGAAAAAGCGTGTGCGAGAAAGGAGGCCTACATACCTTATTGTGGGAAGCTTGTGGAAGGCTACCCGAAACATTTGACCCAAGTTAAACAATTTAAAGGTAATGCTACCAAATACTAATAGAGTATATGTAAACTTCGGACCCACTGAGAAAAAAGAAAGCTGAAATAAATCACTCTCTACTATTATTCTGACATTTCACATTCTTAAAATAAAGTGGTGATCCTAACTGACCTAAGACAGCAAATTTTTACTAGGATTAAATGTCAGGAATTGTGAAAAACTGAGTTTAAATGTATTTGGCTAAGGTGTATGTAAACCTTCAACTGTATATATATTTACCCAAAAACATAGATGGAGGATTGGAAATGATGCAGACAATTACATTGATGGAAGCAACAATCTATCTGCAATATTAAAGCTGATCCACCCCTAAAAAGAAATAAAATTACAAATAAAAAAACTGTGATGTGGCGTAATATGCCATTAATGTAATCGTTGTGTATAGAGTCTCATCTCGCTTACACTTAAAAATACACAGCAATATGTTTTTATCTGTGATGAGAATAAAGTACATTCTCAAAACGCATATGCTTTGATTGTTACAGGAGCAGGCCTACCTGCAGGTGTGGAGGTGCAGTGGTGCAGATGCACAAAGATCTTGGACCTATCTTTGCCATAGCTATTCTGTGCTTCACAACAGAACAGTCCGCTCTCACTGATATCCTGCAGAACCAGACACTGAGATCTAGACTCTATGGGGACTATTTTGCTCCCACTGACTCTGTACCAGGGGTAGGTCTTCACTGCTGGGTTGGCATTGCTGCTGCAGGTCAGTCACAGAGCTGCCCTCTACCACTAGGGACTGGCTAATACTGAGGTGTTGTTCCTGGGAGGGTCTGTAAAAAAAAAAGATAGACACAATGTTTGAAAAAAGTCAATTCAGTGGGTGCCACCATTGCACCCTAACACCATGGCTATGCCGGTCCTGTGGGTGCGTCCGCCTGCACCATCCTGTGCATGTTGATGTTGTGTATCCCCACCAGGCGTGATCATGAAACACAGGTTAAAATGCCAAAACCAACTGTGAACCAACCATAATAATTTGGGGACAGGTCGAAACACACATAAAACATTCATGGACATTTAGCTAGATAGCTGTTGCTAGCAGTTTCTCCATAGAGATGAACATTTGGTTGTTATTTTACCTGATTATGCTGCTAAAAATATTGTCCCCTTTTCTAGCTGGTTCTTTGTTGAATTTTGACAATTCTCCTAACCTGCCATGTTAATTATCCTAACCAGTTGCGTAAATTCTTCTAACCTGCTACGAAAAAGAAAAGTAACTTTTGCTAGTCAAAACTGGCAGACCTGCCCTGAGAACAGCGTGGGTTCTGACAAACGCGATACTCCCAACTTCTATTTTAGCATTTGGCATCAGACACTCGTTGATGCATGCGAGCAGTGTGGATGATTGAATAACATGTGTGTACGTTTATTTTGCAATGCTCACGCACGCAATGTGGCCGGTGTAGTCAGGGAGTAACCTAGCCATTCAAATCCAACTAGACTTTCATTACTTCTCTCTCTAGTCAGAACGGTTCTATGCCAGAATGTGGACACCGTGGAGCCGGCACAAAATACGGCTTGGGAAACGTAGCTCAATCCAGGGATGGTGCTGTACTCCTGATTATCCCATTATCCTAACTGACAAATCAAGAAGATTGAAATACTGCAAGTTTTTTACGAAACTACCTTTTTCGTCAACATGCTAGGCTAGCTAACGTTATAGCAGCCCATTGGATTCCATTCAAACTCTTCCTCCAATGTATTAATAAACCTGCTGCATCAACATGTGAACACAGTAAATAAACTCAATCACCAGAAATAACAACACAGAACTGTTGTAAATAGTAATAATATACCTTTAACATCAATATTGATGCTTTCAGGAAACACAAATGGAAGACTGTTGTCTTATTCAAGGTTCAGATAATATTGGGATAGATAGGAACAGGGATAAGGTATGTTCAGGATATGAAATGTTTTGTACAATCAGTGTATAGTATAATAACGTTTATACAACTGGTGGGTATAATCCTGAATGCTGATTGGTTAAAACTGCATTCCAACCGGTGTTTATTCCACATAATACCACCGGCTAAATCTATTACATTAAAATGCCTATTTACTCTGTTCCATCTGACTGCACAATCCACTGTCTCATAATCTCAGCCAGGCACTTTATAAACTTGATGTCCACTATAAAAAACCTCCAGAGATTATATCACTTTTTTTTTGGACTAACATTTAGTTTTCAACAAGAGAGTACATTTTCAATGCCAGGCGAAGTCGCGCCTCATTAGCTCATTGTTATGGATGTATCCAAATAAATATCACTAGAAAACAGTTTAAACAAACCCGGCTACTTTGCTGTTATTCTGGCTACACTGTTTGACGTGACTGTCAGTTAGCCGTAGTTGGCTCGCTAGCAAGCAAGAGATAAGAACGTCTCCAGACAATTATGGCAATGGAACATTTAGAACCAACGACTGGGTCGCGTCCATAGATACAGAACTGTTTCAATATGCTTTGTGTTGTAGTCACGGCAGACAAATATATATATTTAAGCAAACTTTATTAGGCTTTTGCTATAAGAACAAAAAGACTTAATGACTGGCTCGCGTCTCTGGCAACCGAACCGATAGAACGAACGACCAGCCGGCTTGGATAGCAACCCTAGATTTGTGTCGGGACTATGTCTTGCGGAAGGATGAAATAGTATTAATAAATAGATCAGAAGGACGTTTTTAATGAAAATATGTCAATCATTATTTGAATATGTTGGTAACCCGTTGTATACAAGTGATAATGCCCTCGAAGCCGGTGTTTGAAGGATATTTTGGCACAGTTTGCCGGCCCGAGACGAGCCAATATATCCAATATATCCTTCAAACACCGGCTTCTTGGGCATGATCACATACATGACATTAATGAAATACGACAGTAGTTAATGATAAGTTGAAATAAGTAAAAACATTTATTATTGTTCAACTCTTACCTGCATTGCTCTCTGAGACCTTTATCTATACGGTGCACGGCTGAGACAGAAGGGCCTGTGTTTTAACCAGACCACTTCCTTTGATACACATACCGTTCCCAAAACAGATGAGGACCTTCGATAATATTATCTTCTTTTTCATTTTGAAATGGAAATACATTTTGAGGTCATTGTAATTCAACAAATAATACATTCTCCTCTCTTCATGTTACAACTGCTGGGGGCAAGAGAAACATGGTTCCCATTCAATCCCCATCAATTTGAAACGGTCAATACCATAATTAATATATCTGATTGTGGGTGCCAGTTTGGATAGCTCGATAGCTGTCTGGCAGGAAAGTAAAAATAGAAGCATGATTTAAAAAGTCGATTTCAAGAAGACATTGAAGCAACGGGAATCAGAAGGGAAGGTTGTTTTCACAGAGTCAACAAAAGTGTATGAATGACCTTTAATGATAATAGTAAAAAATAATAGTAATAACACATATTTATAAGTATATAGTATTTCTGTGTTGATAGTAATAGAAAAAACAATCCATTTGAGATCGGAATGCTCGGCCAGTGTTTTTATTGACTGAACAGCCCTTTTGACAGATGAAAAATACACATATATTCAACATAGATAAACATGTACAGGTTATTGCCAAAATAATGGAAAGACTTGAGTTAATGAGGAATACAAAGTATATTGAACGCAGATGCTTCCACACAGGTGTTGTTCCTGAGTTATTGAAACAATTGATATCCCATCATGCTTAGGGTCATGTATAAAAATGCTGGGCAGGCCATTACTTTGGCTATTATTTTGTCCCACATGGCTATGCCACCATAGGATGACAATGGCCCCATCCACAGGGCACGAGTGGTCACTGAATGATTTGATGAGCTTTAACACCATGTAAAGCCATATGCCATGGCCAACTCAGTCACCAGATCTCAAGCCAATTGAACACTTATAAGAGATTCTGGAGCGGCGCCTGAGACAGCATTTTCCACCACCATCAACAAGACACAAAAGTATGGAATTTCTTATGGAAGAATGGTGTCGCATCCACCCAATAGAATTCGAGACCCTTGTAGAATCCACATGAAGGTGCATTGAAGCTGTTCTTTCTCGTGGTGGCCCAACGACCAATTAAGACACACTATGCTGGTGTTTCCTTTTTTTTTGGCGGTTTCCTGTATATTTCAATGGAAGCTGTAGTACTTCAATACTTCAATCTGGCCACAAGAGGGAGCTCAAACACAGCTGGTAGAGAGATACCAACCATTAAATCCTGATTTGAGACTAATAAAAAACATCATAGGTTTGTCTGTCAGTATATCATGGTTGGCACTGACTCTAAGATGTCCAATGGTTGCTCCAGCTTGCACATCCACGTCTTTATATTCCCATGGTCTTGTTCCTCCTCCATCCTCTCAACATCTCTTGTTCCACACAGAGCATGTAACAGTCTGCCACTCAGTCCCATGCCATCAAAGCTCCTAAGAAACTATCCAGAATCAAATGTCAGTTCCTTCAGGAAGCGCTTTGCTGAACATTATGTTCTGCTCATCACTCCTCACCTCCACCTCAACCACTCATATGAGGTAAAGTTCAGGCATCAAAATGGCTGCCTAGCTGGGTCCTACACGCATTGTAGAGTGGAGGTTGAAGATTGCAGTTTTCCCCACATAATGTAAACTGCTGAAACTGTAGCCAGGTTACCCAAGTCAGCCAGGTGAATGGAGGTTCAGCCCAAGGGGTTGGTCAGACAGACACGGGTAAGGAGGCAGGTGTAAAGTCAAAGTCAGTAGCGGCTGTGCTCGTCTGTTGCTGTAACAATGACGTCCATCCAGATCCTCATGGCCTCGGCGCTGGGCGCCACCAGGAAGAAGAGGCGCTCGTACGTCTTTACACAGAACGTAAGGCTGGGCCGCGGAGACTGAGCGTGAGAGAGAGAGAGAGAGAGAGAGAGAGAGAGAGAGAGAGAGAGAGAGAGAGAGAGAGAGAGAGAGGCAGAGAGAGAGAGGCAGAGAGAGTGAGAGAGAGTGAGATGAATGGTGAGAGAGCAATAATTATTGGGATTTGGTTCAAGCATTAAGTGCATGAATGGATAATCTCTTTATCAGTTGTGGTGATATCATGGGCACATTGTTCCCTCTCTATGGTGATAAAATACTGTATATGAGGACTCACTGAAGTGGCTGTGCGCAGGTGGTCATAGTAGACTTCCTCTATAGCCTGGAAGTAGATCACCCCCTTCAGCTTCCTCTCATCACAGTCTGAAGGTAAACAATAGTCAATTAGAGAGAGAACGAGAGAAAGAAAGAGAGAGACAGACAGACACAAATCACATAGGCATTTAGTAGGGCTGTGGCGGTCATTACATTTTGTCAGACGGTTATTGTCATGCAAAAGACTGCCAGTCTCATGGTAATTGACCGGCAATTAACATAAACACATTTAGTATCTCCAGGCCTCCACGCATACAACCTGCGTACAAACTTGCTGATACACACCTTGGAACATCTAAATTTTTAAAAAGTAGAATAAATCAATTGAATATTCACCATCACAATAAATCCATTATTTATTTTAGGCAGGTCTAAAGAAACATTATGATATGAAGAAAATGTATTTCGGAGGAACAGAATATGATTTGGCCTACTGCATGTTATCTGGCTATGCTCAATGCCATAGGTCAGGGACACTCAACTCTGACCCTACGAGGTCCGGAGCCTGCTGTTTTTCTGTTCTACCTGATCATTAATTGCACACACCTGGTGTCCCAGGTCTAAATCAGTCCCCTAATTTGTCCCTGAGCGTAAAAGTGATCATTTAAAACAGGTCCTATATTATGCTAGATTCAGAGTTATTGATACAAACCTTAGAATTTCTTAGAAATCAAAACATATATGGGCTGCATGCCAGGGGTGCAACTTTCACTGGGGACGTCCACCCCCAGTTTTGGAATGTGATACAAAACTAGGCAACGTTGTGCTTTAGGACCATGCGGACGCCTCCGAGCAGTCGGTTAGGCTGTTTGGAGTGTTTATCTGACTTAACTTTTTTTTAAATAATTATGTCCCTCCCACTTCTAAAACCAAAGTTGTGCCCCTGCATGATGCGACTATAGGCTATTCATGATTTGAGAAAGTATTAAAAAAAGGCTTGCATTTCTGTTACTTGCCTCAGGCTGCACAGCTGTTCTCTCATCAAACTATTCCTGCCCATTAAACTATTCTCAATTTAGTCATGTCTTTATTAATATGTCAAATTAGTTTTGAATTAGAATGGCCATTATCAAATGGGCAGGAACAGGGGCAGGGGAAAAAAATATGTCATCTGTATGCTCTCATATAGCGAATGGAGGCCGAGTGCTTTTCCACCGGTCCGTTTTTCAATGATTTCCACCGGTAGCTACTTTGGTTATATAGTGGAGCATGTGCTTAATATGAGCAGCTGAGAAATAAATATAAGGAAGCTTATTTCACTCCAAGCCTCAAGACCTTTTTCGAAGCATGCTCTAGCTGCGCGACAGGTGATATTCCGCCCAAATTGTTTATGACATGAGCTCTCCAACCCTGTTACTGCAGCTACCCATTGCTTAATTTGGAAAACCAAGTGAAATATTTGCGGGAAAATGGATAGTTCACAAAGAAACATATTTCCTTAAACTGTTGACAGCCCGTCTGCCTGCTCGAGAAAGGAATAAAGGAGAGAGGAAGGGATGGAAATGCATGGTAGTGAGATATTCTGTATAGCTAAAGGTAATGTGCCACCCAATTAATTCCCTATTACTAGGCTATTCAAAATCACCCTGCATAATCAATTTACCGACTGCGTCGCCGACTGCATTTACCGACTGCATCGTTCTCTACCAGACTCGTGGATAGACATTTTGGAGCATAGCATAAGGTAACCAGTCCATCCACTATGCATACTAATACAATTCACACTCAAAGGCGATTGATTACTCAAATTTGTTAACTTAGGGGTATAGGCTCGAACAATTATGCACCAAAGACATCTTAAAATAGTTTTATTTTATGTTTTTCTTCCATGAATAATAAGCGGTAAGTACTGTATATCTGCACAATAATAATTTTCATTAAAAAAAATTGGGCTTGAGTTCATATGCCTATGTGTATGCAATCCTGTTATGCCCTCAGATGAACCATAATTCAAGCAAAGAGTCTATACAGGATTAAGATTGAATCCTACTACACCGGTTCTGACGCTCATCGGATGTGGCAGGGCTGGAAAACTATTATGGACTACAAAGGGAAACCCAGCTGCGAGCTACCCAGTGACACAAGAAACACTGAAGCATGCATGAGAGCACCAGCTGTTCTGGACGACTGTGTGATAACGCTTTCGGTAGCCGATGTGAGCAAGACCTTTAAACAGGTCAATATTCACAAAGCCGCAGGGCCAGACGGATTACCTGGACATGTACTCAGAGCATGCGTGGACCAACTGGCAAGTGTCTTCACTGACATTTTCAACCTCTCCCTGACAGAGTCTGTAATACCTACATGTTTCAAGCAGACCACCATAGTCCCTGTGCCCAAGGAAGAGAAGATAACTTGCCTAAATTATTACCACACTGTAGCACTCACGTCGGTAAACATGAAGTGCTTTGAAAGGCTGGTCATGGCTCACATCAACAGCATCCTCCCGGATACCCTAGACCCACTCCAATTCGCATACCGCCCCAACAGATCCACAGATGACGCAATCTCAATCACACTCCACACTTCCCTTTCCCACCTGGACAAAAGGAACACCTATGTGAGAATGCTGTTCATTGACTGCAGCTCAGCGTTCAACACCATAGTGTCCACAAAGCTCATCACTAAGGACCCTGGGACTAAACACCTCCCTCTGCAACTGGATCCCGGGCTTCCTGACGGGCTGCCCCCAGGTGGTAAGGTTAGGCAACAACACGTCTGCTACACTGATACTCAACGCTGAGGACCCTCAGTGTTCTGGCAGTGTGGTGCCAGAACAACAACCTCTCCCTCAATGTGAGCAAGACAAATTAGCTGATCGTGGACTACAGGAAAAGGCGGGCCATAAGACTTCGAAATGGCCACCGGATTATTTACATTTGTTTTTTACACTGCTGCCACTCACTGTTTATTATCTCTGCATAGTCACTTCACCCCTACCTACATTTACAAATTACCTCGACTAACCTGTACCCCCGCACATTGACTCGGTATAGGTTACCCCAGTATATAGCCTTGTTATTGTTATTTTATTGTGTTACTTTTTATTATTTTTTACTTTATTTGGTAAATATTTTATTAACTCTTTCTTGAACTGCATTGTTTGTTAAGGGCTTGTAAGTAAGCATTTCACGGTAAGGACTACACATGTTGTATTCGGCGCATGTGACAAATAAAGTTGTTTTGATTTTGATGCATAAGCTATAATATGTCTACGGGTGTTTTTAAAATATCATCACCTTAGAAAGCTTTCCATTAGGCTTTGAAACAACATCTACAATAACCATGTTTTACAATCAGTTTCAACCTGCTGTTGAACTTCTTTCTTCAAATTGATCCTCAGAGTGAGGTGAGTTTTAAAAGCACGATACTGTTTTGATGAAAAGTGTTTGATGTGATTTTCAAATGCATTTGCATTGATGTCAGAGTGGTTAGAGGGATAACAGAGCCCTGAATACCAGGCCATTAGGAACTGATGATCATTAGCAAGTTGGGTACTATCTAAGCATGTCCAGAGTGCATAACAAGAGATTACCTTAACTCACTTCACATGGAAATTTACAGTGGTCATGACTCAAGACTGCCGGTGTGGCGGTAATAGGGTCACTGCAACAGCCCTAGCATTTAGGCTTATACATACCAATACCCACCACACCCACACAGTCTCTCTCTCTCAGCCCCCTCACCTATGTAGTAGGCTAGCCGCCTGTGGTCCATATCGAAGAGGAACCACCTCCTCCTCCAGGTCTTGACCCGCCCCCCTCGCTTGGTCAAGAAGCCGGCACAGCGGCGAGGGGACATACGCAGGCCCATGCACCCCGCCACCCCGTGACCCAGCGACTCCACGTGGGCACGCAGGTCAAAGTTCGCAGAGAGGAAAAGAGGTAGGGAGCGCTGAGAAAAAGAATGAGTATAATGTATATTGTTTCACTATAAATATGCAAAATTAAACAGATCAACGTTACAAGGTTAGTGGGAAGGAGACAGACAGAAAGAAAGAAAGACAGATTGAGTGAGCAATAAACAGGGAGAAAGGAGAGGTTGGAGAAAGGATATATAGCACTATAGAGAACACAGACAGACAGACAGACAGACAGACAGACAGACAGACAGACAGACAGACAGACAGACAGACAGACAGACAGACAGACAGACAGACAGACAGACAGACAGACAGACAACAGAAACAGACAGAGCAGCCTTAGGAACAGACAGAGTTGACAGACAGACAGACAGACAGACAGACAGACAGACAGACAGACAGACAGACAGACAGACAGACAGACAGACAGACAGACAGACAGACAGACAGACAGACAGACAGACAGACAAGAAAGACACAGACAGACAGACAGACAGACAGACAGACAGACAGCCTTACAGACAGACAGACAGACAGACAGACAGACAGACAGACAGACAGACAGACAGACAGACAGACAGACAGACAGACAGACAGACAGACAGACAGAAAGACAGAGCAGCCTTAGGAACAGACAGAGTTGACAGACAGACAGACAGACAGACAGACAGACAGACAGACAGACAGACAGACAGACAGACAGACAGACAGACAGACAGACAGACAGACAGACAGACAGACAGACAGACAATACAGAGTTGACAGCCAGACAGAAAGACAGAGCAGCCTTAGGAACAGACAGAGTTGACAGACAGAACAGACAGACAGAGTTGACAACCAGCCAGCCAGCCAGAGCAGACAAACAGACAGACAGACAGACAGATAGACAGACAGACAAACGGACAAACAGACAGACGTACCTCAAGGGAGTTGGGGACTGGACTGGTGGTTTTTGGCTGCTCCTCTGGGTCAGGGACTGGCCTGGTCTGGGACTCTACTAGTTCTAATGCTCCTCGGCCATCCATCTCTCTCTGCCTCTTCTCCTCCACTATCACCTGCCTCCTTTCCTCCTGGATGAACACACATGCTCTTTCTCAATTATCCACTTCCTTGTATCCTATCTCCTCGTGTCCTTATTAATCATATTGCCTCCCTTCGAAGAGGTGCCTCCCTTCAAAGACCTTTTTCAATTTGTTTTTCATTTTTTAGAAAGATGCATACTTGAAATGAAAACAGGGGGGTTAAGATTAAGTACAATATCTAGGCTGAGGCATATACACTGCCCTACGTATTTATTTGGACAGTGAAGCTAAAAGTTCATTTGGCTCCATACGCCCAGCATTTTGGACTTGAGATGACATTTTTTTATATGAGGCGCCAGTACAGAAGGTCACCTTTTTACTTGAGGGTATTTTCATACATATATTTTACCGTTTAGAAATGAAAGCACTTTATGCACATAACCCCATTTAGACAATTTCACTTAAAAGGTTAGCATGTTTTGGGGGCATGATCCGTGTGCATCTGTAACTTTCTCATTCATTATTATTCTCGATTCATTCGTGATTAACCGTAATCATGGTCGCATCCACATGAATGTAGGAGTGTTCAGAAATATATTCTATTCTTATTTCCAATAAAAGTGACACCAAAATGACAATACATGATTTACTATTCATTTCTATTGGGCACAACATAATCTGAAACACAACCAAAACAAACTGCAAATGCATCCAACAAGTTTGTAGAGTCGCACGCTTGATGTAATAATTGCGTGCTAGGAATATGGGACCAAATACTAAACTTTTGACTACATTTAATACACTATAAGTGAAATTGTCCAAATACTCATGACACCTTCAAAATGCGGGCACTAGACACATTCATTGCATTCATTTCTAAACGGTAAAACAGATATGTATGAAAATACCCTAAAATAAAAGGTGAAATTCTATACTGATGCCTCATATAAAACAAGTTTTAGCTTCACTGTCCAAATGAATACATTGGGGAGTGTATTTGCTCGGTGTTGGAGACACAGTAATGATGACATAGTTCGGTTTTGTTTCGTTTTCTATGAAGTGTTCTTCCATTTCACAGTCTGTTTTCTTCTGGTGGTCATGTTGATTATCTATGGTAATCAGTCAGTTGTCACACAACAGGGTTGTGTTCATTAAGCAACAAGCAGAAGAAAACCGACTGAAACAGGGAGGGACTACCTGAATTAATCGTCCAGTAACGTTTGTAAACGTTTTGTTACAGTGTGCCCTAATGAATATGACCCGGCGTGTCTAAAGCTGTGTGTCTCTGGTGATTAGGGATGTTAGTGGTGGTGACTCACCCTCTCTTTGAGAAGCCTCTCTCTCTCTGCCTTGGCCTCCTTCAGTCTCCTCTCAATCTCAACCAGGTTTAACAGTCCCAGACTCGGGCTGGAGGGAGAAGGAAAAATACATACATGTCAGCAGAGTTATTGGCATTATTGTCGTCAAGGACGCAGACACAGATGTACAAACATACAGACACGTGCACACACGCCCACGCAGAGTGAGAACAGCGTTTATATTTCACTCACAGACACCTAGCAAACTCACCTGGCCAGTCTATCACACTCCACATCACATCAACTACATCTCCACTCTGACCCAATCACCCAATCAATCTTCCACAGACAACTCATCACATTCCCTCTCCTCCTGACAGCCAATCAGATACCTCCTCTTATTCACTCTCAATAGAATCACACTAACGTGTTCCTTTAAACCTTGTGTGACTAGACATTTTTTCCCTCCACTGACCTGGCAGCACGGGAGCTACTAGCACTGTTACAGGGGGTGAGGAGACCACTGCCATTGCTGGGTCCAGGTCTGTGCCCGTTGCTGTGCCGGTGGGAGGGGAGGGGGGAAGTGAAGCGCTCTGGGCTCGGACTGTCAGGTACCATTCTCACCAGCCCTGTGAAAGAGATAGAGAGAGAGACACAGAGAGAGAGAGAGAGAGAGAGAGACAGAAGGGGAGAGCGAGAGAAAGAGAGAGAGAGAGAAAGAGGAAGGGACACAAAAACAGCACACATAGCACTTATTATATTATATAAGAGGAGAGCACGAGAAAGGTGGAGAGAATGGAGAGAGCAGAGGAGAAAAAATAGAGGGGGAGAATGGATGACAGTGCAGACATACAAACACACACACACAGTGGGTTAGAGAGAGAGAGCCTAGAAATGGGATTTATGCAACAGTGGAGTAAACAAACTGAACAGAATTTATATAGAACAGCCATAGACTAGTAGCCCCACTGGCTCATCCAGTTCATACAGCTATATCCTGCTCACGGCATGGTAATAACACAATGCTACATCTGCTACTGACTCGTCTTAGCAGACACTGAAAAGGCAGAGAGAGAGAGAGAAAGAGATGGAGAAAGAGAGAGAAGCAGAGAGAGAGAGAGACGCAGAGAAAGAGATGGAGAAAGAGAGAGAAGCAGAGAGAGACACAGAGAAAGAGATGGAGAAAGAGAGAAGCAGAGAGAGACACAGAGAAAGAGATGGAGAAAGAGAGAAGCAGAGAGAGAGACAGGGAGAGAGAGAGAGAGAGAGAGAGAGAGAGATGGGGTGGAACTAAACAAATACACAGACAAAGACAGAGGATCAAAGAGAAAGAGAAAGCAAAAATGTAAAAATGCTCTGAGGTAAAGCAAATGAAAAAAATGAATTCATAATTAAACACCAATCATAGGTCACCTTGCGCCGAGACCGGCCTGTCGGCGAACTTATTGTTGCGGTGCGAGCTCCGTCTCCGGGGTAAACTGGCGGATTCTTTGGCTTGTTCCTGAAGTTAGGGAATAACACTGTGATTTTGTGTTTCAGTACATTACTGGGAGAAAAACAACAAGTGAATCAAATCAGTGTTTATGTACAGTGGCAAGAAAAAGTATGTGAACCCTTTGGAATTACCTGGATTTCTGCATAAATTTGTCATAAAATTTGATCTGATCTTCATCATAGTCAGAACAATAGACAAACACAGTCTGCTTAAACTAATAACACAAATTATTGTATTTTTCTTGTCTATATTGAATACACAATTTAAACATTGACACTGTAGGTTGGAAAAAGTATGTGAACCCCTAGGCTAATTACTTTTCCAAAAGCTAATTGGAGTCAGGAGTCAGCTAACCTGGAGTCCAATCAATGAGACGAGATTGAATATGTTGGTTAGAGCTGCCCTGCCCTATCAAAAAAACTCACTCACAAAATGTTTGTTTGCTATTCACAAGAAGCATTGCCTGATGTGAACCATGCCTAAAAAAAAGAGATCTCAGAAAACCTAATATTAAGAATTGTTGACTTGCATAAAGCTGGAAAGGTTTACAAAAGTATCTCTAAAAGCCTTGATGTTCATCAGTCCACGATAAGACAAATTGTCTACAAATGTAGAAAGTTCAGCACTGTTGCTACTCTCCCTAGGAGTGGCTGTCCTGCAAAGATGACTGCAAGAGCACAGCGCAGAATGCTCAATGAGGGTAAGAAGAATCCTAGAGTGTCAGCTAAAGACTTACAGAAAACTCTGGAACATGCTAACATCTCTGTTGACGAGTCTACGACACGTAAAACACTAAACAAAAATGGTGTTCATGGGAGGACACCACGGAAGAAGCCACTGCTGTCCAAACAAAACATTGCTGCACGTCTGAAGTTCGCAAAAGAGCACCTGGATGTTCCCCAGTGCTTCTGGAAAAATATTCTGTGGACAGATTAAACTAAAATTGAGTTGTTTGGAAGGAACATGTGTGGAGAGAAAAAGGCACAGCACACCAACATTAAAACCTCATCCCAACTGTAAAGTATGGTGGAGAGAGCATCATGGTTTGGGGCTGCTTTGCTGCCTCAAGGCCTGGACAGCTTGCTATCATCGACAGAAAAATGAATTCCCAAGTTTATCAAGACATTTTGCAGGAGAATGAAAGGCTATCTGTCCACCAATTGAAGGAAGTAAATCAACAACAGAATGGCTTCAACAGAAGAAAATACTCCTTCTGGAGTGGCCCAGTCAGAGTCCTGACCTCAACCCGATTTAAAATGCTGTGGCATGACCTCGAGAGCAGTTCACACCATACATCCTAAGAATATTGCTGAACTGAAACAGTTTTGTAAAGATGAATGGTCCAAAATTCCTCCTGACCGTTGTGCAGATCTGATCCGCAACTACAGAAAATGTCTGTTTGAGGTTATTACTGCCAAAGGAGGGTCAACCAGTTATTAAATCCAAGGGTTCACATACTTTCCCCACCCTGCACTGTGAATGTTTACATGTTGTGTTCAATAAAGACATGAAAACGTATAATTGTTTGTGTGTTACTAGTTTAAGCAGACTATGATTGTCTATTGTTGTGACTTAGATGAAGATCAGATCAAATTTGATGACCATCTTATGCAGAAATCCAGGTAATTCCAAAGGGTTCACATACTTTTTCTTGCCACTGTATGTGTCACATACAAGTGGCAAACATGATCCGTGTCAACGGTAACGGCCCGGCAACACACCTGAGGTGATTTGTGAATGGTCAGCGGCGAGAGTGACATCGTGCAAGGGACCGAGCTGGGGATGTTGGACCAATCAGCGAGTGGCTTCTTCTCTTTCAAGACCTGATAAGAGATGGGAGTATGACCATTATATAACCAGTTATGGCATAAACTCAGCCATGAAGAGGACAACGAAAAAAGAGACAAGAGAATGTTGTTGTTATAATGACCTAGACATGTCAGTTAGGTTGGCCAGACCGTCAGTCATCAGACCTGGATGACCACACGACACACTAAGACGGTTGTGTCAACATTTAGCCATGGCACATAATGAAATGACAAAGTGGGAGTGTAACAAGTAGCAAAATACATTCTGCAACTCACTGGGAATGGAAGATGCATGCCAGCTCTCAGGAACCACCCTAATGAGTTTTTTTTTAAGGATCTCCCTCTCACTATATCTCGCTTTCCCTCCTTCCCTCCCACCCCTTCTCCCTGACTCACAGACACATGAGTAATTCAGAAGCGGCATGCATTCTCCGTTAACCCGTCTCAGTCTCTCTCTCTCTCCTGTCTGGAAGAGCAATGAAATCAATTTCTCTCTGCCAAAAACAGTGCCATCTCTTCTCATGAGTGACTCCTACCCATATGACTAGCCTAGCATGTCATACAAAGTCATATTGCATTCAGACACAGTTGTACAGAAACACACTGTCTGTCCCTCCTTTCTCTCCCTATCTGCCACTCCCTCCCTCACTCCCTCTCTCGTCCTAGTATTAACTGACACACTTAGCCTGTATTAAATGCCTTTTCTGATTAACCCAATCTACAGACACTTGAAGCATGCATATTTGATTTGTGGTGTCTCTCAGCTTACCGGTGTTGTTGCGACGTTTTTAAGTTCTCTCAGCTTGTCTTCTCTCATTCCCTCTCTCTCTCCCTCATAGTCACCCTCCCCTGTTCTGCTTTTCTCTTCCCTGTTTCTTCCTTCCTTCCCTCCCTCCCTCCCTCCCTTCAGTCATGCCTCTCTCTCGCTCACTCTCTATGCTCAGTTGTGCTCTTTCCCTGTCTCTAACTAGTCTCCTCCCCCTTTTCAACTTGCCCTGTTATAATACTAATCAAAGGCATGTCATTGGTTCAACAACAAACCATATCACTGTCCAAGCAGGGAGTTGACAAATCATACACTTTGGCGCTTCGGACAACCATTATAAATATTGAATAAAAACAATAGCAACAATGGACATTCTTATCTAGCTTCCAAGCACTTCATTTAAATGTTACATTTTAGTCATTTAGCAGATGCAGTTTGTACATTCATTTCAAGATAGCTCAGTGGTACAACCACATATCACAGGCATAGAAAGTACATTTTTCCTCGATAACGTAGCTATCAGTAGATCAGTAGGTGACATGACAGATCTTGGGAAGGTTGAAAACTAGGCAGGCTGCAGTGTTCTGGATAAGTCGCAGGGCTTTGACGGCACAAGCGGGACTTCAGACACTTCATTTAATGTATCATATTTATCATACTTGGGCCACCGGGAATACAAGACATAATCATTTCCCTGATAAATAATAAATAAATAAAGTTAAAGTTCTGACATTTGCTGGTCATCAGTCTCTGTTCCCCTTATTACCCTTTGAGTGGGGTGGAGCAACTCTTTCCTCTCCTTCCTCAAGGCATTCATCTCTCTCTCCTTCTCTCTCTCCATCTCCTTCAACTGCTTCTCAAGCTGCTGGACTCGCTCCTGAAGAAAGCAATGAATAAAGAAAAGAAATCGACAAATGAAACGTCAGGCACTTCATATTAAACACCAAGTCATTCTGTCTCCTGTCATTCCTGTACTGTGTGTTCAGTGGCATGTGAGACAGAGGATGTTGTTGTTAGCATTATAGAGTTGTCCTGTACTGTGTGTTCAGTGGCATGTGAGACAGAGGATGTTGTTGTTAGTATTATAGAGTTGTTGTGTTAAATATGCGCAGTATCTTATCTGTTATGTCTCATGTCTTATGTTAATCTAGGTATGTTCAATGGCACACCATCCAGCATCCATTTGAGTTATGAGAGGAGATGTGGGACGAATAGCAGAGGAGAGGAGTGAGAGATGGCAGGGAAGAAAGATTTAGTGATGTCAACTCAGCACAGTTCATATGTCAGAGAGGAGGAGATAGAGACAGAGAGAGAGACCGAGAGAGAGAGAGAGAGAGAGAGGTATAGAGATGAGCTGTCAACCCAAGCAAGGCCACAGTGCAGCTGAATCAACTCTCTCCCACACTCTCCTCCCCTCTTTCCATCACTATCACTTGTTTCATCTCTCTTTCTCTATTCTCCCACTTTTCCACCTCATCACATGACATCCTAAGTTTATCCTCTTTCTTCTCTCTCCTCACGATACAATCCTTCCTTTAATCCTTCAACCCCTCCCCACCACTATCACCATACCCCTTTTACCTTCCCTCTCTATTCTCTACTTTTAGTCCCTCTCCTCTCCTCCAATTCCTCTATTGACCAGCTCTCCCTTCATCTATACATCTCCCTCCCTCCCTCCCTCCCTCCCAAAGGTGCTTCTGATGCAATTGCCTAACTTGTTTGTGCAGTCATGTGACAGTGGAGGGTGATGCCATAGAGTGTGAGGAGAAGGGAGAGTTCATGCTCATGTCTCCGTTTGAGAAGAGGAGGATGAGGGGATGGGGGTTACTTGTGAAGAGCCGTTTCCAAACAGAGAGTGACTACCATTGGGGGCACAGAGTGGGGGGAGAGGAAGAGGGCATTTAGAGAGAGTCTGTGGTGGGGGATACGCTTCTAACCAAACCAGTAGAACCTGCTTGGAGATGTGAGATTCTCTGAAATGTTGTTGTCTTCTTATTTGACGACCCTGGCTTACCTGCGCTGAGTTGACAGCATGCTTTTGGCATGAGATCTCCTTCTCCTTCTCTTCGTCGTTCCCTCTCTCCTTCCCTTCTATCTTTCCTTCGCTCTCCTCCTCCTCTATTCCGGCCTCGCTCTCCAGGACACGGAATTCCCAGTCCTCGAACACCCGGCAGGCTGCATCCACCATCTCTTTCTCCTGGGAGAGAGAGAGAGAGGGACGGAGGGAAAGAGAGATGGAACAGAGAGAGAGAGAAAAAGAGATCGGGATGGAGGGAGAGAGACGGAGGGAAAGAGAGACGGAAAAGAGAGATGGAGGGAAAAAGAGAGTGTGATGGAGGGATGCAGAGAGAGAGAAAGTGATGAAAGAAAGATGCAGAAGGAGAGGAATAGACAGAAAATGGAAGAAAGCTGTCGATTAGTACAGAAAGAGCCTGTGGCTTAGAATACTAAAACAAAAAACAACTGGTTAGACCACTCCATTCAAGAACATTAATTAAACACAGACCATAAACCCTAATTCCTAGGTCTCTAGCTTGTGTCCCAAAGGCCACCCTATCCTCTATTTAGTACACTACCTTTGACCAGGGCCGATAGGGCTCTTGTTAAAAGTACTGCACTATATTGGGAATAGGGTGCCATGTGGGACACATCCTCTGCCATCAGAATGACACGCCATTGTCAGTGTCACTGCCAAAATGCACAATGAACCCTTTGTCTGCCTGCCTGCATGTCTGTCTCAGATACCTCGATGACACTTTGACCTATCAGGTATGAAGAGGTACTACAAAGATAACTAGTACCGCCGACAAGAAAGAACATACAGTTACTGAAGTCAAAATAGAACGGAACTATGTCTTTGTGTCCCTGAGGCAAGCTTAGCTAGCTATCGTGTCCCAAGGCAGTAAGTCGTGAATGTGGCTAGGGTTATGTTCTATGGCGCTGTTGTTTGTGACGCTGTATCTTCTTCTTCATGTACTCTTTCCTCTTCTTTCCCCTTGGGTTCTCATGCAATCCTTTATAACCATGACCAGAGAGATTTGAATTGGAACACATGATGTTAAATGGGTTCCAACCAGAGGCAGTGTGAGACCATGCTGTCACTGGCACCTGAATTCAACTGTATGTGAGGCTAGAGCAAAAGCTAGCTCTCTCTTGCACAAAGTTGACTTCACTTCAGGTCTCGGGGCAGGTGATGTCACTCTGCCAGGCTAGGCTACCTGTGAACTACCCCTACTACATCTAGCCAGACAAACAGGAAGAAGATGCAGTGCATTCTCTTTTACACACAGTCTCGTGGCAAGGCATGAAATCATATCATATTCATAAGGTACCAAACGGAAGAAAACAGTTAGGGACAACCTGGACTTAAAGAAGCTCTTTTTCTTTTCTTTTGCAAAATGTTTTAAAACATTGCGTGCCTTAATGAATACGAACCCAGTCAGTGGACTGTTCCTGGATCAGTAAATCACCTGTTGTAGTTGGACCAGTAGATGCTCTCTCTGGCCCTCTGGCTGACTGGGGATCAGTGTCTCCTTCTCCTCCAACCTACTCCTCAGCTCCTCAACCCGGGCCCTCTCCACCTCCAGACTGGCTCGCTCCTACAGAGAGAGAGAGAAAAGAGGAGGATGAGGGATGAGAGAGGGAACAGTCATCGCTTTATATAAAGATTCATCTGTTTGTCAGATCATTCCACTGTCACATAGCTTAGGCCTATAGTGTAAAGTGTCACATGGAGTGACTCAGTGTCTACCTCACTGATATATAGCTACTCATGTTCAGGCCATATCACTCTCGAGTCCCACACCATGAGATTCAAACATACCGCCTGAAGACAGGATGCTTTGGATGGTATTGAATGGAGCTCTGTCTGTGTACCGCTAACCGTCCGTCAGTCTGTCTGTGACTGTCTGTCTGCATGGCTCCTTATTATGCTCCTTGTGTGTACAGTACTACTGACCTTCTGTCTGTCCGTCTGTCTGTGTGTCTCCTTGTGCCTGCCTTCCTCCTGCAGTGTCTGTAGATCCAGAGTGTGTCTGCGCAGCTCGTTCCTCTCCTCATGCAGCTCCCCCTCCAACAGGGCTATCTCCAACTGCAGCTGGAGTGGCAGACAGGAGAGAGAGAGAGAGGTTAATCCCACAAAGAAGAATGCAGAATGTGCCTTTGAAGGAGACATTAGAAAAAAGGAGTTGGTTTGAAATTGAACAGATCCAGAATCAGACTTCATCAGGTACATTTACTGAACAGCCACCACTCTTCATAAAAATGGTTTGATATGAGACACAATCAGGGTTTAACTTGGTTCATTCATTAATCCATCGGTGTCTCACCTCTATCTTTAGCTCCTCCCTCTGCTGGTCGATCTCTGTGATTCGCTGTTGCAGCATGGAGGGCAATAGTAGGATCCTCGGTGACCGCGCCTCCAAACGTTTGGCTGGAGACTGAGAGGTAGAGAAGAGAAGAAGAGACACACAGAAGATCTAAAAGTCCTTCTGATGGCTCAGTTGGTTAGAGTGCGATGACTGCGGCGCCAAAGTTACCGGTTCAATGCCAGCGTTGGACACATACACTAATGTATATGTTGAGTTGCTTTGGATAGCAGGGTCTGACTCTGACCACATTACCAGAATAAACAACCAACCCAACCACCGTCGACGCAAGTTAACGTGAGACGCACTCCTCCTTACCCTCTCACTCTCTGTGCTGCTGCTCTCGGTGTCTGACTCCACCCCTGAAGAGGCGGGGCTTTGCCCTCCAGCCAATCGGGTGACCCATGGCGGCCGCAAGCCCTGCTCCCATCGGCTCCTCGGGGTGTCTATATTGTGAAGGTGCATTTCTGTAGGATAGAAGGAGATGGGATGATGGGAGGGACATGACTTGATGGAATAGGGTTAGTGCTATCTGGGATCCTTGGACGTCCCTAACCTTGACCAGTACCCCTAACCCTTACCGTGCCCATTTTAAATGTGAACTTCAACAGGGTGACGTCCCAAGGACCCTGAATATAGTGGTAATGCAATACACCGCATGGTTAAGAGCTAAAGGAACCAGGTGACAGTTCACAGAAGTGATACTACACTATGAGCAGTGTCAGCAACACTAAGCACTTTAAAGCAGAATATCCCCCTGACTTCCAGAAAAGATGTTACAGTTGATGGAGAAAACACCCAGGAAAAAGTGAGAGAGAGGAGAGAACACAGGAGGTGGTTTGGGATTGTATTTCAGGACAAGGACTGTTAGCACAAGGCTTTTGCTGAATGGACAGGGGGCACTGTACAGTAAACAATGCTTATTCACGTCCCAGCTTTTTTGAAGTACATTGTGGGGAAGCATGGCACACAAATTTGAGTGGTCTTACAATAACCATACACAGATCTACATAGAAACAAGGGGATTCACCTTTGAAGTACTATTCACTGTACACAGTACTATACACTGCTCCCACACAACACAAAGCCACATTATGAACGATATGCATCACTGGTGAGGTCTTAGACGGAGAATTCTCAGCGATAACTAGGTCATTTAATGTCTTTATGTCACTTGCTCATACGAGTGTAATCAGTAGTAAAATAGCCGCAAATATGTAACGACCAAGCAAACCGAGTGCACACACTTACACACACACACACACACACACACTCACACACAGACACGTGGGAAAATAGTCTGGATTCCCATTGTCCAAACCTTTCCCACCCTCTCCTTTCCCCTCTCTACTCCTCTCATTCCGTCTCCCTGAACTCCTCTCTTCTCTCTCCCTTTCTTGCTCCTCTCCTCCTGCTCTCTCTCTCTCTCCCTGCACAGGCCTTATTAGGCGATGGGGCCTGGAGGAGTGGTGGCATGGAGATAAATATACAACTCTGATATGAGTGAGGGCTTCCAAACACAGACTGGCACACTGACACAGAGACAGACAGGGGAGGGAGAGAGAGGGGGACAGAGAGTGGAGGAGGAGAGGAGACAAGTGGGGGGAGGGGGTGGGGGGGTGGGGGAGGAAGTGGGTTCTAAAATGTCAGAGGCCAGTGTCATATTTCCAGTGAGGAGATGGAAAACAGTCAGAGTGTGTGGCATATATCTTCACAGCACTGTACACAGGACATACAATACTATGTTGTTTATAGAATAATAGTGCATGGCTGCATGCATGAACTATGTATATACTGTATTTTTAAGTGTGTGCGTGTGTGTGTGTGTATGTGGATGCATGCTGAAGAGGATGGCTACCATTCATCAATACCTATAATTACACATACATATTTGACCTAGAAATACTGTATGCCAAATTCCATATGGTGAAGTTATTAGTTACTATTACTTCCATTCCATAAATGTAGATATTACATGTAATGGACAGCACATGGAGGTCATGCTTTGGGAAGAGGGCAAAATTAGAGTGAATGCTGTTGAGGAGAAATCTTTGTTTAAACCAAGACTGACTCACATCCATATGACCCAAACGGACGTTTGCATTATCCGGTTGAGATACACTATCAACAGTAAGAGAGACTGTAGTGTTGGAGAGAGAGTCATGCAGGAGTAAAGTCCATTCTGTCATGTCAACACAGATGCTATTCAGAAGCAACAAAACAAAGGCTAAACAAACACACCAGGGTTGAGTCTGTAATGGCACCCTATTGCCTACTTTTGACAAGGGCCCATGGACAACAATACACAGAAAAGAGAGGACGGGAGGGAGGGAGGGAACACAAAGAGACTAACTTCAAAGGATGAAAAAGAAAGTGAGTAGGTTGGGACATAATTAAGGGGAAAGGGAAAAGGTATAATAGAGAGGTAGATTAAACATTTTTGTGTTAATGTGCTGAAAATATGTATTGATTACACAGGAGTGGTAGGAGAGATGAGAGAGTGGAAGAAACAGAGGCAGTCCCAAGGAGTGAGTGTGAGTGTGTGTGTGTGAGTGTGAGTGTGTGTGTGTGTGTGTGTGAGTGTGTGAGTGTGAGTGTGTGTGAGTGTGTGTGTGTGAGTGTGAGTGTGAGTGTGTGTGTGAGTGTGAGTGTGAGTGTGTGTGTGTGTGTGTGTGTGTGTGTGTGTGTGAGTGAGTGAGTGTGTGTGTGAGTGTGTGTGTGTGTGTGTGTGAGTGAGTGTGTGTGAGTGTGAGTGTGTGTGTGTGTGTGTGTGTGTGTGTGTGTGTGAGTGAGTGTGTGTGTGAGTGTATGAGTGTGAGTGTGTGTGTGTGTGTGTGTGTGTGTGTGTGTGTGTGTGTGTGTGTGTGTGTGTGTGTGTGTTAAAGCTGTGCGATCCAGTTGCACTAAATTTCCTGAACTGATGCGATACCAATAAAAATATCGATAAGTTTATAACATTAATGTGCACCAGTTTTTTGTATTCCCCTTTAAACTACTACTACTAGTTTGATGGTTGTAGCATCATGTGTCCCATTGACAATCACACATGTTAACTAAACGTATTACATTTCAAACTTCTCTAGTATAGGTTACTTATCGCAATGAACAATATCAGCATGGTCGGTATGGTCGTGTGGATCATTTTCAGTTCATGGCCCCAGCTCTAGTGTGTGTTATACAACTACTGTCCTATCTGGAGGTGACACAATGCGTAACCCTCAAGTCCGAGGTCTGAAGACTCACTCACTCAATCTCTCACACTGTAGTGCTAATCTTTCCCCTCCACTCAGCAATAACCAGCAACAGTTGAAGCATCATACCCCTAGTACACACACAAGAACACACACGCCCTCTCAACAGTGATCGATCATACACGAACAGAAGCAAGGATTCCACAATAATTTGATTCCACAATCCTTACTACCGACACACAAAAAGAGAGAGAGGGAAAAAAAGAACACAATCATTCATACTTGTCCCTCCTCCCTCTCACTGCAGTTGGTAATATGCAATCATATCTAAAGAAGTGGAAGCCTGTTCACTCTTGACCCACCTGTGTTAACAGGATTACAGGACTGTGATTCAATTCAATTCAATCAACTGTATTCATCCCTGAGGGGCAATTAATGCAAGCAGCCATAGGATACTGATTGATTGGTGTGTGTGTGTGTGTGTGTGTGTGTGTGTGTGTGTGTGTGTGTGTGTGTGTGTGTGTGTGTGTGTGTGTGTGTGTGTGTGTGTGTGTGTGTGTGAGCTAATGTTCTTCCTCTAGCTCCTTTGACCACTTGAGGTCAGGTTTGGATCCTGTTAAACCTCAGCTGACGGAATAATCATCAACCCCCTTACTGGGTGACAACGCTCATGTGTCGGCCTATCAGCCTTATCTATCTGAAGAGGACAGGCTGCAGCCACAGTCATAGATATACAGTTCAACAAACTCTGTTTGATCATTTGATGGTGGCCATTTTGTCTTGTGTTGGAACGTTCATGGAAGTTCATGTTCATGGAGAATCATTTGACCAACTCAGTGACAGCAGAATACAGCAGTACTCCTACAATTAGGGACGCACGATACATCGGTGAACATATCGGAATCGGACGATATTAGCTAAAAATGCCAACATCAGTATCGGCCCGATGTCTAGTTTAACGCCTATGTGAAAAACGATGTCAAAGCTGACGTGCATATCAATATAACATAGGTACGTGACGTAATGACGCCACGTAAAATGTTACGCTACAGGTGCAACATAGAATTCCTAACCTAGTCCACAATGTCTGCTGTGTGAATCGAGCAGTAAACAAGTCGAGCAGAAATTTTCAGCAAGACAACTCAAAGGCGAAATCCATTAACGCCAAGATAATGGTATTCATTGCCCTTAACAATTAACCATTCACTGTCGTGGGTGATGTTGGCTTTCGCGACTGGTGAGCACTGGTACACACTAACGTTACCAAGTGCACTATTGTTCAGATGTTGCCTTACTGGAGTTACACAGTAATAGCGTCACTGCTTTTAGCTTCACGACATACTATGGAGTTCTGTTTGGGTCTTTGCGTGTCAAAAAAGATACATGTCAAATAACACTATTTCGCATTAAATAAGCTTTTAATTTGACACGTCAAATAACACAGTTCTATTATAGAATGTTGTGTGTTCTGAATTTTCACGTGCAAGCCAAGCGCCACCACTACTATCAGTAGCACTGTCAAAGCTGTACAAAAAATGAATTGAGCAATTATGACTTTGATTATTCAGTTACATTTTTGAATGAACCTTTATTTAACTAGGCAAATCAGCTAAGAACAAATTCTTATTTACAATGACAGCCTAGGAACAGTGGGTTAACTGCCTTGCTCAGGGGGAGAATGACAGATTTTTACCTTGCCAGCTCGGGGATTCGCTCTAGCAACCTTTTGGTCACTGGCCCAATGCTTGAACCACTAGGCTACCTGCCATTTAAGCAATAGACAGCAACATCTTAACAGGTAATTAAATGACACAAATTTCACATGAATTTAACAACAACTTGCAGGCATTGGGTTCAGAACAACAATGACATTTATTTTTTTCAAAAACACTAAGACTGGAAGGGCATGTGCCTGTCTCTCACAGAGTCACACTGACTGTGACCATAGTTCCCCAATATAATTGTATGGAGAAATTACAAAGAAAAAGTAGGCTAAGCACTGTGTAGCCTATTCAGAACCATACGTACATTCACAATCAAAACAAGTGACAAGAGCTAGGCTATGTACAGTGGCTTGCGAAATTATTCACCCCTTGGCATTTTTCCTATTTTGTTGCCTTACAACCTGGAATTAAAATGGATTTGGGGGGGGGGGGTTGCATCATTTGATTTACACAACATGCCTACCATTTTGGAGATGCAAAATAAATAAAAAATGGTGAAACAAACAAGAAATAAGACCAAAAAAAACAGAAAACTTGAGAGCGTTCATAACTATTCACCCCCCACAAAGTCAATACTTTGTAGAGCCACCTTTTGCAGCAATTACAGCTGCAAGTCTCTTTGGGTATGTCTCTATATGCTTGGCACATCTAGCCACTGGGATTTTTGCCCATTCTTCATGGCAAAACTGCTCCAGCTCCTTCAAGTTGGATGGGTTCCGCTGGGGTACAGCAATCTTTAAGTCCTCCCACAGATTCTCAATTGGATTGAAGTCTGGGCTTTGAATAGGCCATTCCAAGACATTTAAATGTTTCCCGTTAAACCACTTGAGTGTTGCTTTAGCAGTATGCTTAGGGTCATTGTCCTGCTGGAAGGTGAACCTCCGTCCCAGTCTCAAATCTATGGAAGTTTGAAACAGGTTTCTCTCAAGAATTTCCCTATATTTAGCGCTATCCATCATTCCTTCAATTCTGACCAGTTTCCCAATCCCGGACGATGAAAAACATCCCCACAGCATGATGCTGCCACTAACATGCTTCACTGTTGGGATCAAATCAAATCAAATTGTGTTCTCGAGGTGATGAGAGGTGTTGGGTTTGCGCCAGACATAGCGTTTTCCTTGATGGCAAAAAAGCTCAATTTTCGTCTCATCTGACCAGAGAACCTTCTTCCATATGTTTGGGGAGTCTCCCACATGCCTTTGGGAGAACACCAAACATGTTTGCTTATTTATTTCTATAAGCAGTGGCTTTTCTCTGGCCACTCTTCTGTAAAGCTCAGCTCTGTGGAGTGTACAGCTTAAAGTGGTCCTATGGACAGATACTCCAATCTCCGCTGTGGAGCGTTGCAGCTCCTTCATGGTTATCTTTGTTGCCTCTATGATTAATGCCCTCCTTGCATGGTCCGTGAGTTTTGGTGGGCGGCCCTCTCTTGGCAGGTTGGTTGTGGTGCCATATTCTTTCCATATTTTAATAATGGATTTAATGGTGCTCTGTAGGATGTTTAAGGTTTCTGATCTTTTTTTATAACCCAACCCTGATCTGTACTTCTCCACAACTTTGTCCCTGACCTGTTTGGAGAGCTCATTGGTCTTCATAGTGCCGCTTGATTGGTGGTGCCCCTTGCTTGGTGGTGTTGCAGACTCTGGGGCCTTTCAGAACAGGTGTACATATACTGAGATCATGTGACAGATCATGTGACACTTAGATGGCACACAGGTGGACTTTATTTAACTAATTATGTGACTTCTGAAGGTAATTGGTTGCACCAGATCTTATTTAGGGGCTTCATAGCAAAGGGGGTGAATACATATGCACGCACCACTTTTCCGTTTTGTAAATTTCTTTGAATTTTTTGAAACAAGTTATTTTTTTCACTTCACCAATTTGGCCTATTTTATGTATGTCCATTACATGAAATCCAAATAAAAATCTATTTAAATTACAGGTTGTAATGCAACAAAATAGGAAAAACACCAAAGGGGGTGAATACTTTTGCAAGGCACTGTAGCGCGACAAACTTAGGAAACAAAATACTTAAGTATGGCATGCCGTATGCGTGCCTGAATGCAGAGGGTTTGTTTTCACTATGCGTTCAAAGCAAGGGCACCAGGGAAAAATGTTACACACACAACACATGAACACAACTGTCCTGCTAGGGGTTCAATTAAACATTCAATTAAAGGTACAGTCCACACTCTCACTGTCCCTGGTGGCCAGACCAAGTATAAGCACAAACAAACAAAACCTTTTACACCAATAAGTATAAGTATATTATTTGTACATGTTTGGTCATATTTGTCTTACTCTTAGTTTTTTAAGACGGGTACACTAGCAAACACATCCCCCACAGTCTTCCAGGGAATTTCAGGGTGAAAATCAAATGTATGGACTGTGCCTTTAACCTTTGTCTGGCTGATATTGAGCAAAAGCTGCTGTCACCTGAGAAACCTGCATTTTCTGCATTGGTGAGCACTTTGCTGCACTATCCTCAAGAAAGGCATCAGGTGTTACAATGTTACATCCATAACCCACCAGCAGTTCAAGTAACTAAAGTGTATCTCTTCCTTGAGTCCAGAAGACTTTAAAAAAATGAAACTTACTGTCATCCGTGTATGCCATTCTGCATATTGAGGGACAAGTATGTAATCAACATACTGATTATGATGAATTGTGCTCCATTCAAACCGACTAGTCTGTCGGCTTCACAATGGGCTAGCACAGAATGTCAATAGCGGTCAATTGTAACAATGAAGTACATTTACATCAGTAACAATGAAGGGCATTTCCATAGACTACAGCTACTGTATTGCTCAGGTCTCTAGTACTCTCCAGAGGATTACAGCGTAACCATCCAACCCCCACCGGACCTGTTAGCCATGAGCACATTGTGACATCTGACAGATCAGGTGCCCTGGAATACCTAAGACGCGTCCAAAATGGCACTTGATTTCCTTTATTGTTCGAAAAGCAATGCACTATATATCAAATCAAAAATCAAATCAAATGTTATTTGTCACATGCGCCGAATACAACAGAAAAAAAATACAACAAAAAAGTAAGAAATAAAAGTAAGAAATAATTCAAGAGCAGCAGTGAAGTAACAATAGCGAGGCTATGTACAGGAGGTACCGGTACAGAGTCAATATGCAGGGGCACCGGTTAGTTGAGGTAATATGTATATGTAGATAGAGTTATTAAAGTGACTATGCATAGATAATAACAGAGAATAGCAGCAGCGTAGAAGGGGGTGAGGGGGGCAATGCAAATAGTCTGGGTTCAGGAGTCTTATGGCTTGGGGGTATAAGCTGTTTAGAAGTCTCTTGGACCTAGACTTGGTGCTCTGGTACCACTTAACGTGCATGTGGTAGCAGAGAGAACAGTCTATGACTAGGGTGGCTGGAGTCTTTGACAATTTTTAGGGCCTTCCTCTGACACCGCCTGGTATAGAAGCCCTGGATGGCAGGAAGCTTGGCCTCGGTGATGTACTGGGACGTATGCACTACACTCTGTAGTGACTTGCGGTCGGAGGCAGAGCAGTTGCCATACCAGGCAGTGATGCAACTAGTCAGGATACTCTCAATGGTGCAGCCGTAGAACCTTTTGAGGATCTGAGGACTCATGCCAACTTTTTTCAGTCTCCTGAGGGGGAATAGGTTTTGTCGTGCCCTCTTCAGGACTGTCATGGTGTGCTTGGACCATGTTAGTTTGTTGGTGATGTGGATGCCAAGGAACTTGAAGCTCTCAAACCTGCTCCACTACAGCCCTGTCGATGAGAAAGGGCACGTAATCTGTCCTCCTTTCCTGTAGTCCACAATCATCTCCTTTGTCTTGATCACGTTGAGGGAGAAGTTGTTGTCCTTGCAGCACAAGGTCAAGTCTCTGACCTCCTCCCTATAGGCTGTCTCGTCATTGATCAAGTCTACCACTGTTGTGTCAACGGCAAACTTAATGATGGTGTTGGAGTCATGCCTGGCCTTGCAGTTATGAGTGAACAGGGAGTACAGGAGGGGACTGAGCACGTACCCCTGAGGGGCCCCCGTGTTGAAGATCAGCGTGGCGGATGTGTTGTTACTTACCCTTACCACCTGGGCCCTTAGCTTAGTGATGAGCTTTGAGGGAACTATGATGTTGAACCCTGAGCTGTAGTCAATGAATAGTATTCTCACATAGGTGTTCCTTTTGTCCAGGTGGTAAAGGGCAGTGTGGAGTGTAATAGAGATTGCATCATCTGTAGATCTGTTGGGGCGGTATGCAAATTGGAGTGGGTCTCGGGTTTCTGGGATAATGGTGAGGATGTGAGCCATGACCAGCCTTTTTAAGCACTTCATGGCTACAGACGTGAGTGCTACGGGTCGGTAGTCATTTAGGTAGGTTACCTTAGTGTTCTTGGGCACAGGGACTATGGTGGTCTGCTTGAAACATGTTGGTATTACCGACTCAGACAGGGAGAGGTTGAAAATGTCAGTGAAGACTGAGTACACGTCCTGGTAATGCGTCTGGCCCTGCAGCCTCGTGAATGTTGACCTGTTTAAAGGTCTTACTCACATCGGCTGCGGAGAGCGTGATCACACAGTTGTCCGGAACAGCTGATGCTCTCATGCATGTTTCAGTGTTACTTACCTCGAAGCGAGCATATAAGTTATTTAGCTTGTCTGGTAGGCTCCTGTCACTGGGCAGCTCTCAGCTGTGCTTCCCTTTGTAGTCTGTAATAGTTTACAAGCCCTGCCACATCCGACAAGCATCAGCGCCGGTGTAGTTGATTCGATCTTAGTCCTGTGTTGACGCTTGGCCTGTTTGATGGTTTGTCGGAGGGCATAACGAGATTTCTTATAAGCTTCCGGGTTAGAGTCCCGCTCCTTGAAAGCAGCAGCTCTACCCTTTAGCTCAGTGCAGATGTTGTCTGTAACCATGGCTTCTGGTTGGGGTATGTACGTACAGTCAATCTGGGGACGACGTCATCGATGCACTTATTGATGAAGCCAGTGACTGATGTGGTGTACTCTTCAATGCCATCGGAAGAATCCTGGAACATATTCCAGTCTGTGCTAACAAAACAGTCCTGTAGCTTAGCATCTGCTTCATCTGACCACTTTTTTATTGATCGAGTCACTGGTGCTTCCTACTTAAATTTTTGCTTGTAAGCAGGAATCAGGATAGAATTATGGTCAGATTTTCCAAATGGTGGGCGAGGGAGAGCTTTGTACGCGTCTCTGTGTGTGGAGTAAAGATGATCTGGAGCCTCCACCCCCCCCCGGTTGTACATTAAACATGCTGATAGTAATGAGGTAAAACTAATTTATTTTCCCTGCAATTAAAGTCCCCGGCCACTAGGAGCGCTGCTTCTGGATGAGTGTTTTCCTGTTTGCTTATGGCGGTATAACTCATTGAGTGCGGTCTTAGTGCCAGCATTGGTCTGTGGTGGTATGTAGACAGCTACGAAAAATACAGATGAAAATTCGAGGTAGATAGTGTGGTCTATAGCTTATCATGATATACTCTACCTCAGGCAAGCAAAACCTTGAGACTTCCTTAGATATCGTGCACCAGCTGTTGTTTACAAATATACATAGACCGCCACACCTTGTCTTACCAGAGGCTGCTATTCTATCATGCCGATAGAGCATATAACCCGGCAGCTGTATTTTATTCATGTCATCGTTCAGCCACGACACTGTGAAACATAAGATATTACAGTTTTTAATGTCCCGTTGGTAGCTTATACATGCTTTTAGTTTGTCCCGTTTATTTTCCAGTGATTGTGCGTTGGCTAATAGTACGGATGGCAAAGGCAGATTAGACACTCTTCACCTGATCCTCACACCCCGATCTCCTTCCGCGAAATCTCCATCTCTTTCTCCTGCGAATGACAGGGATGAGGGCCTGTTCAGGTGTCTGAGGTAAATCCCTCTCGTCCGACTCATTAAAGAAAAATTATTCATCCAATTCAAGGTGAGTAATCGCTGTTCTGATGTCCAGAAGCTATTTTCAGTCATAAGAGACTGTAGCAACATTATGTACAACATAAGTTACAAACAATGTGAAAAAACAAACAAAATAGCACGGTTGGTTAAACGCCAATAAAACATCACCACGCTGTGTCCTGACACATCAGGTTCCCAGGAATACATGGTGACCAGTCTGAGCTGTATGACCTCAGAGCTATGACAGAGCCCACTACAGGGGGACTATGGGCTGAGAGAGGAAACTGTCATTACCACACTGGGGCCTGAGCAGGAAGAGCAGGTGAGAGGAACCAGGGTCATATTCATTAGGGCACCCAAACATGTTTTAAAAACAAACATGAGCGTTTCTTATTTAATAAGTCCAGGAAGTCCCTCCCCACTTCAGTCTGTTTTTTCCCCTTTGGTACCAAGTGAATACAACCTAGGCTGGACCGCATTGTGAGGGGTCGGTCTGTCTGTCTGTCAGATGAGAGGTGAGATATCATGACTGTCTTCTAGGTGTGAGGGCAGATAGGCCTATTGTTAGACTCCTAGAATGATACTGTAGCTGAGCCAACTGGCTACTGTTGGGGAATACATTTTTGTTTTGTTTTTAGGGGACCAAAGGGTTGAAGATTAAAATAAAAGCTAGGATCATTGATTGTTAGGGAAGATGATTAGTTGTATTTCCTGTAAGTTAATTAGCAAGTAAGATACCCTATAGGCCTAATTGTTTCTCCAATAAAGTAGATTATCACACTATGATACCACTGCATTAATAGAATAATTCACGCAAATGTGACTTGTGCATATTTCAACACTGCAAAACGGACTGGAATGGTCCGAAGACACCACTAATTACACAGACGTTGAATATATGCTAGTTCAACAACATTATCAGAGATTCCAGTGGGCTGAGCAAATCTCTCCGTTCTGAGGTCAGCGAAATAACGGCCCATTAATGACAGGCTAGGTCCCAGATCTAGAGCTGTCTGTACAAGTGCAGCCAAAAAAAGGGGCGTGAGAGAAAAAGAAAGAAGGAGAGATTGAACACAGAAGAGAGATATGTGCTCCCGACTCCCCTGACGGCTACCCACCCAGGCAATATTTTCTCTCCAACTCTGTCAGCGTCATCCTATACTTCCCCTCTCCTTTGTTTACACGATGCGCCCGATGGAAATGATAAACAATGATAAACCACATATATCAGAAGAGTCTGGTAAACAAATGTGAGTTTACATAAACTGAGGAAAACAATGCCCTGGGAAAGGAGGTTTGGGACATTAAGAAAAACATGTTTGAATTAGAAGCAGATATGGTCCTCTCATCGTTTCACAGTGAAAATTATACATTGAAAAGCTATAGGCCTGGAGGACATGTTTAGCCCATCTAACTACTTATGCTCAAGCACAAAGTCCCGAATATTGGGTAATCAAATAGAATGTTGTCATAGAATCTTGAGTATCTGGATGTTCATAATCATACAACCAAGCATTCTGACATTTTAAAAACTACTAAACTCCCCCAAAAGTTGTTCTTTAAGTTATAGCATCTACACAACTTGCATAAATAGTTTTTTTTTAAAGTAGGCTATTTGGCTTGGTGTGAACTAACAGACTAATGATTGCTGTATTATTTACTATAGTCCATTTATATAAATGGCATAGGCCTATCGTTTACTTATATAAATCGTTTAGAAAGTAGGCTACAGTAGTCTACTGGCTTTCTGTAAACATAATCAGTGATACTGTGTTCCATTTATTACATGCTCTGTCAAGTTCAAAGTGACCATTCCTTCTCATGACACCAATGAAGTTCATGTATAAACAGACGATCACTTATACTGTAGGAAGCTACTGCGGAATAATAATAATCCTAGCGTTATCAAATCGCGATCATTCACCAGCTACAATGTATCAAACTACAGAGACCCAGAACAGAAACACAGAACTAATGCCTTACCTGAGAATATGCCGTTCTCTCTTCAAATGCGTTTTTGTTGTGGGGAACGTGTATTGTTGTCGCTGAATTTGAAGAAAATAGACGCTCATAAAAACAAGAGTGACTAAATAAAGAAGTGATGGGTTTGGACCGGGCGCGCGCTTTCGCTTTCAATCATACGAACTATATCCAGATAACTTTCAGAGTTTCTGTTTGCTGTCATATCCCGTCTGAATACCTTTGATGTCTATATTTTCCTCTCCTCTCTGGTTTGATTCAATCCTTTCAAATCACTCCCAGTGAAAATGACAGATCGTAGTGAGATGTCGTCAACAGGTGAAATGGAATGCATGTGAGGCGGGCACACTGACCGACACAAAGTTGGTGTGAAAATGCGCCTGAGCGCGTCACTAACTGACTACACAGTTTCTGTGGTCTGTTCGTGAGGGGGCTCCGCACTGAAATGAGAACTCTGATCTGGGATTTCCCGCGACGACATGGCTTTGTCATTGTAATGGCTAGCTATAGGCTAACACAAAAGCAGTTTGGCCTGGCACCCTGCCAACACACCTCGCGGGTTTTGTGTCACTCAATGCCAAGGGCCCTTGGAAAGCGTCAATAGCTGCCACGTAAATCTCTCCTCCACTCTCTTTACTATACCCAAAGCGCCTTTATCAGCCCCTGCCTCCTTTAACAGTTCTGTCTCAATGAGCTGATAGTGTAATCATAGACTATTCCCTCAGTCTTCCCCTAAACAAGGGCATGTGGACAGGGTGAGAGAGAATGCCTGGAGTTGGGGTTGGTAGCAGACCGTGAGTGGGCAAAGAGTGAAAGGGGTAAAAGAGAGAGCAGATGGAAGGGGCAGGGTACAGACTGGGTGAAAGAACAGCTGGTGACTTGCAAAAAGCACAACAAAGTCAAAAGAATGGTGCCTTTTTTTCACAGGCGAAACACTGCCACAACAACAGGTTAAGTTGCCTATTGTTTGTCTATGTATGTTTTTGCTTCAATTTTTTTTTTTTAAAGTACAAAATAAAACATTGCTTAGATGTGATGGCAACACTGGTTACACCCTGTGCATTTCAAAACAATGAACGCAGGCGTTTCTGTCAGTCGGTAGGTGAAAGAAGAGTTGCCTAATGTGAATGTTCTGTTTGTCTCTAGTGGTGACAGGGACAGCTGGCAGATGAAGTGGTGTGAAGATGTATGTGACAACAACACATTGTCATTTTTCTTCAGACTTCTAGTTCTTTCTTTTTTTCTCTCACTTTGAATACATCTTCTCTATTTCCATCCGAAGGTTACAGTAGAAACCTAAAAGTTCAGTCATTTCACACATGGTGTGTCCGGTGTCATTCAATGCAGTCAAAACCAAGCTGTCACTTTTGTCACAGCATCAACGGCATGAACTGCTCAGGTAACCATACTCAAATATTTACACACAGAAGGAAGGGTACAGTACCTTTGAGAAGTATCTGAGAAGTCTGAGCTCACAGTGGACCATTATTATGAAATGATCAGGCAGGTTCAGAGACAGAGACATGGTTGAGTCAGAGCCAGACACTCCCATCTCCCCAAACCTGTCTACCAGGTAGAGACTAGTCAATGGGGCGTGGGACAAAAACGAATGTAGTATGCTACTAGGCTAGACACACAGCTAAGAGGAATCCTAAGGCTAAGCCGATTATGTTGATGTATTCAGGACATTACAATATGGTATTATATAAAGCGGCTGAGAGAATAACAGGATGATACCGGATAATTAAGAGGTAGATAGAGAAACAAGCACACAAAGGCATGGCAATGACGTGTTTTGGACTCTCGCAATGGAAACTTGGCCCACAGTGATTTCAAATGCAAATAGAAGAGTTAGGTTTTCCTGGTATGCAAAACGGCCATGGCTGGCAACAGTCAGAGTACTGTGTGTGTGTGTGTGTGTGTGTATTGCCTTGACTATGGGATGCTGGAAAGGCCATGTGGAAGAGCTCAATTGTGTCAGTCAGCATTCATGAATACTAAACCATGAACGGAACCTTCTATCAGTGCATTTTCCATAAGTTACACTGCAATTCTGCAATTTATACAGGTGTAGTCAAAGAGTTAATTCAGACATTTACATTTGAACAACCTTGATTTAATATAAAACTAGGTCATCTTAATGTTCACATTTTTCCAAGAGATTGTATTATAAAATGTTACAATGTACATGGCAATGTTTAATGATCATTAATGCATATTTTACTATACAATTTCAGTATATGTACACCCACCAAATCATGACCACTGCTTTTTTCCCCATAGGCAAACAAGGAGGAATGTATGTTCAACTTGGAAATAAAATATACACAGCATTAAGTTGTGGCTGGGTGAAAATCATTTCCCTCTTCCTCCCAAGAGTGCTTAAAGTGAAATCCTAAAATCGATTTGCCATTCAAACCTCATGGAGTCCACACACCAGGTTTGCAGGCACCGCAATATCTGGCAGAGAGAGAAATAACAAATCAACATCTTTTTTCTATCAGTGAATTAAGAAGAGCTTACACTAACAAGTATTCAAATCAATGTGCAAAGGACAGTTTAAAAGAGTACAGTATGTGTAACATATTGCCATCTCTTCACGGATAGCTTTGTCATGCTCATTCCCGTGATAAGGTTTAAGTGAGGTGAAAGACCACTGATAATAACTCTATTGTAACACAATAGTTGCATATAATCTAGATACTAATAGACCCTATAGTAATATAATATTATTACAACATACACAACAACAGTTTCTATTGTAATAGAATAACTGCAGAGGGTAGAGTGTCAGATACCGATCTTAGCAGGCTTGGGGAGGTTCAGGTTGGTCATGATGTCCACAAACTCTTCCACGGTCTTGGTCAGGCGGGGGTTAAACCTCCTCTCCTCGCCCACGGTGGAGGCCGTCTGACCTGCAGCACAGGGTTAACAGACCTGTTAGCAATACATCACAATGATGATTCAATGACTACACTCAACTGTAGAACCCACGGTCTGATCTGGCTTAGGAATGACTCCGAAGAGAACAGAGTTGAAAATGAAAGTAGACAAATGGTGAAGGGTGGTGGTACAGTACAAATTAACTTCGTAAAGTCTATGGAAAGGAGTGTCATAGCACTGCGAGAGTATACAAGCCTTCTGGGTCTGCTTGTACGAAATTATTGGTGAGACTATCCCCAAGAGCAGAGATGTAGAAAAAGGAAATCTTGCAAGGAAAGGGGTGAGGGGATATACACATTACACTGGAACACAATAACACTTTTGCATAAAGAGGATGTCTTGTCAACCTTTGTAGTCATGTGCAGGGAAGACGAGGCACTGAGGAGGTAATGTGAAAATCTTCCGGTGGACTGATTCATAGAGCCTCCTAGAGCAGCCTGGGAAGTAGATAAACAAACAGATCAGGCTTGTTTTCATTGGACCCGAAACAAACGGACTGAAACAGGGAGGGACTACCTGGACTTGTCTGATAAGAAACACTCATTTGTGTTTTTCCGTTCCAAAACGTTTTCCGTCGCATGCCCTATTGAACATAAACTACGCTTCAGTGACTATTTGAGATCAGACTACAACTGGGAAAAAAGTCTACAATACTGCCACATTGTGTCCACTAAGCATAAAACAATGCAACAAGTGTGGGTGAGGCAATGATCCACAAACTTCTCATGCATTGTTTAAAAACAGTTCTGACCAAAGAATTGGGAAACAATAGCATATAGGGATGAAAGTCTGTGATATACCCTGATAATATGTGCATGTCTAGATATATCACCACAGAGATCAAAAATCTGAGAGAATATGACTGAGTCACACTATAGTACTGTGTTGGCTTAGATACTTGCTTTTCACATTGTTATGTCCAGCATGGATTCAGTCTTGTGGATGCCCAACCAGGCCAGTGCATTGCAGTACATTTTGTCTTGGCTCTGCTCGGTTTAGCTTAGTAGTGTGGAAAAGGTTAACGTTACCCTGCTGGAAGTCTGTCCTTCCACAG
Source organism: Oncorhynchus tshawytscha (assembly GCF_018296145.1). Classification (NCBI taxonomy): domain Eukaryota; kingdom Metazoa; phylum Chordata; class Actinopteri; order Salmoniformes; family Salmonidae; genus Oncorhynchus; species Oncorhynchus tshawytscha. The sequence goes on along the minus strand of NC_056451.1, from coordinate 9,205,068 downwards.
CCCCTGATTAGTAGTGTGTCCCCAGTGAAAGCCATGCTCTGGTCCCCTGTCACCAACGTCACACAGCCGTCTGTATGTCCTGGAGTCTCCCTCACCGTCAGATACTGAGGGACGAGAGAGGCAGTAAGAGGGATTACAGAAAACAAGGGAGGGGGAAGTAAAGAGGAGAAAGGGAGTGTGAAGGAGAGATGAAGGTAAATAAGGCCCAAGCATTTAAAGCAGTGGACAGCAAACCTGGTACTGGAGAGCAACAGTACATGATGTATAGGCTTTTGTTTCAGCCCAGCACTCTTACTCAGTTGAACAAAAAAACCTGTAAACCTATGACTCTCCAGGACCAGGGATTTTGGGTGAACACAAATTGGGGTAGGCCCAGACCCATACTGTATTCTCTTTAGCTGTAGGTAGGTCTGTCCTCACATGTTTGCCAAAGCTGATCTTATCTCCCTCTGATAGCATGATGTCTGCACTGGCCCCGCTGTGCTTGGAGATGGCACTCTTCATCCCAAACAGCCTGTTCTTCAGCTGTCCCGTGCCTGTGATGTGGTCTGCATGGCAGTGAGTGTTCACTAATGGGGGGGCAGGGTACAGTGTGAGTCATATGTCATCTTAAACAAGGGTAGGATAAACAAGGAGATCAAAATGGATGTAGGATTAGTGTGTGCGTGTGTGTGGACGTGCTCGTGCTAGCGAGCGCATGCTTGTGTGCTTGTCTATGTTTTAGAGACATCCAAGTTACCTGCCACTTTCAGGTTGAAACCCAGTTCCTCTACGAGTTTCAGATCCCTGCCCACTGTCTCCAGTACTGGATCAATGAGGACCGCCTCCCTGCTCTCTGTATCAGCCAGCAGATAAGTGTAGGTGCTGCTCACCGACTCAAACAGCTGTAAAGGTTGGAACAAGCAAGGACAGGTGAGTGAGTAACCATAGGTTATAAACGATGAGGGGGCAGTACAGTATTCTATTACATAACACACATCATGCCTGTATATTGATCAAGAATGATAATATATGGGTGTGTAGTCTTATAGTGATAAGGAGTTTGTTGTTTTAAGGCTGCAAATCTGTCAAGAGTCACCGTCAAGGTGGATTTTCATACTTTGAGGCGGTCCTACATGTGGGCATTCCTGCATCTGCAGGAACCCCTCTTTATCCTTCTATTGGTCCATTTTTAAACTATGACTCCCGTATGGAGGCGCTCATGTACAGTAGGTGGCGGTAATGCACCATAAAGTTGCCAACCGCCGATAAACTCCACAGAAGAGGCGTGGGCGACTACACCGGTGGCTAGCTAGGGTAATGGTAGACAATGTCCTTCGTCCCTGCTTGTCGGGCACTGTTTTCCCTTATTTCTGTTAACGAGGATAGTTGTTCAGTAGGCGTTTAGGACACTTGGTGCTAGCTAACAAGCTATGACTCCGTTACACAGCCGGTGGGAGAGGTAGCTAGCTCACCGGTAGACCGTGTACTTCGCCCCCGCCTCTCGGGCACTGTTTTCCCGCAGTTCTGCTAACGACGGCGAGGGCAGGTGTTCGGCAAGCGGGAGTGAAAGACGCTCCGGTGTACACATCAGGGGGGGGCGACACTGGTAGCTAACTAGCTATCTAGGACACCGGTAGACAGTGTTATTCTCAATACTTGTATTTCCCTTTTGACACACATTTTAATCGCATAGACAGACAATCAGGGGAAATCCAGAATATAAAGTGCCACACAAGCATGAAGATGGCGTACTTGTGTTATAATGTAATTATCTACGATGCTTTTCTTGGTTTCACCTGGTTATCTTAGTTTAGTTTGGTTTATTTAGATTGGAATTATCACAAATCTAGTGATTTTTTTTGCCAGAAAATGTGTAAACACATGTCCTCCGTACGAGTGGCGATTTGAACACGCCCCCTCTACTACAGCTTGTTAACGTTACATTGTTCCACATTTTTTTAAACACTGCAATAACTAAGGATGACTGGAAAATACGTTCCCCCTAATTCTCATGTCGACCAATTGCAAAATATATGATTACTTGCACTGAAAAAAACCCGTCATATTGTCACTGTATTTTCAACAAGTCGGCGGAACCCAGTTGAAACTTCAGCCTAGAACTTTTACGCATGCCAAAAGCAAACAATATAAATGATTGCAGTGGCTAACTCACCTGCCTGAAGAAAGGTCCTTTTCCCAACTCCATCCTGGAGCAGTAAGGTCGTATGATGACCGTTTCCAGAGGCTGCTTGCTGGTGCGTAAGCCCAGGCCGATGTGGGCTGGAACTTTACGCGAGTACCCGGTTGTTTGGAGCCACAGCGTATAGGCCAGCGCAGCTTTCAGTCGGTTTACAACTGAACACATTTTTTCTTCACTGTTATTTTTAACTGTCACTTTTTTTGGCTTCCTACTGGGCGACGGGCATGGGTAGAAATCCCAAAACTGAGCAGACGAGTTTGACTAGTTTGTTGTGCCCCAATCCTCTGTAGCTGTCCGTTGCCGTAGAAGTATGGTTGCCACAAATGTTGTAGCTATATTGACTTATTGTGCACTAAAATGTGTAGTGTATCCAGGAAGTCCCAGAAATCTGATAAGGCAGCCTACTCCTTGAGAACCTCCAAGCACTAGAGCAGAGGACATGCGCAAGCTGTCAACACTTCAACACGAACGCGCGCGCACACACACAGAGAGATAGGGGGTCAGAGTTCGGTGTGTCACTATGACTGTGCACATGTGTATTCATTTAACAAGGTACTTTACACTACGTGACTATTGTCAGCAACTCCAGATAAGAAACAAACCCAGTCCCAGTTGAATCCAACAATCCATGCATTAGTATGGTAATTAACCATATACAATGGTTTGTATAAGAATGTGCTTTCAATAAAATTATTGTCAGATTAAAGGACATTTTTATTTCATACAAAAATGGAATGTGAAGCAAAAGTACATCAAACTTTAATATTTTGCAGAAATGTAAGTGGTCATATTGCTGCTAATAAAATCTAGCTGTCAGAGTTACAATTCATTGTTTTTGGGGTTCCAGATTCTTCAAATGTGTCCACCTGTAAAAGAGTCAAAATCATAACATGGAGTGGAGCATTTTCACATTCAGAGAAGCACTGGCCCAGTTCTGTGTGACTGGTGCATCTACTGTAGCTATGTACCTCTACATATTTGTACATCCAGGGGAGCAGCTGGGTGACCCTGGTGTAGACTCCTGGTTTGTTGGGCTGACCACAGCCATCTCCCCAGCTCACTATCCCAGCCAGCCTCCAGTCCCCCTCCCCTGTCTCACACACAAGTGGGCCTCCACTGTCTCCCTTAAAACCAGAGAAGACCACATATGAATTCATACATGCCGTTTTTGGTGTGTGTGTGTGCTTGCGTGCGTATGTGTGTGTGTACCTGGCATGAGTCCACTCCTTCCTCCATGGTGCCAGCACAAAGCATCCTGGGAGTGAGGTAGGAGCCATAGACATTTGGGTGGGAACACATGGACTGGGCTATCACTTGCACCTGAGCCTGTCACAGCTCAGACCATACAGAGCCCGAGAGAGAGGCAGACAAACCGAGGTGGAGTAGAGAAAGGAGGGGTAAAGACAGAGGAGAGAGATGAAGGAGAGATTATACAAATAGGAATGTTATAATGGGAAGAGAATGAAGAGACAATCATCAGGTTATTGAATGAGATTATGGGATGGAAGGGAACATTGTCTTCATTCTGTGATTATGGAAAAAGTGGGAAAAAGGGAGAGGAGAAAGACAAGGCGCAATAAATTAGAGTGATCATCCAATCAGTTGAAATCATAAGGAAGTGGTGTGAGAATATTTGTGAACGTGACTCACCCCCCTCTTTAGTGTAGCCCCAGCCAGTGATCCAACAGGGGGCACCAGGAAGGAAGGACTCTAGGACTGGGCATACACACTGGTCGAACCCCACCTAAAGCAACACATAACACAACACCATGGTCATGTTCCTTAGGACACACTGTAGCAAAACTTTTTGCAAGAGAAAACAAGAGTTTCTTATTAGACAAGTTCAAATAGTACCTCCCCATTTCTGACAGTTTTCTCAGTTTTGTGCAGCACATTGACTGTACTGCACTGACGATAAGCTCACATGTACCCAATGAATCAATGGTTAAATCAAAAAGCGGCCCTGAGAGGTAGTATTTTCACATTCGACTTTTAATATAAAAAAATCAAACCCACCATCTTAGCACCATGCTCTACCAACTGAGATACTTGTTGTGTTGATATAGTGTTAAGTTGTCAGTTAGATTTCATGCCGGAGAGAAACCATGAATATGACAAATGCCAAACAGGAGCAGGTGAAATCAGAATAGGAGTAACCATACATATAGCCATATAACCTCCGCTGAACAACCTTCATCATTAATTCTTCTCACCGCCCATGTCAGCCACGGTGTGCAGTAGCCCAAGGTCATAGTCGTTGTTGTTTATGGAGAAGCTGGGGTGATAGAGGATCTGCAGTGCTCTGCAGCGTTGGCCCGCTGATGTGTCCGTCAAACTGAGCGTGTCCAAAACCACCTGCCACTCTGACTCCTGCAACATGTTGTACCTGGGGTATGGAGAATGCAGGGAAATAGAAGGCACATATTATCTAATATAATAAGTACAGTTTCCATATTAAGACAGCCTCAGAATCTAAAGGAGTTGTTGAGGAAGTCATAATATGGACATCGAAATAAAAAATAAAGCATTTTTTCTCTCTCCCTCCCCCTTACTGGATGAAGCAGTGGGCTGCAGTAATGATCCAACGTGGGGTGATGATGGTCCCCCCCACACACGTTTCCCTCTCCAGTGTAAACTGCTCTGCCAGCCCCACTTGTCCTCTGCTAACATCCCCCCGACAATCCTCCAAGCCTTCCGACCAGCACCAACTGGACCTAGGCAACCTGAGGGAGAGTGGGATGGGGGATGGGTGCTTCAACAAATGAACTGTCAACACAGACATAACCTGAACACGTTATTTGGTTATGCAAGACATTGTTCAGTCTGTACAATATTGACTCATGGGATCAGTTACTTATTGTCATTGTGTGATAGCCAGTCATTTAGCCAGTTGTCTACAGATTGCTTGTTCATTTGAATGTACCAAGAAGACCTATACAATTCTGATGTATCAGCGGATTGGATGGCATTACCTGCACGGACGTTTCCTGTCTGGTTGATGGGTTGCTTGGGCAGCAGGACTGGCATTGGGACACTGCAGTTCCCTTTAACGCCACATGGCTGCACAATGTCTGTCAGGTTGGGTGGGAAACCCAGGAACTTGACTGAGGAGGAGACGAACACGATGCGAAGGAGAGTGAGCGAGGACGAGGTAAAATGGGTGTTTGTTGAATGCTTGCATCCTTTTTTACTGTCAAATGCAGCTCGTCTTGGGCGGCAGGTAGCCTAGCAGTTAAGAGCGCTGGACCAGGAACTGAAAGATTGCTGGTTCGAATCTCTGACCTGATTAGGTCAAAAGCCAATCGATGTGCCCTTATTGTGCCTGTAAAATCTGTCAATGTAACCCTAAAGGTGCCTGTATGTTGGCCTGGATAAGAGTGTCTGCTAAATGACTGTAAATATATTAAGATATGACATTGTGTCTGAAAATGTTACTAGCCATAAAAATCCTTGCTTTCTCAAAGCTTATTGGAGGAGAGGATGCAAGGGACCTCCTCCCCCAATGAGCTTTGAGAGGAGTTGAGTGAAAAAGGCTCGTGATGTTTTCAGACACAGCCCGGGTCTACAAGCACTGTATTGTCATTGAAGTTACCTACAATAGCAAAGAAGGATGAAGACGGCGATGAAGGTCGTCAACATTGTCAGACGTGAGGGGCCAGTGCACCGCGGGGGCTCAAGATCTACAGTAAGAAGGGAATAGAATAGAATAAAATATTCATTATTTTGAATAAACTGCTGCATTCTTTGGATACCTTGAACATTCAAGTGCTTTTCACAATAATGTGCATAACCTTCATGGAAAAGAACAATACTTTTCAGAGACGTATGTCTGGCCCTGTGTGGTTGACGTCTGCAAACTTTCATGGTTGCCCAGGAATGAGTTGGAACATTTATGCAATCAACAATGTGTATTATACAACCATGGAAAGGTTCATGGTACAGCCAGGGGGACTGTGGTGCTCAAGTTCAGACACTTAAAGGGTACATTCAACTACATGAAAAATGAAGAAAAAAAATCTCATTACAGTGAAAGTTGTTTAGGTGCCCATGGAAGCAAAGCATAGATAAATCACAACTTGACATGAGCGCAAGATAATCGACCAAAAGCCTAGTAAGACTTGGGGCATATTCATTACTCCAATTCTGTTGCAAAACTTTGTAACATTTGTATTAAATGGAAGCAAACGGAACAAAATGGGAAGGGACCTACCTGAATTTGTCTAATAGAAACTCTTGTTTTGCTCTGTTTGCTTCCGTTTGGTTTATAAACGGTAAACAGTTTCCGTAATGAATACGCCCGTGTATTCAAGTCTCTCTCTCCAATACGGCACAGTATTCTACCTGGCTCTTCATCAGGGCAGTCTTTGGGGAGTGCTAGCCCAACAGATCCTTCATCCACTTCAGATGGCTTCCTCTGTGGGACCTCCAGAGGGCGATTACAGGGAGGGAGGGGCGAGGAGGTCTCTGAATTTGGGTCCTCTGAGCAGGCCAAGTCCGGGGGTTGGGGGGGGGGCGAGAGGACTACCTTTGGGGTTTGGGCCTCCATGGGTACCTCAGAGGAGGACGTAGGGGGATCAAATCATGCTTCTGTTCGGGGCTGTTGGGCCTTTAGATTCTTCTCAGAGGGGCGAGGTGTTGGGGTTGCGTCTGTCTGATGGGCATTGGGAGGTGGCGGTGGTATGCCCATTCCCAAGTGGTAAGTGGGATTCCCCATGAGTGCAAAGAGTGTAGAGGATGGTAACTGGAATTCCCCCACTGGTACACCCCCAGTGGCAACATTGAGGGAAACCGAGGGGCAGGTTCCGAGGGATGGGGTAAGGGGCTCATTGCGTGGACGTTGTGCATGTGGAAGGAAAATGGAGGCCTTCATATCTATACTTGTGAGGTCTGGGTATAGGAGTTTCTGAGGGGGTGGTGTGAGGAGTGGTTGGGCGAGGGGGGTGATAGCAGACCGATGCTGTAGGGGTTGGAGGCGTATGACAGGTGGTGGAGGAGCAGAGAGGGTATGCAGCTGGGCAGGAGAGCAGACCAGAGGGGAGCTCTGGGCCTATCTCAGATGAATTGGTACCAGCGGTACGACAGGTGCCCTTCAGCAGAGATATAGACACACTTTTAAGAACCTGTACAATGTGTTTTAAGTGTGAATGTTTACATCTTGACTCAATCTCTGTTCTTACAAGCACACACAGGATTTATTAACACATCTGTATACACATTTTCCTCCAGAAGTTTTGTGCTGTCGGTTCTGAATCGAAAGAATTGTGTGCATGAATGAGAGTTAGAGAGAAAATGATAAGAAAGAGCATAATTGCTATAATAGAGCTATAAAGAATTAGAAGCTTGCTGGGAAATCAATCAAATACCACCCATTGTAGATTAGGCAAGGACATTTTTGTTTACAAAAAAAAGTGTAGATACTAGCCATATAGAGCTGTGTCTCTACTTCATCAGGGATTATTCAACTTAATCTATTGCTCCTTCACTCAAAGTTGGAATTCCAAAGTCATAATTAAAAACAGCCTTGAAATAGTGGCAACAATTCTGTCAAATGCATTGTCTATCCCAGGCTTGGTCTTTTTCAGTTTATTTTCGCCAGACCGCTCCTCTTTTGTCTCTTCTTCTACCTGCACTCCTCCTTCCTTACCCAACCTTGTTCCTTTCCTAATCGATTCATTATCTCACCCCCCATCATCCCTCCCCTCATGAGTTACACCATCTTTCTCTCCTCTGTAGATAGGTGTGAGCAGTCCTGAACAAGGTAGGGCTGTAACAGATCTATGCACTCTTGTCATCGGGGTATCATGAAATATGCACGTGAATAATTGTGAGCCAGGGTCAGTTTAACAGAGGGTAATGTATACTGTACCGCTGAGTCATTCACACTCGCAGATACTCAGTTACAGAGGTGCACAGACACATACACAGTATACTGAATGAAAACAAACATACTTATGTTTTAAATATACAATAAATCCATTCGTATTTGAAGGGCTTCTCATTTTTATATGATTTCCTAGGTTAGTTTGCATACAGTATGACAAAAACACATGATTTGTATGGGGCAGTTTGTGTATGTTTTTGATGGGATAGGAGTTATCAATGGGGGGCACGCACAAACGCAGTCAGTGACCTAACCATGACTTACACTGACCGACTATCTCTGTGTGCGTGTGTGTGTGAGTCCTGTTTCACATCAGCAGCATTCGTTTGGCCTCTCACGTTTGGCCTCTCACGTTACTGTAGCAGACAGTTCGGTGTTGGCAGACAAGCATAGGGAGCATCCACACTGCTTCACCACCAGAGGGGTTAGCTTAAAGTGGCGAGAGAAGAGCCAAAGATCAACGTAGAGAGCAAATGCAGTTTTGAAAACCAATTAGTCAAATTCTGTCTATTGTTTGACCAGTACAGCAGGGTTGTACGTAGTAAGTAAGTCAATTCAGTCAATGTAGTAAGTCAATTCAGGAAGTGATTTGCATTTAAAATACAGAAACGGCTAGACTTTTGAAATAGCTTCTCCTCAGCTGAATAAGTCGTCATTGAAAATACAACTTTTCTCTAAGTTATTATTCAATTGTAAAATATCTTTATTTCCAGAATTGACTGACTTCAATTCGACTTGACCCTAACCCACAGCAAACTTGAAATAGACTAGCAACAACATGAGTAGAATATAATTTATTACATGTATCTGTACAATAACAGTAATACAGATATTTACAGCAGAGATCACATTAACAAACTCCAAACAACAATATATACATATACTTTATGAACAAACCTTGATTAGTCGCTCATCATATCACCATGGCATCATATCTTCACCAACATCTTCATGTTCTTAATGTAATACATCTCTTATAGGCTTGTTTACACTGGGACGACACAAGACGGCTATTGGAGAAAAATTGCGGCATCTCCTTAAAAGATTACCTCTCTAATTTAATTAACGTCATTTACAAACTGTAAATAACTGTATCAGAGTAAAAACAGGACAACGTCTGCAGACGCTTTGACATTATATGTGAGAGCGGAATCAGAGAGCAATACATTTACTTAGTCATCCTCGTACGTAGTGGGACAGTCTTCTGCCACTGTAGTCTGTCTTTTGCCACTGTTTGTGCCCTACCCCATGAGACTCCCATCTCTTCCCATAGAACCTTCAGAATATCTCTCTCCACCCGGTTATGGTTTATATTTACAGAAGTGTACATCTCTTTATAATTCCCAAGGCTGTTTTTGATTTGGTATTTCTGTAAATTTGATTCAATTGCTCTTCTGTTTGACCTCTTAAATTATCTTTTTTTATCTTCTGTCACCTCTCTCTACATCCCCCTCTCTCTCTCCTTCCATTCCCTTCTTGTCTTTGTTTTTACCCCTCTCTTTCACTTCTTTAGTTTCATTTATAGTCTATGACCTTTTTTTTTGCCTCTCTCCACTACTCAAACACTTTTCACACTTGTCCTTCCTCCCACTCTCCCCCCTCCTCCTCTTCTTCTTCCCTGTACTCAGCAGTTTAGGATCTTGATGAAGGCCTTACGGAACTCGATGTTGAAGGTGGTGTAGATGACGGGGTTGACGGCACTGTTGAGGTAGCCCAGCCAGGTGACAGCACTGTACAGGGAGGGGGAGATACAGCAGCTGGCACAGTGGGCCTTCAGCACGTGGGTCAGGAAGAAGGGCAGCCAGCAGATGATGAACACACCTTATGGAGGAGTGAGGAGAATTAAAGGGTGACGACTTAATGACGACTTATTCAGTCTCAATTCACTCTCTGCCCCTTCCCTTCAGATCATCAAACATTGAAGGGCCTAGGGGAAGGGGGAAGGAGTGAATTGGGACTGGCTGAAACACACTCTATTCAACCACCCTCATCGTCTCCTCCTGTTTCTCTCACCCAGCACGATAGCCAGCATCTGGGTCGCCTTCCTCTCCTTCTGCTGCGACAGAGTCCCTTTCACCCTCTCCTTCGCCATCGCTCCCTTCCCCCTGTCTGCATTTCGCTCCCTCCATCGCTCGCGCCCACTCACGCCGTCCTCGAAGGTGGCACGGTGGGGTACGAGGGCGGAGCGTGGTGCCACCGAAGGGGACAGGGCCAGGAAGGGCGCGGGCGCCACCGAGATAGAAAGAGAGACCTTGGTGGCTCGTCCAGAGGCGGGAGGGGGGTGAGGTGGGGGGAGGCTCTGGTCTAACTGGGACAGGAAACCACGCCCCACAGGTTCCTCATCCAGGGGGTGCACCACCGCCTCCTTCACTAACGTCTAATAGGGAGGGGGGGGGGACAGGAAGAAAAGATGGGAAGTGGGAAGGGAGAGACAAATGGAGACTGAGAAACAGCGAGAGATGTAGAGATATGTACTGTAGTTCAAATCTATGGCTCATGTTATAGGAGATTTCGGAATCCAACTTTATGGTCACAGTAGTTCCCCTGTGCAGTGGCTCACAGTGTTTCAGCGACTTACCACTTTCTTGCGTTGGGGGGCGCTGGTGGGGGGCCTCATGATCAGAGTGCACAGCTTCACATCCTCAGGGTGAGTACACTTATTCTGAGAGGATGAAGGGAGAGAAAAGAATGAGGGATAGAAAGTCAAAGATGCTTGCTTTTGGACCTACTGTCTTCTAAAATCAAGCTTTATTGGCTGGCAGTTTTATGGGGTTAATTGATTGATGACTGGCTGATTAGTTGATTGATAGATTGATTGACTAGTCATGAACCTTCCTGTGCCTGTGGCCCTCCCCCGTCTTGCCTCCTCCCTGTGGGTGCAGGCCGTGCCTACGGGGCACAGTGCGTCGGCCCCGCCTCCGCAGCACCACACAGATTTGGGCGTACACCAGCAGGGTCACGATGAACGGAACGTAGAAGGAGGCCACGGATGAGTAGACCACGAAGGACGGATCAGCGAAGGCACACTTGGTCTCCTCCCGACTGGCTGATGGAGTGAAGGGGATGAGAAAAGGTGGATAGAAACACAGAGATGTTGTTTGGGAGTGGGGAAAGGTGGGAGGAGGTGTATGTTAAGGCAACAGAGAAGTTTTCCTCTACAGTTCAGGTCAGATCGACATATTTAACCGCGTTGACATCTTTGGCTAAGTCCACTCTGTAATGGTGTGGCAACCAAGTAAATGCCTGGTTTAGCTCCAGAGAAGACAGGTACATAAGCATTCGACATTTGCTTTTCCTCTCCATATTCAAGCTGGATGCAACATTTGAAAGGCATTTAAAATCTGCTTCTTATAAGGCCAGGCCACGGCCTATAGCACAACACACTACAGTCTAGTTGAATCCTTTCAACATTATACAGCTGCTAGCAAATGACTATATGCTGCACACTGTAAGATACTGCATTTAGGTGGTAGGTCCTATCCAATAAACTCAAGCTTCCCCATATACAGTATAACCATAACCTTTCTATAGGACACATGATGACCCTGAACGCCACATCATCTCTTGTTTTCCCAGCAACGTGTTCAAAGGCTAGAGGCGCTCTCAAAAGGTGACTGAATGTTAACATGCGGATTAAAGGCGCTGCATGGTCAATCTGACATCTGCAGTGGACGTAGAGCATTTACTGCGATATGGCCTCTACAGATGTCAGGGCATTTATACTTATTGCGCTTTGCCGAGCAGCACAGAGCTGTTGTGAAGGACGCTGTCAAGAAAGTGAGTTTGTGTTTATACAAGAACTCTCACCCTCAGGGACAGTCAACCAATCACGTCAATGTGGAGCTATATGGAGCCCTTCGAATTGTTCCAAAATTTGAGAGGCACACAGACATGCGGAACAGAGCTTGATTTGGCCTCTGCGTGCCTCCAGATGCTCCACAATTGCGTCACACGAAGCCTCCAACCACATTTTTCAGATCAAGCATAAAATGGCTTTTAGTGTTGGCCACCCCAGCTAGAGTGGTTGTTGCCATCCAGTTGCATCAAGCTGTGCAGCCTTTGCATACGAAAGCAGTACTCTCTTCAGCCCCATCCTCAAGGTAGGAGCTTATGTTCCAAACCTCAGTTTGCTTGTTTTCGCACGAGCTACCGCTCCGACGAGACGACACAAACATTTTTCAAAACAAAATACCATCTTGAGCAAAACGTGATGATGGGCACGTCCTCCGACTTAAAATGACATCACTGGTAAACATCAACGCATCGCTGGTAAACATTCTGTATTGTGGATGTGGACCGACAGGCCAATCAATGAGTCCCTCTTTCATTGAAACGTGTTGACTGATTAAAGCATACAGAGCTGAAAGCTGTTAGTAAGCAGTAGTGTGTGTGTGTGTGTGTGTGTGTGTGTGTGCGTGTGCGTGCATGCATGGTGTTCTTAGTGATTGCAGTTACTGCAAATCAAATCACATTTGTCACATGCGCCGAATAGAACATGTGTAGACTTTACCGTGAAATGCTTAGTTACAAGCCCTTAACCAACAATGCAGTTCAGTAAATAACTGCGCATCATGACTAAACAGATGTAACCCTATCTAACTAATTATTCATTTTTTGTCTCTCACCAACTGGCGATACCCAGATATCCAGTAGGGCTGCAATCTTCCAGGCTCACAACAGATGGACTGGAAGACTGCAATGTTTATTTTACACAGCTAATAACAAAAGGAGTGTGGGTTTCTTCACGTGCGTCTTCCCGTGCCATGTTTATGTCTCTCCTAGACCGAATGAGTAAAGGAGACAAGTGCACTTGTGATTCCATTGAATAGATTCATTGGAGTGGATGTGGTTCTGGATTTTCTGGAACTCGCCTTGCTGCCGCAACAAAAAAGCACAGAGATTTCTGTGCATGAGGGATCCACTCGCTCAGTCACTCTGTTTAAGGAGGGGCGGGACAGGGGCAAAAATAACGTTTCTGTAGCCTCGGCCTAGAGTCATTGACCACGTTCAAAGTTTTCTGGATATTAGCTCATGTCCCGCTTAAGGTCTTATTCCGGATAAGCTGTTTACATGCACCTTTGATATCCCGCCCATGAGTATCCCTGTATCCATGAATAAACAGAATGTTCATCATTTAATTATATGGGTTAAATGGAATAGTATCTGAAATATGGACACTAATGAACAATGGCGCCGGAGGGGATGACTGCCATTTTACGGGCTCCTAACCAATCGTGTTGTTCTTTGCAACATATTTTGTAAATAATGTTTCTGCTACCGTTTCTTATGACAGAAAAGAGGTTCTGGATATCAGAACAGGGATTACTCACCTCAATGTTTCTGCTACCGTTTCTTATGACAGAAAAGAGGTTCTGGATATCAGAACAGGGATTACTCACCTCTAACTGGACAAAGATGTTTTATTTAATGGGTGACACAAAGGGTATACTGTTGCTCCCAGACCAGGACCAAATCCCTGTTATTCGCGTGAAGACAGAGATACAGGAGGCACAGATCCGGGTGCCTTGTGAGAATTCGTCGGCGAGTGAGTAACCCCACCTTTACATCCGTTCTATTGGCCAATGAGCAATCACTAGAGAATAAACTGGATGAGCTTCGTTCGAGACTATTCTACCAACGGCACATTAAAACTATAATATCTTACGTTTCACCGAGTCGTGGTTGAACGACGACACGGATAATATACAGTTGGCTGGGTTTTCCGTGCATCGGCAAGACAGAACTGTTACCTCCGCTAAGACGAGGGGTGGTGGTGTGTGTATTTTTCAATAGCAGCTGGTGCACAATGTCTAATGTTAAGGAAGTCTTGAGGTATTGCTCGCCTGAGGTAGAGTACCTCATAATAAGCTGTAGACCACACTACCTACCAAGAGAGTTTATCTATATTTTTCATCGCTGTCTATTTACCACCACAAACCGATGCTGGCACTGAGACAGCACTCAACGAGCTGTATAAGGCCATAGGCAAACAAGAAAATGCTCATCCAGAAACGGCACTCCTAGTGGCCGGGGACTTTAATGCAAGAAAACATAACCATTGTGTTGTCTTAAGGGTAAAAAATGACCCGCCACTATGTTGAACAGCAGAGAAAACCCCCTAAATTATTTTTTTTCAACTTGAAATTTGATTACTTTTCCTAAAGTGACACCAACATTAGAAAAAGTGAAACATCGCCTTTGATCATATTTTCATGAAAGCTGTACACCACCAGGGTACAAAGATGGTCTTAGGGTTATTTTTGACCCGGCAGTTATACAATTATTTACACCACAAACACCACCCCCCACCACCACCACACACACACACACACACAATGAGAAATTGAGATTGTGTGTGCTACTGATTGAACTCAGCCTGTAGCGGAAGATCACCATGGTTGGCACAGTTAGAAAGAACAAGCCTGAGTTCCCCCTGCACTCCTCGCAACAAAGGGGAGAGAGGCCTTCTCATCAAAGTTTGCCTTCATCCCCACCACCACTCTAGTTTCTTACCAAGAAAGTGGTCCCCCTGAGCACACTGCACAAAAAGGCTGCAATCAGTGATCGTGAGGAGAGGAAGCCAGCCATCAACCTGGACTACCACCACAACAAAGGAGGCGTGGACTACCTGGACAAGGTGATTGGAATTTACAGCTGCAGGAGGATGACTGCCCGCTGGCCCCTGGTCATCTTCCATTTTTTTAATTTAACCTTTTTTTTTGCCTTGGAAAAGTCGGTTAACTGCCTTGTTCAGGGGCAGAACGACAGATTTTCCCCTTGTCAGCTCAGGGATTCAATCTTGCAACCTTTCGGTTACTAATCCAACGCTCTACCCACTAGGTTACCTGCCGCCCCAATCAATACATTACACAATTAAAACATACAACGATACAACATGATCCAGTCAAAAAAAAAAAAAAAAAGCATTTACACTCCTCTGTAACAGTCTCCCATCAATATTTTTAACTAATTCAGTTACACTAACATATCTAGATGAAGCATGGATTGTAGATTATTCCATGCTTCTGGTGCACAAGCAGAGAATGCAGTCTTGCCTAATACTGTGAATGTCCTGGGGACTTTAAGTAGCAACCACCTAGCAGACCGGGTATGGTAACTGCTGGTGGTGAAGGAGACCAGACTACAAAGGTAGAGGGAGTTTACCCAAAAGGGTTTAGTAGATGAACACATACTTTATATGCACAGAAAGTTACATTTGTGAGGTCCAACCTACCATTTGGTGCAATGGTGGGTGAGTGACTTGGCATTTGTAATAAAGCGCAAGGATGCATGATAACAGAGTCCAGTCTCTGTAAGATGGAGGTGGTTGCATGCATATACAACAAGTCACCATAATCAATTACAGAGAGAAAAGTGGCCTGAACAAGCTTCTTTATAGCCATAAGTGGGAAGCAAGCCTTATTACAAAAATAAAAACCCAATTTCAATATATGCTTTGTCACAAAATTATCCACATGAACTTTAAAGGACAACTAGTCATCCAACCAAATACCTAGGTATTTGTAGGATGACACTTTTTCAACGGATAAGCCACCAGATGTGACAATGCTAACGTTCTCTGGAAGACTTCTAGCTCTGGTATAGGTCTTGAATTTTGTTTTTTGTACATTCAAGACCAGTTTGAGACCATAGAGGCCTGCAGTGACTGAAAAACAGTTTGTAGCTCTTCAACAGCCTGAACCAGAGAAGGAGCACATGAATATATAACGGTATCATCTGCATATAGATGTAACTATGCTGGTTGCATCTCATTTACCAAATATTTTATCAAAATTGAGAACACAGGAGCTAAAAATGGAACCCTGGGCCACACCTCTATTAATCTCAAGAAAGCTAGACTTGTGATTGTCAGTACATACACATTGTGTTCTGTCAGAAAGACGGAGTCTAGCTAGATAGAGTCTAGCTAGCAACAATTCATCGTCAACTGAATCAAATGCCTTTAATAAATCCAAACAGAGCAGAGATAGGACCATAGTTATTAGCATCTGAGGGATCTCCACCCTTTAGCAGTGGGAGGACATAAGCTGATTTCCAAATGTTGGCTATGGAATTGGTCAAGAGACTCAAGTTGAAAATGTGAGCCACAGGTTCAGTAATAATAGCAGCTGCTGTCTTTAAGAGGTAGGGGTCCAGGTTGTCTGGACCTGCAGACTTTTTAGTGTCTATTGCCTTTATAGACCTCAGTATAAGAAACAGGCTCAAAGTTAAAATGGTTCACATGAGGGCCTATATCATAGTTGACTGTAACAGAGCTTATATTAGAGGCCTGGGCCACACAATTATCAAAAACTGAACCAGCAGATATGACGTACTTGTTAAAAAACCCTACAATATCGGCTTTATCCTTCACTTCTTTAGAATCCATCATCCATAACATAATTGATGTGTCCTCATACAATGCCTTTGTGATATGTAACAAGATCAACCCTACCTGGATGCCTGATAAGAGGAACAAGAGGATGGTGTTCCTGGAGCTGCTGGGAAAGGCACTTGTAAACCCACACATTCAAAGAAGGGAGCACCTTCCCCGCACAGCAGCCTCTGCAGCGCTTGTGAAAGCTGTTCAAGGGGATGAATCTTGTCCTGATCCACCTGAGGCTGCAGCTGGGGCAGGCAAGAGGAGGAGATGCCACATCTACCTCCCAAAGAAGGACTGTAAAACAAATACTAATGTGCTGTACATGTGAGAAATACATCTGCAAAGTCCATGCGCACATACACTTGCATACTGTCCTACATGTGCTAATTAGAGTGGATTGATTAATCTTCTTCACGTTTTTGTTTTGTATCTATTATCTTATTTTATTCTTATTTATTATTGTTGTTTATACACCTTGTGGGTGGGGGCAATGGTAAAAAAATGGAAGACTAGTATTTTGTAGTTGGATTCCTCAATGTACAGTATATAAGAATATATCACTAAGTTCAAGACTGTTATTGCTTCCCTTCAATAAAAGGCAATCCAAACTACTTTCTGCACATTTCTGCTACTTCTGTAGGCTATACAAGTGCTCTCTTGCTAAAAAAAAATGTATGTTTACACATATGCAGTACCTTTTGCAATAAAAAATACAATTCCTCTACTTTAGTAAAGAAAACAACTATGACAGGTGTGTTGTAATAAAAACGAGGTGTCCACTGATTAAATGCAGTCTTTCTGCATTGTGAAGAGGGAAAACCCAGATATTCAAAGTTTGATGAATGACAGGTTGTTTCTTCATGCAAAATAGATTTGGGGTTTAAAATCCAATTAAGCTGCTTTATTTTAGGGGTAAAGTGAAGGCGAGTAATTTTTACCCTCAGGACAAGGGGGTATACAGAATGTTAAGATTACACAAGGGTTAAATCCATTCCACCTACTTTCTACCAGCATGTCAAATGTGCAATCAGAGAGAAAAAAAACTCTAGACCACATTTACTCCACACAGAGATGCATACAAAGCTCTCTCTCACCCTCCATTGGGCAAATCGGACCATAATTATATCCTCCTGATTCCAGTTTACAAGCAAAAACTAAAGCAGGAAGTACAAGTGACTCACTCAATACAGAAGTGATCAGATGACGCGGATGCTACGCTACAGGACTATTTTGCTAGCACAGACTGGAATATGTTCCGGGATTAATCCAAAAGGCAAAGAAGGAGTATACTACCTCAGTCACCGGCTTCATCAATAACTGCATTGACGAGTCATCCCCACAGTGATCGTACGTACATTATCCAACCAGAAGCCATGGATTACAGGCAACATCCGCACCAAGCTAAAGGCAAGAGTTGCCGCTTTCAAAGCGCGGGACACTAATCCGGACGCTATTCCCTCAGAAGACCCATCAAACAGGCAAAGCATCAATACAGGACTAAGATTGAATCCTATTACACCAGCTCTTATGCTTGTCGGACGTGGCAGGGCTTGCCAACTATTGCGGACTACAAAGGAAAACCCAGCCGAGAGCTGCCCAGTGACTAGAGCCTACCAAACGGGCTAAATGCCTTTTATGCTTGCGTCGAGGCAAGCAACACTGTAGCATGCATGAGAGCACCGCTACATAGCTGATGTAAGATCTTTAAACAGGCCACAGCATTCAGAAGGGTGCGGGGCCAGACGGATTACCAGGACGTGTACTCCGAGCATGTGCTGACCAACTGGCAAGTGTCTTCACTGGCATTTTCAAACTCTCCCTGACCGAGTCTGTTTGAAGCAGACCACCATAGTCCCTGTGCCCAAAAACACAAAGGTAACCTACCTACAATGACTACTGCCCCATAACATTCACGTCGGTAGCCATAAAATGCTTTGAAAGGCTGGTCATGGCTCACATCAACACCATCATCCCGGAAACCCTAGATCCATCAACAATTTGCATACCACCCCAACAGATCCACAGATGACACAATCTCAATTGCACTCCACACTGGCCTTTCCCATCTGGACAAAATGAACACCTATGTGAGAATGCTGTTCATTGACTACAGCTCAGTGTTCAACACCATAGTGCCCAAAGATCATCACTAAGCTAAGTACCCTGGGACTAAAAACCTTCCTCTGCAACTGGATCCTGGACTTCCTGACGGGCCGCAGCCAGGTGGTAAGGGTAGGTAACAACACATCTGCCATGCTGATCCTCAACACCGGGGCCCCTCAGTGGTTGGTGCTTAGTTCCCTCCTGTACTCCCTGTTCACCCATGACTGTGTGGCCAAGCACGATTCCAACACCATCGTTAAGTCATTAACATTGAGACAGCCCATAGGGACAAAAGGAGCTGATCATGGACTACAGGAAAAAGGAGGGCCGAACACGCCCCCATTCACATCAATGGGGAGTCTACAGCACCAACAAACTATCATGGACTAAACACACCAAGACAGCACGACAACTCCTTTTCCAACTCAGGAGACTGAAAAGATTTGTCTTGAGTCCCCAGATCCTCAAAGTTCTACAGCTGCACCAGAGAGCATCCTACAGAGAGCGTCCTGACCGGTTGCATCACCGCCTGGTATGGCAACTGCTCGACATCCGACCGTAAGGTGCTCCCGAAGGTAGGGCGTACGGCCCAGTACATCACTGGGGCCAAGTTTCTTGCTATCCAGGACCTCTATACCAGGCGGTGTCAGAGGAAGTCCAAAAAAATGGTCACAGACTCCAGTCACCCAAAGTCATAGATTGTTCTTTCTGCTATCGCACGACAAGCAGCACCAGAGCACCAAGTCTAGGTCCAAAAGGCTAATTAACAGCTTCTTCCCCAAAGCCATAAGACTGCTGAACAATTAATCAAATGGCCACCCGGACTATTTGCATTGACACCACCCCTCTTTGCTTTTACACTGCTGTTACTCACTGTTTATTATCTATGCATAGTCACTTTACCCCTACCTTCAGCACATTTACAAATTACCTCAATTACCTTAACTAACCTGTATCCCCGCACATTGACTCGGTACCAGTATCCCCTGTATATAGCCTTATTATTGTTACTTTTTTTACTTTAGTTTATTTAGTCAATATTTTCTGAACTCTATTTTCTTAAAACTGCATTGTTGGTTAAGGGCTTGTAAGTAAGCATTTCACGCATGTGACAAATACAATTTGCATTGAATGTAGGCCTATGACCACTCACATGTAGCGTAATATCATATTAACTCCTGCATAATTATGCATTTCTTGCATTGAAATTATACAAATGTAAAATTTTGACTCAGGAACAGGAGTGGAGAAACATGTCTTCAAGCATCAAATGCGAATACACGTGTAATGTGTTATCTTTGACACTTACGCAAGCAGACAATATTTCAACCACATAAAATATGCACCCAAGAAAAACTGAAGTCTTATCAGAAATGCATTTTTCTCAGCTTTTCCTTAAAACCGGTCAAACTGATGACAATTGGACATTTTGCACAGGACCAATCTTTCCACTGTTTTGGAGTTATTGCATTTTCTCCCCGGTCCCCTAAACGAAACAGACAACTTTACTGTTAACAAGATTACTAATGCATTCATTCTATCAATGTAAGACATTGTTCTGGTGAGCATTACTTTATTTAGTCTTCTGGGGCATATCAGCATATCCCAGGCATCTTATCCGGGTTTCTCATTACCTGGATACAAGCTTTTTCGGGTTGTTGTAAATGGAATATGACGTTTATACGCGTCAACTCAAAAACAGAATACTTGAGTATCCCGAATAATAATGGGATATTGGTGTGCATGTAAATGTGGTCACTGAGAAAGAGGGGGGAGGGGGATAAAGAGACAGCGAGTGAGACAGAGAAAAGGAGAGAAAGACAGAAACCTGTGTTGTTGAGTCCAAACAGCAGAGGGCAGGAGATGGCGAAGGAGAGGAACCACACGACAGCAATCATCAGAGCCACCCTCCTCCTGGAGCTGTATCTGGTGTTATACAGCATGGGCATCGCCACCGCCGTGTACCTGCACACACATGCTGTATTGAGAGCTAACACCTACACACACGCACAACCAACCACACATGCACATAAATACCTTGTCCACCACCGCCCACGCTGAGTTAAGTTGCATTGTCAGTTCCTCTCATTCACCAGGCAAACACAAACAAAAGCTGTCCAAGTCAGTTTCACAGTGCAGCAGCGTGACAAACCAATCTAAGAGTCCTCCATAGAAAGCCTGGTGTGAGGAGAGGAGACTGTCATCCCTCCACAGAGTTGGTGGTCAGGGACAGACACAAACAAAGAACAGTACCCACACTAATCCCTGAGATATGGCTTCACATTTAGAGGGATTCAGTCTACAAAAGGACAAACAAGGCTACAAGTATTGAGGCTGCTGAAATTGTCAATTTCTTTCAACGGTTTTAAAAGGGTATGGGTTTGGTTGGACAAAATAAGCTCATGTTAAGAAGATAATGATACTTGAGAAGTGAGGAGGCTACCCGAAAAGATGGAAATGGTGTCCTGATTTTTGATTTTTCTTTATGGGATAGCAACAATAACAAGCATTAAAAATAAATTTCCCATCAGGAGACATTACCATCACCTTAAAATACATTTTTTTGCTGCAAGGGCACTATGAAATCAATCCACATTTTGGAGAGAGTGTGAGAGGAGAGTGATGAGGGGAGAGTGAGAAAGAGCAAGACAGACATATAGAGAGTATATTGTATATAGAGAGAGATAGAGATACTGTAGATAGATAGAGGAAGTGTGAGTACCTGTCGATGCTGATGGCACAGAGGTTGAGGATGCTGGCAGTACACATCATGACGTCCAGGGTCAGGAGGATGTCACAGTGGATTAGACTGAAGCGCCACTCCCCTACCACCTAGGAAGAGACACATACAGTATTAGTGCACTAGATAGGGAATAGGTGCCATTTGCGATGCAGTTATGCTTATGAATAATAGACTGGAGGAAAGGAGAACAAAGACAGATTCAGAGATTCAGATCAACAAGGAACTGTTGATGGCAAGAAACTGTTGATGGGAACCAACTGTAGCTTCTGTTATTGACCATGCTACCTTGACATTAAAACCTGTTAGGGATAGGTGTTCCGCTAGCGGCAAAATTCTTAAAACATACAAGTGTTATACATCGGTTTAAAGATACATTTCTTGTTAATCCAACCACAGTGTCAGATTTCAAAGACTTTACGGCAAAATCATACCATGCGATTATCTGAGGACAGCCCCCAGAACATAAAACATTACAAACAGTAACCAGCCAAGTAGAGGAGTAACAAAAGTCAGAAATAGGGATAAAATTAATCACTTACCTTTGATGATCTTCATATGGTTGCACTCACAAGACTCCATGTTACACAATAAATGTTTGTTTTGTTCGATAAAGTCCCTCTTTATGTCCAAAAACCTCAGTTTTGTTGGTGCGTTTTGTTCAGTAATCTATTGGCACAAAGCACGTTCACAGCAGGCAGACGATAAATTCAAAAAGTACCATAAAAGTTTGTAGAAACATGTCAAACAATGTTTATAATCAATCCTCAGGTTGTTTTTGTCATAAATAATCAATAATATTTCAACTGGACAATATCTTCGTCAATAGAAAAATAAAAAACAAGAATGCGTGCTCCCGGTCACACGCAGCAAACATCTCTGGCAATTTCCACTGTCCACTCATTGAAAGTAGTGTTCCTCCCTCATTGTTTTCATTATGTTTCTCCCTCAAAAACAAAAAGTCTGAAACAATGCCTAAAGACTGGCCACATGCAGAGGAAGCCATAGGGATCGTGAACTGGGTCGTAAGTCTTTGTATGGTGGATAGGCTTTCAATGGAAAAACCGCCATTTCAAAATAATAGCATTTCCTGGATGGATTTTCCTCAGGTTTTCACCTGCCATATAAGTTCTGTTATACTCACATACATTATTTTAACAGTTGGCTGCCAGATGGATAGAAACACATACGAACCCACACACCCACCTCCACACACACCTACCCACCCACCTCCAGGTAGACGCCCCAGGGCATGACCAGGGTGGCCAGCAGCAGGTCGGACACAGCCAGGGAGACGATGAGGTAGTTGGTGGTGGTCTGGAGGGCGCGCTCTCGCGACACCGCCACACAAACTAGCATGTTTCCAAATACCACGCAGAAGATAAGCAGCACCAGCAGCACAGCGTAGAAGTTATAGGGAGGGGAGGAGGGCGATGGAGAGCTGGAGCAGTTGGCCAGAGAGGAGGAGGAGGTGGAGAGGGAGAAGGCGAAGGAAGAGGAAGGGTTGGAGGTGAGGGAGATGGACGGTGTGAGGGAGGGGGGGTATGAAGGAGAGAGGGAGGAGAAGCCTGTCTCCTCTGTCTCATTGGGGAAAGTAGTCATCATGCTCCTCTGGACAGTGTGTCTGGAAGAGTCTGGAAAAGTAACAAAGAGACTAATAACATCAAGAGTTATAACTTACAATTTCACACACAAAGCTCTACAACTCTGTACCTTGTATTTACACAACACATACAGTAGATTTATGTACAATTGTCAACTATCTCAGCTCAATGCAGATTGGAGTTTTACATCCTGTAAGGGAAGTGATTAGTTGGTGCGGTGCTGATAGCTCAATAGATTGGAGCATTGCGCTTTCAATATCAGTTGTGGATTTGATTCCCACATGGGCCACACATATCAAATGTCTTTGTTGTTACTAGGCATCAGTCGCTTTGGATATAAGCATCTACCATATGTTTCTACTTTACGTGAATTACCGTGGGATTCTGCATTCGACTGGCAGTCCATTTCTCTAACTAACCACAGCACCTCCACCATCCAATTTTTCAGATTGGCTTTGAGATACATAATTAAAAGGGAGAGATCTAAAGCTCCCTCCCTGACCCTCTAAATGACCCTACATACCTACACCAGCCTACATATAGTGCAATCTGAAAGTATTCAAACCTCTTGAATTTTTCCACATTTTGTTACATTACAGCCTTATTCTAAAATGGATCCCACAGACTCGTCTTCTGTAGGAGACAGGAGAATGAAAACATATTATTACATCAGAAAAACATAACCTACATCAGACGCATACCATCTTACTAAACTATATCAGGTCATAACTTAGTCTATACTACGCTGAATAAGCACATGTACAGTGCATTCGGTAAGTAATTAAGACTTATTGACTTTTTCCCCCCACATTTTGTTACATTACAGCCTTATTCTAAAATATATTAAATTGTTTTTCCCCCTTCATCAATCTACACACAATGCCCCATAATGACAAATCAAAAAATTGTTAAACAAATGAAAATATATTTTATATTTGAGATTCTTCAAATTAGCCACCCTTTGCCTTGATGACAGCATTGCACACTCCTGGCATTCTCTCAACCATATTCATGAGATAGTCACCTGGAATGCATTTCAATTAACAGCTGTGCCTTGTTAATAAGTTAATTTGTGGAATTTCCTTCCTTCTTAATGCATTTGAGACAAGCAGTTGTGTTGTGACAAGGTAGGGGTGGTATACAGTTTGTTATATCTGGAGTACTTCTCCTGTCCTATTCGGTGTCCTGTGTGAATCTAAGTGTGCGTTCTCTAATTCTCTCCTTCTCTCTCTCGGAGGACCTGAGCCCTAGGACCATGCCCCAGGATTACCTGACATGATGACTCCTTGCTGTCCCCAGTCCACCTGGCCGTGCTGCTGCTCCAGTTTCAACTGTTCTGCCTTATTATTATACGACCATGCTGGTCATTTATGAACATTTGAACATCTTGGCCATGTTCTGTTATAATCTCCACCCGGCACAGCCAGAAGAGGACTGGCCACCCCACATAGCCTGGTTCCTCTCTAGGTTTCTTCCTAGGTTTTGGCCTTTCTAGGGAGTTTTTCCTAGCCACCGTGCTTCTACACCTGCATTGCTTGCTGTTTGGGGTTTTAGGCTGGGTTTCTATACAGCACTTTGAGATATCAGCTGATGTACGAAGGGCTATATAAATAAATTTGATTTGATTTGATTTATACAGCAGACAGCCCTATTTGGTAAAAGACCAAGTCCATAATATGGAAAGAACAGCTCAAATAAGCAGAGAAACAACAGTCCATCATTACTTTAAGACAGGAAGGTTAGTCAATACAGAACATTTCAAGAACTTTGTGCTATGATGAAACTGGCTCTCATGAGGACCGCCACAAGAAAGGAAGACCCAGAGTTACCTCTGCTGCAGAGGATAAGTTCATTAGAGTTACCAGCATCAGAAATTGCAGCCCAAATAAAGCCTACACAAGTAACAGACATTCCAAAATCAACTGTTCAGAGGAGACTGTGTGAATCAGGCCTTCATGGTCGAATTGCTGCAAAGAAACCACTACTAAAGGACACCAATAAGAAGAAGAAACTTGCTTGGGCCAAGAAATACGAGCAATGGGCATTAGACCAGTGGAAATCTGTCCTTTGGCCTGATGAGTCCAAATTTGAGATTTTTGGTTCCAACCGGCATGTCTTTGTGAGACGCAGAGTAGGGGATCTCCGCATGTGTGGTTCCCACCATGAAGCATGGAGGAGGTGGTGTGATGGTGCTTTGCTGGTGACACTGTCACTGATTTATTTAGAATTCAAGGCACACATAACCGGCATGAGGTCATGACTTGCTCTTTGGGTGAGGATCAAATGCACCAGATCCCCCCCTCTCCCACCACAGTTTTATGACTGTCGTAAATACCTGCAAGAAAACTCTCTCTCCCACTCTTTCAGAAGTAGAAGTTAAATCCCTTTGTTACTCACGAGAGAGATGTTGCATTACAGTAACATCAAAAGGTTGAATAATGAAACAATATTTCTGTAATCCTAAGAGTTTGAAGGGCCCTTTGGTACTTAACTTATTTGGGGTAGGGGGCAGTATATTCACATCCAGATGTAAAGCATGCCCAGAGTAAACTGCCTGTTACTCAGGCCCAGATGCTAGGATATGCATATTATTAGTATATTTGGATGGAAAACACTGAAGTTTCTAAAACTGTTTGAATGATGTCTGTGAGCATAAACAGAACTCATACGGCAGGCAAAAACCTGAGAAAAAAATCAAACCGGGAAGTGGGAAATCTGAGGTTTGTAGGTTTTCAAGTCTTAGCCTATTCAATATATAGTGTCTGTGGGGTCATATTGCACGTCCTAAGGCTTCCACTAGATGTCAACAGTCTTTAGAACCTTGTTTCAGGCTTCTACTGTGAAGTGGGAGAGAATGAGAGCTGATTGAGTCATAGGTCTGCCAGAAGGCCATGTGCTCAGTCAGGCGCGTGCCCGTGAGAGTTAGCTCCATTCCCTTTCATTTCTAAAGACAAAGGAATTCTCCGGTTGAAACATTATTGAAGCTTTATGATAAAAACATCCTAAAGATTGATTATATACATCGTTTGACATGTTTCTACGAACTGTAATATAACTTTTTTTGACTTTGGACCTAGTGCCTGCACATTTGGATTACTGTACTAAATGCGGGAACAAAAAGGAGGTAGTTGGACATAAATGGACTTTATCGAACAAAACTAACAATTACTGTGGAACTGGGATTCCTGGGAGTGCATTCTGATGAAGATCAAAATGTAAGTGAATATTTATAATGCTATTTCTGACTTTTGTTGACTCCATAACATGGCGGGTATCTGTATTGCTTGTTTTGGTCTCTGAGCGCTTTACTCAGATTATTCCATGGTGTGCTTTTTCCGTAAAGCTTTTTTGAAATCTGACACAGCGGTTGCATTAAGGAGAAGTATATCTTTAATTCCATGCATAACAGTAGAATTTTCATCAACATTTATGATGAGTATTTCTGTAAATTGATGTAGCTCTCTGCACTTCCACCGGATGTTTTGGAGGCAAAACATAACGCGCCAATGTAAACAGAGATTTTTGGATATAAATATGAACTTTATCGAACAAAACATACATGTATTGTGTAACATGAAGTCCTTTGAGTGCCATCTGATGAAGATCATCAAAGGTTTGTGATTCATTTGATCTCCATTTCTGCTTTTTGTGACTCCTCTCTTTGGCTGGAAAAATGGCTGTTTTTTTGTGACTAGGTGCAGACCTTTTTTGAGATCGGACACTGTGGTGGGATTAACAAGTTTATCTTTAAAATGGTGTGTAATACATGTATGTTTGAGGAACTTTAATTATGAGATTTCTGTTTGAATTTGGCGCCCTGCACCTTCACTGGATGTTGGTCCCTAGAGAGGTTAAAGAACAATCACGTCGAATTCATTACTAATTTGTGATGCAATGTAAGGACAGAAGAACAACATAACTGTATCTTTGAATGTGTATACCTCCCAGTGATCAGAACCCCCCCCCCCGAGTGCTGAAATAGGACTCATGAAAAAATGTACATAAGGCCAGCAAGACTGGCAGCGTGAGCTGAAAGGTACAGAATGGCTAGAAACTCTGAAACGTTCAACAGAGAAGAAAACCTCTACAAGACCAAGCAGGCAGACGGTGTGAACCGGACGTCACGAATGGTTAGATTCTACAAGACCAGTACACAGACAGCATGAGCTGGAAGGTACAAAATGGTTAGAAACTCTAAAACTTTCACGAGTGAAGAAGATGAAGACTACACAGGAACGTTCAGTCTGCAGCTGTTTAAGTACTTTAGTCTAGTAAACTCAACGAGAAGCACCGGGTGGTACTCTGAAAGATCCATTCTAAAGAACATTTCCCTATCAACAACCTTTATAACAGAGCCCGCTGAGCAAGCTACAACTAAGAAATACTCTGTAGAATTACTCCCCTAGAGGATCAAGTGGTTTCAACAGAGAGACAGCAAAGACATACAAATGTAAATATGTACATTGCAATTCTTTCAAATGAGCGGCTGTTCATGTGCAAAGTATTCACATTTCCATGAGCATAGTTCTCAGCTGTATGTATGTAGTTGGTGCATTCTGTCTTTCCCGCTCTTTATCTGTCCCCACCCCTTTCCATTGTCTACCAAGCCGTCATATCGGTTTTAGTCCACCAGGGACTTGACTTTGCATTATGTAGTAATCAATGTGTAAGCTATTCTGTTTGTGTGTTAATGTAATTCTGTGTGATTATTTAGTTAGTAAATAAATAATTAAGCCAATTTCTATATCGCTGATTAACCGTTTATGCTATGGTTCGTGCAGCTATCCAAGGATTTTGCGACATTCAGAATGAGACTGAAAGTAAATAAGAATTAATGAATTGGCTGTGACTGATGTAAAATATATTTATATCTTTAGAGTTTAGTCAGGAGAGAAGTCGTTAAATAACTTTGCCGTGGTGCCCTATATTACTTACTTAATTGTTACATGAGTAATTTAATAGCGTAATTGTTTTTACGTGGTATGTAATTATTTCATAAAATAACAGTCAATCACATTAATGATAGTCAAGACAGGACAATGACCCAAAACACACCTCCAGGCTGTGTAAGGGCTATTTGACCAAGGAGAGTGATTGAGTGCTGCATCAGATGACCTGGCCTCCACAATCACCCGACCTCAACACATTTGAGATGGTTTGGGATGAGTTATTCCACAGAGTGAAGGAAAAGCAGCCAACAAGTGCACAGCATATGTGGGAACTCCTTCAAGACTGTTGGAAATGGATTCCTCATGAAGCTGGTTGAGAGAATGCAAAGAGTGTGCAAAGCTGTTATCAAGGCAAAGGGTGGCTACTTTGAAGAATCTAAAATATATTTAGATTTGTTTAACACTTCCTTGGTTACTACATGATTCCATATGTGTTATTTCATAGTTTTGATGTCTTCACTATTATTCTACAATGTAGAAAATAGTGAAAATAAAGAAAAACCATTGAATGAGTAGGTGTGTCCAAACTTTTGATTGGTACTGTAAGTATTCAGACTCTTTACTCCGTACTTTGTTGAAGCACCTTGTTTCTTATGGTCTGAGAGTCTTTAAGTGTCTTTTGGCAAACTCTAAGCGGGCCTTCATGTGCCTTTTACTGAGGAGTGGCTTCCGTCTGGCCACTCTACCATAAAGGCCAGATTGGTGGAGTGCTGCAGAGATGGTTGTCCTTCTTGAAGGTTCTCTGGAGAGGAACTCTGGAGCTCTGTCAGAGTGACCATCGGGTTCTTGGTCACCTCCCTGACCATGGCCCTTCACCCCCAATTGCTCAGTTGGCCAGGCGTCCAGTTCTAGGAAGAGTTTTGGTGGTTCCAAACTTCTTCCATTTAAGAATGATGGAGGCCACTGTGTTCTTGGAGTCCTTCAATGCTGCAGAAATGTTTTTGTACCCTTCCCCAGATCTGTACCTTGACACAATCCTGTCTCAGAGTTCTATGGACAATTCCTTCGACCTCATGACTTGGTTTTTGCTCTGACATGCACTGTCAACTGTGGGACCTTATATATAGATAGGTGTATGCCTTTCCAAATGGATTTACCACAGGTGGACTCCAATGAAGTTGTAGAAACATCTCAAGGATGATCAATGGAAACAAGATGCACCTGAGTTCAATTCTGGGTCTCATAGCAAAGGGTATGAATACTTATGTAAATAAGGTATTTCTGTTATTGATTTGTGCAAATTAATCTAAAAACCTGTTTTCACTTTGTCATTATGGGTTGTGTGTGTAGATTGGTCAGGATTTGTATTTATTTAATCCATTTTAGAATAAGTCTAAATTAAAACAAAATGTGGAAAAAGTAAAGGGGTCTGAATACTTTCCAAATGCACTATAGCACAATCTCAGAATTAGCTGTCCAGGCAGAGTCTATTGGATCCAATGACACAGAGTGGTAATAGGAGTGTCTCAGAGGGCCAATCTATGACCGGAGTTCCTATTGGACTAAATCACACTATTTACCTCCGTTGACCTCTAAAAAATGTGTGTTGGTCAGGACTGGCGTTGTGTGCAGGCCTTAGAGGACAGTGCCCGCCCAACTGTACCTCCTTGCCCTCGTTAGTGACTATAGCTCAGCCAACACCATAGTACCCGCCAAGCTCATCATTAAGCTCAGGGTCCTGGGTCTGAACCCCACCCTCTGCAACTGGGTCCTGGACATCCTGACGGGCCGCCCACAGGGGGTGAAGGTAGGACACAACACCTCCACTTTGCTGATCCTCAACACTAGGGCCCCATGCGTGCTCAGCCCCCTCCTGTACTCTCTGTTCACCCATCATGTTTGCAAACAACAGTTGTAGGCCTGAATACCAATAATGACGAGACAGCCTACAGGGAGGTGGTGAGGGCCCTGGCGGAGTGGTGCCAGGAAAATAACCTCTCCCTCAACGTCAACAAAACGGAGCTGATCGTGGAAACAGCAGAGAGAACACGCCCCTATCCACATCGGCGGGACCGTAATGGAGAAGGTGAGAAGCTTCAAGTTCCTCTGCGAGAAGCTTCAAGATCCCTCATGACAATCTGAAATGTCCATCCACGCAGACAGTGTGGTGAAGAAGCCGCAACAGCGTCTCTTCAACCTCAGGAGGTTGAAGAAATTCGGCTTGGCCCTTAAGACCCTCACAAACTTTTACAGACGCACAATTGAGAGCATCCTGTCGGGCTGTATCACCGCCTGGTACGGCAACAAAAAAAAGGCGCATGTGCCACTGGCCATGTCACCGTTCTCATTGTTTTATTTGTATATTAAAACAATATTTCTACCAGCACACCCAACCAAAAAAAATGGTCCAGCTCATCTGGCATTTGCCAGATGGCCAATCCGCTCCTGGTATAGTCAGCCTATTTTACAGAACAATTTATATATTAAAGCTTATAAGTGGTCAGCAACTTTTTTTTCATGTGGAGTGACAATTTACATGACCATTTCTACCAATCTGCATGCCAGTTAGGACCTACGATTTTCATATGCGCATTTTCGTTTAACAGAAAATATGCTGATGAAAATAAATATCCATTATAAATCACATTGGCTACACCACATGGCAGTTGGTTCAGGATCTTTAAATTGCATGTACCTCCCTCTACTCCACCAGTCCGCCTTTATTCTAGCCCATCTGTCTTCAGCTCTTGCTAGCGAAGATGAAACATTTTATCAACTATTCTGGGCCCTCAGAGATTCCTGCACCAGTGAGCTCCAGACATACGGCTTTATTTGTGCAAGGGAGAAGAAGTGTTCAGGTATTTGATGATGTTTCCACAGAATATATAGTCTCAGAGCATTACATTTTCCACTTTTACCCTGAGGCTCGGTGGTTAGGGGAGAGTGCTGGAAAGATTGTACCCTATGGGGGCATAGCCATGGTAGCCAAAATAATGGCCTGCCCAGCATTTTTATACATGACCCTAAGCATGATGGGATGTTAATTGCTTAACGAATTGAAATAAAATGTTATGTCACATGCGCCGAATACAACAGGACCTTACCGTGAAATGCTTACTTACAAGCCCTTAACTCTATTTTATTAAAACTGCATTGTTGGTTAAGAAAATATTTACAAAAAAAAAAAAAGTAAAAAAATAACAATAATGAGGCTACATACAGGGGGTTCCGGTACCGAGTCAATGCACTGGGGTACAGGTTAGTCGAGGTAATTTGTACATGTAGGTAGGGGTAAAGTGATAAGATAATAAACAGTGAGTAGCAGCAGGGTAAAAACAAAGGGGGGGAGGGGGTGTCAATAGTCCAAGTGGCCATTTGATTAATTGTTCAGCAGTCTTATGGCTTGGGGGTAGAAGCTGTTAAGGAGCCTCTTGGAACTAGACATGGCGCTCCGGTACTGCTT
Source organism: Oncorhynchus tshawytscha (assembly GCF_018296145.1). Lineage (NCBI taxonomy): Eukaryota > Metazoa > Chordata > Actinopteri > Salmoniformes > Salmonidae > Oncorhynchus > Oncorhynchus tshawytscha. The sequence goes on along the minus strand of NC_056451.1, from coordinate 9,173,823 downwards.
GCCGTGTGGTAGCAGAGAGAACAGTCTGACTTTGGTGACTGGAGTCTGACAATTTTTGGGGCCTTCCTCTGACACCGCCTAGTAGAGGACCTGGATGGCAGGAAGCATGGCCCCAGTGATGTACTGGGCCGTACGCACTACCCTCTGTAGCGCATTGCGGTAAGATGCCGAGCAGTTGCCATACCAGGCGGTGATGCAACCGGTCAAAATGCTCTTGATAGTGCAGCTGTTGAACTTTGAGGATCTGGGGACCCATGCCAAATCTTTTCAGTCTCCAGAGGGGGAAAGGCGTTGTCGTGCCCTCTTCACGAGTTTATTGGTGTGTTTGGACCATGATAGTTTGTTGGGGATGTGGACACCAAGGAACTTGAAGCTCTCTACCCGCTCCACTACAGCCCCATCAATGTGAATGAGGGCGTGTTCAGCCCTCCTTTTCCTGTAGTCCACGATCATCTTCAATTCAGAAACCACACCCCTTGGAAGCATCTGCTTTCAACCCTTACAACCCGTTTTTTTATGAAGTAATTTTGCAGTGTAACTGAAGTTCAACTGCAGTTATTCTGCAATTATTGCGTTCAAAATACCACAGTTGACTGCTGTTTCAAAACTGCAATCTTTTTTCGTATGTGAATATAATTTTTATCCCTTATTTACGATATATATTTTTCTTTAGTCCTTTGACTGACAGGAAATCAATATGTTTAACAAGGTCAGTACTGTTCAGCAATTGGGCTTGTTGTGAAAAACCTCTACCCGGCAGTGCTTATGGGAAATCATGGATAGTGGATACAAAGCGTGTTCTAAGACTTGTTTCATGGATTTAAAAAAATAATTTTAGATAGATGAGATGTGTCTAAGAGGGGAATTGAGTTAACCTTGTTTTATACTGTCTGTGTCAGCGCTTCTTCAAGCCATACTTAATTAAAGTAAGTTATGCAGATGAAGACTCAAAATATCTAGTGAAGTACAGTCTAGACTTTTCATTAAATAAGAACAGTGTCTTCAAACCCCCTCTTTCGCTCTCTTTTTCTGACAATCCTTTTCCCCCTAAAAATGGTTGTGCTTGGAAAGAGATATTTAACAGCCACCTCGTTTTTTTTAGTATATGCCCTTAACTTGTGGCTGTTAAATATCTGGTGACAACAACCCATGGACTAGATCACCTCTCTGTCCTTCCATGCTCTCTCTCTCCGTCTTCTCTCCCTCCTTGTCTGTCACATGGACTCTAGCCAGGTCTAGCACAGCTTTGGCCTTGTTGGTCACAACACAAAATACTTTAAAAAAACATGTACCCAACCTTGTTCTAGGCGAGATATTCACTGGGCAGCGACAATCAATGGAGGGAAAGGGAGGAAATTGAGCAGTGTGAATGAATCATCAGTGTTTAGAGAGGATGGACTCAGTGTAGTGGCTGGGCTGGCTGCCGCATTAGTGGGAAATTCATTAATTAATGAATAAATACTGACTGGTATATTTTAAATCCCTCACTTCTCTCAGACTCAACGCTCCATGATCTACTATTCCTCTCACTTCTTATTAAGACCATGATTTAACCAGGCATGTCAATTAATAATTGTTTTAGTATTTACAATGACGGCCTGGCAAGAGACCCCATGTGGGGTAGGGGTGGGGATTAAAAGTGTATCAATGCTTCATGATACCCAAAACAAAAACTAGTTCTACAGTATACAAATGTAAAAACTGTTTCTGAATATTACAATCAGTATCACCCTTATCTGCCAACCTGATCTGGCAGACGGAAAGCTGCTCCTTTCAGATCCCAGGTACCACCTGCCATCATTGTGCCTTTGAGCAAGGCACTTAACCCGTACATGGCTCCAGGGGCGCTACACTGAGGCGGACCCTGTGCTGCTCCCAACGTGTGGTGTGTGTTTGTGTCTGGGGGGGGAGCAAAGACGGTCATTTATTGAAGGACTAACGAAGTACTTGACTTGTCCCATATTTCGAAGCAGAAATTCTGGTGCATCAAGCATCTGAGAGTAGGAGTGCTAATCTAGGACGAGGTCGGCCCTATCCATGAGATCCTGTGTTCTGAAAGGCTAAACTGATCCTAAATAAGCACTCCAACTCAGACTTTTAATACATACTTCCCCGGGACTCATTACTAGGTCTTAACAACGTATTCAGTCATTATACCAAACAGTGGTATATTGAATCCCATTCGTTTCCTAGGGGAGTCGACCACTCTCAAAGGGTTTTCTATGCTCCTGCTGGGACGCAGACCTGCTCCCTGACATTCTAAAGGGCTAGTTCCTGAACTACCCATCTCCTGCTGCAGCTCATTCTCAAGCTCTCAGTGTAAATCCACCATATGTGCATGAATGAATGAACAAGTACACACAGACACAGAGAGACATACACCTTATAACGTAAAAATACAGAGACAGGTAACCCAAATAGCAACAAAATTATGAGTAAAAAAGTAGGTTAAACTGCAACTTACCCTCACTCGGCTGTAGTGGTAGTCAGTCCCATTCCCTCCAAACAGAGAATTGCAACATACAGCAGACAGTATGAAAATGTATGCACTCACTATACCGTAAGACGCTCTGAATAAGCAGAAAATGGAAAATGACAGAGTGAATCAGTCAGTCACCACTCAGTCTGCTTCTGAGCCTGCTAACCCTTCTCCTGTCAGAGCTCACACCTCAACCTCTATAACATGCAACACACTCACTCCCTCTACTCCTCAATGAGTGTTCCAGCAGTAAATCCCTTCCTCTCGCCACCCCTCTCTGGTTTTCACACTCTGTACTTTCCTCCAAGTGATTTAGCGGTACCCTCCCTCTCCCCCCCCTCCTCCCTCATTAGCCAGTGAGCAGTGTGTGTGTGTGTGTGTGTATATTCAGAAGAAAAAAACAGACAGATGAAAACAAATGAACCGCGTGGGTTAAAAGATCTCTAAAGCGCTCCAATTGGGCGACAAATTAAAATCATCCATATACGTTTGGCAGCGCTCGCATGAGCAGAAGCAACAGAGGAGATCATCAGAGAGAAATGAGACGGGGAAGACAATTCGAAGGGGAAAAAGTATATGCTTCATCATCAATGCGTAAACGGGGATAGCAATGGATGAGGGCAGGCAGTATGAGATGGGCAGTGTTATCGAACTCACTTGAAAACGCAGTGAGAGTAAGACTCATATCTCATAATTATAAAAGATAGTTCAGTGAAGTTGGTTAGTGCCCAAGTACTGAATGAAGCCTATCCGCTCAGTTTGTTTTTCATCGTACAGACAAACACACCTTCGGCCTACGAGTAATTTATTTCTCAATGGAATCAAGGTATGAAATAATGACTTCATTTAAAAATATCTATTTTTGGGCTTACTTGGTCAATTTGCAGTGTACAAATTATTATAATTATGTAGTCCATCAGCTCTGACATCTAGTTGCCCACCCCTGCCTTAGAAGTTAAGATAAGACAGCACACTATCTGGAAAGGTTATTAAACTATCTCCAATGAAGCAGACCTTTAAGCCTCTCTGTGTCCATCAAAACCCCTTCAACTGCAGTATCTCAGTAAATGACTCACTCAAAATGATCATGACTGCCGGTTTGTTCCGTGCACAAAGCTCTCACCAATGTCCCTCACTGGGAGCATAATGTGATCTACACAGTATAGCTGAGCCCCAATTCTTCACCGTTCTTCCAAAGTGTGCACACACTTTTTTACAATGGTGTAAACTCCTTCCAGCCAATGCTTACACTCCTATGCTTTAAAAAGGGTGGAGAATCGGGACATAGCCAATGAGAAAGCAAGCTCAGAATCAGACTAAACAAAAACAGTATAGACAACACTATGAAGTGAAAAGGGCCTTACTTTGCACAATTCTAAACTCTCAGATCTACCGGTCTCTCGATTTCAAGGACATGCCAAATATGTTAAAGGAATATGAGACCATAAAATGAATAAAAGCTTTTGAAACATCTATGAATCCATCTGGGGCTCCAAATGGAATCAAGTATACACTACTAAAAGGCTTGTGAAAAATATTATAAATTGCATTTCAACTTTAACAATGTTGTGTCAGGTCAGGTAATGAATGTCTAAAACTGTATGCATTCATCTTACACCACTGACATACCCTCACCCCCACCCAAAATTAAAATGATTTCTATTCAAAATAATCATAGCATAGAATTCAAACATTTGATCATAATTTCTCTTCTCCCTCTTGCTCTTCTTCCATTACTCTAATCCCCTTGACTGGAGAGGGAAACATGGGGAGAACTGAATTAGGGGGGGATGATAGAGAATGGAGGGATGGAAACAGAATATCAATAGAAGAAAGAAGGATGGGTTCCATTCAAATCCGCTTAAATCCGTCTAGTTGATCAATAAAAACACGCAGGGTGTGCAATTCATTTAAAAATCCATTATTTTAATTGATCAAATATTTATTTTTGGGGGGGTATATCTGAAAGCAAAGCTAAGATACTGTAATAAACAAGTCAAATCTAGACGGGAAAAAGAAGGATAATGAACACACATCATATACTTCCAGAAATAACCAAGCAAAAACAGGACTTATTGGATCCTCACACTTTTGCACACAATAGTCTGTGTACAGTTCAAACAGCATACAACATGAATAAAACAAAAGTACACGTAATTGTACAGCACTACATGCTACAAATTACACTACAATCCCATGTATTTCGCCAAAGTGGACTTAATAAATAATAAGATAAGGAATACCAACCAATCCTTGAAGTCCATTTCATAATCCTACCTAGCAACAAGGACAAAGGCCTTATTTTCTAACCATATTTCGTGGTCGTTGGTATCGAGTGTCAGTGACCTTAAAAAACACCTTTATGTCAGTAAACGGCACCCTATTCCCTATGTAGTACACTACTATTGACCAGGGCACATAGGGCTCTTTAAGAGAATAGGGTGCCATTCCGGCTACACCTAGGACTCTCTATGTTGCTCCTAACACTAATACACCCTCTTCTATCAAAGCCAGTGGCTTTTCAGGACATGAGTGATAACTGAAGTTTCCACATAGACCCTGAGGTAGTGGAGGTGAAGCAGAGAAATATAGTTTTAAAAGCCCTGAAAGAGAGGCAGATGGGGGAGTTATTTTTGTGCACCGGTAATGATAAGTCTATGAAGATATGCCATCTCTGGTAAGGAAACCATTTTATCCAGCTCTCTGGATGGCCTCAGGTAAAGTTAAGGCATTTGTACCAAAATGGCACAGGCTTGGTTTTATGTACCTGAGGATCTGAGAAGAGCTAGTGTCTATGGCTTCAATGTAGACCTCTCCTACCCTTTGGACAGGTACAATACTGTTGTGTGTGTGTTTGTGTGTGTGAGCACGTTAGCAAATGCAAGTCTCAAGGGACAACAGTGTAGGGCTGATATGGCAGCATCTTCTGTCGATCGTTGATGGCAAAAATCCATGTGGGTTTGACAAAGCTTAAATTACCATTCTCCATCAGTGCCTGTGGCAGAGAGGGAGAGAGAAAGCGAGAGGAAAATATGTCAGGAGGTGGGAATCTGTTTAATAATAAAGGGCTACAGAGACTGAACCAATAGTTAAAATGGTACACCAAATAGGTCAACAACATATATACTGTATTTCAATAGCTCGTGACTTGGCAGAAGCACTTTCCATTGCAAATGAGCTGGCGTGGAACACAGATGTCTGTGTAACAGACCTACATCAAAAGGCAACTAACCACGCATGTCCAATATCAAATCAAACATCAGTGATGCACAAAAAAGGCCCTGAGGTAGATAAACAGCACATCAAAAGTATTCTTAACATAATCCATGTCCTAGAATCCGTCCTTTTGGGGATATTTTTTCTAAATATAAATAATACTTAGGCCGAACAAAGTTGAATTACTGTTTAACGGATGCCACGCCTCACTTTTCTCCACATAATAATCAGATGTGCTGTTTTTTGGCCAATATACGCAGCTCTTTGTTTATCATGCACTGTCCACTCTGCCTTGGGACTTTCCCAAGTTGATGCCCAAGAGACCAAACAGACTCAGATCACACGCTCAGATCATGTTCGAGCCTGGGATTGGACAGTGGAACACACACGCTGGCACCTGCAGGCGACGTGCAGATGTTTCATTTCTCTCTCATGCGGTCATGGCTGAAGTCAGTGCAAATTCCTACTATTTGTGTGTCCAGGTTAAACATGGGACGTCCCGCATTATAAACAAACAGACGGTTAAATTCATGGTTATTGCATCATTTTCAGATCTATTAGAAGCGATTAATAGACAAAACAACAATGTCATTTAACCAATTAACTGGTAGTAGGCCAAACGATAACACCACGAAGGAATGCGTTTGAAGTGATGACGCGCCGCCTAGAACAGCTAGCGTGTCCAGCAAAGTACATCGCCAGTGGCACGCACATGCTTGTCGTGGCAGCCAGACGAGGCAGTCGAAGGAGGATGCGGTGAGCAAAGTTACTGGGCTCGAATTGAGTCACACTTCATCTATATAGATTGATGCTTCTAATTGTTGCATGTTATATGGATGATGAAAGGATGATGAAAGGTTATACTCTATGGCTGGATTGATGTATTATTTTCCAGTGCCACATTCATTTGGCAGACCCTCTTTCTACCAGGCCTAGCCTATGAGAGGGTCTAATCGTATTTGTATGAATATTTTGTTAACGCCTGGGCTATAGAGATGCATTCAGATAATGAACTCATTATGCATCAACATTTCAATTTGATTACAATTATTTATTGTTAATCATTCCTGAATTTGGTAGGATATACAATTAAGTAGATTAATGAACTGATAATACATTCATACATTACTTTGTTTTCAATCATTTTTGAAAATGACAGAATAATGCATTCTATTATTACATCCGATGTGAATAATGTTAATGTTATATTGTGTATTAATAATAATAATAATCTGAAAATCAGTCTGAAATGGAACATTTTGCCTGTTGTTAATGTCCATATAGCCTAGGACAGAGTGGTAAAGTACTGTTATACCTTATCCACCTAATGATTATTATTATGATTATATGTTTCTTTTTTTACCCCACTCGCTCGCCTCACTTTTCTGGGGGGAAAATACGTTAAAACAGTGAATCAATTTTGTCTGGCCTCATTAGGAAAAATGTACTACTTATTTCACTTAAGATGATCACGTGATAGCTAGAGTGGCACCTCTATTTCATTCCAAGCCTTTCAAAAGGGGAAAATATCATTCTACATTTCTCTGTCTCTTTTTTGGGCGCAGACTATGAATTGTGCACTTTACATAGATGACTAGCATTCTAACTCCCTGGAGTCCTTACCTTTTAACAAAGAGATGAGACCTTTATAAGTGTGTGTGTTCCACAAATCATGTTCGTGGTGTGCGAGTGTGTGCCTGCCTGCTTGTGTATCGCACTCTCATATTTGTGTGTTTAACATCAATCAAGAGGTCTTTCGAAGGAAACAAAAGGGAGGTCACACTCACGTCTTCAAAGGAGTCGTGCCATCCCTCGCCGGTGACGACAAACTGGACCTTTTCACTCATGTAGTCCTCCACCTCCCTGAAGAGAGGGAGAGGAACAAAGAAGGAGAGCGAGAGATATGGGGAGGGGAAGAGGAGGAAGAGAGTGAGAAAGCTACACGTCTCGCCGGAGATCCCAAACACTGTTTTATAAAGGTACAATGACACACAAGCCCTCATCCGCTGATCACTTGTATTACCTCTAAAAGTACTAGTAAAGTACTACTGTTACAGGAACATCTGCCCTACTCTCATTCTGGAGTCAGTCTCTCTTTCTTCTCCCTACCCGTTGAAGGCGATGATGTACCGCAGGAGTAGGCGCCTGTCATTGTTGGGGAATTTGCCATAGAGGAAGAATCGCTTTCCAGTTAGGAAATCTAAAGGGTCGTAAGAAAATGATAGATCAGCATGAGTGCAAGACTCCCTGTAAGAGCATTACAGTAATCCTCATTGTTCATCACTGATGGGAAAAAAAGAGAAGAAATGGTGTGCAATTTGACAACTTAACGTTTGCGAGTGTCGTAAAAAGCCAGTGTGGCTTACAGAAAAGTTCTTTATTGATGTTGAATAACATGAACAATTAGCAAGAACAAACTGACACACACAGCCAGCACAGACCACACAGAGAGAGAGGCAGACAAGGTCAGACAGACAGAGACAGACCTGGTAACTCAGGGATGGGCTTGTCCTCCTCGGCCTCAGCGTCAGTGTTCTCGTCAGTCGACCCCCCAAAAGGGTCCTCCTCCTTCACTCCTTTTCTCTCCTTCTCTCCTTCCTTCTGCCGACTCGCGCTCTCCACCCTGCCGACGAGAGAGAAAAAAGCTGTTTATGAAATGGGGGTTATGAAACTACTGATTGATGCTCTGCTGGTGTCCTTGAATGAAGAGACACCACACCTGTTCATTCTGTTGTGATGCAGCACAACAAATACAACTGACAGAACCAGACATTTCAGCCCACATACAAAAACAAACACCCACGCACTCTTCAGATTACTGAAAGAGCTCAAGAGCGAGGGGAATGTTTGATGCAAGACCATTTCAGTATGGTGGAGTTTAAGACTTGTATTGATGCTCTACAACAAAAATCCTTTCCACCAACAAGCTCGGCAATTCATTTACATTCACGACGACAGCGCAATCCGACAACTAATGAATCAAAATGAGAACAGATGGAAAAATTATATATGGCGAGTTGGCAACCCCAGTAAAATAACAAATATGTGTAATAATAACCATGATGAGCAACAAGAGGATCAAGGTATCATGGACCCGGACCTTTGTGCTGTCTTGCCAACTCCGATGGTCATTGGGCAACTCCGATGGTCATTGGGCAACTCCGATGGTCATTGGGCAACTCCGATGGTCATTGGGCAACTCCGATGGTCATTGGGCAACTCCGATGGTCATTGGGCATGGTCATGGTCATTGGGCAACTCCGATGGTCATTGGGCAACTCCGATGGTCATTGGGCAACTCCGATGGTCATTGGGCAACTCCGATGGTCATTGGGCAACTCCGATGGTCATTGGGCAACTCCGATGGTCATTGGGCAACTCCGATGGTCATTGGGCAACTCCGATGGTCATTGGGCAACTCCGATGGTCATTGGGCAACTCCGATGGTCATTGGGCAACTCCGATGGTCATTGGGCAACTCCGATGGTCATTGGGCAACTCCGATGGTCATTGGTCATTGCAACTCCGATGGTCATTGGGCAACTCCGATGGTCATTGGGCAACTCCGATGGTCATTGGGCAACTCCGATGGTCATTGGGCAACTCCGATGGTCATTGGGCAACTCCGATGGTCATTGGGCATCCGATGGGCAACTCCGATGGTCATTGGGCAACTCCGGTCATTGGGCAACTCCGATGGTCATTGGGCAACTCCGATGGTCATTGGGCAACTCCGATGGTCATTGGGCAACTCCGATGGTCATTGGGCAACTCCGACAGCACAGAGATCTGAAACCAGGCTAGGGCAGAGGCACTGTCAACCCAGAGGTCCTGCAGTAGGACATGGCTTCGACCCCCGCTACAGTCAAATATGAACACTATCCCATTCGTGTTCATTGGTGATGTTAGTTACCTCTTTAGCTCATCCTCCGTGTCCATGCCAGACTCATCTTCTGTAGGAGACAGGAGAATAACAACATATTATTACATCAGAAGAACATAACCTACATCAGAAGCATTCCATCTTACTAATCTACATCGGGTCATAACTAAAGTCTATACTACGCTGTAAAAACATATGTAAGTGCTTCACCCATACCTCTCTAAGCTTTGCTCTTCCAAAATTAAAAGGCCTTGTACTTAGGCCCTAGTTAAAGGCTAGGTTCCCTTAATACTGTTCATATGTATTTTCCAACCAGTGCAGATGAAGGAGACAAGGAAAATAAGCTACTTCTAGACTATTGAGATCCACCCAGTCGCGATTCATTCTTCTTCCCCCTTTCCAGGCATGTGATGCGTTAGTAAAGACGTTCTCAGCGCACTAATGCGCCGAGACCACTTACTCCTGGCCTTGCATTACCATAGAAATTAGAATCATGCACAAGTCTCTCGGCAGCGATTGCTCTACGCAAGTGCTTCTTTCACTCTCCTTGTCCTCTCGACACGCATCCCTCTCTTCCTGTCCTTTTAAATGGCGGCGTTGTCAATCCGTCCATCCCTCCACACAATTCATTAAAGCAGTCTTTTCCCAACTTCTCTCCCTCTGTCCATGTCACCCTCTTTCATGTCCATCCTCTTCAGTCTTTGTGGGGTTAGTCTTTCTTTCTTCCTCGGCTAGCTACTAGAGCAAATGTATTAAGCCCATTGAGCGATTTCATTCACTACATGGCCATAGAAATACATTTACGGCAATAATGGCTGTCAGGAAAAGGTGATGAAACGAGTCTCTGGAAACGAGTATGTTCCTTTCTCCTATCCTTTCCAACACCATGTCAGGGTCCTTCCATTCTGACACATGTGACTCAGCTGCTATCAAAAGTGTGTAGTTGCCTGTTGTGAGAAAACTGGCAGCAATGATTTACACATAAATAAGTGGAGAGAATAATGTCCGCTACGCAAATTAGTATCTGTTCTGTTGTTCATTTCAAAAGCAGTGCAGCACAGAATATCTGAAGTGATCCTGACTGGTTTGACTACAGCCGCAATGTTTAGGATGATAAACATGTCACCCTCAGAATCCTCTATCCCGCCCATCAGTCAAAATAACTCTCTTAGCTCATCTCTCCATTTCCTCTATCCTGGTTGTCCACTTACATTTACATTTGAGTCATTTAGCAGACGCTCTTATGCAGAGCAACTTAATGTAGTGAGTTCACACATTTCCATACTTCCCCCTCCTTCCCAATCTGTTCATCCTTCCTCTCACCTCTGTCTCAGGTGTAGCAGGAATCTCTCTTAAGTAAAGACATCTTGAGACTACTCTGCTAGCGCCTCTAACAGCACTACACAACATATTGCCCTAGCTAGCAGTTGATCCTCAATGTTAGGCCCATCTCCTGTGGTAGTGTTTATTTACTATTTATTAGCTACCTTTAACGGGGAAGTCGTAGGGAGTGAAATCCAATTAAAGTTTGTCAACAACATTTGAATGAAAGAATGAGCAAATAAATTAATCGAACAAATGAATGAACTAATTAATGAACTAATATTTTAATGTCCCATATGTTGCCAATCAGAATTCCCTACGGAACAATTAAAGCATTAACCAGTTGGATTTAGGGGGCGCTATTTTAATTTTTGCATGAAAAGCGTTCCCGTTTTAAACAAGATATTTTGTCACGAAAAGATGCTCGACTATGCAAATAATTGACAGCTTTGGAAAGAAGACACTCTGACATTTCCAAAACTGCAAAGATATTGTCTGTGAGTGCCACAGAACTGATGTTACAGGCGAAACCCAGATAAAAATCCAATCAGGAAGTGCCGCATTTTTTAAAACCGCCTCAAGCCAATGACTCCTTATATGGCTGTGAATGAGCTACGAATGAGCTTGCGTTTTCCTCAAGGTGTCTACAGCATTGTGACGTCTTTTTAGGCATTTCCCTTGAAGAATGGCTGTAAGGGACCATATATGGCATGTGGTCACATGGTGTCTCCCGCAGAAAACCTTGCGTAAAATACTGAGGTAGCCATTTTTCCAATCGCTTCTTATGAGAAACCAACTGCCTCGACGGATATATTATCGAATATATTTGTTAAAAACACCTTGAGGATGGATCCTAAACAACGTTTGCCGTGTTTCTGTCGATATTATGTAGCTAATTTTGAAAAAAGTTTGGCGTTATAGTTGTAGCATTTTTCGGTCGATTTCTCAGCCAAGCATGGTGAAGAAATGGGAGCTTTTTCGCCTACAAAAATAATCTTTTTGGAAAAAAGGAACATTTGCTATCTAACTGGGAGTCTCCTGAGTGAAAGCATCCGAAGTTCTTCAAAGGTAAATGATTTAATTTGGTTGCTTTTCTTATTTTCGTGAAAATGTTGCCTGCTGCCAGCAGAGCCTAGCATAGCATTATGCCATGATAAACTTACACAAATGCTTGTCTAGCGTTGGCTGTAACGCATATTTTGAAAATCTGAGATGACAGTGTTGTTAACAAAAGGCTAAGCTTGTGTTTGAATATATTTATTTCATTTCATATGCGATTTTCATGAATAGGAAAAGCTTCTAGGGGTATTTATGTACGTTGCGTTATGCTAATGCATTTGAGGCTATGATTACGCTCCCGGATACGGGTTTGCTCGTCGCAACTGGTTAATTCATTCACGCATTAACTAATTCATTCATACATTCAACCCCAGGGAAAACCAAGAGACAGTGGTTGGGGGGGTGATGCATTTGAGATGCATTTTGATCAGTGATTCTGTCTGTCTGAACCTAGGCAGTTTGTATATGTTAGAGCTGGACAAAAATCCATCGTGATATATTTACACATTTTTTCTCTAACGATAAATAAGTGATAAATTACAGTAAAAAAAAAACATTTGGGGAGGTGCTAGATAGAGCTGGGCTAAATGGACCAAAAAATATAGAGTTATTTGCGGATGTCAAAGTTGTAAACAGAGTGCCCCATGGTGGCAGGGGAGTTATGGCATGGGCAGGCATAAGCTACGGACAACGAGCACAATTGCATTTTATTGATGGCAATGTGAAGGCTAAAAAAACGTGACGAGATCATGAGGCCCATTTTTTTAAGGCATATTTTAAAAAGTAATGTGAAATCCATAGATTAGGACCTAATGAATTTATTTAAATTGACTGATTTCCTCATACCTCATACTGTAACTCAGTAAGATCAATGAAATTGTTGCATGGTGTGTTTACATTTTTGCAGTATAGAACAGTAGTTCAGTAGTATAGAACAGTAGTTCCTTTGAAAACAACTTTTTCCGCATTAGCATTTTGAGCAATATGCTTGTGCTTCTCAGAATTCATCTCTCGCTCCTCCGTGCGCACAGTGGGGAGAGGGAGTGAGAGTCAGCTGCTGACAGCGAAACAAGGACAGGCAGATACTTTTATAACAGGAATCAAGATAATACATAGGGTATTACTGTTGACCAAATTATTTTAGAACAATCTACAGGAACACTGTGTAGCAAAATCAGTCATTTTAGGTTTATCTTCCCAGCTCCAATGGAGGTGTGTATAATGGAAACCTGGTTCATCTGCGTCTGTGGAGCCACCATACAGATCTTCCTCCTCTTTCTTGATGGGGGTCTTTCTGGGAGTGGGTTGCCTTTCTTCTTCTCTCCTCTTTTGTGGAGTCTGCCAACGACGGAGAGGGCAGTACCGGGGTGGGAATAAAACAAATGCAATCATGTAAATCAGAACAATTAGTTACTTGAAGCAGAATTGTGTTTTTTTTCTTTCTTAGGTCATCATGTCATGTCATACTGCTAGGCCGTGGAACGGTTTAAGAAGCCCTTACCCTTCTCTCTTTTTCCTCCTCACTCTCTTCATCCTCCTCTACGTCGCTCCCCTCCGAGCTGGACGCTGCTCCGTGCATCAGGTACCTGGCAGTAAGAGAGGAATGCGGGAAAGAAGAGAAAGATCGCATTAAATAAAGAAATACAAAAAAAAAGGGGTGAAGGGAAAAGAAGCAAAACATCTGACTGGATAAACAACAAGATTCCTACTAGATGGGCAGCAAAGGGATGATCACACTGGCTGGAATTCTGCGCAAAAGTTCCAATGTTGGGCGCAAAAAAGTTCCAGATGGACACAAAGGCTAGCCAGACACAGAACAGTAACAGAGTGCGCACACACACACACACACACACACACACACACGTCTCACACACAGTACCATAAATCAGCACCATGGACAGGGACAGCACAGTCAATACATCCACATACTTCCCTCTTCCTGTTAAGTGGATTTGTTTGACACTTGGGGGTGGTTCTGTCACCTACAATTATGTATTTGCAGAATGTACATTTAACTGTGTGATATGGACAAAAATAAATTAACTGATGCGATACCGATAAATAGATTGATAAGTTTATAACATTAATGTGCACCAGTTTTTTGTATTACCCTTTAACTTCTTGGATATAGGGGGCGCTCTTTTAATTTATGGATAAAAAAAACGTTCCCATTTTAAACAAGATATTTTGTCACGAAAAGATGCTCGACTATGCAAGTAATTGACAGCTTTGGAAAGAAAACACTCTGACGTTTCCAAAACTGCAAAGATATTATCTGTGAGTGCCACAGAACTGATGCTACAGGCGAAACCAAGATGAAGCTTCAAACAGGAAATGAGCAACATTTTTGAGGCGATGTTTTCCATTGTCTCCTTATATGGCTGTGAATGCGCCCTGAGCGAGCCTACACATTCTGCCGTTTCCCCAAGGTGTCTGCAGCATTGTGACGTGTTTGTAGGCATATCATTGGAAGATTGGCCATAAGAGACTACATTTACCAGGTGTCCGCCCGGTGTCCTTTGTCGAAATTGGTGCGTAATCTTCAGCTGCACGCTTTCAGCCATGTGATTCAGAGGAGAGAGGAGACTTCCACGAACGATATATCATCGAAGAGATATGTGAAAAACACCTTGAGGATTGATTCTAAACAACGTTTACCATGTTTCAGTCGATATTATGGAGTTAATTTGGAAAAGAGTTCGGCGTTTTGATGACTGAATTTTCGTTTTTTTTTGGTAGCCAAACGTGACGAACCAAAAGGAGCGATTTCTCCTACACAAAGAATCTTTCAGGAAAAACTGAACATTTGCTATCTAACTGAGAGTCTCCTCATTGAAAACATCCGAAGTTCTTCAAAGGTAAATGATTTTATTTGAATGCTTTTCTTGTTTTTGTGAAAATGTTGCCCGCTGAATGCTAACGCTAAATGCTACGCTAGCTATCAATACTGTTACACAAATGCTTGTTTTGCTATGGTTGAAAAGCATATTTTGAAAATCTGAGATGACAGTGTTGTTAACAGAAGGCTAAGCTTGAGAGCTAATATATTTATTTCATTTAATTTGCGATTTTCATGAATAGTTAACGTTGTGTTATGCTAATGAGCTGCGGGGATAATTACGCTCCTGGATACAGGTTTTTTTTGTAGCTAAACGTGATGAACAAAACGGAGCGATTTGTCCTAAACAAATAATATTTTTGGAAAAACTGAACATTTGCTATCTAACTGAGTCTCCTCATTGAAAACATCTGAAGTTCTTCAAAGGTAAATGATTTTATTTGAATGCTTTTCTTGTTTTTGTGAAAATGTTGCCCGCTGAATGCTAACGCTAAATGCTACGCTAGCTATCAATACTGTTACACAAATGCTTGTTTTGCTATGGTTGAAAAGCATATTTTGAAAATCTGAGATGACAGTGTTGTTAACAAAATGCTAAGCTTGAGAGCTAGCATATTTATTTCATTTCATTTGCGATTTTCATGAATAGTTAACGTTGCGTTATGGTAATGAGCTTGAGGCTGTATTCACGATCCCGGATGGCTCAAGAGGTTAAACTACTACTACTAGTTTGATGGTTGTAGCATCATGTGTCCCATTAACAATCACACATATTAACAAAACGTATTACATTTCAAACTTCACATCTCTCTAGTATAGGATACTTATCGTTATGAACGATATCAGCAAAATGCCTGCGATAAGTGATCGCTATGGTCGGTGTCGATCATTTTCGGTTTACCGTTCCAGCTCTAATGTAAAATATACATTTGACACTACTGTAAATGTAATTGTACATGTCGTTTTGCAAACGTTAGAAGTGCTACTACGCAAACAGGACGGAAACACAAACATTTATGCACTACCTTGAATTCGATGAGCTATGTTCCGTGAGGAATTCAAAGGCGGTCGAACTAAGTAAGTGTGTGGACGTTACGTTATTTTACTGGGCCTACATCTACCTCCGTACCATCAATAGAATGTGACATACTGTCTACTGCAGTATCAACGTCCTTTACTGACAAGACAAATGCCCTTGTTGGAATGGAACCAGGCCATTCACAACAGTAAATGGGTTTTGAGACACCTATCAAGGGGCCGGTGTGTCCGTGCCCTCCGAGCCACCCCACAGAAAGGGACTGAGAGGGTCCTATGACGGGCGAGCCTGGTGGCAGTGCCCTCTGAGCCACCCCACAGAGAGGGACTGAGAGGGTCCTATGACGGGCGAGCCTGGTGGCAGTGCCCTCTGAGCCACCCCACAGAGAGGGACTGAGAGGGTCCTATGACGGGCGAGCCTGGTGGCAGTGCCTTCTGAGCCACCCCACAGAGAGGGACTGAGAGGGTCCTATGACGGGCGAGCCTGGTGGCAGTGCCCTTGAGGAAAGTCCTTAACCTGGTCCACTCAGGCACGACTGAACGGCTACGTGCACTATGAAAAAGTTAAATGGCTTAAATTGCATTAGATTAGGCTGTCCGTGAAGCGAATACATGACAGAATAAAACAATACGTCTGGATGAGGAGAAAGAGGTGCGGCGGAAAAGCGTCTGGCTGTGGCACCCAGGTGAAACGAAGCTTCAGCCTTGACAGCGACAGTGCTAACCCTCTCACACACACACGCCACTTCATTCTCAATCAAAGATGCATTACCTTTTCCACACACACACTCTCCAGCCCCTCAAGTCACCAAGACGACCGCTAAGATGAAATACGGCTATCAAGGGTCATCACTACTCACACTGTTATCGCTCTATTCTGTGCATCGATTCCTCATATCCTACAGCACGGTTTAGATTGGAAAATGAAAAAGTAGAGGGTTTCCTAATGTAGTGTAGCAGGTGCACACACACACACAGGACTGGCTATATGCTTAGCTTACAGAGACGGGGTCTGAGACTCTCTAAGCTTCTCAATCCTCTTAGGACACTTCACTTGATTGTTGATGAAATCCGAGCAAGGGTAGCATTCCAGAGGGACATCAGAGACTGTAACGTTCTCTGCTTCACGGAAACATGGCTAACTGGAGAGACGCAATCCGTAGCGGTGCAGCCAGCGGGTTTCTCCACGCATCGCGCCGACAGAAACAAACATCTTTCTGGTAAGAAGAGGGGCGGGGGCGTATGTCTTATGGCCAACGTGACATGGTGTGATGAAAGAAACATACAGGAACTCAAATCCTTCTGTTCACCTGATTTAGAATTCCTCACAATCAAATGTAGACCGCATTATCTACCAAGAGAATTCTCTTCGATTATAATCACAGCCGTATATATCCCCCAAGCAGACACATCGATGGCTCTGAACGAACTTTATTTAACTCTCTGCAAACTGGAAACGATTTATCCGGAGGCTGCATTCATTGTAGCTGGGGATTTTAACAAGGCTAATCTGAAAACAAGACTCCTAAATTTTATCAGCATATCGATTGCGCAACCAGGGGTGGAAAGACCCTGGATCATTGTTACTCTAACTTCCGCGACGCATATAAGGCCCTGCCCCGCCCCCTTTTGGAAAAGCTGACCACGACTCCATTTTGTTGATCCCTGCCTACAGACAGAAACTAAAACAAGAAGCTCCCACGCTGAGGTCTGTCCAACGCTGGTCCGACCAAGCTGACTCCACACTCCAAGACTGCTTCCATCACGTGGACTGGGAGATGTTTCGTATTGCGTCAGACAACAACATTGACGAATACGCTGATACGGTGTGCGAGTTCATTAGAACGTGCGTTGAAGATGTCGTTCCCATAGCAACGATTAAAACATTCCCTAACCAGAAACCGTGGATTGATGGCAGCATTCGTGTGAAACTGAAGGCACGAACCACTGCTTTTAATCAGGGCAAGGTGTCTGGTAACATGGCTGAATACAAACAGTGCAGCTATTCCCTCCGCAAGGCTATCAAACAAGCTAAGCGCCAGTACAGAGACAAAGTAGAATCTCAATTCAACGGCTCAGACACAAGAGGTATGTGGCAGGGTCTACAGTCAATCACGGACTACAGGAAGAAACCCAGCCCAGTCACGGACCAGGATGTCTTGCTCCCAGGCAGACTAAATAACTTTTTGCCCGCTTTGAGGACAATACAGTGCCACTGACACGGCCTGCAACGGAAACATGCGGTCTCTCCTTCACTGCAGCCGAAGTGAGTAAGACATTTAAACGTGTTAACCCTCGCAAGGCTGCAGGCCCAGACGGCATCCCCAGCCGCGCCCTCAGAGCATGCGCAGACCAGCTGGCCGGTGTGTTTACGGACATATTCAATCAATCCCTATACCAGTCTGCTGTTCCCACATGCTTCAAGAGGGCCACCATTGTTCCTGTTCCCAAGAAAGCTAAGGTAACTGAGCTAAACGACTACCGCCCGTAGCACTCACATCCGTCATCATGAAGTGCTTTGAGAGACTAGTCAAGGACCATATCACCTCCACCCTACCTGACACCCTTGACCCACTCCAATTTGCTTACCGCCCAAATAGGTCCACAGACGATGCAATCTCAACCACACTGCACACTGCCCTAACCCATCTGGACAAGAGGAATACCTATGTGAGAATGCTGTTCATCGACTACAGCTCGGCATTCAACACCATAGTACCCTCCAAGCTCGTCATCAAGCTCGAGACCCTGGGTCTCGACCCCGCCCTGTGCAACTGGGTACTGGACTTCCTGACGGGCCGCCCCCAGGTGGTGAGGGTAGGCAACAACATCTCCTCCCCGCTGATCCTCAACACTGGGGCCCCACAAGGGTGCGTTCTGAGCCCTCTCCTGTACTCCCTGTTCACCCACGACTGCGTGGCCATGCACGCCTCCAACTCAATCATCAAGTTTGCGGACGACACAACAGTGGTAGGCTTGATTACCAACAACGACGAGACGGCCTACAGGGAGGAGGTGAGGGCCCTCGGAGTGTGGTGTCAGGAAAATAACCTCACACTCAACGTCAACAAAACTAAGGAGATGATTGTGGACTTCAGGAAACAGCAGAGGGAACACCCCCATCCACATCGATGGAACAGTAGTGGAGAGGGTACAAGTTTTAAGTTCCTCGGCATACACATCACAGACAAACTGAATTGGTCCACTCACACAGACAGCATCGTGAGGAAGGCGCAGCAGCGCCTCTTCAACCTCAGGAGGCTGAAGAAATTCGGCTTGTCACCAAAAGCACTCACAAACTTCTACAGATGCACAATCGAGAGCATCCTGGCGGGCTGTATCACCGCCTGGTATGGCAACTGCACCGCCCTCAACCGTAAGGCTCTCCAGAGGGTAGTGAGGTCTGCACAACGCATCACCGGGGCAAACTACCTGCCCTCCAGGACACCTACACCACCCGATGCTACAGGAAGGCCATAAAGATCATCAAGGACATCAACCACCCGAGCCACTGCCTGTTCACCCCGCTGCCATCCAGAAGGCGAGGTCAGTACAGGTGCATCAAAGCTGGGACCGAGAGACTGAAAAACAGCTTCTATCTCAAGGCCATCAGACTGTTAAACAGCCACCACTAACATTGAGTGGCTACTGCCAACACACTGTCAATGACACTGACTCTACTCCAGCCACTTTAATCATGGGAATCGATGGGAAATGATGTAAATATATCACTAGCCACTTTAAACAATGCTACCTTATATAATGTTACTTACCCTACATTGTTCATCTCATATGCATACGTTGATACTGTACTCTATATCATCGACTGCATCCTTATGTAATACATGTATCACTAGCCACTTTAACTATGCCACTTGGTTTACATACTTATCTCATATGTATATACTGTACTCGATATCATCTACTGTATCTTGCCTATGCTGCTCTGTACCATCACTCATTCATATATCCTTATGTACATATTCTTTATCCCCTTACACTGTGTATGACAGTAGTTTTTTTTGGAATTGTTAGTTAGATTACTTGCTCGTTATTACTGCATTGTCGGAACTAGAAGCACAAGCATTTCCTCGCATTAACATCTGCTAACCATGTGTATGTGACAAATAAAATTTGATTTGATTTGATTTGATTTTGACTTCATATGCAGTATGGCGAATTACCTAAAGAAATGTTTTGAATTGAGTTAAGGAATAGAATTCTCAAAGCTCTACCAGAGGGTAGGTCCTAAAGGAAAACGTATCCTGCCTCTATGGAGAGCAGTGCGCAAGAGTGATTTGTTTCCCTCTGCACTCAGAGGTCCCTGAAAGGCCACGTATTTCATCTGAATTGTGTGGGAAAATTAATATCAGTCTCGACTTCAGGGCCAAAAAAGAATGAATTACTTCTACAATACATCAGATTGAACAATATATCGGATTGTTCATTCGGGTAAGTTACGAGCCAAGGGCAGTCTAAATATCAAACAATAAAACTAGCAAAATAATAGAGGACTAGCATTGTGGTTTTGAATAGGTAGCCACTGTGTTCCCTAGGCTACTGCATTCAAATGCACCTTTATTGGCGCCGTAACAATGACGACAGCACTGTGACCCGTTCATGCTCAATACGATCAGAATTGCTTCAATATTTTCTTATTTATTTAACTAGGCAAGTCAGTTAAGAACAAATTCTCATTTACAATGACGGCCTACCAAAAGGCCTCCTGGGGGGGACAGGGAATTATGCACAATCTGAGGGGAGGAATAAAGTTGTATTGGATCAGTTAAATTTGTCCTTTCATATGAAAATTCCAATTATGAAAAGGTCAAGGGCTTTATTGGAGGAAAATGGTTATTTGCACAACACCAGTTCTTCATCACGATTTGTTGTCTCAGGTAATAAATTGTAAAGAGAAAAAAAACTATTTAGGGAATAGAGTGCAATTTGCGACGCAACCTAGGTCTGTAATATCTAAAAGGGAATCTAAAAAGGTTTCCGAGGCACTTCAGATGTTACAGATAGACGGAACCTTCAATAATCTACACTAACGCAAAGTTTCCCTTATTTATTCCCCATTCATTCCATTGTGTTGCCGGTTTATCTTGATGCCACTTGAGGGAAGCGTGCGCCCCTCCTCTCCTCTTCTCTGTTCCTCCTTTCATTTTGAAATGTTCTCTAAAGGACAAAAGGCCCAAAACATTTAGATGCATAGCAGTGTTCGTCTGGTTTGAGTTGGCCTGTGTGTTTGTGTACGAGTGTGCGACGTCTCTCTCTGTGTGTGTGTGTGTGTGTGTAGGTGTGTGTATGAGCACTAGTGTTCTTCAAAGGAAGTGGACCCTTCAATTACCCATAGCAGATGCAGCTTTTAAATAAGGAATAAATCATTAGAGCTCCGCACTCCAAACAAGAGCTGCACAATAGAGACGAGATGGCTTGGATGGATGGATGGATGAGGAACGAGAGTGAGGATAGACGAGAAGGAGAGAGGGATTCTCTATACAAAAAGGACAGTGGTTGAGGGAGATGGAGAGCAGTCTACAGCAGAAGGGGGTCAGTAAACACAGCCAAATAACGGCGGTAGTGGGTGTGTGTGCGTCCCAATGTAGAATTACGATGCCAACGCAGAGAAAAATACACACAATTAGCGTGTTAATACCTCAACAGTGTTAATTGGACTTATTTCCGCAACACCCCTTACAATAGTACTTTATCATTTCGCACACCGCTTTCAAATTAGATGAGCGGATATTCATTTGTTTCTGAGGGCCAATTACACAGACATGATGCCAATACTGACTAAAGAAAATGAGCGCATTGTACAGGAGTAGGGAAATGTGTAGAAAAACATAGGAGGTGACTGATGCAGGCAGCAATCACTGAGACCTGACCTAGCCTAGAAAGTACCAGACCTGCATTCAAATACATGCATATTTTCACTGAACAAAAATATAAACGCAACATGTAAAGTGTTGGTCCCATGTTTCATGAGCTGAAATAAAAGATCCCCAAAAATGTTCAGACCCACAAAAAGCTTGTCTCTCAAATGTTGTGCACAAATTTGTTTATATCCCTGTTAATGAGCATTTCTCCTTTGCCAAGGTAATCCATTCCACCGGGCAGGTGTGGTATATTAAGAAGCTGATTAAACAGCATGATCATTACACAGGTGCACCAGTTTTGTCACACAACTACGCCAGCGCAGGACGTCCACATATGGCATCTTCACCTGCGAGATTGTCTGAGGGGGGGTGCTGAGTTGTATTTATGTCTGTAATTAAGCACTTTTTGGGGATAAACTCATTCTGATTGGCTGGGCCTGGCTCCCAAGTGGGTGGGCCTAAGTCTGCCCAGGCACATCCATGGCTGCACCCCTGTCCAGTCGTGAAATCCATAGATTAGGGCCTAATGAATTTATTTTAATTGACAGATTTCCTTATATGAACTGTAACGCAGTAAAAGTATTTAAATTGTTGCATGTTTCGCTTATAAGTATTTTAAAATACACTTTTCTGTGTATTTGAGTAGTTTGAAATACACAGCCCAAAACAACAACTTTAAATATAAGTAGTTGTAAATGCATGTCAATACTTTTCAAAATTTTACTTGTATTTAAAAAAAACATTTTTTTGTCTAAACACATCGTTCAAAACGTATTTGAAATTAGGTCTTATTGATCTACAAATAGTATTTGAAACCAGGTCTCGAAACTACCCGTGGAAGCAGTGATTTCACCTCAGGCGACAGGCGATAGGTGCTTATAAACACCATTAACTGCCAACTTCACTTAATTCACTGAATTCAAAGAAGCTTTCTGATAGAGAATGGGTGGCAATGAGTCAAAGGACCCATTTATTTGAAGCAGACTTAACAACACAGTCTAACTTCCTCCCCTCTCTCTCTGCCACCCTCCCCCTCGTTCCGCCACCCACAGTCTCCCCCTCGTTCTGCCACCCACAGTCTCCCCCTCGTTCTGCCACCCACAGTCTCCCCCTCGTTCTGCCACCCCCAGTCTCCCCCTCCCTCCCCCTCGTTCTGCCTCCCACAGCCTTCCCCCCCTCGTTCTGCATCCCACAGCCCCCCCCCGTTCTGCCTCCCACAGCCTTCCCCCCTCGTTCTGCATCCCACAGCCCCCCTCGTTCTGCCTCCCACAGCCTCCCCCTCCCTCCCATTACCGTTTGAAGGAGATCTTCTGCTTCCTCTTGTGACAGTCCAGCACCCACTCCTTCCGGACGATGACGCCCCCTGCTGACTTCACCTGGCTGTACTTGGGGGTGTTGGAGAAGGCACAGCTGGATAAAGCAGATGATAAACCCTTGGTTAGCACGGCTGCGTCCCAGATGGCATTCTATATCGTGCACTACTTTCGACCAGGGTCGAACGTGACCATGGCTACATCCAAAATATGGCACACTATTCCCTGTATAGTGCAATAAATAGGGTGCCATATGGGATCCAGGCACAGGAAGGAAGCCAGGGACAGCCCACTGCTACTATGGCAGAGTGTGATTAGGGTGATATGGTCTGCTTTGCATGCTGTTATCGTGATACTCCTCTAGTTACACTAGTCTTGGTTGTATATGAGATGGAGAATATACTTGATAATATTACTCCTACAAACATTACTACCACTATAATACTAGCCCCATTGTTGGTTGTACTCCACACAATTCTTTTTGACCTGTTTCCAATATGTTCTTACCTCACTCTATTACCATTTTCATGCATCTTTAAATTACCAATAAGATTTCAGATTACAATGAGAACCCAATTTAAGAGTACTTCCCAAACTACTACCTCCCAGTATCTCCATCTCATCCACTCACATGAGGTGTGTGGCGTCAGGGGTCCAGTCAGAGCGGTACTTGGCCCCCATGGCCAGGGCCTTGTCCCTCAGGTCCCCCCGAAAGGGGTTCTGGAAGCCACTCAGCACAAACACCACCCCCTCCATGATCTTGTTGAGGGGAACGGTGGCCTCGGAGGAGCTGGACTGGGCTTTGGAGGGTTTGTCTCTGGGCTTGGCTTGTGGTTTGGACAGGCTCTCCTTCTTCTTGGTGTCTGGGGTTTTCTGGGCAGGGGAGACTGGGGTGAAAAGAGTGACAGAGATGAGGAGAGGGGAAAATAAGAATATATAACTATCAGGGTATTTGCATCGATTTATTAATCTTACTTACTATTCACACAAGCATAGGTGAAAAATGTGTAGAGTAAGTCACCTTTGGCAGCGATGGGGCTGGGAGTACTGGCTGTGCTGGGTTTGGCCTTGGGTTTGGGGGTGGTAGTGCCCCGTTCAGGAGAGCCCATAGGGCTGGGTTTCTTTGAGGGGGGCGGAGCGAGGGCAGTCTGGCGCTCTTTAGTGAACTCAAACTTCCTCTTCACTGCTGCCTAGGAAAAAGGAGAGAGGATGGATAAAGCAATTTGTCCTTACGGTAAAACCATGAGAGAAATATGTACTCAAAGAGCAAGCAGTTGAGAACACTCACTTTTCAATTAAGAAAACAAGAAATTTAGAATGAAAACTGCTTATAATTTCTATAAGTGGGATAACTGACAGAAATTAGCAGAGAAAACAAACAAGCAAACAAATCGCAGGTCCTAATTATGTTTACACTTATGTAAATGAATGTGTAAGTGAGTAATATCACCTCTCACTTGAAAGAATGTTCCAT
This sequence comes from Oncorhynchus tshawytscha, assembly GCF_018296145.1. Classification (NCBI taxonomy): domain Eukaryota; kingdom Metazoa; phylum Chordata; class Actinopteri; order Salmoniformes; family Salmonidae; genus Oncorhynchus; species Oncorhynchus tshawytscha. The sequence goes on along the minus strand of NC_056451.1, from coordinate 9,149,320 downwards.
CTCTGAGCCTCTGGAAAAATGTACCACAAGCAAACATATGCCTCCATACTGTCATCTCTTTTCACTATCGATGATTTACAATGTTTACATTAAATCTATACTACATTAGCTACGAGGGCGCAGTCTACCGAACACAGCTGCAGGGCTAAAAAACAATCACCTTGTACCTCTTTTTAAAGAAATCAATATGGTGTCTGCCTCTCAAATGGCACCCTATTCCCTATATTGTGCACTACTTTTGACCAAGGCCCATAAGGCACTTGGCAAAACTAGTGCACTATATAGGAATAGAATAAGGTGCCATTTGGGACATTACTAGTATCATAGCCTGCAGATTCAGGTCAGTCCGCACTAGCATGGAAGGATTTAATGAATGATTCACCATCAGTTCTGGTCTTAGAGAAGCCAATGATGCATCACTATGGGCTCTGATCAAAAGTAGTGCACTATATAGGGATTACGGTGCCATTTGGGATGCAGACCAAGCCTTGGTCCTTACCTGTGGTGGGGGAGAGTTGGAGGACGGTGGGGCTGAGGAGTGGCCAGACCCTGATCCAGACTGCAGGGCGGCAGCTGCATAGCTGAGCTTCTCAGTCTGTGGCGAAACTGTGGGGGGAGAGGAGGTGACGAGACAGAGAGAGAAGTTGGTAAATATTGTTTCACATTTCTCACCCCACCAGCAGACCCTATGGTGCTTTTCGCTCACTCAATCACATCACATCAATGCGCACTAATAAACATGCAATCTGAAATTAGCTGTAACTAGGCCTTTAGCTTGAGTACAGTAGTAGTACCCTTGAGCGCTGGGCTGGCTTTGGAGGTGCTCTCTCTGTTGAAGAAGAGGCTGCCTGGCTGTAGACTGGGGCAAGCCGAGGGGGACTCATCCTTCACCCGGAACTGGCCCAGCTTGGTCAACTTCTGTCAGGGGGCAAGAAAGACAGTGTTGTGAGAGAGTCTGACCAGTCAGTCATGTTAGGAAAGCACAGGACAGTGCACATAAATATAATTTTTGATGGTATAAATTCCAGGTCACTCAAAATCAAAGAAAGTTTAGAAAAAAAGTTGTCTACTCTCTAGACAAGTCCACAGCCTAGCCCATCTGCTGAGTGGATCCAGCTTTATGCATAAATCCCAAATGAATGGGAAAGACAAGCACCATCTAATAAAGAAATAAAACAGTGCCCATTAATTTGAGGTTGAAGCATATTGCTGGATCTGCGCAACAGATGGTGGCATATGGACTTATAGTGCAATCAGACTTTAATCTAATCAGACCTTAAAATCAGCCTTAATCTAAAATTGATTTTTTGAATTGTTTTCCTCAATCTATACACAATACCTCATAATGACAAAGCGAAAAACAGATTTTTGGAATTTTTTGCAGACATATTAAAAATAAAAAACAGAAATACCTTATTTACATAAGTATTCAGACCCTTTGCTATGAGACTTGAAATTGAGCTCAGGTGCATCCTGTTTCCATTGTGATCATCCTTGAGATTTTTCTACAACTTTCAGTCCAACTGCGGTAAATTCAATTGATTGGACATGATTTGGTAAGGCACGCACCTAGTCTATATAGGTGTGTGCATGTCAGAGCAAAAACCGAGCCATGAGGTCAAAGGAATTGCCCGTAGAGCTCCGAGACAGGATTGTGTCAGAATTGTGTCTGCAGCATTAAAGGTCCCCAAGAAAACAGTGGCCTCCATCATTCTTAAACAAAAAGAGTTTGGAACCACCAAGACTTTTCCTGGGCTGGCTGCAGGGCCAAACTGATCATTCGGGGGAGAAGGGCCTTGGTCAGGGAGATGACCAAGAACCCGATGTTCACTCTGACCGAGCTCCAGATTTCCTCTGTGGAGATGGGAGAACCTTCCAGATGGACAACCATCTCTTCAGCACTCCACCAATCAGGCCTTTATGGTAGAGCGTCCAGACAGAAGCCACTCCTCAGTAAAAGGCACAACAGCCTGCTTGGAGTTCAATTTAAAAAAGAGACACCGAAAGGACTCAAAAACCATGAGAAACAAGATTCCCTCGTCTGATGAAACCAAGATTGAACTCTTTGGCCTAAATGCCAAGCATCACATCTGGAGGAAACCTGGTCCCATCCCTACAGTGAAGCATAGTGAACAGGTCCCAGACGTGCTCAATGGGATTGAGATCCGGGCTCTTCGCTGGCCATGGCAGAACACTGACATTCCTGTCTTGCAGGAAATCACGCACAGAACAAGCAGTATGGCTGGTGGCATTGTCATGCTGGAGGGTCATGTCAGGATGAGCCTGCAGGAAGGGTACCACATGAGGGAGGAGGATGTCTTCCCTGTAACGCACAGCGTTGAGATTGCCTGCAATGACAACAAGCTCAGTCCGATGATGCTGTGACACACTGCCCCAGACCATGACGGACACTCCACCTCCAAATCGATCCCGCTCCAGAGTACAGGCCTTGGTGTAACACTCATTCCTTCGACGATAAAAGTGTATCCGACCATCACCCCTGGTGAGACAAAACTGAGACTCGTCAGTGAAGAGCACTTTTTGCCAGTCCTGTCTGGTCCAGCGACGGTGGGTTTGTGCCCACAGGCAACGTTGTTGCCGGTGATGTCTGGTGAGGACCTGCCTTACAACAAACCTAATAGACCTCAGTCCAGCCTCTCTTAGCCTATTGTGGACAGTCTGAGCACTGATGGAGAGATTGTGCTTTCCTGGTGTAACTCGGGCAGTTGTTGTTGCCTTCCTGTACCTGTCCCGCAGGTGTGATGTTCGAATGTACCGATCCTGTGCAGGTGTTGTTACACATGGTCTGCCACTGTGAGGACGATCAGCTGTCCGTCCGGTCTCAATGTAGCGCTGTCTTAGGCGTCTCACAGTACAGACATTGCAATTTATTGCCCTGGCCACATCTGCAGTCCTCATGCCTCCTTGCAACATGCCTAAGGCACGTTCACGCAGATGAGCAGGGACCCTGGGCATCTTTCTTTTGGTGTTTTCCAGAGTCAGTAGAAAGGCCTCTTTAGTGTCCTAAGTTTTCAAAACTGTAGACTTAATTGCCTACTGTCTGTAAGCTGTTAGTGTCTTAACGATCGTTCCACATGTGCATGTTGATTAATTGTTTATGGTTCATTGAACAAGCATGGGAAACAGTGTTTAAACCCTTTACAATGAAGATCCATGAAGTTATTATTTGGATTTTTATTATTTGGATTTTTACAAATTATCTTTGAAAGACAGGGTCCTGAAACAGGGACGTTTCTTTTTTTGCCGAGTTTAGTTATATACTGAATGAGTCTATTGAGACTTAGTCTCAGTGGAGAGTGGGTGTCGTGGCAGAATCAGAATTATTTAGGTAACATTGATAAATAAGTATGCTTATGTGGGTGAAGTTACTTGGGCCCCAGAGAGGGGAGAGGTCAGGCTTGTCTTCTTATGGGAATGTGTCTGTAACTATTGTATGTCCCCTCTGAGGTTGCCCTTATCTTGATCTACACTGCTCAAAAAAATAAAGGGAACACTTAAACAACACAATGTAACTCCAAGTCAATCACACTTCTGTGAAATCAAACTGTCCACTTAGGAAGCAACACTAAATGACAATAAATGTCACATGCTGTTGTGCAAATGGAATAGACAACAGGTGGAAACTATAGGCAATTAGCAAGACACCCCCAATAAAGGAGTGGTTCTGCAGGTGGTGACCACAGACCACTTTTCAGTTCCTATGCTTCCTGGCTGATGTTTTGGTCACTTTTGAATGCTGGCGGTGCTTTCACTCTAGTGGTAGCATGAGACGGAGTCTACAACCCACACAAGTGGCTCAGGTAGTGCAGCTCATCCAGGATGACACATCAATGCGAGCTGTGGCAAGAAGGTTTGCTGTGTCTGTCAGCGTAGTGTCCAGAGCATGGAGGCGCTACCAGGAGACAGGTCAGTACATGTGCTCAAACGGTCAGAAACAGACTTCATGAGGGTGGTATGAGGGCCCGACGTCCACAGGTGGGTGTTGTGCTTACAGCCCAACACCGTGCAGGACGTTTGGCATTTGCCAGAGAACACCAAGATTGGCAAATTCGTCACTGGCGCCCTTTGCTCTTCACAGATGAAAGCAGGTTCACACTGAGCACGTGACAGTCGTGACAGTCTGGAGACGCCGTGGAGAACGTTCTGCTGCCTGCAACATCCTCCAGCATGACCGGTTTGGCGGTGGGTCAGTCTTGGTGTGGGGTGGCATTTCTTTGCGGGGCCGCACAGCCCTCCATGTGCTCGCCAGCGGTAGCCTGACTGCCATTAGGTACCGAGATGAGATCCTCAGACCCCTTGTGAGACCATATGCTGGTGCAGTTGGCCCTGGGTTCCTCCTAATGCAAGACAATGCTAGACCTCATGTGGCTGGAGTGGAAGGCATTGATGCTATGGACTGGCCCGCCCGTTCCCCAGACCTGAATCCAATTGAGCACATTTGAGACATGATGTCTCGCTCCATCCACCAACGCCACGTTGCACCACAGACTGTCCAGGGGTTGGCAGATGCTTTAGTCCAGGTCTGGGAGGAGATCCCTCAGGAGACCATCCGCCACCTCATCAGGAGCATGCCCAGGCATTGTAGGGAGGTCATACAGGCACGTGGAGGCCACACACACTACTGAGCCTCATTTTGACTTGTTTTAAGGACATTACATCAATGTTGGATCAGCCTGTAGTGTGGTTTTCCACTTTAATTTTGAGTGTGACTCCAAATCCAGACCTCCATGGGTTGATAAATTTGATTTCCATTGATAATTTGTGTGTGATTTTGTTGTCAGCACATTCAACTATGTAAAGAAAAAACTATTTAATAAGAATATTTCATTCATTCAGATCTAGGATGTGTTATTTTAGTGTTCCCTTTATTTTTTTGAGCAGCGTAGTATATGACCTAAGAGGCTCACTGTCTTTTCTTATCTTCTCCAGGAGGAAGTGTATTTGAGATGGGAGTATCTAGAATTGACAATTGATATATGCCATTGGATGAGGTAATGTTTTGGTCCTAAGTGGTACCAAGAACGAGATCAGAACTTCGTTTAGGAGACCAAACTGAACGATAATTTATAGCTAATGCTATCTGGCTATGGGATACTCCTCTTTCAAGTAAAATGTTCTTTGTGAACTGTTCCTGAGATCTGTGTTTCGTCATGCGAGTTGAGATGGGTGTGTCTTGGCTATAAATGATACTAATAACTGTTTTGTAAGCACTCTCAGAGAATTCATTTATAGACACTGAATTGATCTAAGAGTCACAGGGCTATGGTGAAGCTCATATATAATTAAACATGGACTTTATAATATACTCTGACTTGTGTGTGGTTTGCTCTCTCAATGTTTAATAATACAGGAAATTACCACGACATTGGCTATGTAGAAGAAGGTTAAAGATTGCGACTGAGCTTCTCTTACCGGTGTTGTTGTGGTTGGTGGATCACTTTTGTCTGGTGGTGAATGGAACTTCACGAAGGCCACTCCGTATGCTATGTTCTGAGGGTGGAAAATGCCATTTGTCGTCATGTCGCTCCAACCTGAATCATTTTCATAAGTGTATACAATAGGAACTGTGCTGAGACTAGGGCTGTGACAGTCACTGAATAACTGTGTAGCTGACAGTTATGGATGAAGACTGTCATCGACATTCATTTTTAGGATTTATAAAATGTTTTATTAACTTCATTTTCATGCAGATGAACTTTACCTAATAGCGGGAGTGTTCACTAATGATTCTAAGCAAATATTTTGCTAACGGTGTCTACAAAATGTTCTACATCTCCTCTTTCCAACTGTCCTTTGATGTTTGAGCAGCTAATCCCTAGAATAGCGGGGGTGTAGAGCGCTATAGGCTATGACACTTCAGTAAAAAAGCTTTGATGTGTTGACTTTCTTTTATACAATGCACATTTTCATTGCTTGCTAGTAAATAAATACATTGTTATTAAAAAAAGAGGTTGGATGTGTCTGACTATTCATAAATTATTCAACAGCGGTCGACAAGGTTGTTCTGGCTCCGAGGCCTATAATACACTCATGTGTCCAATGGACAATGCGCCAATCCTCTCCAACCTGACATGGTATAACTTCATATTTAATCTTTCCTTAATTTATAGACTAATCAATGCTGATCAGGCCCGTCCCTGGCCGATATGCTGCCCTAGGCGAGACTAAAAAAATTGCTTCCCCCCTACCCCACCAAAGTAGAATAGTAACCTGGGCAATATATACACACAGTGTCGTCCGAAATGCACTTTTATGAATACCCAGGTACTAGCCTTCCATTTTTAAAACAAGCAATTTACCGTCAAACCCTGTCATTGTTACATTCATTTCTGTTAATGCATCTACTAATCACAGTAATTTACCGTTCACATTCCCGGAATAGAAACGTTTGCGGAGATCACAACTTGCTACACTTGTGAGAAATACATTTTGGTTTATTTCATACGATCACATACACTCTCCATCTTAGAAATGAGCATGCGTCTGGTTTCTGTCCTGTTAATGTTGACGGAGCAAGCATGCCTGAGCACTGATAGAAAAACACTACCTGACCAAAAGTATGTGGACACCTTTTTATCAAACATCTCATTCCAAAATCATGGGCATTAATATGTAGCCGGTCCCCCCTTTGCTGCTATAACAACCTCCACTCTTCTGGGAAGGCTTTCCATTAGATGTTGGAACATTGCTGCGGGGACTTGCTTCCATTCAGCCACAAGAGCATTAGTGAGGTCGGACGACTAGGCCTGGCTCGCAGTCGGCGTTCCAATTCATCCCAAAGATGTTCGATGGGGTTGAGGTCAGGGCTCTGTGCAGGCCAGTCAAGTTATTCCACATAAATCTCAACAAAGCTGTATGGACCTCGCTTTGAGCACAGTGGCATTGCCATGCTGAAACAGGAAAGGGCCTGACCCAAACTGTTGCAACAAAGTTGGATGCACAGAATCGACTAGAATGTCGTATTTCCCTTCACTGGAACTAAAAGAGCCTAGTCCGAACCATGAAAAACAGCCCCAGACCATTATTCCTCCTCCACCAAACTTTACAGATGGCACTATGCATTGGGGCAGGTAGCGTTCGCCTGGCATCCGCCAAACCCAGATTCGTCCGTCGGACTGCCAGATGGTGAAGCTTGATTCATCACTCCAGAGAACGCGTTTCCCCTGCTCTAAAGTTCAATGGTGGCGAGCTTTACACCACTCCAGCCGACGCTTGGCATTACGCATGGTGATCATAGGCTTGTGTGTGGCTGCTCAGCCATGGAAACCCATTTCATGACGCTCCTGACGAACAGTTATTGTGCTGACATTGCTTCCAGAGGCAGTTTTTAACTCGCTAGTGAGTGTATCAGCACTCGTGGTCCTGTTCTGAGAGCTTGTGTTGGCCTACCACTTCGTGGCTGAGCCGTTGTTGCTCCTAGACGTTTTCACTTCACAATAACAGCACTTACAGTTGCCCAGGGCAGCTCTAGCAGGGCAGACATTTTATAAATAGATGTTGGAAAAGTGGCATTCTATGGCGGTGCACAGTTGAAAGTCACAGATCTTTTCAGTAAGGCCATTCTTCTGCCAATGTTTGTCTATGGAGATTGCATGCCTATGTGCTCGATTTCATACATCTGTCAACAACGGGTGTGGCTGAAATAGCCAAATCCTCTAAGGGGGTGTTCACATACTTTTGCATATATTGTGTACATGTCCTGCTTCTTGTAAATGTCAAATGTAGGAAAGTGCCCAGCTGGGCTTCTCAGTAATTTTTTCTTCACCTCCCACAGTAGGAAGTCAAAAGTTTTTTTTTTCTTTACATGCATTAAAATTATAATAGTTCCTCGCAATATTTGAGAAATCTTTCCAATCTCTCCCCCTCGATAATCAGCTTTGTTGATAAATAGGCTGTTGTGCGTATTTGTTTCTATTTTAAGGATTGTCAATTTAATCTTCATATTATAGGATAGCTGTCCCCTTCATACTTCCCTTCATTCACTAGACAGGTAGCCTAATGTTTAGAGCGTTGGACTAGTAACCGAAAGGTTGCAAGATCAAATCCCGAGCTGACAAGGTAAAAACCTGTCGTTCTGCCCCTGAACAAGGCAGTTAACCCACTGTTCCTAGGCCGTCATTGAAAATAAGAACTTGAACTTCTTAACTGGCTTGCCTAGTTAAATAAAAGTAAATTAAAAAATATTATAGCCTCGGAAAGCCTAAGATAGGCCAAGGTTATTTTTATACGTTTTAAGGCCAAGGTTATTTTTATACGTTTTAAGGCCAAGGTTATTTTTATACGTTTTAAGTAAAGGAGAAATATTGTCTTGTGGCTTTGAGTGACAGGTGCTTTTATGGGGGAGGGGTTAGCAGATGCTCTTAATTGAGTACCACAGAATGAGTCATAATACCCTTAAAACCTAGCGGTCAAACAGGGTAATGGTTCCAATCGTTTTCCCAACATTCATTTTAGAAACACTTCAAATAATGTATTTTATTTTACCTTTATTTAACTAGGCAAGTCAGTTAAGAACAAATTCTTATTTTCAATGACGGCCTAGGAACAGCCTGTTCAGGGGCAGAACGACAGGTTTTTACCTTGTCAGCTCGGGATTTGATCTTGCAACCTTTCGGTTACTAGTCCAACTCTCTAACCAGTAGGCTACCCTGACACCCCAAAATAAGTGTTTTGTGTAGACTTACCTGGCTTGACGTTTTGATTAGAGGTCGACCGATTATGATTTTTTCAACGCCGATACCGATACTGATTATTTGAGGACCAAAAAAGCCGATACCAATTAATCGGCCGATTTAAATAAATAAAAATGTATTTGTAATAATGAAAATTACAACAATATTGAATTAACACTTATTTTAACTTAATATAAAACATCAATAAAATCAATTTAGCCTCAAATAAATAATGAAACATGTTCAATTTGGTTTAAATAATGCAAATACAAAGTGTTGGAGAAGAAAGTAATATGTGCCATGTAAAAATGTGTGCCATGTATAAAAGCTAACGTTTAAGTTCCTTGCTCAGAACATGAGAACATATTGGTGGTTCCTTTAAACATGAGACTTCAATATTCCAAGGTAAGAGGTTTTAGGTTGTAGTTAATGTAGTATTTATAGGACTGTTTCTCTCTATACCATTTGTATTTCATATACCTTTGACTATTGGATGTTCTTATAGTATTGCCAGTGTAACAGTATAGCTTCCGTCCCCCTCCTCGCACCTACCTGGGCTCGAACCAGGAACACATCGACAACAGCCACACTCGAAGCATCGTTACCCATCGCTCCACAAAAGCCGCGGCCCTTGCAGCACAAGGGGAATAACTACTCCAAATCTAAAAGCGAGTGACGTTTGAAACAGTATTAGCGCACACTTAGCTAACTAGCTAGCCATTTCACATTGGTTACACCAGCCATTAGGCTGATAGGCTTGAAGTCATAAACAGCGCTGTGCTTGCGAAGAGCTGCTGGCCAAACGCACAAAAGTGCTGTTTGAATGAATGATTACGGGCCTGCTGCTCTCAGTCAGACTGCTCTATCAAATCAAACTTAATTATAACATAATAACACACAGAAATACGAGCCTTTGGTCATTAATATGATCGAATCCAAAAACTATCATTTTGAAAACAAAATGTTTATTATTTCAGTGAAATACGGAACCGTTTGGTATTTTATCTAACGGGTGGCATCCCTAAGTCTAAATATTCTTGTTACATTGCACAACCTTCAATGTATGTCATAATTACGTAAAAGTCTGGCAAATTAGTTCGCAATGAGCCAGGCAGCCCAAACTGTTGCATATACCCTGACTCTGCATGCAATGAACGCAAGAGAAATTACACAATTTCACCTGGTTAATATAACTACTAATCCAGTTTAGCAGGCAATAACTAGTGATTATGATTGATTGTTTTTTATAAGATAAGTTGAGCTGACAAGGTGAAAATCTGTCGTTCTGCCCCTGAACAAGGTAGTTAACCCACAGTTCCTAGGCAGTCATTGAAAATAACAATGTATTCTTAACTGACTTGCCTAGTTAAATAAAAGGTATAAAAATAAATAATAAATAAAACATTTAAATATATCGGAAATCGCCGCCCAAAAATACCGATTTCCGATTGTTATGAAAACTTGAAATTGGCCATTCCGATGAATCGGTCGACCTCTAGTTTTGATAACCGTGTAAATCTCTCTAGGACAAAGTGACTTATCAATATATTTGACAGTATTTCCCCCACTAAAAATGAAACGCTAATTAGCTGCTAATGTGGCTGTCATAAAGAACTACAAATGCCATGATGATCTGGACAAGACTGACGAATTGAGGCAAAGGTAAGAATCTCAGGATTAACTATATAATTTTAGCTAAATGTAGCAATGAATCAATTGGCTACATTTCTCAAAAAATGTCAATTCTGTGAACTGTCTTGTGCAAGTTTCAAATTAACACAATAACTGTTAGCAAATGTGTCAGCTAGAGATGACATGTAGGAGCTTGCAGGGATTGGTAGTATAACATAACGTCAATTTTGAAATTAGAGAGTAAATAGAGCGGAATATTGGAAAAAGTCAGAGAGAGATTTACATGGTTATCAAAATGTCACGCCAGGGTAAGCCTACACAAAACACAGCCCCTATTTTAAGTGTTTATAACAAAACCTATGGGGAATATGAATAGTGGAAAAACAATTGTACACAATTTCCCTGTTTGACCCCAAGTTTTTATGGGTATTATGGACACCGCCCCTGGGGGGGTTCTATAGGGCTATATGACCACTCAGAAAATGTCCTAAAGCAGCCTGTCTGGACTCCATCACTTTAATAAAATCAAACACTCCTGTCATGATGTAATCTTGTCAAGGCCTATTTTCAGTAGCTTAGGCTACATTATTTCTCTCATTACAGCGTCCTCTCTTTGAAGAACATATGCCAATGCCATTGAATGACAGCAGCACGGATTGTGACGTTATGCGACTATTTTGGGGGAAAGTGGTAGAAAACCCACCAGACTTAATTTCAATGATTTTGTGTCGAAACAGGATCTGTATAGAACTTTATTATATGCAAGAAAAACCAACAGCAAGAAAAACCAACAGAAAAGGACACACATCTTTATTTTGACTCCGTTAATAAGTAATAACAATGAATATCTTTAAAAAAAATGTTTTACCTTTATTTAACTAGGCAAGTCAGTTAAGAACAAATTCTTATTTTCAATGATGGCCTAGGAACAGTGGGTTAACTGCCTGTTCAGGGGCAGAACGACAGATTTGTACCTTGTCAGCTCGGGGATTTGAACTTGCAACCTTCCGGTTACTAGTCCAACGCTCTAACCACTAGGCTACCCTGCCGCCCCAATGAAACGCCATGATAATAATGAAGTGTAATGGCTTTTTTCAAATAGGTTTTTATTAAGAAGCAGACCCCCCTTATGCCAGTGACCTTGGCCTGGCCAATTACCTTAACCTCAAATTCAATGACGTCAAAATCCTAGCTGAGACACTGAATGTAAGACATGTCAAAGGAAAACAAAAATGGACGTTTCTTATTGGATAAGTGTTGTTAGTCCCACCCTGTTTCAGTCTGTTTCCTGCCTAATGAATACGACCCTGGTTTACATTGATTTAGGTGGCATCACATAGACACACAATGCTCTCTGTCCACTAATGTTCGCTTTTAGTGCTGTGCAGCTCACCTTGTTGTACGGCTGGCTACACACAATCTTCACGCGGTCCCATTTCTCCTGGGCGTGAGCCTTCACCAGCTGGTTAGGGCCAAAGAAGCGCACGCGGTTGATGTTGGTGCCGTTACGGCTCTCCATGGGGGACATGAAGGAGGACGTGACCAGCAAAACCTGGGAGACACAGTGAGAAGTTCTCTTAGGAATTAAGCAGCACACTATACCTGATAGTAGTAAAGCCACAACTATTCATTGTCCATAATAAAGAGGCAGAGACTAGTACCTTCACTCAGTGCATTCAGTGTGGTAGATATCAGCGAGGTATACAGGTGCTACAATACACAGTAAGGGGGTGGCATACCTCATAGTCCTGGTCTTTGACAGAGGTTGAGTGTCCCACCAGCACCTCGATAAAAGCAGACCCTTCATTTCCTATGTCTATGCTGTACACCTGCTCTTCTTTCTCAAACTGAAACGATGGGGGAAAGAGCATGGGTTATTTAGTACAAACTAGGGAAAACAAACAAACAGGGCAATGCAGTGTTACAATACATACAGTGCCTTCAGAAAAGTATTCAAAATGGATTACATAAATGTATTTCACATCCAACTACACACAATAACACATAATGACAAAGTGAAAACATGATTTTAGAATAAGAAATTAAATGAGAAGGACAGGCTACAACACCAAGAGCCAACAGGTAGGCTTCTACATAATAATCTGAATTGTTACTGTAAGATTGAGAAGGGGAGAAAGTGCATAGTTAAAGTTAAATAGTTTCAATTAGCCTAGCTAACATTAGCTAGCTGGCTTAACTAGCTTCCCTTGGTTTGATGCAGTCAATACAGGTACTATGTAATCCAGGGCTCTCCAAAACTGTTCCTGGAGAGCTACTGTCCTGTAGGTTTTCGCTCTAACTATAATCTAGAGCACCTGATTATAATAATTATCTGGTTGATAAACCAAATCAGGTTAGATACAACTGGGGTTGGACCGAAAACCTATAGGAGGGTAGCTCTCCAACTGGGGTTGAAGAGCCCTGATGTAATCAGATGAGATGATAAATAACTAGCAATACGTAGTCTACCAGCACAAGTTGACATGGTCGCTATCCCCCCCCCTCCCATTGTCACTCACATTTGAGCTGCTGCTCTGATTTTTCCCTCGTACTAACATTACAGCATTGGTTAGGGGCTCAGAAGTAAGCATTTCACTGTAAGGTCTACACTTGTTGTATTCGGCGCATGCGACTAATAATATTTGATTTGATTTTTGTTGCGTTAGGTATTTATTCAACTTTTATTTTCCCTTTATGATGACGGCGATCGGGACCTGTTAGTGATAGTTAGGTTTTTTTCTCTTAAGGTTGAACATCACAATTTCTTTTAAAAATGTTAACGTTTACTTACACCCCTAGTAGGAAGATATTCAACAATTGATTATCTACAATCTGCATTCAGAATAACTGCTATGGTGAAGAACTCATCAAACAAGACTACCTAAAACACCTAAACTGGAACAACTATCTCAGTACGGGTGCAATAAGTCCAACCACTTACAGATTGGAATATTTTAGGAAAGTGCACATTATTTGTCTTAGATCAATTAATTAATGTGCATGCAGAAATATACAGGATATATTAAAACAAACTATTCAAAAAAATCAACCTGCAAAAAAGCATGATGGGAAATATGATAGGCCACTCCAAAGTATTTTTCATTCAGAGAATTAACAGAAATTAACTCAGTCGAGTAAAGACACCTGTAAATCCCACTGGTGTTAACCCCACTAGAATCAACACTAAGATATAACACTCTTGACCTCAAAATCGAGAATTTAACACCCACAAATTTGCTGTATGAATTGGAGTCAGTGAATTGTTACACAATCCCATGAAAACACAGAGCAGAGGAAAAGTAGCCTATTACCTGTATAATGACTGAGGTTTGTTTCTCCCCTGGCCTTGCTGCTTTCCATTTTCTGTATGTGTCTGAGCTCAGCAGGTTGTCAGCCTTGTGAGTCTGCAAGTAAACAACAAGAATAGCTAGGACCCCATGATCTTCAATTACCATCTGGTGTTGTCGCCACTGGAAATGAGTGTTACTGTTTACACTCAAGAAGATACATTTTTGACAACAAGAAATGACTGGGAAGTGTACTGTAGCTAGCTAGCTACTTCGAATGGAGCATGCAAATACTGTTCAGTACTATCACAATGATTTTGTTCTGGTGGGCTTAAAAAATAGCCATGGTCAGACTGTACTTATATACAGTAGAGGGCTAGACAGTCGACATTATCTCTCAATCAGACAGCAAACAAACTTAGCTAGCTAACACGTTAGGAAGCTAGCAAGCGGGCTAACGAATACTGTATTAGCTAATGAGTCTAGATAGTAGTTGGACAACTTACATTGTCTTCGGTGCTGCAAGACACTACATGCTTGAGTTTTATCTCCGGCATTTTGCGCTAGTCACTTGACTTGTCAAAAAAGTGGTGCCGCTTTATTTGTGTTTTTTTTCAGCTTATCAAAAAACCAAACCTCTACGCTTGCTAGCTAGTTAGCAATTGCCTGGGTAGCAAACAATGGAACACGTTCATAGCTAGTGTATAGAAAGCTAAATGCTCAATAGAAGTACCCTGTCTGACATTTCTGTGTTTCATGCATTGTATTTGACTTCCCTGTGAATTTTATTCTAATGTAAAGGCGGACAAAAACAGCCGAAACGTATTTGGAAGTTGAACCGTGCGCCCTGAATTTCACACCAAAATCCCTCTCAATTCATAACCTCTGATGTGACTTCCGGTTGATATTTTATTTAGCCAATCAAAACAGTTGACGCTTCTTCTTATTCTTCTTCGTGTAGTTTTACGGCCAACTAGACGCTTTGTTGCTTATTTCTGCCTTTTAACAGTTCGAAAAGAGCATTGCACATTGTTCACAAAAAAGGGAAATGGGGAGAAAAGGAAATTGCACCACCATCTAAACCTATATATACAATATATACCACTATCCCCACAAACTCCACCACCCCTTCCCACTACTTTGGCCCCAAAAGATCCTACACTAGGCTGTCGGCATGGGTACCGGGAACACATATGACACTTTCTGCACTAATTGCACCCTCGAAACGTCAACCTGTCTCAACCACACAGGACATTTCTGATCCCTAGCAACATGGCCACCCCCACAATTGAAACACTCCACTTTTCCCACTGAAACTACACACTCCTTTGTCCTATGCCTTTCTGCACACTTTTCATACAACAGAATCTCCCTCCTACATACTGTTGCAACATGACCATCAACCTGGCACCCAAAACACCGTAGTGGGTTCTGAAACAACCAGCAAATACGTTTTTGGGGGTCAGAGATTTTAGGCAGAAGAACTACAGGGGGGTTTGAGAAGAGGTTCTAAGGCAATGAAGAAAGTAGAGGATGGTGGGGAAAGGGGGAGGGAGACTGAGAGGATCACTGTGAATAGTAGGCCAGTACAGAGTGACCAGAACAGTTTGTGCTTTAGTAAGGTTGGCTTCTTTGCATTTATTGCTATGGTCATTAATTGTACTGCACAGATGGAAAGGAAATCCCAGAAGATTGAATTGGTTGTAGTAGCAAAGCTCTTATGGGGTTATGTATGATAGTTTATATTGCAACCAGTATGTGGGTATACTCTGCCACTTATTGGATTGTATTTCATGTTGGTGGTAAAACAAAATATTAAAAATTCTTAACAACATTAAAAGCACAGAAAAAAGCTTTATTTTGTCACATGAATATAGAACGAGAACATACATATGGAAGAATATGAAATAGCTTTTTTATGTAGTGAAGAATGGCTTTTGGTTTAGTAACCATCAATCCTCTTGAGTACAAGGTCAGGATGGGAGGTGAAGAGAGGCACATTTATATAAAACACATGCAAAAGTGATTGTTTAATAAGAGAGGTGTGTCCAACACCTTTATCATCATCACATCATACAATCATGTTCATCCCATCTAGAATATCATTATACAGACATTATACATGTAATGATGCAAAATGTACTGCATGAAATAGGTTAATATCATGTGTGGACCATTATCTTCATCAGCCACAAACTACAGTGGCTTGCAAAAGTATTCACCACCTTGGCATTTTTCCTATTTTGTTGCCTTACAACCTGGATGCCTTACAATTTTGGGGGGTTCGTATCATTTGATTTACACAACATGCCTACCACTTTGAAGATGCAAAATATATTTTTTATATTGTGAAACAAACAAGAAATAAGACAAAGAATTCATACTTTGTAGAGACACCTTTTGCAGAAATGACAACTGCAAGTCTCTTGGGGTATGTCTCTATACACTTGGTAAATCTAGCCACTGGGATTTTTGCCCATTCTTCAAGGCAAAACTGCTCCAGCTCCTTCAAGTTGGATGGGTTCTACTGGTGTACAGCAATCTTTAAGTCATACCACAGATTCTCAATTGGATTGATGTCTGGGCTTTGACTAAGACATTCCAAGACATTTAAATGTTTCCCCTCAAACCCCCTTAAATGGCATTTCTTCTGGCCACTCTTCCATAAAGCCCAGCTCTGTGGAGTGTACGGCTTAAAGTGGTCCTATGGACAGATACTCCAAGCTCCTCTGTGGAGTTTTGCAGCTCTGCAGCTCCTAGACCCGGTCCCTCAGTTTTGGTGGGTAGCACTCTCTTGGCAGGTTTGTTGTGGTGCCATATTATTTCCATTTTTTAGTAATGGATTTAATGATGCTCCGTGGGATGTTCAAAGTTTTGGATATTTTTTTAATAACCCAACCCTAATCTGTACTTCTCCACAACTTTGTCCCTGACCTGTTTGGAGAGCTCCTTGGTCTTCATAGTGCCGCTTGCTTGGTGGTGCCCCTTGCTTAGTGGTGTTGCAGACTATGGGGCTCAGTAGACAATGGATCTGATCAGACAGCTCAGAGCCTCTGCTCTTTTCTGTCCATAAAAAAACAATTGGATTGGTGGAAGAGGCAGGGCAGGGCAGGGCAGGGCAGGGCAGGGCAGGGCAGGGCAGGGCAGGGCAGGGCAGGGCAGGGCAGGGCAGGGCAGGGCAGGGCAGGGCAGGGCAGGGCAGGGCAGGGCAGGGCAGGAGCAAGGAAGGAGGGTGTGGTCAAGCAAGGCATCCCCCGAGGCTAGACTTTGGGGCCTTTCAGAACAGGTGTATATATACTGAGATCATGTGACTGATCATGTGACACATAGATTGCACACAGGTGGACTTTATTTCACTAATTATGTGACTTCTGAAAGTAATTGGTTGCAACAGATCTTATTTAGGGGCTTCATGGCAAAGGGGGTGAATACATATGCACACACCCCTTTTTCATTTTTCATTCTTTCAACTTTCCTGAAAAAGTCATTTAAAAAAAGGTTACAGGTTGTAATGCAACAAAATAGGAACAACTCCAAGGGGGATGAAAATCTTTGCAAGGCACTGTATGTACACTAATGAAGTAGCTAGGACTGCTAAGCCTACAATTATGTACACAAAATATATTTATATATATACACTACCGTTCAAAAGTTTGGGGTCATTTAGAAATGTCCTTGTTTTTGAAAGAAAATCACATTTTTTGTCCATTAAAATAACAGAAAATTGATCAGAAATACAGTGTAAACATTGTTAATGTTGTAAATGACTATTGTAGCTGGAAACAACTGATTTTTAATGGAATATCTACATAGGCGTACAGAGGCCCATTATCGCAACCATCACTCCTGTGTTCCAATGACACGTTGTGTTAGCTAATCCAATAATATAATTTTAAAAGGCAAATTGATCATTAGAAAACCATTTGCAATTGTGTTAGCACAGCTGAAAACTGTTGTTTGGATTAAAGAAGCAATAAAACTGGCCTTCTTTAGATTAGTTGAGTATCTGGAGCATCGGCATTTGTCGGTTCGATTACAGGCTCAAAATGTCCAGAAACAAATAACTTTTTTCTGAAACTCGTCAGTCTCTTCTTGTTCTGAGAAATGAAGGCTATTCCATGTGAGACATTGCCAAGAAACTGAAGATCTTGTACAACGCCGTGTACTACTCCCTTCATGGAACAGTGCAAATTGGCTCTAACCAGAATAGAAAGAGGAGTGGGAGTCCCCGGTGCACAACTGAGCAAGAGGACAAGTACATTAGAGTGTCTAGTTTGAGAAACAGATACCTCACCAGTTGTCAACTGGCAGCTTCATTAAATAGTACCTGCAAAACACCAGTCTCAATGTCAACATTGAAGAGGCGACTGGGAAGACTGAATCTGCAATAGGTAAGCAGCTTGGTTTGAAGAAATCAACTGTGGGAGCAATTATTAGGAAATGGAAGACATACAAGACCACTGATAATCTCCCTCGATCTGGGGTTCCTCGCACGATCTCACCCCGTGGGGTCAAAATGATCACAAGAACGGTGAGCAAAAATCCCAGAACCACACAGGAGGACCTAGTGAATGACCTGTAGAGAGCTGGGACCAAAGTAACAAAGTAACAAAAGAATGCTGAGTTGTGAAGCATGGGGGTGGAAACAACATGCTTTGGGGCTGTTTTTCTGCAAAGGGACCAGGATGACTGATCCGTTTAAACGAAAGAATGAATGGGGCCATGTATCGTGAGATTTTGAGTGAAAACCTCCTTCCATCAGTAAGGGCATTGAAGATGAAACGTGTCTGGGTCTTTCAGCATGACAATGATCCCAAACACACCGCCTGGGCAACGAAGGAGTGGCTTCGTAAGAAGCATTTCAAGGTCCTGGAGTGGCCTAGCCAGTCTCCAGATCTCAACCCCATAGAAAATCTTTGGAGGGAGTTGAAAGTCTGTGTTGCCTAGCAACAGCCTCAAAACATCACTGCTCTAGAGGAGATCTGCATGGAGGAATGGGCCAAAATACCAGCAACAGTGTGTGAAAACCTTGTGAAGACTTACAGAAAACGTTTGGCCTCTGTCATTGCCAACAAAGGGTATATAACAAAGTATTGAGATAAACTTTTGTTATTGACCAAATACTTATTTTCCACCATAATTTGCAAATAAATTCATTAAAAATCCTACAATGTGATTTTCTGGATTTTTTTTTCTCCTTTTGTCTGTCATAGTTGAAGTGTGCCTATGATGATAATTACAGGCCTCTCTCATCTTTTTAAGTGGGAGAACTTGCACAATTGGTGGCTGACTAAATACTTTTTTGCCCCAATGTACTTTGTGCATTACACAAGTAATTTTTCAAAAATTGTTTACAGACAGATTATTTAACTTATAATTCACTTTATCACAATTCCAGTGGGTCAGAAGTTAACATACACTAAGTTGACTGTGCCTTTAAACAGCTTGGAAAATTCCTGAAAATTATGTCATGGCTTTAGAAGTTCTGATAGGCTAATTGACATAATTTGAATCAATTGGAGGTATACCTGTGGATGTATTTCAAGGCCTACCTTCAAACTGGGGTTCTGGGGTTCTGAGGTTCTGTCTCCTAGAGATGAACGTACTTTGGTGCGAAAAGTGCAAATCAATCCCAGAACAACAGCAAAGGACCTTGTGAAGATGCTGGAGGAAAAGGGTACAAAAGTATCTATATCCACAGTAAAATAAGTCCTATATTGACATAAACCTGATAGGTCCGCTCAGAAAGGAAGAAGCCACTGCTCCAAAACCGCCATAAAAAAGCCAGACTACGGTTTGCAACTGCACATGGGGGCAAAGATCATCATTTTTGGAGAAATGTCCTCTGGTCTGATGAAACAAAAATAGAACTGTTTGGCCATAATGACCATTGTTATGTTTGGATGAAAAAGGGGGAGGCTTGCAAGCCGAAGACCACCATCCCAACCGTGAAGCACGGGGTGGCAGCATCATGTTGTGGGGGTGCTTTGCTGCAGGAGGGACTGGTGCACTTCAGAAAATAGATGGCATCATGAGGGTGGAAAATTATGTGGATATATTGAAGCAACATATCAAGACACCAGTCAGAATGTTAAAGCTTGGTCGCAAATGGGTCTTCCAAATGGACAATGAACCCAAGCATACTTCCAAAGTTGTGGCAAAATGGCTTAAGGACAACAAAGTCAAGGTATTGGAGAGGCCATCACAAAGCCTGACCTCAATCCAATAGAAAATGTGTGGGCAGAACTGAAAAAGCGTGTGCGAGCAAGGAGGCACACAAACCTGACTCAGTTACACCAGCTCTGTCAGGAGGAATGGACCAAAATTCACCCAACTTATTGTGGGAAGCTTGTGGAACACGACCCAAAGTGTTTGAACCAAGTTAAACTATTTTAAGGCAATGCTACCAAATACTAATTGTATGTGTATGTAAACTTCTGACCCACAGGGAATGTGATGAAAGAAATAAAAGCTGAAATAAATCATTCTTTCTACTATTATTCTGAGATTTCACATTCTTAAAGTAAAGTGGTGATCCTAACTGACCTAAGACAGGGAATTTTTACTAGGATAAAAAGTCAGGAATATTGAAAAACTGAGTTTAAATGTTTTTGGCAAAGGTTTATGTCAACTTCTGACTTCAACTGTATATATCATTTTAAAGGAGAGAAGGATCATCTTAATGTGCCACTTAACCCATTTTGTATAATTTTGCATAACAGTATGTATAATCATGCAAAATGATATCAAATGGATATGATATCATTGTGCCATTATCTTCATCAGTCAAGCAGTATGTTCGTGCTTGTATTGTTATACACTGCAAGAGCTTTCTTCCACTCCATGACATAGCTGTAGTCCAAGCCGTTAAGTGCTAACGATCTGGACCAGAGCTATCCATGACATACCTCACTGAGAGATGAACTCAGATGATCTCCAGGTAGATAGCTGTTTCAGTGTTATTGTCATTGGAGGCAGGGCTTTGTCTGTCTCTTGTTCCTCTGTCCATCGTTCCCCCTTGACTCTCTCCTCCTCTTCTCTCCCCTCCTCGTCTCTCACCTCTTCTTCTCTCTCCCCCTCTCCTCTCTCCACCTCGTCTCCCCCCATCTCGCCTCCCCATCGGATGTGTCTGAGACACAACATAATGTGGTCAATCAGCCATTCAATTGGATATTTATGTTTCAATGGATAATAAAGCTACTGTATTGCATTGTATTGTAACATACCCATTTACAAGCAAAAATATATTTTTGGTACAACAGTAGGTGTACCTGTTTGGTCTGGACGAAAAGAGGGGTGCAGTTCTGGTAAACCAGCTGGTAACTGCCATTGTTGTAGATGTTGGTGACCTCAGTGCAGTTGATGTAGAGGGGCATCCGATCCTGGTAGATCCCCATGTCCCCAGGATACACCGGAGGTCTGCAGGTCAGCACACGCCTTTAAGGAATGAAGTTAAAGACAAGAGTTTGGATTAGAGAGGACATGATCATGAAACATCTACTTTTAAAATGTAATATTTCTCCTCTTGGAACGGTTTTATTATGTTCCTCTTTCATAATTATATTCAATGTTATCTTAAATAAAACAACATATGTTTGATGTACTGGTATGTCATTTGATTATTCCAAGTTTGTAAGACATCTGAAGTAACTGAGGCACAATGGTGGCAGACGTTAGAGAAGTCAGAGAAAGCAACTCTCAGAAAATATGTTTCTTACTTTCCTGACCTCTTTCGACAGCAGAACAGGAGGAGTAGAGAGAGGAGGAAGGTGGCCAAAGAGATGCATACTGCAGGTATCACTTTCCACAGCAGAGAACCTGTCAGTCAACAACAAAAACACAGCTATGTAAACTAAAGATACCACCTTTTTTGCTCTTCAACTTTCAGCAAACAGATGATCTTATCTTATATTATACTGTAATATTATATTATATTAATGGAACAGGTCAACCAACCAGTGACATTGCAGGAATCATTCATACATTTGTGAGGATAATCTGAAAGAATAGGCCTTAGCGACCTTGAACGATTCATGCTTAGTATTTCACCCTCATATTTTACTCACAGTACAGATGCTTCCTACAATACACCATGTATAATGTGTGTGCATCTCAATTGTGTTTCCCTGTTTCCACATGTCCTCGCCTTCTTCTCAATATATATTGGAGGACAAGGTCAGAGGATCCTTTCCTCTGACCTTCTCCTCCAATGCGTTTTGAGAAGGAAGCGAGGAAAGGGGATGTGAGGAGTAAAGGAAATACAATTAAGATGCACCCATGTATTTCTCTTGAGTGGTGTGGTGCCCCGATGCTTACCATCCTCTGCCTGAAGCAGTGTGTGGGAGTCATTGCCCAGTGCATTGATGGCGAAGCAGACTACCCTCAGTGGAGTGTCCATGTGGCCCTTCAGCATGGCTGTTAGTGTACCATTCTCTGAGCCCACTGATGTGTTGTATCTGTATGGTGGAACACTACCGTTGACACTCCAGGTGACGGCAGGCCGGGGGTTGGAGTCTACAGAACAGCGACACAGAACCTCCAACCTTTCCACAACACAGTAGGAGGAGAGATGGAGGATGACAGGCTTGTCTGGGGGATAGAAGAAGGGAGAGCGAGAGAGAGAGAGAGCAAGAGAAAGAGAAAGAGAGAGAGCATCATGGAAGTATCAGGGACGTTAGAGTACCAAAATATTGTTCTTGTATCACAATGTAAAGTGTACAAGTGTACAAACAGCAGCCGTTTAAATCCATACGCAGGAATTGGAAGCAAAATAATCGATCAAACATTGACTGTATAGAATGCTTACATTGAATGTTTAAGGAAGTCAATTTGGACTCTGCCCGTCCAATTAGGTTCTGGGCTGTGCAGCGGACCCTCATGTCTCGGGTCACATTGTACACCCGGACCGTAAATGTGCGCTGGTGAAGGTCTACAGTTAGCCCATGTTGGGTGTATGACCACCTGTACTCTGTCACAGGCGGGTCAGCTTTACAGGAGCAGGCCAGTAACACATTCAACCCCTCCTGGACAGTCAAGGTATGGACCTGGACTGTGACATCTTTTGGAGGGACTAGAGGAGAGATGCAATAGCAATCAAGGCCAGTATTCATAAAACATCTCTGAGTTGGTGTCCTGATCTAGGATCAGCTCCCCCAGCCTATAAAATATTTTTAATTAAGTAAAATCTGATCCTAGATCAGCAGTCTGAAACACTATGAATATGGGCCCTAGCTTAGCATTGCAAAAAATCATACATTTATATAGAAAGTACTTACATGTCACATGGAGCTCCTTTACGGTGTATACTCTTCTTCCTCCTGGATATACTGCCTCACACCTCATTCTGGGTTTGATGCGATACGATGCGATAAAGGTGAGAGAGGTCTGTAGTGTAGGCCCCTGACCCTGGGGCTGGAGTACATGAGGCTCCCCGTACTCGCTGCTGTTCTCCTGAGCTCCTCTCTCCCACCGCCACTGGAGGGTGGGGGCCTGGGAGGGACAGGAGTAACTGATGCTGCAGTTTAGTGACACCATCTGCCCTTCTGTAGCTGCCCTCACACCGCTGATCACTGGGAGCTCTGGGGACTCTGTCAGTGATGGGGACAAAGAGAGATAAGAACTGACTTGATGAACATAGTCTAAATGGGGATAAAGTAAATGTTTCGTCCATTGGCATTAGCGATAATTCAACTCAGGTTGTGTAAAAATTGGTGTATTAAAACATGAGCCATATAAAATAACCCTCTTATCACGTATTAAACATGCTAACAACGAAAATGATAGCAGTTACTTTATCTCTATATAATAACAGATGAGAGGCAGAGATTCTGTTAAGTAACAATAGATTATAAAACATTATGAACATCTGCTCTTCCCGTGACATAGACTGACCAGGTGACCAGGTGAAAGCTATGATCCCATATTGATGTCACCGGTTAAATCCACTTCAATCAGTGTAGATGAAGGGGAGGATTTTTAAGCCTTGAGACATGGATTGTGTATGTGTGCCATTTAGAGGGTGAATTGGCAGGACAAAAGTTTTTGAACGGGGTATAGTAGTTTGTGTGAAGAAAGAACTGCAACGCTGCCGGGTTTTTCAAGCTCAACAGTTTCCCACAGTTTCACCACCCAACCGACATCCAGCCAACTTGACACAACTGTGGGAAGCATTGGAGTCAACACGGGCCAGCATCCCTGTGGAACGCTTTTGACACCTTGTAGAGTCCATGCCCAGACAAATTGAGACTGTTCTGAAGGCAAAGGGGGGGATGCAACTCAATATTAGGATGGTGTTCCTAATATTTGGTATACTCAGTGTATGTAATTCTGTGCAATGAGATCCCTCTCACCTGACACAATGATGTTGACACTCCTCTCCTTCCCCCAGTCTTTCTGTCCATGGCCCTTCAGCGCCAGCTGATAGACATTGGAGTCAGCCAGGTGGACCCTGTCAATCATTACAGAGCAGTCTCCATCATCCGTGTTTCCCCGGAGGATGTCCGGCCCTGGAACTCCTTGCTGACCGTGGATTTGTCATCCGAACTGAAAGCTGTACTCCGCAGGAGAAAGGTGTGACCAGTCCTGTAGCGCAGCCTCACGCCCACCACCTTCCCCATGGAGTGAGAGGCTGGAGGAGTGAAGGAGCAGGGGATGAGCACGCAGGAGCCTGCCAAGGCAGGGACATAGTTTGGGACAGAGGGCACTGGGGACACAGCATAGGTGTCCTTCCAGAAGCCTGTTGGGATGAAGTAGCAGAGAAACATGAGCTATACCAAAAGTTAAAGCCCCGTAGTGCAACAATATGACTTGGCAACAATGTGACTTTGCAACTATGTCACTGTCTGGTAGATGTGAAGAAGATAGTGTCCAAGTAAAAATAGTAGCACCACACTATAACAGAACAGAAGTAACAAATAGCATCCTACAGACAATTAATCCTAGCTAAAACTAAATCTTAAAGTCATGCTATGGAGGGAGAACATTGTGTTCACAGTACAATCAATTATCAATGAACAATGAAATGAAATAGAATTGTACAACATTTAAATAATGACTCTCTGTCCGGCTGTTTGTTGCCGGGTAGTCTGGTACAATGTGGCATGGTGGGACATTTCACAATAGAGATAAATTAAGAAAAGGGGAAGGGGCATGCTTCGTTTTGCTTTGCTTGCATTATCATCCTACTGTACGCACGTGGTCTCTGTGCTTTAACTCCTTATTCTGTCCCCTTTTATATGGTTGAATACACAATTGCATCAGTGAATGGATAGAATTGTACAGAAGTAATTTCCCCTCTTTTTATAATAGCCCTGGGCCTCAATACATGGGGCAAACTGCTCTGCAGCTCATTTTTGTCATATCTAAAAAATATATATATATTTGTCAATATATCCCTTACTTTATGTTAAAATGCCACAATATAAAACTGGATTACTGGTCAAATCTCCATACTGGTCAAAACATATGTAATGTTATGTCAATGTAAGCAAGTGACCAACTTACAGTTAGTTGAGGAGTTGTTAATTAAGATAAACAATTTTGACTATCCCTATTATCCTAGTGATAAGGCTCTTCACATTTTAAAACATGGCAGTTAGTATTTAAATATAACATCATAAGCAACTCACCAAAGATCACAGTACACAGCAGGAGCATTCTGTCCAGACACATGACGAGAAGCATGCTCAACAGACACACCAGAGGGAAGGATGGTGTGATGGAAGAAGAGGCGAGGAGGAAGTTGTTTTGGTTTCATAATGTCACGGTGACATGAACTTATTTTAAGACCCCTAACAATTTCCCCAATAGTTTAAAATACTATACAGTTACGCTAACACATTTCAAAGTACGTCTCATATAATATCGAAATTTGTAATGGTATTATTGTAATATATAGGCCTATAAAACACTCCTTGGCTGGCACACCACTTGCTAGCTTATGATCTTGCCTATGTTACTTGGTCATCGCTCATCCATATATTTATATGTACATATTCTTATTCCATTCCTTTACCTAGATTTGTGTGTATTAGGTAGTTGTAGTGGAATTGTTAGACTACTTGTTAGATATAACTGAACTGTCGGAACTGGAAACACAAGCATTTCGCTACACTCGCATTAACATCTGCTTGCCATGTGTATGTCACCAATAAAATTTAATTTGATTTGATTTTGATACATTGTGAGTCTGCGCATTGCACGGGCCAAGGTGAAAATACAGTAAGTGATGATCCTACAATCGTATGAGAAGAATAACTGTTAATACAGTCAGCCATTTTAAAAGAGGCCCATCTCCCCTGAGACGGAGGAATCCATTGCCTAAGTGCCTAAGGAAAGAGAGACATCAGCAGTTATGTGTGTGAGGAGATGCATGAGGACAGGTGTGACTCACACCCATGCTGCAAGCTGTTTCCTAACATCACTAAATCTCTTCCCATTGACTCCCACTCATTATTAGCTCTAGGCCGTTGCATTCATGCAGGGAAAACAATCTTATTTTGGCATAAAGGTAGGTTGATAATGTCGATTGTAAAATTCTATAGAAAGTTCATAATTAATCAGATAAGTAAATAGTGTGACCTGAATTTTAGCCACTGACGTTTCATAGGTGGGCTACAGAAAATTATTTTGAACCTTCCAACAAAGTCCCTATTCCTAGTTTTAAATAAATATACTGAATAATGTCAATGCACAAGCCAGGACAAACAACTATGAAAAACAATGTGAGGTCAAGAACAAGGTGAATAAAATGAATAAATGTCATAAAAACTCTGCATGACTAAAGGTCAAGAGGGAGAGGGTTCAACCCGTGTTAAAGGTGCAAAATAAGCAGTTACTTGGAAATTAAAAAGTATATATATATATATATATATTTTAATCAATTCAAGCTCCTAATACAGGAAAGGTAGGGTGAACAGCAGCCAGGCTGCAGACAACACAAAAAGAAAGGAAAAGATCACTATTTTACTTGTTTATCTTTATTGTGCATGTAGAGTGAGATTGTAGACTGGAGCAAATGGTATCATTCCAAACACAATACAATCAGTTTTGGGAAAGGGGCCAAAATCAGAGGAGGCTTTCACAATCACAAAGTTGACTCATGGATATTCTGTATACCCCTTATATTCTACATATGAATTTACCTTGGTAAATTAGTCTGACCAATCGGAATCCGCGCTTCAAGATTGTTTTGACTCAGTGGGTGAGTTTATAAGGAAGTGCATTGTAGATGTTGTACCCACTGTGGCTACTAAAACCTACCCTAACCAGAAACCGTGGATGGATGGCGGCTCTCGCGCAAAACTGAAAGCGCGAACCACCACATTTAACCATGGAAAGAGGACTGGGAAGATGGCCAAATATAAACAGTGTAGTTATTCCGGGGTGGCAGGGTAGCCTAGTGGTTAGAGCATTGGGCTAGTAACTGAAAAGTTGCAAGTTTAAGTCCCCGAGCTGACAAGGTACAAATCTGTTGTTCTGCCCCTGAACAAGGCAGTTAACCTACTGTTCCTAGGCTGTCATTGAAAATAAGAATTTGTTCTTAACTGACTTGCCTAGTTAAATAAAGGTAAAATTCAAGAATTCTCTCTGCAAGGCAGTCAAACAAGTGAAATGTTGGCATAGGGACAAAGTGGAGTTGTTATTCAACTGCTCAGACATGAGATGTATGTGGCAGTGCCTACAGGAAATCACAGACTACAAAAAGAAAACCAGCCCCTTTATGGACACTGGCATCTCGCTTCCACAAAACACCTTCTTTACCTGCTTTAAGGACAATACAGTGCCACCGTCATGGCCCGCTATGCCCCCCCTTTCTCTGTGGCTTTTGTGAGTAAGACATTTAAACGTGTTAACCCTCGCAAGGCTGCTGGCCCAGATGGCATCCCTAGCCGCATGCTCAGAACAGCCAGCTGGTGTTTATGGACATATTCAATCACTCCCTATCCCAGTCTGCTGTCCACAAATGCTTCAAGATGACCACCATTGTTCATGTACCCAAGAAGGCAAAGATAACTGAATTAAATGAATACCACCCCATAGCACTCACTTTTGTCATCATGAAGTGCTTTGAGATACTAGTCAAGGATCATATCACCTTCACCTTACCTGCCACCCTACACCCACTTCAGTTTGCATACCACCCCAACAGGTCCACAGATGATCAATCGCCATCACACTGCACACTGCCCTATCCCATCTGGCCAAAAAGAAGGCAAAGAATGCTGTTCATTGACTACAGCTCAGCATTCAACACCATAGTACCCTCCAAGTTCATCATTAAGCTTGAGGCCCTGGGTCTCAACCCCGCCCTGTGCAATTGGGTCCTGGACTTTCTGACAAGCTTCCCCTAGGTGGTGTAGGTAGGAAACAAAATCTCCACTTCGCTGACCCTCAACACTGGGGACCCACAAGGGTGCGTACTCAGCCTCCTCCTGTACTCCCTGTTCACCATGACTGCGTGGCCATGCACACCTCCAGCTCAATCATCAAGTTTGCAAAGAACACAACAGTAGTGGGCTTGATTACCAACAACGACGAGACAGCCTACAGGGAGGAGGTGAGGGCCCTCGGAGTGTGGTGTCAGGAAAACAACTTCTCACTCAACGTCAACAAAACAAAGGAGTGAATCGTGGACTTCAGGAAACAGCAGAGGGAGCACCCCCCTATCCACATCAAAGGGACCGTAGTGGAGAAGGTGGAAAGTTAGAAGTTTTTCTGTGTACACATCACAGACAAACTGAAATGGGCCACCCACACAGACAGTGTGGCGAAGAAGGTGCAACAGTGCCTCTTCAACCTCAGGAGGCTGAAGAAATTTGGCTTGTCACCTAAAACCCTGACAAACCTTTACAGATGCACAATCAAGAGCATCCTGTCAGGCTGTAACACCATTTGGTATGGCAACTGCACCGCCCTCACCCGCAAGGCTATCCAGGGGGTGGTGCAGTCTGCACAATGCATCACCGGGGGCAAACTACCTGCCCTCCAAGACACCTATAGCACCCGATGTCACAGTAAGGCCAAAAAGATAATCAAGGACAACAACCACCCGAGCCACTGCCTGTTAACCCCGCTACCATCCAGACGGCGAGGTCAATACAGGTGCTTCAAAGCTGGAACAGTTATTATTTCTATCTCAAGGCCATCAGACTGCTAAACAGCAATCACTAACTCAGAGAGGTTGTTGCCTACATAGAGACTCATATCACTGGCCACTTTAATAAATGGATCACTAGTCACTTTAAACAATGCCACTTTAATAATGTTAACATATCTTACATTATTCATCTCATATGTATATACTTTACCTTAT
This sequence comes from Oncorhynchus tshawytscha, assembly GCF_018296145.1. Lineage (NCBI taxonomy): Eukaryota > Metazoa > Chordata > Actinopteri > Salmoniformes > Salmonidae > Oncorhynchus > Oncorhynchus tshawytscha. The sequence continues at coordinate 9,120,395 of NC_056451.1, read as the reverse complement.
ACCATCTATTGCTCCATGCCTATGCCTCTCATTCATATATGTATATGTACATATTCTTATTCCTCCCTTTAGATGTGTGTGTATTAGGTAGTTGTTGGGAAATTGTTAGTTTACTTGTTAGATATTACTGCACGGAACTAGAAGCACAAATATTTCACTACGCTCACATTAACATCTGCTAACCATGTGTATGTGACCAATAACATTTTATTTTCTATTTTTTATTTGGTTACTGTATTTTTCAGTGTTCTGGGCACTGTTGTCTCGAAATTTAAAATAAATCTAATACATAATCTAATAAGGATCTGGTAAGATTGTGCATGTTTTGCCTTATATTTCAGAGTTGAACAGTATTTGTACATGTGTTGACTTAAAGAATATGCCTTATATGACATACACAATTTAGTACATGACATAGGTGAATTTCCCAAAAAGACATGGTATGACATATTTTAGAAACAATATATGAATTATATGAGTATTTTATGAATATTATAAGAAAATGTGATGTTCTGAGAATGCAACCTCTACAAAATAAACCCTTTCCTTATAGGTTTTACATTTTTTTTAAAACATGCCAAATACTAAAAGAAAAATATAGTATTTGTATGTACATTTTCATTTAAAGGCATGGATTTCCATAGTTAAGCATGGGCAGCACTTCCTACTGGACAGTTGATTTATCTTCAACTATGCCTTTTGTTCTTCCATCAAGGTTTTTCACCATGCCCAGCCCTGCTTAGCTTAGATATTTGTCACTGACTACTGTACCAATGTGCATTCATGAGAATGATTGCTGAAAGATCTCCACTTAATAACTAGATAGATTTACTTGTTGGGGATGAATCAGAATTAGTTGGGTAATATAGATAAGATGTTTTATTTTCATAATATGCTTGTGAGATACTTGTAATTTAGAATGTATCTTGTTGTACTATAGTGGTGGCCATTTGCAGTTATCTGTTCTCTGTCAGGGTTCAGTTACTGGGGCCACACAGAGGGGAGAGGTCAGGCTTGTCGTCATGTGTAAACGTATCTTTTAAACCATGTGAAGGGATGATTGAGGGGGAACCAATTATATCTTGGCTCCACAATGTCTGTGTGCCAGTCACTCCCTAATTTTCCCATCGGGGAGAGGAGGATGGCAGTGTCTGGAACCATTCTATGTTCCCTCTCTGGTTGCCCTTATCTTGACCTAGAGGCTCACTCTCCTCTCCGTGAGCTTGTCCAGGATGGGTTGTATTTGGGATGGGAGTGTCTAAAATGACAATTGATATATACCATTGGGTGAGGTAATGACTTGGTACTATTTTGTACGAAGAACGAGATAAGTGAACGATAATTTATAGCCAATGCTGTCTGGCTAGGGGATACTCCTCTCTGAAGTAAAGTCTTTCTTTGTGTAAGTTCCTAAGACCTGTGGTTTGTCGTGTCGACTAGGGGGGTGGATCTTTGCTATAAAAGATCTCAGTTGCCATTCTGTTGACCACTCTCAACTTTTCATTAGAGATACTGAAATGTTGAAAGTCAAAATGCTATTGCAAAAGATGAATTATTATTAAAGGTGAAGATTAAGCATAACTCTGACTGGTGTGTGATTTGCTCTCTCATCATTTGGAAATTTCCACGACACACTGCTGCTATCAGAGTCATTCCTCATCCTCTTCCTCCCCTCCTCCTCTCATCCTCCCTTTACTCCTACCTCTCCTCCTTTCCACATCCTGCTCCTGCTCCTGCTCCTGCTCCTGCTCCTGCTCCTGCTCCTGCTCCTGCTCCTGCTCCTGCTCCTGCTCCTTCTCCTCCTCTCCTCCTGCTTTCACCCTTCCTTCTCCTTCTTCTCCTGCTCCTCCTCCTCCTCTCCTCCTTCTGCTTTCACCCTTCCTCCTCCTCCTCCTGCTCCTCCTCCTCATCTCCTCCTTCTTCTTTCACCCTCCCTACTCCTGCTCCTCCTACTCCTGCTCCTTCTGCTTTCACCCTTCCTCCTCCTCCTCCTCCTCCTCTCCTCCTTCTGCTTTCCCCTTCCTCCTCCTCCTGCTCCTCCTCTCCTCCTTCTGCTTTCACCCTTCTTCTCCTCCTGCTCCTCCTCCTCTCCTCCTTCTTTTTTCACCCTTCCTCCTCCTCCTCCTCCTGCTCCTCCTCCTCCTCTTCTCCTTCTGCTTTCACCCTTCCTCTTCCTGCTCCTCCTCCTCCTCCTCGAGGCGGACTTTGCTTCTTTTTCAATAAGTGTTACATTGCATGTGTGAATGACGTCAGGCGGTGGTATACAAGTGCTTTGAAATGTGTATGTTCCATGCATGTGAGACCTTAGAGGTCTTAGCTTACAGGTCTCTCGTATGTTTTTTTATGCAAAACATGCAACAGCTTGTTATTACCATTATCCAAGTGATTTGAAATGTGTGTCCCATGTATGTGAGACCTTACATGTCTCTTGTATGTTTTTTATACAATACATGCAACATTTCTGTTGTCTAAACGTAAACCTCCCATATAAGTCAGATATTACAAGAATCTTCTATGAATCTTGTAAGTGTATTTGCTGCCATATGTGTTACTTACAAGTTCCAGGTAGAATTCATAAGAATCTTGTTCAATTCTTCTATCTTTTCCATGTGGGCAGCGTTATTATCATAGCCATGAGAATCGGTCTATCTAACACAATAATAGAGTGATACAACCAGTTCATAGACACATGATTGAACTGTGGACTATGGACTCCTTGAGCTGCTCTGTATTCGTAGTTCTGGGCGTATCACTACCATTCCCACCATCTAACAGGTAAGACAGAGTATTCATACAATCCCTGTATACAGTCAACAGTATTTGGTCTAAAGAGTGCAGGGTGCAGTAGTGAATGTAGGAATATCTTCTGTTCAGGTAAGGGTTCTTACGGACATCTCTTGCTGTTTTTTGTACCTCAGGGTTTTTGGCTTCAGTGTGGATGTTATGTTCTACAAAGTCGAATAACCAACTTTTTTTCTTAAACAATTCGAATGCGCTGTATAAGGATCCACATAAGTGGGCTCCCGAGTGGCGCATTGGTCTAAGACACTACATCTCAGTGCAAGACGCCTCACTGCAGTACCTGGTTTGAATCTAGGCTGCATCACATCCAACTGTGATTGGGAGTCCCATAGGGCGGCGCACAATTGGCCCAGCGTCGTCCGGGTTTGGCCAGGTTAGGACATCATTGTAAATAAGAATTAGTTCGTAACTGACTTGTCTAGTTAAATAAAGCTAAATAAAAAAATATAAGATCTGATTTCTATCTAACTTTTCAAATAGGATGTGCTGTAGCTCTTACTAGCTGGTCTTCTTTAATGATTATATACAGTACATTGATGGCCAAAACAATCGATCATGTGACACCATTCATTCCTATGTGAAGCCTCAAATAGAGCGTTGAAGCCAAATGAAGTAGGTTAAGATGAAGTCTCATTGAGACATAACATGTGCAGTTTGAGCTACTCCAGGAAGTGACGTCGCAGGCTAGCTCAGTGCTACCCCCTCTCATGCGATAACTAAAGTTGAAGGCCGACCGGGGTACTGCAGGCTGCTATTAGCAACTAAATGATCCTTATAACTTCTTCTGTGTGCAATTTTGTAAATAATCAGTTTGAGGACATACATTTGGTGTTGCCGATGCAATTATTGGTACCATGATTGTCTCCAAAAATGTTTTGTATTTATATGAAGATTGACCAAAGACATTTCAATTTTTCCATTCCCTATAATGGGGGATCCCAATGCCTGCAGTTCCGCAGTCAGGCTAGAACGTCCGGGACTTTAATGAGAGAGGGCAGTCTTCTCCCCAGTCTTTTTATTAGTACAATATAAAGAATTGGTACAATATAAAGTACTTTGCAACCTAATTAATGAATGTTGCAATATACAGTAAATAAAAGCAATTCAGATTCATCATTAATTCATAACCATACACTAACATATCTGCAGTACCAGCAGCACCACACCTCCATTGGATAATGACCTCTACAGCCCAGCAGCTGCTGCACTCCCAGCGGGATGTGCTCCTGGAGTGGACACGTGTCCACCCTGCCCCCCTACTACGCTGGCTATGTGACGCCGGGGTACTTTCTCACGCCCACTACCTGTCCCTGCTGGAGCGTTCGCCCTCCAATGCCGTTGCGCAGGCCCTGGAGACGGTGTGCGCAAGTGAGGAGAGCAGCCGCGGCTTCCTGCAGGTCCTGAGGGAGGTGTGTATGTTGATGAACCACAGTACTTACAGTATAATAACCTGATATGTTACTTACATTAAGCAGGGCATCGTCGTAATTCTGTTCCTGTATCTAACATAATGGTGTCCGGTGACTGTTTCCTTGTCAATATAAGGTGCAGGACTACTACTGTGAGGAGCTGCAGGTCTGGGTGGAGAGACACTGCAGGGAGAGGACAGAAGGGATGAAGGAGGCTAAACCGGTTAGAGTGGAGGGTGAGCCTGGCTGCAGGGGAGTTGTAGCCTGGTCTCAGATCTGTTTGTACCGTCTGCCAACTCCTATTGTCATTGGTTAGCAGAGCACAAACAGATCTGCGACCAGGATAGGTGGCAAGGCAGTTTTGATGTTTGTAAAAAAAAAATGCTGATGGTTGTAATAGTGTTGTCATTGAGGTTTAGCCAAAGGCAGGCTTCTGATTATGTTTGACAAAAAAATAAGATATTGGCAGTGTGACCCAAACCTGATGCTGAATGCGAAGTGAAAGGGCTGGGTAGAACATTATGGGGAAATGATTAACAGAGTCAATTCAGGCTTGTAGTATTCAACTGAAGTGCAATTCACTGAACTGTGGCAAAGCCTCTAATGTCTTGCCAAGGTCTTATCTACTGCAGATTGCACTGGCAAGCGGTTTGCATACATGCTCATCCTTGCACAGCGATAGAAAAGTCATTAATTGTAGCCTGTATATAGTAGTCAATAAAATACTCTGTCAATGTGACAAAACATTCTGTTGAGTTTCCATCTGAGATTGCATTTACATAACAATGGCTAACTGTGAACTTTAACACCTTCTCACAAAGCAACAGTCTTGATGATGCGAAGGTTGTTGATTATGCTCGCCCAAAGTCTTTAGTGTTACGCTCCTAATGGAAAAACACTTACACTCGTGCTTACATTAATATAAAACACTGGCGACACACTGGTGTGAGGTAAGTCTTAGGTGAAAGTACAGATAGTGTCAAAGACCTTTTCATTATCAACAAAGTCTGGGACAACATCTCACCTGATGCCTAGTTATGTTTTTCAAGTTTACGTCCATGCATTTTTTTCTATCTCATCTCTACAGAGAAGAAAAAGCCAAAAAGCCCCATTTCAAAACTGTTCAAAGCCAAGAGTAAATTCACTGTGACCCCTGAGGTCAAAGGTAATGAATTCCATTATAATCCACCATCAATAGTAAAGATATGAGATGATGAATCAATTATCACTAACATGCTTTCTAGTGTGCCCAAATGACATGCATCAGTAATATGACACAATTAAATGTATTCAATCTCCAGGTAGGGAAAATGTATCTTTCAAATGTGTCAAATGTATAATTTAAATCGTTGTCTTGATAATTTAGTTGAGGAAGGGTTGAAACCTTGGCGGAGTATAAAATCTTCTCATCTCAGAGGTAGGTTGATAACATTAAGAGTTGGGCCAAATTGTGTAACACTGACATTGAATTGACTGTTGAATCAATATTTGCTTATAAAGACATTATAATACACGAATTGCAGCAACATTTCTCGTAGATATGACTTGAGTATCTTATTGTAATGTGTTAGGTATGTGTGCCCATGTTGCGTGTAATTTACTTGTCTCTCTTCTATTGCAGTTCCCCTTTCAGCTCACAGAAATACCCTTCTGGAACGTACAGAACGACTTACATCTTACGCAGAAGGGGGAGGACAGGCCGCCAACTCTGCTTCTCACATTGAGATCCGATACACTGATCTCTTCGTGACCGAGGACAACGAGTCATTTGACAGCAGCCAGCATGAGTACTTCACCCTGGCCAGTCGACGGGCACGCATCTACGCCCACCAGGCCTGCCAACGCATCTGCCCTCGCCACCTCCTGAGCCCCCAAGGCACTACAGGGCGCCCACCTAAGCGGGTAAAGGTGAAGGGCATTGCTGGCATCGGCAAGAGCGTGGCAGTGCAGAGGCTGGTCTATGAATGGGCGCTGGGGAAGCACATGCGTGAGTTCACCTGTGTATTTGACCTCCGCTTCCGCGAGCTGAACCTGATCAAAGCCCCGCTGAGCTTACTGGACCTGCTCGAAGACCGATTCCGCTACTTCAAGACTGTCCTGCCAGACCTTCTGGCCTCGCCAGGTCCCTTGCTCTTCATTCTGGATGGGCTGGACGAGTTTCAATACCAACTGAACTGGAATGCTCCTGACAGGGACATCGGCGTGGACTCCAAGGTGCCTGTATCAGAGCTGATAATGGCGTTGATCAAGGGGAGTCTACTCCCAGAGTCCTCAGTCATCCTGACATCCAGGCCTTCCACGGATGCTCCTAAGCGGTTCTTCCAACGCTGCTGCGTGGTCCTGGGATTCGAGGAGGACCAGGTGAAGGAGTACACCTCCAAGTTCTACAAGGACCCCGAGGTGTCTGAGAAGGTGTACAACTACATCCTGGACAATGACAACCTCTTTGTGCTCTCCTTCATCCCTCTCTATTGCTATATCATCTGCACCGCCTTGGCTGAGTTCTTCTCCAGTCAGGAAGATAGTGACTCACGGTCTCTAGAGTTGAACCCACCTAGGACAGTCAGCGAGGTTTACTACTGCTACCTGTTTACAGCCATCAAGCACCATGCGCTGAAAGGTAAGGCGAAGAGAAACATCCTCAGATCGGAGGTACTTTCTCTAGTTAGGCAACAGCTGACGAACCTGGGGAGATTAGCTTACGAAAACCTTCTAAAGAGTAAGATCATGTTCGACATACAGGACCTGGAACGTTATGGTCTCACGCCAGTAGATATACAGAGCACCTTCCTCAGTCAGATCCTGGTGCCTCTGAAAGAGGAGAGGGTGGAGATGTTTTCCTTCTTCCACTTGACCGTCCAGGAGCATCTGGCCGCCCTGTACTGTGCGATCAACCTCTCAAAGCAGGGTCACATAATCCAGGCTCTGGACTTCTGGTGCTTTGGTGAGATCCCCCCACCTTCCACCTACCCAACTCCCCTACTGAGCCAAGACCTCCACCTGGACCAGACTAGGGTGGAGAACCTGCAGATGTTCACTCGCTTCTTCATGGGACTTCTCCGGGCCAGGCTGGGGGGGCAGTTGGATGGGCTGGTGCTGGCCCCTCTGGAGGTGGGCTTGGAGGGGGAGGATATCTCCACCAGGCTGGGTATCTGGTTCCAGAACCAGTTTAAGGGTAGGCAGCTAGCCAACCAGACGGCGCTGAACCTGCTCCACTGTTTGATGGAGCTGCACATGAAGGAAGTCACCAGCAAGGCATCTCCAGAGATCCGGAGTCTGAACCTGTTCAAGATTAAGATGAGCGTGGTGGACTGTGCAGCATTACACTATGTGTTGCAGTTCTCCCCACATAGGCTCGAGGAGCTCAACCTGGGATACTCCAACATCGGAAACAGAGGTCTTAGCAGGCTAGCTCCGATATTGCACCGCTGTGAATCTCTTTAGTGAGTATTCATAGCATTTTACTTGTGTGACACAGCTCTGCACCGCCTGTTGCAAATGTTTGATAATTAACAGGGACTAACTGATGAGAAATATAGTAATTAACTCATTAATGTAGGTAACTATAATTTGTATTTTTTCTCAGTCTGCGATATAACTGTCTGGAAAGGGAGGCAGCAATCCTGGAATCTGCAGTGTTGAAATCAAACGAGTGTCAGGTGAAGAAGCTTTTGTAAGTGACTCTGAAAATAACATAATTTCATTTCTAACACTGTTTCATAGCGCCTCTATCTCGCCCTTGAACTCTTGACTCCTCTATTTTGTACAGTATGTGTGGTAACAACTTGGGTCCAGAAGGGGTTCTGGAGCTGTGGAAGGCCCTGGAGCAGAACATTACACTGGAGGAACTCTACTTGGACATCACTGGCATCACAGAGAGAGGAACAGAGAACATTGTCAATTGCCTCAGCAAGAACACCTCTCTGAAAACGCTGACGTAAGAGAAAGGGGAGAGAGAGATGGGCTATCTTTTTGTAATATTTATTTTATCTGACTTAATATTACTGCATTGTTGATGAAAAGCTTGCAAGTAAGCATTTCACTGTACTGTTTATATCTGCTGTATACTGTGCAGGTCACAAATACACTTTGATTTGAGGTTGACAGTTTTCTCTGAAGTTACAATGGGTGTTGACATACTGCCATCTAGTGTATTTCATAGTTGCTGCTATGATAACATCCTGTCTGACCTGTTATGTTCTCCTTCCCAGCATCGTGGGGAATGACATTGGGGAGGTGGGGAAGAGGAGGCTGAGGGAGCTAGGGCATCGACGGCCGGGGCTCCAGATCATTGGGAACTTTGTGGACGACCTAGGACTGCTAAACGCCTACCTGGACTGGGTAGAGGAGATACGGGATGACCGGGACCAGATGGACTCAGTGAAGAACGCAGATGCCCTACAGTCCATCTTGAAGGGGCTGAGGGTGGGAGCAGGTGGGGAAAATGGGGAGGGAGGGGAAGGAGAGAACACAGCCAAAGCCCTGGAGCTGGAGACCAAGATCTTGGAGCTTTTGAACGCTCCCACTCACCTGGCTGGAGTGAGATGACTTCACTTAACCGTTTGCTCTGTGAGGAGCACAGGTTATCCACAAAGTGAGATGACTGATCAAGTCTAAATGGGCTAAATAAAATGCAACCACACCTTTGCATCGTCACAACCAGAGAACAACCTCTGTCCAGTGAAGTCCACAAAGCAAGCATATTGCATGTAACAAACTGTTACATGACCTACAGCATGGTTAAGCAAGTGAATGTTTCCAAAATGTTCTGACCACTAAACAACTATTGATTCAGAACCACGGAGAGTTACCACGAGTCTCAAAGAAAACAGGACCTGCCTCCACTATTCCAGCACCATTTCAACTTCAACACTTCAACCACATCAAATCACATGTTCTTAGTTTAACACAGTGACAATTAAAAGATACCAAAAACTATTTAGTCCATTGAGCAAAATATTATGTGGCTGTCCATGGTTCTAATTTCTGTGTGTGTGTGTGTGTGTGTGTGTGTGTGTGTGTGTGTGTGTGTGTGTGTGTGTGTGTGTGTGTGTGTGTGTGTGTGTGTGTGTGTGTGTGTGCGTGTGTGTGCGTGTGTGTGTGTGCGTATGTGTGCTATTGCATGTAATTAAATATGTTGACTCACCCGACTTGTTGATGAAACGGTCAACCACTCTGTCATACAGTACACGCTTTTATTCTTTGTTGTCCTAGGCTACCTGGCTAAGATGCTTGCTCACTAGACTGACTTCAATTCATGGCAACATTAGCTATTTAATATTAGCCTTCTACATCTAGCTACATATTGAATTTCCATCCTTTCAGGCCAGGGGAACAACAGTGTATGAATAAATGGTTGGATCAGAATCACTCAGAATTAAGTAAAACCACAAGTCCAATCCTTATCTCCATCCATGTCTAATTTAGCAAAGTGACAACTTTAGCTAGCTAGCTAGCCACCGGAGGACAACACAACGAGTGTTGTTTCTGTGAATGACGTATGCTCTCAATTCGATTTGATAGGAGTGACACCGAAATTCAAGCTGGCTTCCCAACACACTTTTTTTTGACCCGCCAGGACCATTCACAATTGCGCTCGCTCAGTTTAGTTCAACGTAGATTGGCACATTTTTTAATACTTTTTTTATCAAGGGAGGCCAAATTCTTGCTGGCTTCCTTTGCATTCCATTCAATGCAATTGGCGGCAGCAATAGATGGACAGAGATGGACAGACAGAGGGGCGCTGTTTTGCTCGCTGGGATGCTTTGTCCGATGAGATACATTCAGCCTGTTGTCGAATTGAAGGAAAATTATAACACACAGAGAGATGAAAGATAAATTATACATTTTTTTATTTAACTAGGCAAGTCAGTTAAGAACAAATTCTTATTTTCAATGATGGCCTAGCAACAGTGGGTTAACTGCCTGTTCAGGGGCAAATGACAGATTTGTACCTTTGTCAGCTCGGGGATATGAACTTGCAACCTTTTAGTTACTAGTCCAATGCTCTAACCACTAGGCTACCCTGACGCCCCACATTTTTTATTGGTAAAACATTTTTGGGAAGCCTGGCTTCCCTTGGCATCCATGAATACACGCCACTGTCTATATGTCACACGGGACTAGGTGGGTGAGGAAGGAATCAGGCGCAGAGAGTTCCACTGGGAAAAAGTGCTCTTTAATAAGGCACAAAAATAGACAAGCCCAACAACACAGGGCGCGGACAGTAAATGTGACGACCCAAAACACAGGGTGCCAAGTCCAGAAAATTACACACCTCTACCTAAACGCACACACGTAACACAAAGACAATCCCGCACAAAACAATGACGGGTACACGTACTTTAATTTCTTTTATTTAACTAGGCAAGTCAGTTAAGAACAAAATTCTTAATTTCAATGAAGGCCTAGGAACAGTGGGTTAACTGCCTGTTCAGGGGCAGAATGACAGATTTGGACCTTTGTCAGTTCGGGGATTTGAACTTGCAACCTTCCGGTTACTAATCCAACACTCTAACCAGTAGGCTACCCAGCTCATTAAGCACATACAACAGGACACAGGTGAAACTAATAAGACAAAACAAACAGACAAACGGAAAAGGGATCGGTGGCGGCTAGTAGGCCGGTGACGACGACCGCCGAGCACCGCCCGAACAGGCAGAGAAGCCAACTTCGGTGGAAGTCGTGACACTATAGCCCTAAATCCTAGCCCTTTTATACTTTTCTAATTGGGCCGTAGTGATTATGTTGCCATTGCTGAAAAGCTGAATGTGTAATAAAGCTCCTTTGCGTGTACTTTGCACTGTCTCTGTGGTAATGTTTGCCGGGGGATTTTAGAACTCTGCGAGTGACAAACATTGTTTCTGTGAAATTAAGTATCAGCTGAACAGCACTGACACTGAGAGCACTGACACTGTTACATCTGATACATTTACAGTAATTAGTGTCATGCTGAGTGTAACTTGTGAATTAACACATACTTAACACATACAGCTCTGAAAGTTCCTCATTTTCTCAGTTAGAGAGTTGCAGTAAAATAAATAAATAAATAATAATACTAAAAAGACAAACCCGGCATGGCCAAACAGCTCTATTTTCATGTTGTTCAACATATGTAAACGCCTGGAGATTGCTCATTGGCATTAGGCTTGGAACAGGTGCTTTTGTCAGATGACGTAAAATTTGAGCTCAGCAGTGCTGGGTTTGGCGTCAACATGAGAGTGCATGAGCAGAAAATGACCCCATAACTACTGTCAAATATGGAGAATATTTGTTATGGTCTATTTTTGCTTCCACTGGTCCTGGGGCCCATGTTAAAGTCAACAGCATCATGAACTTTACCCAGGACATTTTAGCCACAAACCTGGTTGCTTCTGCCAGGACTCAGGAGGCTCAAACTTTGGCCGCAAGTGGATCTTCCAGCAAGAGAATGACTCCAAGTACACATCAGAATCCACAAAGAAATGGTTAATTGGCCACAAAATCAACCGTTTGCAATAGCCATCTCAGTCTCTGGACTTGAAACACATTGAAAACCTGTGGTTTAAATTGAAGAGGGATGTCCATAAGTGCGGATAACAAGGATTGGATGGATTCTATATGGAGGAATGGTCTAAAACCCCTACCAATGTGTTCTACAACTCAAACATTGCAGAAAAAGGCTCAGTGCTGTTATCCTTGAAAACAAGGTTGTCAATCATTTTGACCCTATTACTTGTTAAACACACTCTTTCTCTGTGCAATTGTATTAGTTTAAAAAAGAAACATGTGGCGCATAAAATCAAGCTTAATTTATTTTCTAACTGACAATTTTTAATCATCGTAATCAAGCGTGCCAATTTCAGACCCCACTGTACTTTACTACTATGTGTTACAGAAACATAGCTACAGTATGATTATAGTAACGCAATACAAAAAAAAACTTCCCTCTAAAATATCCTCATAGTATTGATGATGTGTGAAATAATGTGTAAAGTGGAGGATAGAAACAACATTTCCAAACCTGCTTGATTGCAATGAAATCCCATTAATGTCTAGGTCATTTTGTTTTAGATATTTTGCACAAAAGTATCTTTCAAATCAAATCAAATGGTATTTGTCACAAGGTGTAGACCTTACAGTGAAATGCTTACTTACAAGCCCTTAACCAACGATGCAGTTTTAAGAAGAAAAAAAAAGAAAAAAAGTAAGAGATAAGAATATCAAATAATTAAAGAGCAGCAGTAAATAACAGCAGGTGGAACCGGTACAGAGACAATGTGTGGGGGCACCGGTGTCGAGGTAATATGTACATGTATGTAGAGTTATTAAAGTGACTATGCATAGATAATAACAGAGAGTAGCAGCAGCGCAGAAGGGTGGTGGGGAGTCTTATGGTTTGGGGGTAGAAGCTGTTTAGAAGCCTCTTGGACCTACACTTGGCACTCCGGTACCGTTTTCCGTGCGGTAGCAGAGAGAACAGACTATGACTAGGGTGGTTGGAGTCTTTGACACCGCCTGGTATAGAGGTCCTTGATGGCAGGAAGATTGGCCCCAGTGATGTACTGGGCCGTACGCACTACCCTTTGTAGTGCCTTGTGGTCAGAGGTCGAGCAGTTGCCATACCAGGCAGTGATGCAACCTATCAGGATGCTCTCGATGGTGCAGCTGTAAAACCTTTTGAGGATCTGAGGACCCATGCCAAATCTTTTCAGTCTCCTGAGGGGGAATAGATTTTGTCGTGCCCTCTTCACAACAGTCTTGGTGTGCTTGGACCATGTTAGTTTATTTGTGATGTGGACGCCAAGGAACTTGAACTCTCAATCTGCTCCACTCCAGCCCCGTCGATGAGAATGGGGCGTGCTCAGTCCTCCTTTTCCTGTAGTCTAAAATATATCATTTTGATGTACAGTATGTTCTAAATGCAGCATAGTATATCGGCTGAAATGATTGTGCTTTAAAAGCAAATTGAATATACAGTGGGGCAAAAAAGTATTTAGTCAGCCACCAATTGTGCAAGTTCTCCCACTTAAAAAGATGAGAGAGGTCTGTAATTTTCATCATAGGTACACTTCAACTATGACAGACAAAATAAGAAGAAAAATAATCCAGAAAATCACATTGTAGGATTTTTAATGAATTTATTTGCAAATTATGGTGGAAAATAAGTATTTGGTCACCTACAAACAAGCAAGATTTCTGGCTCTCAGAGACCTGTAACTTCTTCTTTAAGAGGCTCCTCTGTCCTCCACTCGTTACCTGTATTAATGGCACCTGTTTGAACTTGTTATCAGTATAAAAGACACCTGTCCACAACCTCAAACAGTCACACTCCAAACTCCACTATGGCCAAGACCAAAGAGCTGTCAAAGGACACCAGAAACAAAATTGTAGACCTGCACCAGGCTGGGAAATCTGAATCTGCAATAGGTAAGCAGCTTGGTTTGAAGAAATCAACTGTGATGGAAATGGAAGACATACAAGACCACTGATAATCTCCCTCGATCTGGGGCTCCACGCAAGATCTCACCACGTGGGGTCTAAATGATCACAAGAACGGTGAGCAAAAATCCCAGAACCACACGGAGGGACCTAGTGAATGAGAGCTGGGACCAAAGTAACAAAACCTAACATCAGTAACACACTATGCCTCCAGGGACTCAAATCCTGCAGTGCCAGACGTGTCCCCCTGCTTAAGCCAGTACATGTCCAGGCCTGTCTGAAGTTTGCTAGAGAGCATTTGGATGATCCAGAAGAAGATTGGGAGAATGTCATATGGTCAGAGGAAACCAAAATATAACTTTTTGGTAAAAACTCAACTCGTCGTGTTTGGAGGACAAAGAATGCTGAGTTGCATCCAAAGAACACCATACCTACTGTGAAGCATGGGGGTGGAAACATCATGTTTTGGGGCTGTTTTTCTGCAAAGGGACCAGGACGACTGATCCATGTAAAGGAAAGAATGAATGGGGCCATGTATGGTGAGATTTTGAGTGAAAACCTCCTTCCATCAGCAAGGGCATTGAAGATGAAACGTGGCTGGGTCTTTCAGCATGACAATGATCCTAAACACACCGCCTGGGCAACAAAGGAGTGGCTTCGTAAGAAGCATTTCAAGGTCCTGGAGTGGCCTAGCCAGTCTCCAGATCTCAACCCCATAGAAAATCTTTGGAGGGAGTTGAAAGTCCGTGTTGCCCAGCAACAGCCCCAAAACATCACTGCTCTAGAGGAGATCTGCATGGAGGAATGGGCCAAAATACCAGCAACAGTGTGTGAAAACCTTGTGAAGACTTACAGAAAACGTTTGACTTCTGTTTTGAGATAAACTTTTGTTATTGACCAAATACTTATTTTCCACCATAACTTGCAAATAAATTCATTAAAAATCCTACAATATGATGAAAATTACAGGCCTCTCTCATCTTTTTAAGTGGGAGAAGTTGCACAATTGGTGGCTGACTAAATACTTTTTTGCCCCACTGTATCTAATAGTAGACATATTTTAGGGATGTTCTTTTAAACATCAAACCAAATATTGAGTTTATTTAAAAAAAAACATTGCTTGTTTACCCTTATCACTTCCGATGATTGTTAGCTAGCTCCTAGGGTTTGCTAAAGATAGTTGAAGTTTGTAGTGGCTGTTTAATGAAAACCAATTACTGTTTCTCCTGGCCCATAGACTACTTTTAGGTTGATAAACCATCATCAAGTTGTAAAATGCTGAACTTCCCATTGAGGCCATGTTGATAAAACCTTGAAGCACCAATCAACAGGAAGAATGCAGGACTTACCATCGTCCTCTTTGACAACCTGTGAGAAAGAAAAACCTATTTACAGCAGTGATACTATGAGTTAATTACTAATTATTGATGTTTCAACATAATGACTGGTGTTTTACAATATTCATAAATTTACTGTCTGAATTTGTACAAACCAACACCAACAGTTATGATGTAAAGTTAAACCATTGCTAGAATAATTATATATTCAGTCAATAGTTTTTAACTTCCTGAAAAAGAACATCACGGTAATTCCGTGCTAAAAGGTCACTTTAGAAATATAACTCTTGTTAGAAAGCCAATATCAAAGAAACCTCTTATGATTTTAATCATTCTCAAAAATAATATTGACTGTTGCACTTTGTGCAAAGAAGACCATTCATGTAAACACTCAAGTTAAAACTGAGATTACTTCAGTTGAGACGGACCTGCAGCTTTCATGTTGTATGGCCTGTGTGTTTGCAACACAAAAATGTTACTGATATACTTTACAGATGGTCTTTGAGTTAGCGGTAAAGCACACATCAGTTCTGTTATTAATGCAGAAACACATATCCCAGTGATAAAGAGTGGTAAGGACACTTGACCTACATTTGAACAGAAAAAGGATTGGTGTCTACAGGATCAGTGTCCCCCCGCGGGACGGTTGAGCTAACGCAGGCTAATATGATTAGCATGAGGTTGTAAGTGACAAGAATATTTCCCAGGACATAGACATATCTGATATTGGCAGGAAGCTTAAATTCTTGTTAATCTAACTGCACTGTCCAATTTACAGTAGCTAATACAGTGAAAGAATACTATCCTATTGTTTGAGGTGAGTGCACAATTATGAACTTGAAAATGTATTAATAAACCAATTAGGTACATTTGGGCAGTCTTGATGCAACATTTTGAACAGATATACAATGGTTCATTGGATCAGTCTAAAAATGTGCGCATACACTGATCCTATCCAGTGGCCAAAATCTAAATTGAGCATGGGCTGGAATAATACATTATGGCCTTTCTCTTTCTCAGATGTAGTAAAAACAACAATATTTTCTTTAGTGTACACATGCAGCACTTGGTACTGTAGACTTCAGGGAGACTGTGATGCATTTCCAGTAAACTCTACCCACAGGTCCTACATAATCTGCTATAGACTATCCATCTTGATATCATTTTCCATTTATTATCTAATTTCTATTCACTGGGGGGGATGTGTAAGAACTGTCCATCTGCATCCTGTTTAATCAAACCAAAATGAAATTGGCAGAAGTAGTGACCTCATTGCAGTTTCGCATCCCTTTGCACATCAGCATGAAATATGTTTGTTTGGTAAAATATAGCCTTTGGTTACTGCAGTATAGCCTGCAGGGCTGCAGTATAGTGAAATGTTTTCAGTAGAAAGTATTTTTTTAAATATATATAATATTCAGAATGTATTTATGTTGTGATTCAATGTATAGTTGAAACTGAAATGTAATAAAAAGTACTTCATTGATGTAATTGGTTGATTGTTTTATAGCTATAAACCTCAACAGCCTATCCATCACTAGCATCTGGACCCTACCAGACATTGAGTCACCTTAGACCCTTCTCATGAACATTTCAACTTTGTTGAAAGTGCTACATGTATAAAGAAAGAAAATCAGAGAATCACATGCAGTATCTTTAACCTTTGGTCACATAATGTGAGAAATGTGCTTACTGGCTACTTACAGCACATTTTGTTCAGTGTCAATGTAGTGTCAATTACATATTTCTGTTTTCTGTTTCTATTCCCATTTCTGATTTCTCTATGTGGATTTCAATAAAAAAAGTATATATATTTACTGAAAAGCAATAATTAATATGCAAACAAATTTGTTTAACCCATTTTGGAGATTTCTTGGAGATTATATGTGGATTTTGTAATATTAAAAAGAAATGATAAAGATGGAGCTGGGATTTGTAGGGCTGGTTTATGCAGAAATATTGTCTGTTCATATTTAGATATTCAACATATCTGTAAAAATGAAATAGATACTGTTTAATTATGTCAATCAGTGTTAATTCCATCT
Organism: Oncorhynchus tshawytscha; assembly: GCF_018296145.1. NCBI lineage: Eukaryota > Metazoa > Chordata > Actinopteri > Salmoniformes > Salmonidae > Oncorhynchus > Oncorhynchus tshawytscha. Next base: position 9,103,382 of record NC_056451.1, on the reverse strand, counting down.
TCTCTGTTGATATAGTGTTGCTACCATTTGTTCACATGCTTTTGTAATAAGAATATACATTACTTGGTGAAAATACAATCGAAAATACAACCTGTTCAATTATTTATCGGCTGAATAGCACTGACACTCAATAGCAGTGATCAAGAAAACGAGATGGAAGTTAGTATATGAAAATATACACATTTTGATGGAACATTGTTACAGTTTATCTGAGACCCACGGCCTCAAAATGGCATCCTGCACAGGACCCGAACCAAACAAGAATGTTAAACTTAATCTCCTCAGTCCCAGATGTATCTCTTAGTAGTATTTTTTGTATGTCATCATGATTGTTGTGGCATTTGTAGCCTCTGAAACATTAGAAATCTGTCCACTCGTCTGAGACCACTACACAAGCATGTGTTGTGCCAATGCTAAACAAGTGTATTACATATTTTTCCTGTCTTCTCTAATATGTGGTGATTATGTAGAAAATAAAGGATATTGAGAATCAAACATTCTGAGCCAGAGCTAAAGGTACAGTAGTTTTATAAGTGTCACAAAAAGACAACACTGGGCTTAAAGAGTTTCCAAACTGAGATGTAGGTCACATTAATATATTGATAGACAGGTTAGAGATTGTTTCCCTTCCAGATTCTGCAAATATGGACAACCAAACATAGCTGTGGGAGGTAGGGGTGCTGAGCAGCATCCCCTGATGAATCGGAAATCAGTGCACTAAGCCTTCATAACTCCTGTATGAGTGGACAAAAATAGTTGTCAGCAGCGCGGGTAGAACAAAATCTCTTTCCAAGTTAAGCCAGAAAGGACAACCAAACAAATATTAATAAAAGTACGATAGATGTTCTCCATAAATAGGAAACCTGCAAAATAATTGATGCTTTCAAAGATATTAGTTTTTGATAGCATGATAGTTGGATTGGTCAAGTTGACCAATGTTGCTATTTCAGACAATATATGACTTAATTTCCAATGTAAATACCATTACACAATACTCTCAATGCTTTTGATCCATTTTGATGTGATTTTTATAGAATTTCACAATGTTCTACCATCAAAGCCTAATGTTGCATTTTTGCTGTTTCCAGAAATTCTTTCTACAAACAAAATTTTAAAAAATAGATTATTTTCATAATCAGAGGCCTATTACAAGTATTTCTCAAGGGTAATAACATTTTTTTCTTCTAATTTGGATATATGCTTGGGTCTCGCAGGGTTAAAGATTTATAATACATACAGCTTTGAAAGTTCCTCATTTTCCAAAGACACAGTCAGTCAGTCAGTCAGACACAGTTGCAGTTGAATAGGACATACAAACACAACATACTTCTTATTTGATCCTCCCTACTATTCTATCTGTTGGCAAAAAAGGGTAAGTTATTTAATAATATCATAATAAATGTATAGGAGTGAACATTTATTTACGGATCAAAACCGTTTTAGTGATTATACTCGGTAACACTTAACATTATGGTGCCCTTATTACTCAAATATATATATTTTTGGGTAATTGATTGGAACATTTTACTGTGTAGTTATTCCTGTAAGTACAGTGTAATAGGTGTTGTGATTAGTCATTGTTACACTGTGCTTGCCCTGTACTTACAGCAGTAACCCTAACCCTTACCCTAAACCCTAAGTACAGGGTAAGTCCAGTGTAACAATGAGTAACTACAATACTTGTTACACTACAGGGACAATTACACAGCAATAAAGGCACTGGAATGTAAAATGAAACTGTTAAAGAGGAATTTACACTGTGTTAGCACCATCAAATCGTATTACAATCTGTGCATATACACCTTCGGGAAGAATATGTTGCATTTGTTTACATTTTGTGACAAGCAAGCATAAAGATATGCAAATGTTCATGTTCTCATCCATTCATAGAATGTTTGGAAATGATGTAGAGTCAGGTATTTGTAAAAAAAAAAAAAATCTATATAAATACGAGTGGGAAAGTGGCCGTGCGTTTGGGCAATTAATAGACACTTCATTAAGTAAAAACACTGGACACAGACTGCTGCGCCATAACCAATCAGAGCTATACGGGCGTGTGCCATTCACTTTGATATTTTACTGCACTGGACTGTGTGTTTACAGGCAGCAGCACAGCACAGCTTTGGTTAAATCATTCTTTGAAAGCAGTAGCACACAGCAGTAGTCACAAAATAAACCCTATCCCTCCGCAAACAACCCTTTTGGAATCCCGGAACGTCACAGGTGTTCACCCAAATTTGCCAGGACATTGTGTCATGGTCCCCTGGAGGTTTTGTCTAGTTCCCGGTTTGTTCTGGAGATATCCCAAAGGTTTATAGGATGTTTTTAGAAGATTCTGTCATTGTCTCCTGGATATTTTTGTTTAGTTCCCGGCTTGCTCCGGGGACGTCACCTGATGCTTGCAAAGACCTGATGCCCCCCCCCCCCACACACACACAAAAAATGCCCTACCCATTTTCAGAACCACTTCTTACTGTCGCCAAGCCCAAAAAAGCCCTGATTGGTGAACCACTGATCCATTCACAGCTCTTTGTCTGTTGGCAATGTTATGGATACTCCCACACAGTGCTTGCAGCATACAGTGTTTTCAATTTACATACATTACACACTTTGACATACATGAATACATTGTGTGTTCATTTACAGTAATTATTATTCACCCTTTCCTGATCTGAACTCACACCCTCTTGGTTCATGGCATTCCGATCTTTTGGCAACGCCACCATGTCTGACTCAATGACGGATTTCACCTGTATTCCTACACTTAGTACTTCAAAGTAAATCTCAGCTCTGTTAAAAATACACGGAAGGAAAACTATTATATTCATCTGTAAAGTTTTTCCTCCTCTTCTGACGAGGAGTATGAAGGATCGGACCAATGCGCAGCGTGGTGAGTGTTCATGTTATTTATAAGGAACAGAAACACAACAAAATAACAAAGAGAGTGAAACGAAAACGAAACAGTCCTGTAAGGTGCAGCAACACAAAACCGAAAACATCTACCCACAACCCACAGTGGGAAAACAGGCTGCCTAAGTATGGTTCTCAATCAGAGACAACGATTGACAGCTGCCTCTGATTGGGAACCATACCAGGCCAAAACCAGAAATACAAAACATAGAACAAAAACATAGAATGCCCACCCCAACTCACACCCTGACCAAACTAAAATAGAGACGGAACTAAAGAAAAGGAACTAAGGTCAGGACGTGACATCATCATAGTGAAGTACTAAGCAGAAAGATCAGCAAATCCAGAGGTTATGAGTTCAAATCTCATGATCCAGATTCACATTTTTAAATATGGATCAGAATGATCCGGATTTTGTAATCCACTTTTTTGCAATCCAGGATCAGATTGATCTAGCTGGTTTTGAGCTGGGTTTTTTTCTGTAAATTGAATAGATTTAACTGTTAGAATGTTAGAGTTTTTCAAAATGGAAATGTTTTATTCTGATCCTCCAGATAGGGATCCGGATTTGGTAATCCAATCTGACCTTTAATCAGGATAAAAGTTGTTTATTGCATTTTTCAAAACTCAAAGGTGGTGATTAGGATAGTTTTGATGCCGGAAATCAGGAATACCTTGATCCCATTCTAATCCAGATGAATCCATTTGAAAAACTGGCCCCTGATGACTGGTAAAGCAAATGTCTTGAGAACATTTTACAAACGTCCTAACATGGTCCTCAATGACGTCCTGATAACTTACAGGGAACTCAGCAGCAGAGAGGAGGTCGTTCACTATCTTTACCAAGGCAGTTTCAGTGCTATGCATAGCCCAGAAGCCCGACTGGAGGGGTTCAAAAGTTCATGAGAGACCCTGTGTTGTTGGATTTGTGATGCTACCACCCACTCAAGCACTTTGCATGCATTAGCCTTGTACAAATCATCCTGATCTCGCAAGCTCACATTCTGTTTCGCTTCACGGACCGAGCTCACAATGGTGTGTGCGAGGCTATATGACTTGGGCTAATGTGTTGTATGGAGATTACTACAGTTCCACTGTGATGCCTGGACGTTTTGGAATTCTAACCCCTGTTAAACTTTGCGTGTTTGAGCTACAGACTGCTGGAATATGACTCTCACAAGCCACACAAGAGTTGTTAGAATGTAAGAAGTTTCCAGGACATAGTGTCTATAATACTGTAATAAGCTAACGTAGTTGCTGTCACAAACTCCCCAGACAGATATTATTTCCAGCTGAGCAAACAGTTACCGGTACTTACAGCATTCTTATAAATACATTTTTCATTAGGTTTTTTTACACCAATTTTTTTATTGACATTTGTCAAATCAAGTTCCATTTCCTGTAGTACACGATCAGCTCCTTTGTTGAGGGAGAGGTTGTTGTCCTTGCACCACACTGCCAGGTCTCTGATCCCCTACCTAATAGGCTTTCTTGTTGTCATTGGTGATCAGGCCTACCACCGTTGTGTCGTCAGCAAACTTAATGATGGTGTTGGAGTTGTGCGCAGCCACACAGTCATGGGGTATTAGGGAGTACAGGAGAGGACTAAGCATGCACCCCTGAGGTGCCCATGTGTTGAGGGTCAGCATGGTGGATGTGTTGTTGCCTACCCTCACCACCTAGGGGTGGCCCGTCAGGAAGTCCAGGAACCAGTGACAGAGGGAGGTGTTCAGTTCCAGGGTCCTGAGCTTAGTGATGAGCCTGGAGGGAACTATGGTGTTGAACACTGAGCTGTAGTCAATAAATACAATTCTCATATAGATGTTCCTCTTGTCCAGGTTGGAGAGGGCAGTGTGGAGTGCAATAGAGATTGCATCATCTGTGGATCTTTTGGTGCGGTATGCAAATTGGAGATGGTCCAGGGCATCTGGGATAATGTTGTTGATGTGAGTCATGACCAGCCTTTGAAAGCATTTCATGGCTACAAAATGAATGCTACAAGGCAATAGTGACTTAGACAGGTTACTTGAAGAGAGCAGGCAAGAAGATTGTCAGGTGTCCGACCCCATAGCAACCACCTGATCCTGGCAACCTATCAGTGGCCTGGTCACAGAGGTCACTGGGAGTTTGGGCAGACAGTTTATGACCCCCTAGTCTCTCTGGCAGCGTCAGGGGATGGGTGGAGTAAGTCTCACAGGCAGGGGAATGTATAACAGCTCTACCACTATACCATGAATAAATGCCACACAGCGGATGTTGACTGTAAAAAAAGAAATCCTTCATTTCACATGCAGAGGTAATACAAGCTAATAACTGTGTTATTCCCCCTGCTCTTCCCCGACAGAGACATGGCTGGCGCTTTAAGATTCCTCCTCAGTGGCTGTCTGCTGCAAGGTGGGTGGCTGTGGGAGTTGGGATCACTGGCCAAGATCAGGGGTGAAAGTAAGGCGGTACGGTCCAGTATGGCATCCAGGCAAAATAAAGAGAGGAGGTACGCCGTACCGGTAATCATGACCCTATCACAATAATAATTTAAAAATATCATTAAAAAGTAGGCTATTACACTATTATGTATCATTACTGCATGTCAGAGGCATGAAACATTTGTGAATTGACTTGAAAATGTGTGGTATTGCCTACGCTCCAAAATGTGATGTGGTTCGAGTGGATGAAGGTGCTCGGGTATAGCCTGGTAAAGGAGCTGTTCGGATTATGATATCAGATGAAAACCTCATGACGGGTTGTGTTTATGACATAAATAAAGGTAATACATTTTAAAAGTTAAATGACAAATCTTTACGACTAGGCCCACAGAGATCGTATTGAATTAACAGGGATTCTATAACTAATTCTATGATTAGGCCCATGAAAATGCACACATAAGAGGTCCCGTACCGGGAAGGAATTAAACCTTCTTTCACCCCTGGCTAAGATGATATGTGCAGCAGCAATGTGTGGTAATAATAATTAAATAGTTCTTGATACACACTCACACCCTAACAAATGTCCTATGTTGATCGTAAATATAAAAATTCTAATAAAGTGTCACCCAGCTGGAAAAATGGATTTACAGTGATAACTGGTGCTGATACACAGTACACCTAAAATGCTGTCTTTGTTGAGTTGAATGAGTCAAATCAAACTCTATAAAGACGTGTGCTGTTGTGTGTGTGTGTTTTAGGTGTTCTCTGTGCAGATTGGACAGCCTTGATGCCTCAGAGTATAGAGGCTCTGAAGGGATCATGTGTGCGCATTCCCTGCTCATTTACACTTGGTTCCATAAAGGCAGTGGACTATAATCCCTGCCTAAAAACTCACTCATGTAATGCCATTTGGATGAGAGGGGGAACAGATAAGACAAACACAGTAGGCTCCAGTCCATCTGGGAACTTGAACCAGAAAGACTGTACTACAATCCTGGACAACATGCCTACTGGTGACGAGCTTTACTTCAGACTAGAATGTGGCAACTGTGTCAAGTTTAATTTTGGCACACCTGTTCAAATCAATATCGCAGGTAAGACACATAGCTATCCAATCAAATGGAATTACTGACCACACATGATTCTATACACTTTACCTCGACAAAAACTACATGAAATTGTATTTAACATATTTTTATTTATAGACTTTGTTTTCACTTATCTTATTGAACAATTGATTGATTATCATTGATAGTGGGTGTGTTTGTTCCTTTTTGTTTCATTGAGCTAGTAACGTGTCTTTCTACTCTAGACACTCCCCCCACACCCACTCTAACCCCAGCTACAGTGGAAGTGAGGGAGGGGACCTCAGTGAGTTTGATTTGCTCTGCTGCAGCCCCATGTCCCTCTCTCCACCCAACTCTGACCTGGAACCCCAGTCTGGGTCAAAGTGAGGAGGGACTACAGGAGAATCAGGATAAAACTCAAGTCAAGACCTCTTCTCTGACCTTCACTGCTTCATACCTCCATCATGAACAGAATATCTCCTGCACTGCTCTCTACAAACAACAAGATGGCAAGAATGTCAAATCACCTGAAACTAGTCTGACCGTCACGGTTCTATGTAAGATCATTTGGACTTTTTCCCCACCTCATATTAGCATCAGTAGTTTGGTTTTGTTTCAGTCAAACATGAATAACATTGTGTGCACTTTCTCTAAGTTTCTCCCAAGAACACCTCAGTGTCAGTCAGTCCCTCTGGTTCGGTGTTAGAGGGCAGCTCCATGACTCTGACCTGCAGCGGCAATGCCAACCCAGCAGTGAGCTACACCTGGTACAGAGTCAATGGTGTTCAGGTGACAACAGTGGGGTCTAGCAGAATGCTAACTATCCAGGTGTCTGCAAACAACAGTCAGTTCTACTGTGAAGCCAGAAATGACCATGGAACCGAGAACTCCTCTGTCATTCAACTAGATTTGCCATGTAAGTACCTGCACTATCTCAGTAGCAATGGGTGCAATGGCGGCACCACTAAATTCGCTTGTCTCAAACGTTGTCCCTGTTTTTCAGATCCTCCCATGTATACCTCAGTGTTAGTCAGTCCCTCTGGTCCAGTGGTAGAGGGCAGCTCTGTGACTCTGATCTGCAGCAGCAATGCCAACCCTGCAGTGAAGACCTACACCTGGTATAGAGTCAATGGAGTTCAGGTGACATCAATAGGACATGGAGAGAAACATCAGACTCAAGTGTACACAGATCAAAGAAAGTTCTACTGTGAGGCTAAAAATGTCCATGGAACACAGAACGCATCAGTCTTTGAACTGGATGTTATGTGTAAGTATACAATGAAACTATGGATGGGCGCGAGTATTTGAGTACTCAGGTACTCGATTTAAGGTTTGTATTTATTTCCTATAATCAAATGCAAGTACTCAAACTGTACAAATGCAACTATTTAGCTGGTTAAATTCATAAGCACTGACATTTCAACTCTAAGATGGATTTGATGTTTAGAGAATACAGTATGTCAAATGCAGTGAAAATATGTTCAGTTTGTTTTTCAGTTGTGTAAAGAATAACCAGCACAACCAGTACAACTTACATTTATTTTTATGAGAGTACTCAAACACCGATATTTTTTCAAATGCCCATCCATATTAAATACAAGTATTGAATATTTCTTTGCAATCACTTTGTACAGTTGAAGTCGGAAGTTTACATACACCTTAGCCAAATACGTATTTCACATTTCCTGACATTTAATCCTAGTATAAATTCCCAGTCTTAGGTCAGTTAGGATCACCACTTTATTTTAAGAATGTGAAATGTCAGAATAATAGTAGAGAGAATGATTTATTTCAGCCTTTAATTCTTTCATCACATTCCCAGTGGGTCAGAAGTTTACATACACTCAATTAGTATTTGGTAGCATTGCCTTTAAATTGTTTAACTTGGGTCAAACGTTTCGGGTAGCCTTCCACAACCTTCCCACAATAAGTTGGGTGAAATTTGGCCCATTCCTCCTGACAGAGCTGGTGTAACTGAGTCAGGTTTGTAGGCCTCCTTGCTCGCACACGCTTTTTCAGTTCTGCCCACAAGTTTTTTATAGGATTCAGGTCAGGGCTTTGTGATGGCCACTCCAATACCTTGACTTTGTTGTCTTTAAGCCATTTTAAGCCAAGTATGCTTGGGGTCATTGTCCATTTGGAAGACACATTTGCAACCAAGCTTTAACTTCCTGACTGATGTTTTGAGATGTTGCCTCAATATATCCACATAATGTTCCTGCCTCATGATGCCATCTATTTTGTGAAGTGCACCAGTCTGCAGCAAAGCACCCCCACACCATGATGCCGCCACCCCGTGCTTCACGGTTAGGATGGTGTTCTTCGGCTTGCAAGCATCCCCCTTTTTCCTCCAAACATAACGATGGTCATTATGTTAAAAAAGTTATATTTTTGGTTCATCAGACCGGAGGACATTTCTCCAAAAATGATGATCTTTGTCCCCACGTGCAGTTGCTAACAGTATTCTGGCTTTTCATGGCGGTTTTGGAGCAGTGGCTTCTTCCTTGCTGAGCGGCCTTTCAGGTTATATCGATATAGGACTCGTTTTACTGTGGATATAGATACTTTTGTACCTGTTTCCACCAGCATCTTCACAAGGTCCTTTGCTGTTGTTCTGGGATTGTTTTGCACTTTTCTCACCAAAGTATCTTCATCTCTAGAAGACAGAACGCGTCTCCTTCCTGAGCGGTATGATGGCTGCGTGGTCCCATGGTGTTTATCCTTGCATACTATTGTTTGTACAGATGAACGTGGTACCTTCAGGCATTTGGAAATTGCTCCCAAGGATGAACCAGACTTGTGGAGATCTAGAATTTGTTTTCTGATTTCTTTTGATTTTCCCATGAAGTCAAGCAAAGAGACACTGAGTTTAAAGGTAGGCCTTGAAATACACCCACAGGTACACCTCCAAATGACTCATTGACTCAATTAGCCTATCAGAATCTTCTAAAGCCATGACATAATTTTCTGGAATTTTCCAAGCTGTTTAAAGGCACAGTCAACTTAGTGTATGTAAACTTCTGACACACTGGAATTGTGATACAGTGAATTATAAGTTAAATAATCTGTTTGTAAACAATTGTTGGAAAAATGACTTGTGTCATGCACAAAGAGATGTCTAACTGACTTGCCAAAACTATAGTTTGTTAGCAAGAAATTTGTAGAGTGGTTGAAAAACAAGTTTTAATGACTCCAACCTAAGTGTATGTAAACTTCTGACTTCAACTGTGTATATATATATATATATATATATATATATATATATACATATTAGTATTTTTTTCATTAGACTCCCCAAAGAACACCTCAGTGTCAGTCAGTCCCTCTGGTTCAATGATAGAGGGCAGCTCTGTGACTCTGACCTGCAACAGCAATGCCAACCCAGCAGTGAAGACCTACACCTGGTACACAATCAGGGGAGGTCGGGAGACACCAGTGAAGAATATGCCAGAGCTAACTGTCCAGGTGTTGACAGATAACAGCATGTTCTACTGTGAGGCCAAAAATGACCATGGAATCCAGAAATCATCTGCCTTTCAACTAGATATGATGTGTAAGTACACAATAAAATACATGTGTATAATATTTTTGAGCTATACACACAAAAACAATTGTTCTATATAGTGCCAAATAAGGGTTATTTTGCTTGTAACCATAGCGGATCCTTTTTTGGTATATTTATATATATATTTATACACAAAAATAAGCTTCTATAAATAACCATGCTCATAAGGTTCTAAATGGAACCTCTGTGGTGATAAACATAACCATTTCCTAAGGGTCTATAAATAATCATTAATAAAAGGTTCTGAAGAACACCAAAACAGAGTTCCGCTATGGTTACAAGCCTTTTGGGGGCTATATAGAACCCTTTTTTCATGTTTTTTTTTTATATAGAATCTTTATGGACAATAGTTTTATAAAGATACTTCCTCGGTCTCAAAGGTTCTTTGTAGATCTTTTTGAAGAACCATACAGGGTTCATTATTTTGTTTAACCATATCACATGGTTAAAGGTCCAATGCAGCCATTTTTATCTCAATATCATATCATTTCTGAGTAGCAATTAAGTACCTGACTGGGATTGTTTTAAATGAAAACGTGTCAAAAAGAAACAAAAATATCTTCTTAGCAGAACAATTTCTCTGTCACCAAGCAGGCCAAAATTCCATCCCACCAAAACAGGCGGAAATTTCAGACCATCTTTTTAAACAGCTGTTACGTTAAAAGAGCGTTATCATACGTTCATACAATTTCACAGTATTATTCCAACCCCATGGTGTGGAAATAGAATCTGAGAGTACAAAACATTAAGAACACCTGCTCTTTCCATCACATTGACTGACCAGGTGATTCCAGGTGAAAACTATGATCCCGTATTGATGTCACTTGTTAAATCCACTTAAATCAGTGTAGATGAAGGGGAGGAGACAGATTAAAGAAGGATCTCTAAGCCTTGAGACAATTGACACATGGATTGTGTATGTGCAACATTCAAAGGGTTATTGGGCAAGACAAAATATTTTTGTGCCTTTGAACAGGGTATGGTAGTAGATGCCAGGCGCACAGGTTTGTGTCAAGATCTGTAACCCTGCTGTGTTTTTCACGCTCAACAGTTTCCTGTGTGTATCAAGAATTGTCCACCAACCAAAGGACATCCAGCCATCTTGTCAGAACTGTGGGACACTTTTGACACCTTATAGAGTCCATGCCCCGACGAATTGAGGCCGTTCTGAGTTCAAAAGGAGACGGGGACGGGGGGTGCAACTCAATATTAAGAAGGTGTTCCTAACGTTTGATATAATACATTTATATGAAACACAGGAATACCTATGTTTGACAGCACTGGGCTTTTAAAATTCTTTAGGTGTCATAATTGTGTTAATTGACAAGTTGAATCAGGTGTGCCAGCTCTAGAACAGCTGGAGACATCTGAGGAGAGAATTGTTCTCAGTTGACGGAAGGCCATACAGGAGTATTTCACAAGACACTGTGACTGACCGTAGTCATAATGATGATGAAATAGCATAACACAAAAAAGATGGAACTGGAATGACACTCTCACTTGTGGTTGCACAAGAAGAGCTGTGAGCAAACCACATCCCAAAATATTTGAATGAGGTGGCGCCCCTTACATTTTAATTATCACTAAGAGAGGAAAGAACCCTTTTCAGAAATGCAAAGAATCAATGAGGAGCTCAAAGGGTTCTTGGAGCCATCACCCTTCCAAAATAACCCTGGAGGAACCCGATTTTCTAAGTGTGTAGCCAGTATCATAACACACACTATGTTTACTTATTTCATTCAGTATCTGTTGTTTCTTTCCCCCAGACCCTCCCAAGAACACCTCAGTATCTGTCAGTCCCTCTGATTCAGTGTTAGAGGGCAGCTCTGTGACTCTGACCTGCAGCAGCAATGCCAACCCAGCGGGGACCTACACCTGGTACAGAGTCATTGGAGATCAGGTGACATCAATAGGACATGGAAACAAACATCAGACCCAGGTGTACACAGATCACAGACAGTTTTACTGTGGTGCCACAAATGACCATGGCACTAAGAACTCATCAGTCATTGAACTGGATGTATTGTGTACGTATAATTCTGGAACTATTGTTTGTACTCAATTTTAGTTTTGAGGATACTATTATACTATATACTATAACTATTTTTTAAAGCCTTTTTACTGTTTTTACACCTGTCTCTTCAGATCCTCCCAAGAACACCTCAGTGTCAGTCAGTCCCTCTGGTTCAGTGTTAGAGGGCAGCTCTGTGACTCTGACCTGCAGCAGCAATGCCAACCCAGCAGTGAAAAACTACACCTGGTACAGAGTCAATGGAGACCATGTGACACAAATTGCTAATGAAAGAGAGTTAAAAACGGAAGCATCTATAGACAACCACCAGTTCTACTGTGAGGCCAGAAATGACCATGGTACAAAGAACTCATCAATCATTCTACTGAATGTGCTATGTAAGTACAACATTACAAACATACTGGAGCCTCAAGTAATAACTTATTAAACAAACAAAAAAACAGGTAGAACATTTTAATTGCATATTCTTTGTTGTTTTTCAGACCCACCAAAGAACACCTCAGTGTCAGTCAGTCCCTCTAGTTCAGCAATAGAGGGCAGCTCTGTGACTCTGACCTGCAGCAGCAATGCCAACCCACCAGTGGGGAGCTACACCTGGTACAGAGTCAATCAAGAACAGGTCACAGAAGTGGGATCTAGCAGAATGCTAACTATCAAGGTACCCGCAGACAACAGCCAGTTCTATTGTGAGACCAGAAATCGTCTTGGATCCCAGAACTCATCTGTCACTCAACTAGATGGGATGTGTAAGTGCAAAATAAAAACAAATGTACACAATAGTTTAACACTATGGCTAGTGTCATAACACACTCTAAACTACCTGTTTCCATACAATATGCTTCTTCACTTCTTCAGATCCTGCCAAGAACACCTCATTGTCGGTCAGTCCCTCTGGTTCAGTGGTAGAGGGCAGCTCTGTGACTCTGAACTGCAGCAGCAATGCCAACCCAGCAGTGAAGACCTACACCTGGTACAGAGTCAATGGGAGGGAGGGAGTCATTGTAGGATCTGGACAGAGCTTCACCTTCAATAAGATTGCTATCAGTGATAGTGGGCGGTACTATTGCGAAGCAGAGAACAAGCATGGGGTGGACAACTCAACAACTACTAACATAGATGTGACATGTAAGTTGTTACACTTCCATATCCTGTGAACATACTTTAAAGGGGCAGTGCAGTCAAAAACGTGATAAAAAATATATATATTTCCAAGCACTGAGGTCATACTAACACTCTGAAATTGTGGAAACGATGCCCTTTTTGTGTAAGTGCTTAAAAATGTTTGGGGGAGAATGCCTGGAATTTCAGCCTAATCATGTGGGATGGAGTTTTTGGCCCACAGAATGTCATCACATTCTGATCTAATTATTCTGACCAATGACCAGTCATCTTTTATTTGTATACAGTATGTATCCTCCTACTTTTAAGTGGTAAGTGGGGTAGGCTCTAGAGAGTCTGGACCAGGGGTTCCCAAACTTTTTCACTCAGGCCCCCTTCCAGCATTGGGAAATATCTCTCCCCCCGCGCGCACACAAAACGTCTATTTCTATGGGCACAAGCACGGTTCATGATACAAACTGTTCACACCCCTCTTGTTGATGGAGAGAACATTTTGTAGGTTTAAAGCTTATGTCCTGCAATTCTACACATTCTGTCATCGAGTGCAGAGAACATTTTGCAGTTTTAAAGCAACGTTTCTTGCAAGTCTATACATTTTGCCATGTCTAATGTGTATTCATGTGATATTTGAGCGTCACAAACATTACAACAAAATCTATGAGCTAAAAAACCTAGCTTAAAAAAACAGACGCTGACATGGGCTACTTGATTTGGACATTTCTGACAAGTTACAAATAGCTCTCCAAGGTATGAAATGACAAGAAGAAAACTGATGGGTCACTACCATATTACGAAAATGCACCTTGTGCATTCTATTATTCCAACTTCCAAGTGTAAGTTGAAAGCCGGGTTGAGTTCCTTTAAATGCGTTCCATGACTTATTAAACATTATACAACGGGTGGGTCTAATCCTGAATGCTGATTGGTTAAAACCACATTCCAGTCAGTGTCTATTCCATAAGTTACCACCAGCTAAATCTATTACATTAAAATGCCTATTTACTCTGTTCCATCTGACTGCACAATCCACTGTCTCATCAGCCCAGCCAGGCACTTTATAAACTTGATCTTCACTATAAAAAGCATATTGACATTCTCTCATATTTCTTTTAGACTAACATTTAGTTTTCAACAGAGGGCATTTGTATAAACCTTGCTGTCTATCTCGCTGACATTTGCAACATTGTTTCAATATTAAAATTAGATCTCCAGATGTCCCATAGTAATGACCTCATCGGGATGAGACAGACAGGCAGGCAGCTTTTCTCAGCCAGTCAAAATCATTTATAACATAATTTTTATGGATATATACAAAGAACTATCAATAGAAAACAGGTAAAACAAAACAATGTGTAATTAGGTTGCTGTCTTTCCAGATTCCGTTTAATGGTATTGTGTTAGCTGTGTTGCTGGCCAGCTCCTCTGAACAAGTGTCCTGACAAGAGAGTACATTTTCAATGCCAGGCGAAGTCGCGCCTTATTAGCTCATTGTTATGGATGTATCCAAATAAATATCACTAGAAAACAGTTTAAACAAACCCGGCTACTTTGCTGTTATTCTGGCTACACTGTTTGACGTGACTGTCAGTTAGCCGTAGTTGGCTCGCTAGCAAGCAAGAGATAAGAACGTCTCCAGACAATTATGGCAATGGAACATTTAGAACCAACGACTGGGTCGCGTCCATAGATACAGAACTGTTTCAATATGCTTTGTGTTGTAGTCACGGCAGACAAATATATATATTTAAGCAAACTTTATTAGGCTTTTGCTATAAGAACAAAAAGACTTAATGACTGGCTCGCGTCTCTGGCAACCGAACCGATAGAACGAACGACCAGCCGGCTTGGATAGCAACCCTAGATTTGTGTCGGGACTATGTCTTGCGGAAGGATGAAATAGTATTAATAAATAGATCAAAATAATGGTTTTAATTAAAATATCTAAATCATTATTTGAATATGTTGGTGTCCCGTTGTATAAAAGTGATAATGCCCTCGAATGCCGGTGCTTGAAGGATATATTGGTACAATTTGCACGCCCTCAACTTCGTCTCGGCCCTAACAACACCGTGCCAATTTATCCTCCAAACACCGGCTTCTCTGGCGTTATCACTTAATCGAACAACAGATATAACATTTCACTGCATCATTTGTTTTGGTTTTTCAGACCCACCAAAGAACACCTCAGTATCAGTCAGTCCCTCTAGTTCAGCAATAGAGGGCAGCTCTGTGACTCTGACCTGCAGCAGCAATGCCAACCCACCAGTGGGGAGTTACACCTGGCACAGAGTCAATCAAGAACAGGTCACAGAAGTGGGATCTAGCAGATTGCTAACTATCAAGGTACCAGCAGACAACAGCCAGTTCTATTGTGAGACCAGAAATCGTCTTGGATCCCAGAACTCATCTGTCACTCAACTAGATGGGATGTGTAAGTGCAAAATAAAAACAAATGTACACAATAGTTTAACACTATGGCTAGTGTCATAACACACTCTAAACTACCTGTTTCCATACAATATGCTTCTTCACTTCTTCAGATCCTGCCAAGAACACCTCATTGTCGGTCAGTCCCTCTGGTTCAGTGGTAGAGGGCAGCTCTGTGACTCTGACCTGCAGCAGCAATGCCAACCCAGCAGTGAAGACCTACACCTGGTACAGAGTCAATGGGAGGGAGGGAGTCATTGTAGGATCTGGACAGAGCTTCACCTTCAATAAGATTGCTATCAGTGATAGTGGGCGGTACTATTGCGAAGCAGAGAACAAGCATGGGGTGGACAACTCAACAACTACTAACATAGATGTGACATGTAAGTTGTTACACTTCCATATCCTGTGAACATACTTTAAAGGGGCAGTGCAGTCAAAAACGTGAAATTTTCACAATTTCAGAGTGTTAGTATGTCCTCAATGTATATATATATACACTGAGGTCATACTAACACTCTGAAATTTTGAAAATTATTCCCTTTTAGTGTAAGAGCAAAAAAATATAGAAATATACACCACCGTTCAAGTTTGGGGCCACTTGGAAATGTCCTGGTTTTTGGAAGGAAAGCAACTTTTTGCCCATTAAAATAACATCAAATTGATCAGAAATACAGTGTAGACATTGTTAATGTTGTAAATGACTATTGTAGCTGGAAACAGCTGATTTTTTAATGAAATATCTACATAGGCATACAGAGGTCCATTATCATCAACCATCACTCCTGTGTGCCAATGGCACGTTGTGTTACCTAATCCAAGTTTATAATTTTAAAAGGCAAATTGATCATTAGAAAACCCTTTTGCATGTTAGCACAGCTGAAAACAAGGACATTTCTAAGTGACCCCAAACTTTTGAACGGTAGTGTATATGTTTTGCATTTCAGCATGTTCAGGTGGGATGGAGTTTTTGGCCCACGGCATGACATCACAATCTGATCTGATTATTCTCACCAATGACTCGTCATCTTTTATTTGCATGTGTATCCTCCTACTTTTAAGTCTAGACCCGGGGTTCCCAAACTTTTTCACTCAGGAGAAAGCTACCTGCCCGAATGCATAGTGCCAACTGTAAAGTTTGGTGGAGGAGAAATAATGGTCTGGGGCAGTTTTTCATGGTTCGGGCTAGGCCTCTTAGTTCCAGTGAATGGAAAGCTTAACACTACAGCATACAATGACATTTTAGACGATTCTGTGCTTCCAACTTTGTGCAAACAGTTTGGGGAAGGCCCTTTCCTGTTTCATCATGACAATGCCCCATGCATAAAGTGAGGTCTATACAGAAATGGTTTGTCAAGATTGGTATGGAAGACCTTGACTGGCCTGCACATAGCCTTGACGTCAACCCCATCAAACACCTTTGGGATCAATTGGAATGCCGACTGCGAGCCAGGCCTAATTGCCCAACAGCAGTGCCCGACCTCACTAAGGCTCTTATGGCTGAATGGAAGGAAGTCCCCGCAGCAATGTTCCAACATCTAGTGGAAAGCCTTCACAGATTTTTTAATGAGATGTCCACTTGAGCCAGCTATTTGCTGTTTCAAGTGGGGACTCTTCCGGCTGAGGAATAAGTTTCACACATACCAATGTGCTAAATTCACCCCTCAAACTTACTCAACAGCAACCCCAGCTTTGAGCTGACCTCAACTGTAGATCTGAGTCACTAGGAACTACTGTAAAGGACGTAACACTGCTTGCTTAGCGAGTACTGCTTCCACCTGATTTGGCTCACACCAAGCCTGATGTCAATACAATTTTCTGTTCCTAAAACTAGAATCTGTTATGAACAGAGTGCAGTAAGTTTTGTAGATGTGACCCTTTGTCAAAGTTTCTAAAAGTTGTGTTGTTTACAAGGACCGCAATGGCAAATTGAGTTATTGCACACGCAACGCACACTTCACAGCGAAGGTGTTCCCTAACGGAAATGTGCAAATACATGCTAGAACCCACCAATAGGATCTCGCTAGCTCTTGCTTGGCTCTGCCCACCTCCTTGCTTGTTCTGCCCACTATGCTTAATTTTCCCCCATTGAAAACGACACAGAACTATCTCGGGTTAGTTATAAATATTTTTGACTTAACTGTCTTCCTCCTCTGTTGTCTATAGTTGCTCCAAAGATTCTGCCCTCCTCTCGCTGCATCAGAACTGCTGATCAGATCAACTGTACCTGTGAGAGTCATGGGAACCCCTCTCCCAAAGTGGAGTGGCGATTGGCTGGACAGCCTGTCAATCACTTTACTAACACTGTCGTCAGAGAGTCAATGGGCAGCACAGGCCTGAGAAGCTCCCTCACCACCCACCAATCACAGGAGGAGGACACGCCCCCTCTGGTCTGCCTCAGCACCAACTCTGTAGGATCTTCCAGCCTCCAGTTCTGTATTCAATGCCTGGGGAGTCACCAGGGGCTGGGCAAAAGCGTTGAAGTTCTTGAGGGTAAGTGCTTTATGTTATCAAATGCCATACATACACGTTGTGCAGCATTTGGTGTTTTTCTGCAGTAAAAGCAATTTAGATCTGGTCAAAACATAATTGTATAGTATAGGTACTTTGAAATACACAAACCAGTCATCATCATTCATAAGGGGTTTGGACACCAGAATTGACTGGATTAATGATCTTGATAACCTTGATAACACCTTTTGTAAGTCTATCGATGAAAGTTTTTTCTGTTCTCCCCTAGGTCAAGTTTCCTTGCCAATCTTCATCACTGCAATATTTGTTTCGGCATTAATGACAGCACTGATATGTGCTTTACTGTATCTCCGAAGGTAAGGTCATCACTCTTTAAATGTTACGGAAATACTGCACATATTTGTGTCTTTATACTTTTTGTGCTTTACATTAACTTAGTTCCTGACTCTGAAGCCAACACTTATTTATAGCTATCTGATTTGACCAGTTTTTGTATGATGATTTCACAGGGTTTGGTATCCTTGTTTTACGGTACTCAGAGGTCATTACAAATATTACGACAGTGATGTGGGGATGAACCTAGTTCCGGCCAGTGGTGAGAGGACACAGGTAAGCATCATCAGATTCATCCTGGAAATATGTTGATAATGAAATGACAACAAAACAAATCTGTTAAATGTCTATAAATGTATGTCATTGCAGGATCCTCCTGTGCCAGAAGAAGACATATACGCCAACAGCATGATACCGAGTCAGGCCAGGAGACAGGGACGTAAACAAGACCTAGAGGCCCCGAATCCGGGTCCCAAACCCCTGCCTTCCTCCAAAGCCATCTCTGAGACCGACCGAACCAGCCTGCCCAATCTTATCGCTGACACTGCTACAAATCCAGGAGAAGGCACTGCAAAGAAGGAGGGGGAGGATGTGTTTTATTCCAGTGTGATTTGGAAGAAGAAGAAGTGGATGAAGAAGAATGAGGGGTCCGTGGACGGGGGAAGGGAGGCGTCTAGCGGTTCCTACCTGGAGGAAGAAAGGTGTGTGCTGGGAAATGTAGGCAGACACAGAATAAGTAAGGTACTGGAGATGGATCACCTGCAGTTTCTTTAGTTTTTCATGAATATAATGTAGGTCTATTGTACTTTCACAGAGATATATTGCTCTTAATGAAAGTATAACGCTGTCTTTTTCACCACAAAACAAATAAAAACATGAAATGTCCACTTTATTGTAACCTAATGTAATTGTTCACAGCATTATGATGACCTACGTTCTGTATAACCTTTAATGTTGTCAAGGTATTTACAACTCTTAAACTTACTCTAATATCATTGAATGTACCAACACTAACAAAAAAATGAGAAAAAAAATACGAAGATGTGTTTGAAAGCTAACAATAGAACAAACTCTTGGCCAATTGGAAAGTAGGCTCAGACAAACTCATTGAGTTTCCTGTTTGAAAAGATCAAAGGGGAGGATGATGTAGTGGGTTTCGCTTTGTGAGAGGAACAGAGGGCCAACACAGACAGACGCTCAACACCACCTCTGAAGGTAAGGCATGATGTTAATCTCTAGTTTAATGGGGATTTGTGACCACATTTCAATGACAGGTTTATAATGTTGTTTTGTAGCCTGCAGGTACACTGTGATGCATTTCCAGTAACCTCTTCCCACAGGACCTATCACATAATATATCGTTTTCTATTTGTTACTCACCAGGGGCAATGTCCAGAGCAATTCACAGCAGTGAATGAATACATTTGTATTATTTTCTCGTATTGGTCCCCCGTGGGAATCGAACCCACAACCTTGATTTTGTAAGTGTCACACTCTACCAACTGAGCCACATGGAATAAATAAATATTAAATATTTATTAGGATCCCCATAAGGATCCCCATAAGGCAGCAGCTACTCTTCCTGTAGTACAAACAGGAACAAAATAATTACATCTCAACAAAACAACAGCCTACATCAAAAGTAAAAGAATACATCATACAAGACATTACATTATTACTCTATTATTACAAATATACTTTATAAATGTGGAGTATTACAATATTAAAATGTGTGTTTGTGTTAGTGTGTGTGTGTGTGCGTGTGTGTGTGTGTGTGTGTGTGTGTGTGTGTGTGTGTGTGTGTGTGTGTCAAATAAAATAAATACACTTCGTAAAACTACAGGTGTAGACTAACAGTGAAATGCTTACTTACAGGCCCTTACCAACAATGCAGAATACAATAATGATAATAATAATAATAGAGTAAAACAATAGTAACACGAAGAATAAATACACAATGAGCAATGATAGCTTGGATATATAGATGGGGTACGACTACCGAGTCGATGTGCATGGGTATGAGGTAATTGAGGTAGATGTGTACATATAGGTAGGGGTAAATTGACTAGGCAACAGGATAGAATGTAGACAGTAGCAGCACCGGATGAGATGAGTGTGTAAGTGTTTAAGTGTGTGTGTGTCAGTGGAGGCTGCTGAGGAGAGGAAGGCTCATAATTATGTCTGGAACGGAGCTAATGGAATGGCATCAAGCACATGGAAACCACGTGTTTGATGTATTTGATACCATTCCACTTATTCCGTTCCAGCCATTACCATGAGCCCATGAGTCCTCCCCAATTAAGGTGCCACCAACGCCCTGTGGTGTGTGGTGAATGTATGCCTGTGTGTACGTGTTGTGTGTGTGTGTGGGTGTGATTGTGTGTGTGTATGTGTTGGAGTATCAGTGTAAGTATGCGTGAGTGTGTGCGCATAGTGTCTCTTCACTGTCCGCGTTGTGGCTTGAGGTTGTTTAATCTTTTTTTTAAATCATATTTTACTGTTCTCTTGAGTTATTTGATGTGGAAGAAAGTTCCCTGTATTCATGGCTCTATCTCAGGGGTATTCAACCAGGGGTTAGCGGAGGTACTGCAGGGGGTCCACGAATATACTGTATATTTTTTGGTGGAATTTTTATTTTGTTTTACTTCAATGTTTTTATGAATATCGCAAGCAATAACAGAATAAACTCAATTTGAATTACATACCTACAGTAGAAAAGAGGAGAATATCTTGTTTCTAATAATGTCAACTGTATTTATGAACTCCAATACTGAGCCAATTACACTAATTGGAGACACATACACTCACTGGAGTATCTGACATAGGATTTGAAAAGGCCTCTCCTTGCCATTAAGTAAAGGTTGAAGAGCCCTGTTCTATGTAGTCAAGTGCTAGAGCTGCAGTATAGTGAGATGTTTTCATTAGAAAATATACAAAAACATTAAATATTCTGAATGTATTTATGTTGCGATTCAATCCATATTAAAACAGAAATGAAATAAAAGTACATCATTGACGTATGTAAGGTACTGGGTGTCGTGAGTGGGAAGTCAGGCGCAGGAAAACAGAGAGTTCAATATAGTGCTCTTTTAATGCACACACGGTGAACCACGGCCACCTCACTAAATACTGGGTGCTCAAAACAAAATGCCCCAGACACGGGGAACGAAGCAGTCCCGCACTATACACGAACATAAACCAACACGTTCGACAATAACAAACACCAGGGTTACAATAATCAATCCCGCTCAAAGAAACGGGCGGGCCGGTTGACTAATAAAGCCCAACTAATTACAACAAACTAAAACAGGTGATACCAATAAACACATAAGGAGGGGGAGGAAAGAAATCAGTGGCAGCTAGTAGGCCGGTGACGACGACCGCCGAGCGCCACCCGAACGGGAAGGGGAGCCACCTTCGGTCGGACTCGTGACAACGTAAAGGAAAATACCCCAAATATTTTACTTGTCAGCAATCTGTATTTCTGTATTTTGAAAGTTACATATCTTGAACCAAAATATAGTTTTCCTTTATTAATTGATTGGGTGATTGATTGTTTGTTTAATAGCTACAAACTTCAGCATCCTATCCATCACATGACATCGGGACCTTAATAGACTATAGACACCGCCGACTGTAATGGACATCCTCAGCTTCATCACAGGTACATTATACACATCTTATTAAATTACATTTGTTTGCATGGTAACATTTTATTTCTGCATCAACATGTGCATTATCTGACTTTAGTTTTCTAGCTTTAAGCCATTAAATGTCACCACATGGTAAATACTGTATGTTTACAGTAAATGCTACTTATTTTGCTTTGGAGCAGCTGGTGCTTCAGAAACTGATGAAGCTTTTATAATGGAACCCAATTATTTGGCATCCCGTCAATCTGATTGTTGTGAAAGTGCTTCATGTATGAAGAAAGACAACGACGACGACAAAATGTGCAAAGATGAATAAAACCAAAATGTGCTTTGTCATTATGGGGTATTGTGCTTAGATTGATGAGGAGAAAAACTAATGAATCCAATTTAGAATGAGGCTGTAATGTAACAAAATGTGGAAAAAGGGAAGGGGTCTGAATTCTTTCCAAATGCACTGTACTACTGTGGATCAACCAACTCTTCTGTTCCTCAAATTGGGGAAGGTTATTTAAACTCCACTTGATACAGCTGGAAAAGTAATGAAAGAGAACTCATACAATGTAAACTGACTTGTTAGGTCTTCTTCCTCAGGGTGCACACTTGTCTCGCTTGGTCACTGTTGGATAGTGAAGGTGCCCAATACTGTGAAGGCAGTAGATGGTAGTTGTGTAGAAGTGTCCTGTCACACCGACCCCACCACAGGGTCATCTGGTACCGGTATCATAGCATTCTCTATCCCAAGGTTTATGATGGCAAGGAACCGACCAGTGTGGAGAGCAGCTTTAGAGGGCGTACATCAGTGCCAGGCAATGCATCAGAGGGTGACTGTACACTGAGGGTTGAGAGTGTGACATGGACCGACAATAACCTCCAGCTCTACGTGTGGATCAACCCTGATGAGTCAGCTACACAAAATTTCCATCGTCAGATCGCAAGGATTAAAATTGAAAGTAAGCACACTCATGGAGAGGAGTATTAGATTGAATATTTGTTGTCGTTAAACAACTGAAAAAATACAACAGATTGTGATCAGATTAACAGTACTTCATTACTTTGACATCTGTATTTAGGAGTGATAGTGATAAGTAGTTGGAGCACTATGTTAAAACTGAATGAGAATTGCAGACAGGGCGTTAAACCATTAGTCACAGGAACTGGTAATGCCTTGTTTGCCTTTGGTTCCAGCTAATAATCATTTATTTGAACTTGCAGATAGAAAAGCCCCTGCCTTATCCATGAAGAATGCATTGGTGGATGGAGCCTTATTCCAGGCCAACTGTACTGTCTGGCATTCCTGCCCATCCTCTCCTCCATCCCTTCAATGGAGCCATTTGCCTGTAAATTCTACAGCAGTGACTTCCATGAAGGAAAAGGGAGGGCTGTGGGTGTCTACTGAGACAATACAAGGAAGAGGAACGTGCCAACTGCACAAAAAAGAGATGAAATGCACAGCTCAATTCGCTAGAGTACAAACTGAGTCAACCAGTCATTCTTAACATCTCATGTACGTTTTTGGTCTTTCTTGTTTGATCCCAGTTGTGTAATTATTCCGTTCACAGGCCATCACTTAAATAAATGGTGATGGTGGATGAACTGCCAGTCAGTGAAGGTCATAGTGTCAACCTGGAGTGTGTTGCTGACAGCAACCCCCAGCCAGGCAGGTATGTGTGGATCAGACGACAGGGAGGCCAAAGCATCCAAATGAATTCAACTCAGGGCAAAATGTCCTATCCCAACATTAGCAGAGACACCTCATTCTCCTGCATTGTCCAAAATAATATTGGATCAAATCAGTCAGCCTGGCTGTTTCTGGATGTCAACTGTAAGTATCTCATTGTATGTGTCTATGTGTGGTTGCACAGTTTCCAATGGAACTAACATTATATTTGTACTATGAGATGCTAATTCTAGCGACACATTATGTGTGTAAAATAGAAGAAAGGACTCCTTTCCACCCTAACATAGTTCTATTGTCATTGTTTCTCACTCACAACAGGAAGGAAGGCAAATGTGTAGTGTCAAAAAAAACATTTTTAAACCTTTGTGTCATTCTGTCACTCCAGTCCCCCCAGCAATCCTCTCTGACTCCACTTGCTCCTTGAAGGGTGGGATTCTGCACTGTGTGTGTAGAGCAGAAGCCCGACCTAATGCCACTCTGCACTGGACGATCAACGGAAGCAGCACTCTCCCATCCTCCTTCACTTCCATCACCATATACAGAGAAAATATGGTGTCAGCAGAACTCACTGGGCCTGTGGAAAGAGGCCCGAATGTCTCCTGTGTAGCCAGTAACTCACTGGCCACTGACATCCAGCAGCTGCCCCTTGACACAAAATTCACAGCTGGACAGTGTAAGTAAGCATTCAGTACAGAATTTCTGTTGTTTATCTTCTGATATCATTATAATCGGCACACAGTGACTGTCATTCTTCCTCCTCTGCCCCCCCACGTGTCCCCACTCTCTCTCTCTCTCTTGCTCTCACTGTCTCTCTCTGTCTGTCTTTCTTTGAACACAGTTCTGCCATGGATGCTGACTGCTCTGGCAGTTGTGTCTTTCTGTGGGGAGCTGTAATGTTTGTACGCAGAATACGTTGCAGAGAGAGGTTTGTATGGTTCTTGATGATGATGATGTCACATATTAAACCATATTAGGTGTGTCATTTTGAATGATGTCTCCCATCTACATTATCTGTAGACCAAAGGCCAGTTCTAATCTCTCCACTTTGGATATCCCTCTAAGGTGCTCTCATTTTTGCATCTGTATTTTACATACAACAAATAATAATGTTCAAGCTCATTGACATTGAGATGTTTTTGTCTTTAAGGCAACCTGTCCCTAAGGTACAGCAATCCCCAAAAGTAACATAGGATAACCCTTTGAAGAACCCGTTTTGGTTCCTAGTAGTACTCTTTTGGTTCCAGGTAGAACCCTTTTGGGTTCCAGGTAGTACCCTTTCTACAGAAGGTTCTATATAGAACCCAAAAGGATTCTACCTGGAACCCCAAATTTGACATCTGCTCCTGCCATGCCCTCTACTGCTTATCCGGTGTCTCCTTGACCTGCCTCCACTCCCCCAGTGCTCTTTCCTTTTCTGTGTGTGTGTGTGATTGTGTGGGCAGAGACAGGTGTGCTGGAGTCAGAGCAGATTCCCACCAGCTGCAACCTGTTCCATAATCAAGACCTCTACAAATACTCAGCCCTGCCACTTCCACGCCGTCAGATCGTAATCTCTGCTCAGTCAGTCTATGTTCCTTTTTAGATCCTGTTGTCCTGCTGTGCCTGTCTTCCCTTGACTGATGCTGTTTTCCTCTCTACTACAGTTCTGCCCACTCTGACTCTGGTCCCTGTCTCCAGTCCTACTTCTCGTCAGTCCTGCTACTCTGTCCTGGATCCCCCACTCTACGGCTCCCTTGGATTCCCCTCTGGATCTGCTTACCCTGTCCCAACACGTCTCGCTCCAGCCTCGGCCTCCGCACCTGGTTTACTGCAACCTGCCTTAGCTCCCCCTGGCCTGCCCTCAATCTTCCCCCTGTGTTTTAATAAATACCTTGGTCACCTCATCCCAGTCACCTGTTCACCTGGGTTCACCTGTTCCGCTTCGCGTGACACAAAAGGGTTCTAACTGGAACCAAAAAGGGTTCTCCTATGGGGACAGCTGAATAACCCTTTGGAACCCGTTTTCTAAGAGTGTAGCACCTTAATTAACCCCCTAGTCAAAGGGACACCTTATGGTGACAGTTATGCAAAACTTCAATGATTTAGGCCCAGTGATGGCTGTTACACTTGGTTTATTACACCGTTGCTTATCTCATTATATACAAACCACCCATTCATTGACTGCTTACTTGTTCTGATAAAATGAGCTAGAGAGAACATTTTTTCCAAGTTAAATTAGGAGCATGTAATTAGAAAGAGGTGGACAGTCCTCCCCAACCAAGCTGAGGAGAGAAGTGACTTTAATCTGCACAAATAACTTTCCGTGAAGCCTGTGTAGCGGATAGCCTTGGACTTTCCACCATATCCTCTGTTTGATGACCTGTTGATAGCGTGAGTAATACTTCAATGACTGTTCATTATTGTTATTTAAGCCTTGGTCCTGACAGCGCACTGCAAATTTATGTTATTAGATAGCCTAATACTGGGAGCTGATACAATCATCTCAAAAAACAATCTAAACAATCTACATTATACCATGATGCTTTTGTTTCGACATGGTGGAGCTTGGGTTTGAACTATACAAATGGAATAGGAGATGATTTCATGGATGGTTTCATTTTCATTTCAAACTTTCCTCAGCAAGCTGCATCCATTACATCATCATTTGAGATAATGGTTGATCTTAATTTAGAGTTGAACATTTTTCAGCTAAAACCGTGTGCTATATGATCAAATATAGATAATAGTTGCTGTCATTCTCTGCTCGTCCTCAGTTGAAAGCCATGGTGGTGAGGAGTGGGGTGATTCTGTCTGTCTACATCATCACCTTCCTGATTGGCCTGCCTGGCAACATCCTGGCACTTTACGCCTTCAGCGTCAAGATCCACAACAAACCCACTCCCACAGACATCCTCCTGCTCAACCTGACTGTGTCCGACCTTATCTTCCTGCTCTTCCTGCCCCTCAAGATGCACGAGGCAGCCTCCGGCATGGTCTGGACTCTCCCCAGGCTTCTCTGCAACGTTACCTCTTTCGTCTTCTTCTCCACAATCTACACCAGCTCCCTCCTGCTGATGGTGGTCAGTGTTGACCGCTACCTGTGTGTGGCCTTCCCTGTCCAGTACAGGCTCCGCCGCAAGCCATTGTACGGAGTGGTGAGCAGCCTGGTGGTGTGGGTCTTCAGCTCGGTCCACCTCTGCTTCATCTACATCGTGGGGAACCAGACCTCATCTGATTTATATACCTGCTATGACAACTTCACCCAGGAGCAGCTGAAGGTGGTGCTTCCCATGCGCTTGGAGCTGTGTGTGGTTCTATACATCGTGCCACTGTTGGTCTGTGTGTTCTGCTACCTGAACTTCATCCTCATCCTCAATAGGACCCCAAACCTTTGTGCAGAGAAAAAGAAGAGAGCCGTCGGAATGGCTGTGGGGACCTTGCTTGTTTTTGTTGTCTGCTTCCTGCCCTATAATGTCACCCATGTACAGGGGTTCATCATCCAAGACAACGTGGAGTGGCGGCTCTACGCTCTGCTCCTGACCACGGTCAACACCGTCCTGGATCCTGTGACGTTCTACTTCTCCTCCTCCATGTTCCAGGCCACCATGAAGAGGATCCTAACTGGGAAGCGAAGGAACAGCACCCCTGGTGTCTTCATGACAGCTCAAAACAACACTAGAGACATAGAGGGACACAGTAACCCAGCCACAACTGAGGGAGGTTTGTCTGACAAGTGACAGAGCTTTTGATGACAATTGAAGACTTCCTAATATGGATGCCATATTACGGGGCAGACAGTCACCAGTTCACAGCCAATGATGTAGACAAGAGAGAGACCTGCCAGCAGCATACCTGCCAGCAGAATACCAACCTACATCCTACTGCTCACTTAACTATGAAGCTAAGCAGGGTTGGTCCTAGTTGGTCCCTGGACACATACAACCACATGGACACATACAGTAACAATTAGTGGTTTGTTGCTACAGTACTCGTCAAGTGTTAGCAAAATGCTAATACACATATGATGTTACATCAACCTTGGGCACATGGAAAAATACATGTTTGGATTCTGTTATCATTTACATGACTGTTCTCTTGGGAAGTCAATGTCTGTTTCCACACTATTTACAAAATCAATATTAAAATTAGACATGGGTATTTCCCTCCCTCCTACACATATGTAATATCAGATGTAAGCACAGCAATGTTTTGCATTTTAGTTAATCGTTACCATGCACTCTCACCTCCTCATGTTTGCACTGTTCAATAAGTCTGCTGTGCACTCAAACAGGTCTGCTTGACTGCTAGATATGCTAGAACATGTAAATAGAACATTCTGCTGTTTTGACCAAAGTAACAACCTTCTTGGGAAGCTTGAATACACATGGCTGAGCTCTCCAATTCCTGATTCAAAATAAATACACATCCACAGCCAGGTAGGTTATGACCATTTGGAATTAAGAATGTGTTATCCTTCTCCCTTTAAGGTTTTCACTGTTGAGCTGCAAGTGTACTGTGTGAAGAATGTACCTATAAGCTAATTGTGATTCATTCATTGGTGATAAGGAGTTGGCTGAGATATTGTAACAAAAATACATTGATCATTGAAAACAGCTACATTTGTATGATTTTAAAATATGATTATTGGGCACCCTGAATGTGTTATTTTTGGTTTTGTTGACCTTATAGCTTCAGAGCCATGGTGTGGGTGAAAAGTGAGGTGATTCTATCCGTCTACATCATCACCTTCCTGATGGGCCTGCCTGCCAACATCCTGGCACTCTACGCCTTCAGCGTCAAGATCCACAACAAACCCACTCCCACAGACATCCTCCTGCTCAACCTGATTGTGTCCAACCTCCTCTTTCTTCTCTTCCTGCCTCTCAAGATGTATGAGGCGGCCTCCGGCATGCTGTGGAACCTGCCCGAGTTCCTCTGCTCCATCACTTCCTACACCTTCTTCTCCACTATCTACACCAGTTCTCTCCTGTTGATGGCTGTCAGTGTGGTCCGTTACCTGGTGGTGGTCTATCCCATCGCCTACCACCAACTTCACAAACCTTTCTATTCTGTGGTGGCCAGCACAATCGTCTGGCTTCTCTCCACCGCCCACTGCAGCATCGTGTTCATCATCCAGCACCATCCGGACCTCTCCCCAAGCAACACCTCCGTCTGCTACGAGGACTTCACCGAACAACAACTGGCCATCCTCCTCCCGGTGCGTCTGGAGTTCTTCATCATGCTCTGCTTGGTTCCTCTCATAGTTTTGCGTCTTCTGCTACCTCCGCTGTATCTGGATCCTGTACACGCTCCCCAGGATCAGCCCGGGCCAGAAGCAGAAGGCCATCGGGATGGCGTTGGGTACTCTGGCCGTCTTCCTTGTGTGTGTCTTTCCCTACAACTTCTCCCATGTGCTGGGTTTTCTTCACAGGCTCCAGCCCCTCGTGGGGGTACTACACCCTGCTGCTCAGCGCCTTCAACACCTGCCTGGACCCTATCATCTTCTACTTCTCCTCCTCTGCTTTCTGCATCACTACCAAGATGGCCATCTGCAAGATGCTGGGACTGCGACAGGGTCAGGCTGCAGTCCAAAGGGAAAGCACAATAGCCAATATGGGCCAAGAGTAGAAAATGTAATCACCTTACTCCAAGGTGCCTTTTGGGTAATTTTGTCAAAAAGAACTATTCATTTCACCAATAGTTTTAATTCTATCATAAAGAGCCAATGTTCAACTTCATTCAAAAAAACATGTTTTCCCATCTCAAGAGGTTCAATTAAGAAGAATAACTATACAAATTCAAATTAAAGTGACAGGATTGACTGTAATAGGGTTAACAATGTTATCTTAAATCCGACATAACTCCCTTTGTGACAGGGTGAATGGAAGCATGTTGTGTGCAGCAGCGGGAGGCAATTGCAATGCAAGTTCAACAAAAACATTTCTAGTGACTTGTTGAAAACATTTCTAGCCTATCTATCTATGGGTAACACAGGGTTGATGGGTTATGCTCAACATGTTTTCCAGCACAAAGCAAATGACCTAAAAAAAGTAGAACCAGCTCACCTGCTTTTACACTATCATATGGCTATATTACTAGATGGTACGTTTTTTTGGGGATTCAATCATTTACAAAACGAATAGTTTTACCATATTAAAATGTGAGTTCAGTTCATTTTACAGGGCTAACATAAACCTGAGGGACAAATGTAAATGAATCATTAAATAAGTAGGAATCTTCAGCCATTACTTTCCTAAAGTAACAAAATAACTTGGACTTGTAATTAAGTAGATATATTTCGTAGAAGGTGAACAAAGACGACAATGGACATGCCAAATGGGGATTTTCAGAGAGAAACAAATACCTTACTTTAATGAAAACACACTGCTATTAGAATGTGTAAATAAAAACACATTTCAAAAGGCTTGGCTTAGTTAAAGCATAGATGCATGTGATTCCATTGAAATGACAAAAAGGCACTCTATTCGTGGAGAGACCTAGCTATGTGCGGTATATTTCAAGATAATATGTAGTTTGTGTTTTACACATTTCGGTGAACTGTACCTTTCTTGCCAAAGTCATTCATATTTAAATGTTCAAATCTTTACATTCCATTTTACTAAAGTGAGCACTTCATACAAGATTCATTTGTTTCATCACAGTAGCTTCTGTTACCCTTTTGAATTGCACACTATGTGAAAGCTTGGTTGTTACCCTTTAAAATTCTGAATTTGTTTGGTTAGAGTATGTGCTGTGTTACCCATTTTAATTGACACATAATGCTAAATATTTTCTACCTCCATTTGTATTGGCATGAATCAGCTAACACATTTGTGTTGCAAAGACCTTTCTGTATTCAAGAGTTTCAAGGCTGAATGTAACAAAGAGCATAAATGTTTTACTGCTAAAGAGAGTTATAGCTTTATTAAAATGACGCGTAAACTGCTTAGGCAGAATCAAACATTTGTATTAATCTTTGGTTCTCAATTTTCCAGTACAGTTCCTATATTTCAGGGATATGTCTATTGGTGTAAGCTTGATTCTTTCATCACGTTGGAATTGCGGTGCCAAAATGTCCCGATTTTCTTTCCACTGGCTTTCCTTTCTCTTTTAGCGTGGGCCCACCACTCTCCTGCATTCATGCATTCTGTAGGCACACATGTAAAATATTCCTGCAAAAGAAAAAATTGTAAATCAACTGTCCAGCATCCATGCTACTTGAGGTAGTTCCCATATAGATAGATAAAGAATAGTGTCTTACCTGCTATCAAATGAACACCAGCATTGTCTGCATGTTTCATCAATAAAACTAGAACAATTGATGATATTCTGCAGTGTTTAGTTTGACAATTCGACTAGCAATTTTGGATTTCAAATAATTACTTAGGAGATGAGAAGAACATGTGCCATTTGATTCTAGTTCTGCTTATCCATAGAGAACAAAAGAGGGCATACTCCTATATTTTCCATTGATCTCATCTGTGACAGCTCCTCCATTTTTGTATTTTTTTATTTGACTTTTATTTAACCAGGTAGGCCAGTTGAGAACAAGTTCTCATTTACAACTGCGACCTGGCCAAGATAAAGCAAAGCAGTGCGACACAAACAACAGCACAGAATTACACATGGAATAAACAAACGTACAGTCAATAACACAATAGAGAAAAAAAGAGTCTACATACAGTGTGTGCAAATGGCTTGAGGAGGTAAGGCAATAAATAAGCCATAGTAGTAAAGGAATTACAATTCAGCAGATTAACACTGGAGAGATAGATGAGCAGATGATGAAGAGCAGATGATGAGTATGCAAGTAGTGGTTTGCAAAAGAGCAGAAAAGTAAATAAAAACAATATGGAGATGAGGTAGGTAGATTGGGTGGGCTATTTACAGATGGGCTATGTACAGCTGCAGTTATCGGTTAGCTGCTCAGATAGCTGATGTTTAAAGTTAGTGAGGGAAATATAAGTCTCCAGCGATTTTTGCAATTATTTCCAGTCACTGGCAGCAGAGAACTGGAAGGAAAGGTGGCCAAAGGAGGTGTTGGCTTTGGGGATGATCAGTGAGATATACCTGCTGGAGCGCGTGCTACGGGTGGGTGTTGTTATCGTGACCAGTGAGCTGAGATAAGGTGGAGCTTTACCTAGCATAGACTTATAGATGACCTGGAGCCAGTGGGTCTGTATACAGAATGGTGTCCTCTGCATAGAGGTGGATCAGGGAATCACCCGCAGCAAGAGCAACATCGTTGATGTATACAGAGAAAAGAGTCGGCCCGAGAATTGAACCCTGTGCTACCCCCGTAGAGACTGCCAAAGGTCCGGACAACAGGCCCTCTGATTTGACAAACTAAAGTCTGTCTGCGAAGTAGTTGGTGAACCAGACGAGGCAGTCATTTGAGAAACCAAGGCTATTGAGTCTGCCGATAAGAATACGGTGATTGACAGAGTCGAAAGCCTTGGCCAGGTCGATGAAGACAGCTGCACAGTACTGTCTTTTATCGATGGCGGATATGATATCGTTTAGTACCTTGAGCGTGGCTGAGGTGCACCCATGACCAGCTCGGAAACCGGATTGCACAGCGGAGAAGGTACGGTGGGATTTGAAATGGTCAGTGATCTGTTTATTAACTTCTTTGGGCTAAGGGGCAGATCTGCCCAAAGTAAACTGCCTGTTACTCAGGCCAAGAAGCTAGGATGTGCATATGTAGCATTGGATAGACAACACTCTGAAGTTTCTAAAACTGTTCAAATATTGTCTGTGGGTATATTAGAACTGATATGGCAGGTGAAACCCCGAGGTCATTGGACTTTTCAATGCTTTTCTATGGGAAAGTCTGATAATTAGGACCCAGATAGCAGTTCCCATGGCTTCCACTAGATGTCAACAGCCTTTAGAAATTGTTTCATGCTTGTTTTTTGAAAAATGAAGAAGTATTCGAATTCTTCCAAAGTATCCATCAGAAGGACTCTAGTCTTTTGGCGCGCGTGAATGAGTGCTCACTCCTCGTTCTTTTTCTCCGGTATTGAACACTGTATATTCCGTCTTAAATTTGAACGATTATTTACATATTAGGGTACCGGAGGTTGGATTAGAAACATTGTTTGAATTGTTCGGACAAGGTTTTACCTGTAACTGCATGTTGGGCGAGTTGGATCAAGTGATTTCTGAATCAAACGCGCCAAATAAACTGACATTTTTTGGGATATAAAGAAGGACTTTATCGAACAAAACGACCACTCATTGTATAACTGGGACCCTTTGGATTGCAAAAAGATGAAGATCTTCAAAGGTAAGTGATTTATTTTATCGACATTTTTGAGTTGTGACACCTGTGCAGGATATGAATTCATGTTAATGCAGGAAGTGGGTGAGGCGCTGTCCTCAGACGATCAAATGCTATGCTTTCAAAGCCTATTGTAAATCGGACAAAGCGGTTCAATTACCAAGATACTAAGCTAAAGAAGGGGGTATAACACTTGTATTGTTATGAATGTTTAATATTACTACTTTTGTATTTTGAATTTCATGCTCTGAATTTCGCCGGACGTTGTCGAGGTGGGACGCTAGCGTCCCAATGATCCGAAATAAGTTAACTTGGCTTTCGAAGACTTTAGAAAGGCAGAGCAGGATGGATATAGGTATATAACAGTTTGGGTCTAAAGTGTCACCCCCTTTAAAGAGGGAGATGACCGTGGCAGCTTTCCAATCTTTAGGGATCTCAGATGATATGAAAGAGAGGTTGAACAGACTGGTAATAGGGGTTGCAACAATGGCGGCGGATCATTTTAGAAAGAAAAGGTCCAGATTGTCAGGCCCAGCTGATTTGTACGGGTCCAGGTTTTGCAGCTCAGTCAGAACATCTGCTATCTGGATTTGGGTGAAGGAGAAACTGGGGAGGCTCAGGCAAGTAGCTGCAGGGGGTGCGGCACTGTTAGCCAGGTTTGGGGTAGAAAGGAGGAAAGCATGGCCAGCCGTAGAGAAATGCTTATTGAAAATTTCGATTATCGTGGATTTATCGGTGGTGACCGTGTTTCCTAGCCTCAGTGCAGTGGGCAGCTGGGAGGGGGTGCTCTTGTTCACCATGGACTTTACAGTGTCCCAAAACTTTTTGGAGTTAGAGATACAGGATGCAAATTTCTGTTTGAAAAAGCTAGCCTTTGCTTTCCTGACTGACTCTACTGATTCCTGACTTCCCTGAAAAGTTGCATATCGCGGGGACTATTCGATGCTATTGCAGTCCGCCGCAGGATGTTTTTGTGCTGTTCAAGGGCAGTCAGGTCTGAAGTGAACCAAGGGCTATATCTGTTCTTAGTTCTGCATTTTCTGAAAGGGACATGCTTATTTAACCTCTCTAGGCTAGGGGACGGTATTTTCATGTCCGGATGAAAAGCGTGCCCAAAGTAAACTGCCTGCTACTCAGGCCCAGAAGCTAGGATATGCATATTATTAGTATATTTGGATAGAACACACTCTGAAGTTTCTCACAATGTTTGAATGATGTCTGTGAGTATAACATAACTTATTTGGCAGGCAGGATCCTGAGGACAAACCATCCAGGAAAAACATTTTGAGGTCACTCTTTTCAATGGGTTTTCTATGTGGATCTAGATTTCTAAGGCACTTGCTTGCAGTTCCTATCGCTTCCACTGGATGTCAACAGTCTTTAGAAATTGGTTGATGTGTTTCCTTTGAGAAATGAAGAAGTAGGGTTGTTCAGAACGAGGGTCGAGTCTAGTGTGCTGTTGTGGTTGGGGAGCACGAGGGTCGAGTCTAGTGTGCTGTTGTGGTTGAAAGCTCGCTCTTTATCCGCTATTGAACGCAGTTTTTCCCGTCTTAAATTTGATCGATTATTTACTTTTAAAAATACCTAAAGTTGTATTAGGAAAGTTGTTTGATTACAGGTAACTTATTAGATATTTTGTAGTCATGTTGCGCGAGTTGGAACCGGTGTTTTTCTGGATTAAACGCTTCAAATAAATGGACATTTTGGAGATATAACGACAGAATTGATCAAACAAAATGACCATTTGTGATGTTTATGGGACATATTGGAGTGCCAACAGAAGAAGCTCTTCAAAGGTAAGGCATGAATTATATTTTTATTTCTGAGTTTTGTGTCACGCCTGGCGGGATGAAATATGATTGTCTGTGTTTGTTTGATGGGGTGCTGTCCTCAGATAATCGCATGGTTTGCTTTCGCCGTGAAGTTATTTTGAAATCTGACACCGTGGCTGGATTAACAAGAAGTTAAGCTTTATTTTGACATATTGCATGTGTATTTTCAAGAATGTTAAATATTTACAATTCTGTAGTTTGAATTTGGCGCCCTGCACTTTCACTGGATGTTGGTCAGGTGGGACGGTAACGTCCCATCTAGCCTAGAGTTAAGATGGTGAGGAAATTACTTTTAAAGAACGACCAGGCATCCTCGACTGACGGGATGAGGTCAATATCCTTCCAGGATACCCGGGCCAGGTTGATTAGAAAGGCCTGCTCGCAGAAGTGATTTAGGGAGCATTTGATGAGGGGTGGTCGTTTGACCACGGACCCATAGCGGACGTATTTAGAGGGCAAGTTGGTCAGGATAATATCTATGAGGGTGTCCATGTTTACGGATTTAGGGTTGTACCTGGTGGTTTCCTTGATCATTTGTGTGAGATTGAGGGCATCTAGCTTAGATTGTAGGACTGCTGGGGTGTTAAGCATATCCCAGTTTAGGTCACCTAACAGAACAAACTCTGAAGATATATGGGGGGCAATCAATTCACATATGGTGTCCAGGGAACAGCTGGGAGCTGAGGGGGGTCTATATAACTGGCGGCAACAGTGAGATACTTATTTCTGAAGAGAAACATTTTCTGGAGAGAAAATGTTGTAGTTGGGTATGGAAATCTCAGAATTTTTGGTGGCCTTCCTAAGCCAGGATTCAGACACGGCAAGGACATCAGGGTTGGCAGAGTGTGCTAAAGCAGTGAGTAAAACAAACGTAGGGAGGAGGCTTCTGATGTTACCATGCATGAAACCAAGGCCTTTTCGATTACAGAAGTCAACAAATGAGAGCGCCTGGGGACACGCAGGGCCTGGGTTAACCTCCACATCACCAGAGGAACAGAGGAGGAGTAGGATTAGGGTACGGCTAAAGGCTATCAAAACTGTCCGTCTAGTGCGTTGGGGACAGAGAATAAAGTAGTTGGCATATTATTTTCTTCTATACATTTATCGGCGGTCTGTAAACAAAAGGACAAAGTGCATACAGCCACCTACTGTGCTGTAAAACAGGTGCTGCCCATGCTAAAACAGACTTTCTGGCAAGTGTGCCCTCTATCCATATTTTTTTTCATTTTTACCTGCAAAGAAGGTCATGAGCAGTGCCACCCAGCCCAGTATGTAGGACCAAGAGAAGCGCCAGTCACCGAATCGCTTCCCCAGGAAGTTCACCGTCACTCCAGTGTAGATGGCCATTGCAAGCAGAACAAATAGAGCTGGTGGAGAGTTAATACAGGACAAATTCGGACTCCCAATTTACAGTAGACAGAATTCTAGGTAAAATAGCGATCGGGTCTTGTAAACAGAGACAAAATGATTTGTCCTGGATTCATTTACATTTGTGTATTGAAGCTGTGACTATTTGTGTATTGTGTCTAGCTCTGTTAGCTTCGCAATGTCCAGTGGGACTTACTGGAGACAAAGAACATGATCCCTGCAGCGAAGGAGCGGTTGAACCTCTCGAAGGCGGAGAAATGGGCGAAGGAGAGAATGCCTGCTATAATGCCGGCGAAGCACGACATGGCCGACAGGATCATGAAGGCACGGGTGGCATTCCAGTAGGCTGAGAGAGAGAGAGAGAGAGAGAGAGAGGAATAAAACAAGAAAAAGAGAGGACAGATACAATTTCAAAGATTAGAGAAAGTCGCAAGCCCACACGCCAGTCTAATGCTCCAAATATAATTTTTCACCTAAACTAGTACCAGCCAATTAGGGACAATGGGTGCATGATTTGCCTCCATAGTTAACTGTAAAGACATGTTGAGTCTAAAAAACGTATTGATTCTATTGAGTCTGAGTCTAATGACACATGTTGCTATTTCAGTCATTCAGTCGTCTCCTTCATTTACAGTCCTCCTTGGTAGTCCTGAACATGGGTAGGACAGGCATACAGCATTCACATTAGGAAGTCATTCAACTAAGGGAGTTTCGTCTGACAACTGAGGGACGTCCTAATATAGATGCCGTACAGGCAGTCCCAGTGGTGCTATGGGTCCCCAGTGCGCCCCACTCACCGATGCTGTCTGTCTGCATGTAGCACTTGCCCGACATGCAATACCTCCACAGGCCCTGGTGGGCGAAGCTGCCCGACAGGCGGTACTGCATCCAGTAGTCTGTCGCAGTTGAGACCACCAGCAGGATGTTCCCCACTATGGCGCAGAACAGGCCCCCTCCCATACAGGCTCCCCCTCCCATAAAGCTGTGCATCCTGAGTGACACTGCGACGGTGGCGAGGCTCTACGCACTGCAGCGCACAGCAAGGCAGAGGGACAGGGTCAATGGCACAGTCAATACAGGCAACACAGTCAACTATGGGGCACAGGCAACACAGTCAACCATGGGGCACAGGCAACACAGGCAACCATGGGGCACAGGCAACACAGTCAATCATGGGGCACAGGCAACACAGTCAATCATGGGGCACAGGCAATAGAGTTAGCTATTGACCAATGCAATATTTTGCGGATGCCTTCAAGGTCCTACTACACAAAGTTGCAGGCAGCCAGGGTTGGGGTCAATTCCATTTTAATTCAGAGAGTTCAGGAAGTGAATTGCATGTCCAGAATTACAAATAGCTGCTTATGTTTATCATTATTAAAAAAAAAAAAATACTTCCTGGATTGACTGAATTTAAATAGAACTGACCCCAGTACGGCAGGCCATAATGCCACACATTGTGCCCACACACTAAGCACAACACACAGACCTAGACAGACGCATCAATGGTGCACAGAACCAGACAATGCAGGCAGTGCTTCACTCAGCAACAGCGCAGAGACATGACACACACTCAGCACAAACCAGATGAAGCAACACAGTATCACTTCCTTATTTGCAGGGACACACGTGAACATGTGTCATATTCAATAGCACAGGATGGCAAAGTGTCTCTGTAGTTGCACAGAGACCGTATGGACCCTATTTTGAACTGTACATGTTCAATTTCTGTATCACTGTCAACACTGTGCAATCCACTTACGCTTTCCATTACCCGCATGCATTTTAGAGACGTCAGCTCAGTAACCTCAAACGCATACAAAAATACACAAACACTCCACAAGAGTGGTTATACTGAAATATGGAAGTGTTACATTTCAAAGTGAGAGTGGAGGAGGGGCAGTGCTGTAAGTATTTCCCGGCTCATGTAGAACTAACCAACAACAAATGATGGATATAAAAGCTGGATGGTATTTCCTGAGACAGTGATTCATGACCATCCAGCCAACAGTCATAACACCTCTGGAACACCTGTTTCCAGAAGATAAAACGTCCATAGAGGTTCCTTCAGGGTTGAGGAAACGAAGAGCTCACTGTTTTACTCATTGATCTTGCACCCGAGGCGGAACTAGAAAATAAACATTCAGTTCAGTGGTTCAACGCAAAAGTGAATACTATTTGCAACACAGTCAGACCATTCACCAAGGCCCTATGTACTGCAGAGACTAATGGATGCCTCATACTTTTTGCATCCATCTTGGCCATCCAGCCCATGTACGACATGCGCTACATTCAACATGCTTTCATTGAACGTTTCTTGAGGTCAAGCGTTGAAGTCAATATCTGTAGAATGCTCAATTGGTTGTGATTGCATTCATTTTAATGCATACTTTGACATAAAATGACAATGATTGAAGAAAAATGATTTACTTATTTCGCTTTAGAGACTCAAGCATTATCTCATTCTGATTAGTACTGAATGATTTCAATC
Organism: Oncorhynchus tshawytscha; assembly: GCF_018296145.1. Classification (NCBI taxonomy): domain Eukaryota; kingdom Metazoa; phylum Chordata; class Actinopteri; order Salmoniformes; family Salmonidae; genus Oncorhynchus; species Oncorhynchus tshawytscha. The sequence continues at coordinate 9,064,750 of NC_056451.1, read as the reverse complement.
TAACTAGCCCTTAACCATTTAATTGCCCTTCAGACCAAGTCTTCCTTAGTCTTCGAAAAATATGCTTACATTCAGGAGCTCTGCTATTTTTCTCCATGGACAGAAGTGTCCCTCTTTGCCCACCTGTGCCCCATATGGCTACAATGTTTTACTCCACACAGATTTACTGTATACGCTTGCTTATTAGTCCAATCAGTCCAAACGGCCCAATCTGGCAACACAACATAACAGCACCAGGAGTAAAGTACCATGATGCATCTTACCTGAGTTCTTCAGGATAAATAAACCCTCTTAAGTGTCAACCTTTCCGCAGGGAAAGACTGAGAGAGAAAGAGAGAGAGTGCAAGCCTGGAGTGAGCAAAAAGTCAAAGAGGAACCCCTAGGCCGTAATCCAAAAAGTCAAAGAGGAACCCCTAGGCCGTAATCCAAAAAGTCAAAGAGGACCCCCTAGGCCGAATTCCAAAAAGTCAAAGAGGACCCCCTAGGCCGAATTCCAAAAAGTCAAAGAGGACCCCCTAGGCCGAATTCCAAAAAGTCAAAGAGGACCCCTAGGCCGAATTCCAAAAAGTCAAAGAGGACCCCTTAGGCCGAATTCCAAAAAGTCAAAGAGGACCCCTAGGCCCAAAAAGTCAAAGAGGACCCCTTTCCAAAAAGTCAAAGAGGACCCCTAGGCCGAATTCCAAAAAGTCAAAGAGGACCCTAGGCCGAATTCCAAAAAGTCAAAGAGGACCCCTAGGCCGAATTCCAAAAAGTCAAAGAGGACCCCTAGGCCGAATTCCAAAAAGTCAAAGAGGACCCCTAGGCCGAATTCCAAAAAGTCAAAGAGGACCCCTAGGCCGAATTCCAAAAAGTCAAAGAGGACCCCTAGGCCGAATTCCAAAAAGTCAAAGAGGACCCCCTAGGACCCAAAGAGGACCCCTAGGCCGAATTCCAAAACCCCTAGTCAAAAAGTCAAAGAGGACCCCTAGGCCCCAAAAGTCAAAGAGGACCCCTAGGCCGAATTCCAAAAAGTCAAAGAGGACCCCCTAGGCCGAATTCCAAAAAGTCAAAGAGGACCCCCTAGGCCGAATTCCAAAAAGTTATCCGCTCCTCTTTTCTGTCTATGGAGGCAAATCCTTTACAACAACAATCAGCGAGAACAAATGCACGTGAGCTGGTGGGCGCAGAGGCACGTGGCTCTTTCCCATTGAGCGACCATGGGGATTGTTGGAGGGGGGATTGGGTTGATAGTATGGGACAGTGGTGGATTGGGGGGGGCGCCACCGGTGTGCCTTGGTCTCCTTTCTGTTGTTGTATCTGGTGTTCTAGAACTGTGAATGTGCAGAGGCTTGCAGTACTGGGGGTGGTCAATGCAACATGCTGAAGCTCACACTTTCTTTCAGTTGGAGGAGGCAACTGTCACCTGGGTATGGCCATGATGGCAGATACACGCTCAGATACATGCCCACACGCATGGCTTAGATGAACTCCCTCTCGCTCTCTCACGCACGCAATGACATGTACTCACATGCACATGCTCACAGACACACACAATGTCAACATACATACGCAGTATCATCCTGACATCGCAGCCAATGATGATCACTTTTAATTTATTCAAAATGATCTGTTGCCAAGTAATTACAATATTATTATTTACACAGAATTTCCATGCATGCATATTAGATAACTTGCAGTCAGACAAATTGGTTTGATCAGTCAATAAGGAGCTTAATTAAGTATTAACATTCATGCCCAGAATTCAAGGATAATTTTTTTTAATGATAAATAAATACACCAGTGAACTGTACCAACACAGAGGGTGAAACAGAACTGATTGTGTGTCTGACTCTCAGTTATTTAGGTCCAGGCCTCATAGACCTAAAATCCAGTGAACAAGGGGCATCTGGGCTGCCTAAACAAACACAGGAAATGATTCTATGATGATCATTCAAAGATGTTCTCGAGTCCATTTCTCACTGACCTCTTGTTCTAATAAACATCTTTCCATATCTATTGGTCTGTGTGCTAGTGTGTTTTTTAATATCTCCAATATTATCCTCATTTATGAACATTTGAACATCTTGGCCATGCTCTGTTATAATCTCCACCCGGCACAGCCAGAAGAGGACTGGCCACCCCACATATGCTCTCTCTAATTCTCTCTTTCTTTCTCTCTCTCGGAGGACCTGAGCCCTAGGACCATGCCCCAGGACTACCTGACATGATGACTCCTTGCTGTCCCCAGTCCACCTGGCCGTGCTGCTGCTCCAGTTTCAACTGTTCTGCCTTATTATTATTATACGACCATGCTGGTCATTTATGAACATTTGAACATCTTGGCCATGTTCTGTTCTAATCTCCACCCGGCACAGCCAGAAGAGGACTGGCCACCCCACATAGCCTGGTTCCTCTCTAGGTTTCTTCCTAGGTTTTGGCCTTTCTAGGGAGTTTTTCCTAGCCACCGTGCTTCTACACCTGCATTGCTTGCTGTTTGGGGTTTTAGGCTGGGTTTCTGTACAGCACTTTGAGATATCAGCTGATGTACGAAGGGCTATATAAATAAATTTGATTTGATTTGATCCTCCCAGCTTTATACAAAGGAGGAGACAGCCATTTTGAACACTGTACCCGGTGTCACACACATTATAGGGGGAGTCCTCTTCTGACACCATCAGAGTGAGTGTATTACCTGGGCAGTCAGTAGGCTCATGGTGTATAACCTGCAGTGCCCCCTTCAGTTCAACCTCCTCCAGTGCAACGCGGCAATCTCTTCTGTGATGGGAAAACCACAGTTATTAGATGACATCGCTGACATTATAGTTTAGTGCAGTCCAAAACGTGATTTTCCAATGTTTAATATATATATTTCCACACTATTCGATTGGAATAATAGTGTGAAAATTATGATAATGTCCTTTTAGTGTCCTGAGTGGCTCAGTTGGTAGAGTATGGCGTTTGCAACGCCAGGGTTGTGGGTTCGATGCTCAAAAATCAAATCAAATCCAATTTTATTTGTCACATACACATGGTTAGCAGATGTTAATGCGAGCGTAGCGAAATGCTTGTGCTTCTAGTTCCGACAATGCAGTAATAACCAACAAGTAATCTAACTAACAATTCCAAAACTACTGTCTTATACACACAAGTGTAAGGGGATAAAGAATATGTACATGAAGATATATGAATGAGTGATGGTACAGAGCGGCATAGGCAAGATACAGTAGATGGTATTGAGTGCAGTATATACATATGAGATGAGTATGTAAACAAAGTGGCATAGTTAAAGTGGCTAGTGATACATGTATTACATAAAGATGCAGTAGATGATATAGAGTACAGTATATACATATACATATGAGATGAATAATGTAGGGTATGTAAACATTATATTAGGTAGCATTGTTTAAAGTGGCTAGTGATGTATTTTAAATCATTTCCCATCAATTCCCATTATTAAAGTGCCTGGAGTTGAGTCAGTGTGTTGGCAGCAGCCACTCAATGTTAGTGGTGGCTGTTTAACAGTCTGATGGCCTTGAGATAGAAGCTGTTTTTCAGTCTCTCGGTCCCAGCTTTGATGCACCTGTACTGACCTCGCCTTCTGGATGATAGCGGGGTGAACAGGCAGTGGCTCGGGTGGTTGTTGTCCTTGATGATCTTTATGGCCTTCCTGTGACATCGGGTGGTGTAGGTGTCCTGGAGGGCAGGTAGTTTGCCCCCGGTGATGCGTTGTGCAGACCTCACTACCCTCTGGAGAGCCTTACGGTTGTGGGCGGAGCAGTTGCCGTACCAGGCGGTGATACAGCCCGACAGGATGCTCTCGATTGTGCATCTGTAGAAGTTTGTGAGTGCATTTGGTGACAAGCCAAATTTCTTCAGCCTCCTGAGGTTGAAGAGGCGCTGCTGCGCCGCCTTCACGATGCTGTCTGTGTGGGTGGACCAATTCAGTTTGTCTGTGATGTGTACGCCAAGGAACTTAAAACTTACTACCCTCTCCACTACTGTTCCATCGATGTGGATAGGGGGGTGTTCCCTCTGCTGTTTCCTGAAGTCCACAATCATCTCCTTAGTTTTGTTGACGTTGAGTGTGAGGTTATTTTCCTGACACCACACTCCGAGGGCCCTCACCTCCTCCCTGTAGGCCGTCTCGTCGTTGTTGGTAATCAAGCCTACCACTGTTGTGTCGTCCGCAAACTTGATGATTGAGTTGGAGGCGTGCGTGGCCACGCAGTTGTGAGTGAACAGGGAGTACAGGAGAGGGCTCAGAATGCACCCTTGTGGCGCCCCAGTGTTGAGGATCAGCGGGGTGGAAATGTTGTTGCCTACCCTCACCACCTGGGGGCGCCCCGTCAGGAAGTCCAGTACCCAGTTGCACAGGGCGGGGTCGAGACCCAGGGTCTCGAGCTTGATGACGAGTTTGGAGGGTACTATGGTGTTAAATGCTGAGCTGTAGTCGATGAACAGCATTCTCACATAGGTATTCCTCTTGTCCAGATGGGTTAGGGCAGTGTGCAGTGTGGTTGAGATTGCATCGTCTGTGGACCTATTTGGGCGGTAAGCAAATTGGAGTGGGTCTAGGGTGTCAGGTAGGGTGGAGGTGATATGGTCCTTGACTAGTCTCTCAAAGCACTTCATGATGACGGAAGTGAGTGCTACGGGGCGGTAGTCGTTTAGCTCAGTTACCTTAGCTTTCTTGGGAACAGGAACAATGGTTACCCTCTTGAAGCATGTGGGAACAACAGACTGGGATAGGGATTGATTGAATATGTCCGTAAACACACCAGCCAGCTGGTCTGCGCATGCTCTGAGGGCGCGGCTGGGGTTGCCGTCTGGGCCTGCAGCCTTGCGAGGGTTGACACGTTTAAATGTTTTCCTCACGTCGGCTGCAGTGAAGGAGAGTCCGCATGTTTTAGTTGCGGGCCGTGTCAGTGGCACTGTATTGTCCTCAAAGCGTGCAAAAAAGTTATTTAGTCTGCCTGGGAGCAAGACATCCTGGTCCGTGACGGGGCTGGTTTTCTTCTTGTAATCCGTGATTGACTGTAGACCCTGCCACATACCTCTTGTGTCTGAGCCGTTGAATTGAGATTCTACTTTGTCTCTATACTGACTCACCTTGCCCTGATTGAAAGCAGTGGTTCGGCTTTCAGTTTCACGCGAATGCTGCCATCAATCCACGGTTTCTGGTTTGGGAATGTTTTAATCGTTGCTATGGGAACGACATCTTCAAAGCACGTTCTAATGAACTCGCTCACCGAATCAGCGTATTCGTCAATGTTTAGTCTGCCCTTGAGTTGCGTTCCCATGCAAAACTAGACAGATAGCTAACAACTAAGTCTTCAATAAAACTCCCAAGGCGTGACTTTTCTTGAATAAATATATTGAAAACGTTTATGTTGTGAAACTGCAAAATACAGAAAAGAATATACTTTAGTATTCAATTCACACCGACATACTGTAGCTGTACATTAAACGTTTGAAGTTGCATAAATACAAAGCACGCGCTAAGGTACCATGCATCTGGCATGATGCCAAACCATATAGCTAATTGTTAACCATATGGTAATTGGCTCCTTTCATTACTCTAATAATGTACAACCATTTATGTAGAATAACAAAGCATATTACACTAGAAACAGTAACAAAACTACAGTATTGTATATTTTACAATTCGTTTGCATGACGCACGAGCAAAGTAATACAGCTAACGACATACATTTAAAGGCATTGCAATTTGTGAGTAAATGCAACCAACATTGATATGTAAGCAACTCTGTCAATAACAAGATTATCATCATTAGCTAAATGCTTGAATCGAACTTACAAACAAATATTTTCCAAGGCTGAAGCGTGACAAGAAATAACTACATTGAAAGACCTGCACCGTAGCGTTGTTTGTAGCTGCTTCTATGCGTGCAAAACAAATTCTGTACTTCCTGTTTGCGTCGTCTTTCTAAGTACCAGAAAGCGCCACTAGGGGGCAAATAACACCATTGAACACAATGAAAATCCAATTTAACCATTGTAATAAAATAATCTGTTACCTTCTAACAGGATGGCAGCACAATGTTGTTGTCTGACGCAATACGAAACATATCCCAGTCCACGTGATGGAAGCAGTCTTGGAGTGTGGAATCAGATTGGTCGGACCAGCGTTGAACAGACCTCAGCGCGGGAGCTTCTTGTTTTAGTTTCTGTCTGTAGGCAGGGATCAACAAAATGGAGTCGTGGTCAGCTTTTCCGAAAGGAGGGCGGGGCAGGGCCTTATATGCGTCGCGGAAGTTAGAATAGCAGTGATCCAAGGTTTTTCCAGCCCTGGTTGCGCAATCGATATGCTGATAAAATTTAGGGAGTCTTGTTTTCAGGTTAGCCTTGTTAAAATCCCCAGCTACAATGAATGCAGCCTCCGGATAAATGGATTCCAGTTTGCAAAGAGTCAAATAAAGTTCGTTCAGAGCCATCGTTGTGTCTGCTGTGATTATAATCAAAGAGAATTCCCTTGGTAGATAATGCGGTCGACATTTGATTGTGAGGAATTCTAAATCAGGTGAACAGAAGGACTTGAGTACCTGTATGTTGTTATGATCACACCACGTCACGTTAACCATGAAGCATACGCCCCCGCCCCTCTTCTTACCAGAAAGATGTTTGTTTCTGTCTGCGCGATGCGTGGAGAAACCAGTTGGCTGCACCGACTCCGATAGCGTCTCTCCAGTGAGCCACGTTTCCGTGAAGCAAAGAACGTTACAGTCTCTGATGTCCCTCTGGAATGCTACCCTTGCTCGGATTTCATCAACCTCGTTGTCAAGAGACTGGACATTGGCGAGAAGAATGCTAGGGAGTGGTGCACGATGTGCCCGTCTCCAGAGTCTGACCAGAAGACCGCTCCGTTTCCCCCTTTTACGAAGTCGTTTTTTGGGGTCGCCGGCTGGGATCCATTCCGTTGTCCTGGGTGAAAGGCAGAACACAGGATCCGCTTCGCGAAAGTCATATTCTTGGTCGTACTGATGGTGAGTTGACGCTGCTCTTATGTTCAGTAGTTCTTCTCGACTATGTAAAGAAACCTAAGATGACCTGGGGTACCATTGTAAGAAATAACACGTAAAAAAAACAAAAAACTGCATAGTTTCCTAGGAACGCGAAGCGAGGCGGCCATCTCTGTCGGCGCCCTGTAATAAACATTGTTACTTCGACACAGTCTGCACCTGGGTCTTACCTTGATACCTGATAAATGTGTATAAGTGTGTAAGCTGTGTATAAGTGTATAGTGTATAAGCTGTTTGAAAAACTGGTAGTGCTGCTGTCCTTGGACCACAACGGTTTGATCACCCGTTCCGCCAATCCCCAATAAACACTACCATCTCATATTCTGATATGCAACTGCCAATAAAATGTCAAAATACCCTAAATAAAGTATTTCAGGGAAACACATGACATGGACTAACCAGGTGAAATCTAGGATCCCTTATCGATGTCGCTTGTTAAATCCACTTCAATCGGTGTAGACGAAGGGGAGGAGACAGGTAAAGAAGGATTTTTAAGCCTTGAGACAATTGAGACATGGATTGTGTATGTGTACCATTCAGAGGGTGAATGGGCAAGACAAAATATTGAAATGCCTTTGAACGGGATATGGTAGTATATTGTGTCAAGAACTGCAACGCTGCTGGGTTTTTCACGCTCAACAGTTTCCCGTGTGAATCAAAAATGGTCCACCACCCAAAGGACATCCAGCCAACTTGACTCAACTAAGGGAAGCATTGGAGTCAACATGCGCCAGCATCCCTGTGGAACGCTGTCGACACCTTGTAGAGTCCATGCCCCGACCAATTGAGGCTGTGGTGTGCAATATTGCAATATTGGTTATGGAAACGTTTATAAGATCAGTAACTTATGGTGTTTTATCATCGTGCTCACCTCTTGGTGGAGTAAAATCTCCAAAATAAAAAGGAGGGAAAGGAGAGCACCAGCAATAGGGCTTCCCCAATCCTACATAGAACAGGGACTGCTGGGCAGACGTTTCACCTGCTATTGAAAAATCCACAAAGGGATCATCAGTCTTACTACTTGGAGCTTTCCAACGTTCTACATTCACATGAAATATCGTCTGGATTCATTCAATCTCCAAAGGTACATTAGGGCAAGCCAGACGCTACAGTAACAATACGATACGATAACACTCCAGCTTCATTTTCACTCTTTGAATTTATCTGACTCTCTTCACTACGTTCTAGTGAATGTGGTATAGCTTCTGCTTGATAAAGATGGCACATTTCACTATTAAGTCTGTCCTTTAGATATTGATTTCTTTAACATTTTGCCAATTACCCTATGTCCTTCACTCAGATAAGGCCAAACTTACCCTGAATGCTCATTGGTTGAATTGCAGAGGACATCTCCCATGTCATCACCCTTGGGCCCAATGAGAATGGACCTCAGGATCCTGCAGTTGAGCAGGTCAGTGATGTTGTGAGTCTGATTGTCCTGGATGCTCCATGGTGTCCAAATGATCTTCGCCACAGGGTGAGAGTCCACCACACAGGCACACCTCACCTCCCCATCATTCACAGAACAGAAGGAGATGGGAGGTATACAGCCGGAGCATCTAAAAGAGAGGAAGAGAAATGGAAAGAGAGAAAATGACAAAACGACTGTGGCAAACGTCCATATATAACATGGATTATAAAGTGGTTACAAAAATGTTTATGGCATAATGATACATACCCTCAACGTTCACAGGCGTGGTGTCTGAACTCCACTCTCCCATCTCGTTCAGAGCAGAACAGCGGAACTGCCCCACGTCTCTGGTCACAGAGAGACTCAAACTCCCAGAATCCTCTCTAAGCAGGACTGACTGACACACGGTACCACCTGTAGGAGCTGACTGGGAGGTGACCGTGACCCAGACAGGACAGAGTGACCTTTTCTCGCAAATAAAAATAAATTAAAAAACCAGAGCCCGGGCTGGGAGCAGGCTGATAGACACATTGGTGGGTGGTGCTGGTGAAGACAAAACATTGAGGAAAATATAGGCATGTTAAAAATGTATCCAATAGCTCTCACAGTGACATAATCTTCAAGTACATTTATGTTGAGTAGAAAAAGTGTTGTGGAAAGCATAAATGTCACAATTGAGTGTACAGTCTCTAATTTCTTTAATTGAACATAAGTCATACGACATATTCAATTAATAATGACCATTACAAAAGGAGACCCTCGTCTACCACTCCACTGAGGACATTTTCATAATACCTTTCACAAATACACTCAGGAGAAGCTTATCATGGCCATGTGTGTTGTTGACTAGACAGGTGACAGACATATTTTCATAGGTGCCCTCTGCAGCCCAGATATCCATCACCATGTAGTTCTGGGGGGAGGGGGGTTGAGTCAGAGCCGGGAAACAGGGGTCATCCATCCACCATCCACAGCACTGTGGCCCTTGGTCAAGCCCGGGCCTGAAACCTGCAGATGACTTGGCCAGTGTGGTAGGATCAGCTGGAGTTTGCCAATATAGATGGTTTGTCTGGAGAATGAAAATACGTTCAGTGTTAATTCCATTAACTATGAATCAAAGTTCACATTTAGGCCTACTTCATATTAAACAAAATCTCACAGTCCATATGTTGGCAGTAATAGTCAATGCGCTCCCCTCCATGGTCTGCATTTTGTAGTGGTGGAATAATTCTGGACAAACACATTTTCTCTTTTTAATCCATTTTTTTCATTGGAATAGATTTGATTTCAAGACTCTAAATCCACATATCCATTCAGTAAACCACAGATCAACCTAAAACTCACATTCTGCAGTGACCACAAAACTAGAGGAGGGCTTGGACCTCCCCAGAGGGTTGATAGCTGTGCAGTGGAACGCATTCTCGTCTGGGGCCAGGTCTGTGACCGCAGCGGTCTCTGTGCTGTGGTTCATTGGCATGACCAGGCCATCTCTCCGAAAATACCACAGGTAGGAGCTGGCAGGGGGGTTTGGCATCACTCACACAGGACAGGGACAGGTTAGTGCCAACCTGGACCACAGTGCTTCCCCCTGAGACACTCACAGACCTGGGGGCATCTGAGAGAGAAGAGGGACAAAGGAGAGATGCTGGAAATATCACAGTGAGCCTTTAAATGGAGTTCATCGTTCATTATTGATGGGGGAATTGCTCCTAATTTTCAAATCGGATGTTCCTATGTCCCAAGTTGTATCACAGAATGTTCCCAGCCTAAAAAGCAAAGCTCCTACTGCGATACTGCAACATCTGCTGTGCAGATCTAGAACCTCACTCAAAGACCTCTGTTAGCTGATGTAATGCTACAATTTAAATGATAAGGTACACAGTGAATAGAAACAAATGGAACAGTAAGAGTAGAGTAGAGTGACTCTAGCTGAAACTCACAGCTCACGTCGAGCACCACCTGCCCTGCAGCTGTCTGTTCTCCTGGATGTGTCACGTTACACGCCAGCACTTTCTCATGATCCTCTGCTCGGGCCACAAACGAGATGGTGGAGAGGACGCGCAATCAACCCTGTATCTCCTCGGTGTGGTACCCCTGGACCACCTCCCTCTGGTCCCTGAAAGAGAGGGAGGGAGGGGAGGAGTGGCAGGTGTGGAGGACAGTACAGGAAACAGTGATGTTGCCCCCCCCCCTCCTTCTGCTCTTCACTGAGTGACAGCTGTGGCCTTGGTGCTGTATCTGGAAATAACAAGAGACACTAAGTCTAAGACACTAACTATGGGTTCACTCATTGTGTTATCGGTCAAAAACTACATTAAGAATCATTTTCTTTTGGATTCATGTTATCATATTTGGTTAATTTAAAAAATCTCAATCCATCTTCAGGAGCCCTTTTGTCAGGTTTTGCATAATTCATTACCTGGAACCTCCAGTGTCACCCTCCACTGAAAGAATGCAAAGACAGACTTGTGGACCTCATCAACCCAGGGGCAAATGTCCTCTCCGTTATGTTCTAATATCATTCCATTGGTCATCAGGCAGCAGTCTCCATCAGAGGCCCTTCCCACCAGTTCAGTTCTACCACTGTAGTGCTCTATGATATCTGCTGGTTTGGTGCAGCTGAAGATGACTGGGTATTTACCAGGCAGCTTGGAATGCTGGTACCAGGTGACATTAGTGGAGATGTAAGAGTTGGGGTGTGTGAAGGAACAGGGGATGAGGATACAAGACCCCCGTCAGGCCAGATATCTGATTAGGATATGGTCACGGTCCACTCCTCAGCCACTACCAACACACACCACAACACTGGACCGAAAGAGAGAGGGTGAAAAGAAATGAGAGAAAGACAGACATTTGATGAGTATTGTTTGATAGCTGAATGCTGTCATATATGGCAAAATAATAAAACAACTTCCAGAAAACATTTAATTTGTGGGCTCAAATGTATCAAAAATGTGTATTGATATTGAGAATATAAAGATCCAATGTACATTTATCTTGGAAACAATACATTGTCTTATCTGCCAGATTGTACACCCATTCAAGGCTGAGTTCATTGTTGAATCTAGGAAGCTCTTTTCAAAGAGCAGAGGATAGAAATGGATTTGAAAGTGGTTGTCAGAGATGACCACGTTTATATGTACAAGGGGCACAACCATAAGTAGCCCTTAAAGACAATAAAATAGGCCCGTCTTTAAAACCAGAACAGAGTGGTTATATGAACTGTAATAATCCCCCTAGTTATGAAACTTGTAAATTGGTGGAAAAAGGAATTTCTTAAAATATCAACTGTCATGGGTTGCTTAAAAAGTGTTGAAAAAAACTGGATATTGTGTAACTGACTGAACGGCATTGCAATCACATCGGACTGAGCGTACAGAGCATTAATAACACCTTCCTAATATTGAGTTGCACCACTTTTTCCCTCAGAACAGCCTCAATTCGTCATGGCATGGACTCTACAAGGTATCGAATGCGTTCCACAGGGATGAAACTGGAATGCGTTCCACAGGGATGAAACTGAAATGCGTTGTTCCACAGGGATGAAACTGGAATGCGTTGTTCCACAGGGATGAAACTGGAATGCGCTCCACAGGGATGAAACTGAAATGTGTCGTTCCACAGGGATGAAACTAGAATGCGTTGTTCCACAGGGATGAAACTGGAATGCGTTGTTCCACAGGGATGACACTGGAATGCGTTCCACAGGGATGAAACTGGAATGTGTCATTCCACAGGGATGAAACTAGAATGCGTTGTTCCACAGGGATGAAACTGGAATGCGTTGTTCCACAGGGATGAAACTGGAATGCGTTCCACAGGGATGAAACTGGAATGCATTGTTCCACAGGGATGAAACTAGAATGCGTTGTTCCACAGGGATGAAACTGGAATGCGTTGTTCCACAGGGATGAAACTGGAATGCATTGTTCCACAGGGATGAAACTGGAATGCGTTGTTCCACAGGGATGAAACTGGAATGCGTTCCACAGGGATGAAACTGGAATGCGTTGTTCCACAGGGATGAAACTGGAATGCGTTCCACAGGGATGAAACTGCAATGCGTTGTTCCACAGGGATGAAACTGAAATGCATTCCACAGGGATGAAACTGGAATGCGTTCCACAGGGATGAAACTGGAATGCGTTCCACAGGGATGAAACTGGAATGCGTTGTTCCACAGGGATGAAACTGGAATGCGTTGTTCCACAGGGATGAAACTGGAATGCGTTGTTCCACAGGGATGACACTGGAATGCGTTCCACAGGGATGAAACTGGAATGCGTTCCACAGGGATGAAACTGGAATGTGTTCCACAGGGATGAAACTCTGGAATGGAATGCGTTGTTCACAGGGATGAAACTGGAATGTTCCACAGGGATGAAACTGGAATGAGTTCCACAGGGATGAAACTGGAATGCGTTCCACAGGGATGAAATTGGAATGCGTCGTTCCACAGGGATGAACTGGAATGCGTTCCACAGGGATGAAACTGAAATGCGTTCCACAGGGATTAAGCTGGAATGCATTCCACAGGGATGAAACTGTAATGCGTCGTTCCACAGGGATGAAACTGGAATGCGTTCCACAGGGATTAAGCTGGAATGCATTCCACAGGGATGAAACTGTAATGCGTTGTTCCACAGGGATGAAATTGGAATGTGTTCCACAGGGATGAAACTGGAATGCGTTCCACAGGGATTAAGCTGGAATGCATTCCACAGGGATGAAACTGGAATGCGTTCCACAGGGATGAAACTGGAATGCGTTCCACAGGGATTAAGCTGGAATGCATTCCACAGGGATGAAACTGGAATGCGTTCCACAGGGATGAAACTGGAATGCGTTCCACAGGGATTAAGCTGGAATGCGTTCCAAAGGGATGAAACTGGAAAATAGGGATGAGTTGAAAGTAGTACAGAAGGAAATTAAAGGTCTGATCAGGAAAGGCAAACATTAAACTGAAGCTAGAACGCAAGCTGCAAGCGAACAACATTGAGGATGTCTGGGATGGTATGAAGAAGGCTACAGAATACAGCACCAGGGGACAACTACAGAGTGATGAGGGAAGGGACAGAGCCACAGATTTCAACCAGTTTTTTTTACCAGATTTGATGAGTATGATTTCTCAGCAGAGCAGTAGCAGATAGGGGGGGGGGGTGCTGGATTCTGATCTGGGAAGCACTGAGCCCATGAGCATCTTGGAGGAACAAGTGGTGAAGCAGTTGAAGAGGATCAATCCCAGCAAGTCAGCAGGGTCTGATGGGGTTAAAACCAGAATACTCAAGGTATGTTCTAATCAACTGGCTTTCATACTGCAGTATATTTTCAACCTGTCCTTCATACTATCAGATATTCCTACTAAATGGAGAACAACCTGCATGGTGCCCATCTCAAAGAAATCAGGAGGGACTGCAAAGGAATCATTTAGACCAGTGGCTTTGACATCACAGGTCATGAAAACCTCTGAGCGGTTTTTAATATCCTTAAAAAAGGTGACTTCTCCCGTACATATACATATCCGATCTGATACTGCCTGGTTCGGTCTTACAAACTGTCGTCAATTGGTCAGGTAGTTCACAATCCATTTGATTGTATGTGGATTTACATGAATGTCCTTTAGCTTTTGGGCCAGCAGGTGGGGTTGTATGGTATTGAAAGCACTTGAGAAGTGGAAGAACATTGTTCTCGCCACACAGCCGGGCTTCTCCAGACCGAGCAGAGCATCGTCAACACCAGTTTTTGGGCGGTGGTCAAATTGCAAAGGTTCCAGATAGGCTTCCGCCTCAACTCTTAATGTTTACTCTTTACACAAATGACTTCACACACAACAACGAACTGAGACACTTACTGAAATTCTCTGATGACTTTGCTATAGTAAACTGTGTCATGTGGGGGAGACGATGCTCATCATAGGGATACAACAGAGTCCTTTGTGAAATGGTGTGAGGCCAAGGAGCCATGGTAGATTTTAGGAATAAAGAAAGATGTTTTGAATCCCATTTCTATTAATTGTGAAGAGATTGGCCCTGTTGACTCTTTTAAGTACTTGGGTGTAATGGTGGACAACAAACTGAACTGGAAGGAGAATCCTCAGTGTCGACTAAAAAGCACTAAGGAAGCTTAAATCTTTTGAATTATGTGACAAAATGCTTCATATGTTCTATAGCAGTGTTGTGGCGAGTGTAGTGACCCATCCCATTGTTTGCTGAAAAGGGAGTTTAGCTAAGGAAGACTTAAACAATCTTGACAAAATCATTAACAAAGCCAGTGCTACAATTGGCTGCAGCCTGGAATCGATGCAGGACATGTTCATAAAAAGGCTTCAAGTAAAAACACATGACCATGGACAATGACCCACACCCACTCCACAGCACTCTGATGACCCACACCCACTCCACAGCACTCTGATGACCCAGATTTGACTCCACAGCACTCTGATGACCCACACCACTCCACAGCACTCTGATGACCCACACCCACTCCACAGCACTCTGATGACCCACACCCACTCCACAGCACTCTGATGACCCACACCCACTCCACAGGACTCTGATGACCCACACCCACTCTGAGGACCCACACCCACTTCACAGCACTCTGATGACCCACACCCACTCTGATGACCCAACCCACTCCACAGCACTCTGATGACCCACACCCACTCCACAGCACTCTGATGACACACACCCACTCCACAGCACTCTGATGACCCACCCACTCCACAGCACTCAGGATGACCCACACCCACTCCACAGCACTCTGATGACCCACACCACTCTGATGACTCACACCCACTCCACAGCACTCTGATGACCCACACCCACTCCACAGCACTCTGATGACCCACACCCACTCCACAGCACTCTGATGACCCACACCCACTCCACAGCACTCTGATGACCCACACCCAACTCCACAGCACTCTGATGACCCACACCCACTCCACAGCACTCTGATGACCCACACCCACTGATGACCCACACCCACTCCACAGCACTCTGATGACCCACACCCACTCCACAGCACTCTGATGACACACACCCACTCCACAGCACTCTGATGACCCACACCCACTCCACAGCACTCGGATGACCCACACCCACTCTGATGACTCACACCCACTCCACAGCACTCTGATGACCCACCGCCACAGCACTCTGATGACACACACCCAACAGCACTCTGATGACCCACACCCACTCCACAGCACTCTGATGACCCACACCCACTCCACAGCACTTACTGAACCCATTCCCACTCTGATGACCCACACCCACTCCACAGCACTCTGATGACCCACACCCTCATCACAGCACTCTGATGACACACACCCACTCCACAGCACTCTGATGACCCACACCACTCCACAGCACTTGGATGACCCACACCCACTCCACAGCACTCTGATGACCCACACCCACTCTGATGACTCACACCCACTCCACAGCACTCTGATGACCCACACCCACAAACAGCACTCTGATGACCCACACCCACTCCACAGCACTCTGATGACCCTTACCCACTTTTGACAGCACTCTGATGACCCAAACCCATCCACAGCACTCTGATGACCCACACCCACTCCACAGCACTCTGATGACCCACACCCACTCCACAGGACTCTGATGACCCTTAACCCAATCTGAGGACCCACAAAATCCACAGCACTCAAAGACCCACACCCACTCTGATGACCCTGGACTCCACAGCACTCTGATGACCCACACCCAAAACAGCACTCTGATGACACACACCACTCCACAGCACTCTGATGACCCACACCCACTCCACAGCACTCTGATGACCCACACCCACTCCACAGCACTCTGATGACCTACACCCACTCCACAGCACTCTGATGACCCACACCCACTCCACAGCACTCTGATGACCCACACCCACTCCACAGCACTCTGATGACCCACACCCACTCCACAGCACTCTGATGACCCACACCCACTCCACAGGACTCTGATGACCCACACCCACTCTGAGGACCCACACCCACTCCACAGCACTCTGATGACCCACACCCACTCTGATGACCCACACCCACTCCACAGCACTCTGATGACCCACACCCACTCCACAGCACTCTGATGACACACACCCACTCCACAGCACTCTGATGACCTACACCCACTCCACAGCACTCGGATGACCCACACCCACTCCACAGCACTCTGATGACCCACACCTACTCTGATGACTCACACCCACTCCACAGCACTCTGATGACCCACACCCACTCCACAGCACTCTGATGACCCACACCCACTCCACAGCACTCTGATGACCCACACCCACTCCACAGCACTCTGATGACCCACACCCACTCCACAGCACTCTGATGACCCACACCCACTCCACAGCACTCTGATGACCCACACCCACTCTGATGACCCACACCCACTCCACAGCACTCTGATGACCCACACCCACTCCACAGCACTCTGATGACACACACCCACACTCTGATGACCACAGCACTCTGATGACCCACACCCACTCCACAGCACTCGGATGACCCACACCCACTCTGATGACTCACACCCACTCCACAGCACTCTGATGACCCACACCCACTCCACAGCACTCTGATGACACACACCCACTCCACAGCACTCTGATGACCCACACCCACTCCACAGCACTCTGATGACCCACACCCACTCCACAGCACTCTGATGACCCACACCCACTCTGATGACCCACACCCACTCCACAGCACTCTGATGACCCACACCCACTCCACAGCACTCTGATGACACACACCCACTCCACAGCACTCTGATGACCCACACCCACTCCACAGCACTTGGATGACCCACACCCACTCCACAGCACTCTGATGACCCACACCCACTCTGATGACTCACACCCACTCCACAGCACTCTGATGACCCACACCCACTCCACAGCACTCTGATGACCCACACCCACTCCACAGCACTCTGATGACCCACACCCACTCCACAGCACTCTGATGACCCACACCCACTCCACAGCACTCTGATGACCCACACCCACTCCACAGCACTCGGATGACCCACACCCACTCCACAGCACTCTGATGACCCACACCCACTCTGATGACTCACACCCACTCCACAGCACTCTGATGACCCACACCCACTCCACAGCACTCTGATGACCCACACCCACTCCACAGCACTCTGATGACCCACACCCACTCTGATGACCCACACCCACTCCACAGCACTCTGATGACCCACACCCACTCCACAGCACTCTGATGACCCACACCCACTCCACAGCACTCTGATGACCCACACCCACTCCACAGCACTCTGATGACCCACACCCACTCCACAGCACTCTGATGACCCACACCCACTCCACAGCACTCTGATGACCCACACCCACTCCACAGCACTCTGATGACCCACACCCACTCCACAGCACTCTGATGACCCACACCCACTCCACAGCACTCTGATGACCCACACCCACTCCACAGCACTCTGATGACCCACACCCACTCCACAGGACTCTGATGACCCACACCCACAGCTGAGGACCCACACCCACTCCACAGCACTCTGATGACCCACACCCACTCAGCACTCTGACCCACACCCACTCCACAGCACTCTGATGACCCACACCCACTCCACAGCACTCTGATGACACACACCCACTCCACAGCACTCTGATGACCCACACCCACTCCACAGCACTCTGATGACCCACACCCATTCCACAGCACTCTGATGACCCACACCACTCTGATGACCACACCCACTCCACAGCACTCTGATGACCCACACCCACTCCACAGCACTCTGATGACCCACACCCACTCCACAGCACTCTGATGACCCACACCCACTCCACAGCACTCTGATGACCCACACCCACTCCACAGCACTCTGATGACCCACACCCACTCCACAGCACTCTGATGACCCACACCCACTCTGATGACCCACACCCACTCCACAGCACTCTGATGACCCACACCCACTCCACAGCACTCTGATGACACACACCCACTCCACAGCACTCTGATGACCCACACCCACTCCACAGCACTCTGATGACCCACACCCACTCTGATGACTCACACCCACTCCACAGCACTCTGATGACCCACACCCACTCCACAGCACTCTGATGACACACACCCACTCCACAGCACTCTGATGACCCACACCCACTCCACAGCACTCTGATGACCCACACCCACTCCACAGCACTCTGATGACCCACACCCACTCTGATGACCCACACCCACTCCACAGCACTCTGATGACCCACACCCACTCCACAGCACTCTGATGACACACACCCACTCCACAGCACTCTGATGACCCACACCCACTCCACAGCACTCTGATGACCCACACCCACTCCACAGCACTCTGATGACCCACACCCAGCACTCTGATGACTCACACCCACTCCACAGCACTCTGATGACCCACACCCACTCCACAGCACTCTGATGACCCACACCCACTCCACAGCACTCTGATGACCCACACCCACTCCACAGCACTCTGATGACCCACACCCACTCCACAGCACTCTGATGACCCACACCCACTCCACAGCACTCGGATGACCCACACCCACTCCACAGCACTCTGATGACCCACACCCACTCTGATGACCACACCCACTCCACAGCACTCTGATGACCCACACCCACTCCACAGCACTCTGATGACCCACACCCACTCCACAGCACTCTGATGACCCACACCCACTCCACAGCACTCTGATGACCCACACCCACTCTGATGACCCACACCCACCCACAGCACTCTGATGACCCACACCCACCCACAGCACTCTGATGACCCACACCCACTCCACAGCACTCTGATGACCCACACCCACTCCACAGCACTCTGATGACCCACACCCACTCCACAGCACTCTGATGACACACACCCACTCCACAGCACTCTGATGACCCACACCCACTCCACAGCACTCTGATGACCCACACCCACTCCACAGCACTCTGATGACCCACACCCATTCTGATGACCCACACCCACTCCACAGCACTCTGATGACCCACACCCACTCCACAGCCCTCTGATGACACACACCCACTCCACAGCACTCTGATGACCCACACCCACTCCACAGCACTCTGATGACCCACACCCACTCCACAGCACTCTGATGACCCACACCCACTGACCCACACCCACTCCACAGCACTCTGATGACCCACACCCACTCTGATGACCCACACCCACTCCACAGCACTCTGATGACCCACACCCACTCCACAGCACTCTGATGACACACACCCACTCCACAGCACTCTGATGACCCACACCCACTCCACAGCACTCTGATGACCCACACCCACTCCACAGCACTCTGATGACCCACACCCATTCTGATGACCCACACCCACTCCACAGCACTCTGATGACCCACACCCACTCCACAGCACTCTGATGACACACACCCACTCCACAGCACTCTGATGACCCACACCCACTCCACAGCACTCTGATGACCCACACCCACTCCACAGCACTCTGATGACCCACACCCATTCTGATGACCCACACCCACTCCACAGCACTCTGATGACCCACACCCACTCCACAGCCCTCTGATGACACACACCCACTCCACAGCACTCTGATGACCCACACCCACTCCACTCTGATGACCCACACCCACTCCACAGCACTCTGATGACCCACACCACAGCACTCTGATGACACACCCCACAGCACTCTGATGACCCACACCCACTCCACAGCACTCTGATGACCCACACCCACTCCACAGCACTCTGATGACCCACACCCACTCCACAGCACTCTGATGACACACACCCACTCCACAGCACTCTGATGACCCACACCCACTCCACAGCACTCTGATGACACACACCCACTCCACAGCACTCTGATGACACACACCCACTCCACAGCACTCTGATGACACACACCCACTCCACAGCACTCTGATGACACACACCCACTCCACAGCACTCTGATGACACACACCCACTCCACATCACTCTATTCCTACACAGGAGCAGCTTGAGTAGCAGGTTCATCCTGCCCAGATGTTCCAGGGGTTAAGACGGTCATGAGGCTTTGTGTCGTGGAATAACTTGTTTATGCAGTCTTTCTGTTGGAAAATGTTGTTGCCTGTTTTCCCAGAGTAGGATAGAAAACAGAATTTTGAATCAGACTATTCTTTTAGGGATACTATCGTTGGTTCATGTGCCTTTGTCTTAATAATGGGTTTCTATTTTTGATCGTGTGTTGGCCATGGTTGCAGGTTCTGTCATTGATGATGCATGCATGCTGTGATATAACAATTTCCCAAGTTGAGATTAATAAAGTAACTCTACTCAACTCATGCTGGCTCATGTTGACTCCAATGCTTCCCACAGTTGTGTCAATATGGCTGGATGTCCTTTAGGTGGTGGACGATTCTTGAAACACATGGGGCACTGTTGCATTTTGAAAACCCTAGCAGCATTTCCAGTTCTTGATACAAACCAGTGTGCCCGTCTCCTACTACCATACCCCGTTCAAAGGCACTTAAAGCTTTTGCTTTGCCATTCCCCCTTTGAATGGCCCACACACACAATCTTTGTCTCAAGGCTTAAAAATCCTTCTTTAACCAGTCTCCTCTCCTACATCTACACTGATTGAAGTGGATTAAACAAGTGTTATCAATAAGAGGGCATAGCTTTCACCTGGATTGACCTGGTCAGTCTGTCATGGAAAGAGCAGGTGTTCATTATGTTTTGTACACTCAGTATATCTATACAATAGACACTGCCATTTTTATAATATTTATTTAAAATAAACATCAGTACAAAGTTTGCTGATCACAGAGATTGGCGTTCGGATATACATGTATTTACAATTTTGATAAAGAAACACCATAGTCAGTTCTGCAGTTACAGAGAGCAACATATCCCCATATTAAAATCAACCTCACATATGAGCTTTTCACATTAGTGATAAAATAATATCAAGAATATAAAATATGAAAACATTCAAGACATAAAATATTGCACATCACATTGAAAATTACCGTTTTATTCATTTACACAATTGTGGCAGTTCTCACAGGGGGAGGAGCGACAAACGTGGGGAGAGGGATTGACCGCTCAGCCGGAGCCTGGAAAAGATATCAGATACAAAGCATGGCTGGTAAATCATTTCTGAATACACATTCCTACATGTTCTAACCCAGTAGCAATTCCACAGGGACCATATTCACAAATCGTCTCAGAGTTGGAGTCTTATTCATTATGGTTTAAAAGGCTAAACTGATCCTAGATCAGCACTCCTACTCAACTATGTTTTGTGAATACGGGCCCTTCAGATATTTTGAAAGTGTATGTCATGACAAGGCGTGGTGAATTACCGCCTGCGATGTCATTCTGTTGTAATCAGGCAGTGGTTTGAGTCCTCCAGTCAGCAGGTGGTTGGGAGTGTTTACGTCTGGTTGGGTTGACACCACCTGCATGGGGCGGGCGGGGGGGGGGGTTATCACTATGAACATGACATTGGTGCAATAACAAATTTCCCCAGTTACTGACATTACCTTCTCTACAGCTCTGGGCACAGGATATCTGTTCTGTTGACCTATGAAACAGAAACACAATTTTAGAGCGAAAGCCACTTGATTCCGGATGTGATAATAAAAAAAGGATGGAAGATCAGGGGATTGAGAGTAGTGCTCCTACGTTTCTTCCTGCAGCAGTAGACACAGAGGTATATGAGGCCGATGAGGAGGAGGAGGAAGAGGAGGCCACAGGGGATCCCGACAGCGAGGCCTATAATCTGTGGTCTGCTCAGACCACCTGTCATACCAGCACAGACACAGTACAATCTGTTAGAGCAGCACTCACAGAGCCTACTCTCCACTGATGCGCCAAAGGCGACATGGAAGCATAATGTTTACTAGAAGTTTAACTTTACCAGTATCATGTAGAAGTCTACCTTTATGTTAACATCCAGCTCATTCAACAATACAACAGACTATCTTATAAAGAAATGAATGCATTGCTTCACATGAAACAACGCCAAGCCTACTAGTAAGTGGCAATCAGATTAGCATCCTCCAAACAATCTAAATAGGGTCAGTTCAAATACCGGGTCCAATTCTCTGCATCGCTGATGGTTCCCCCTGAGTTCGGCCAGCAATGGGGATGACCCGGAAGTAGTATGTGGATTTGGGATCCAGAACAGAGATATCAGTGCTCCGGGAGGAACCGGGCCTCTGCTGAATGCTCCGGAATCCCTCTATGGCTCTTTTCCTTCGGCTGCCATTTTTAGTGACAGTTAGGAGGTCTGGTCCGCTCATCTGAATGTCAAAGCCTTCAAAGCAACAGAGGGACAGAAACCAGTGTTGAGCAGTACTTAAAGGGATGTTCCATATCATTTGACATTAACTACAGTCAAGATACATGGAAAACCAGGTCAAATGTCAAATTGTATCCCCAAGCTGTTACTACAGAGTGGTATTATACAAGGTTCTCAGCCAACTGCTTGAAGACAGACTTATAGACCAAATCCAACATAAAAGGAAAATGGCAACAAGAAAGCACTCATTTAAAAAAAAAGAATTGGTTAAGACCCATTAGGCTACAATATCAGTTTCTCACACCAAAGAATTTTGCACTCTAGAACAAAGCCGGATAGTCCAGATGGTCTCAGACATTAAGCAATATTTACAGTACACCCCCATCTACTGTGTTTGGATTTGCATCTTTTCCCACCCGCATTATTGGTGAGGTCGAGCAGTTCAGCAGTGAGATCAAAATAATTTGAACAAAAGGTTGTCAAATAACAATGGAAAACACTATTCTTAGATTCTGACAATATTGTTTTTACAGGAACATTTGAGAGAGTAGGTACGTCGGCAGCTTTACCTGTAATCACAGAGGTGGGAGGGACCTCCCAGGTCATTGTGACGATGGTTCCATTTTGATTAGGGAAAAGACTTGAATCTGAGATGGTGGGGCCTGGAGAGGGGTGAGAGGAATACTATGGAGCTTTGTGTAAAAAAAAATTTTTTTTAAAAGCATGTTTTTCTTTACACAGTCTAAGACCCCATTGTGCTGCTTCAGTCGAGTAACTCTAGTGCTCCAAAACTTTCAGATAACATCTGATTCTCCAGTCATTTAAAAACAGTACAACTCCTTCTCAGTGCTCAGCACAGAGATCACATGATGTATGTTTAACCACATGCTGTAACTACTGTATAGCGTAAAACACTACTATAACAGTGGATCAAAATCTTACATAAAGTCTTTCAAATTTCACAGTGACCCAACAAGTAAGCAAAACCATGTATTTCGCTCTAACTCTATCCATGAGCCAAGAGAAACAGGCCACTAACCACCACCTGAGAAACTGGTCGATGACATACCCAGTAACTGAGTCTTTTTTCCATTGTTGCCCAGTGGGTTGCTACAGTTACAGGTGTAAGTGTAGAGCTGAGCGGTGCTGGTGTTAAAATCATGGATGTTGAGCTGCGCAGTGTCCACGCTGATCTGGTACTGCAAGCCATTGGCTAAGAGCTCGGTACCTTTGGACCATGTGACCATAGCCTTGGGCATGGCCTGGCTGTTGCAGTGGATGGTGACCACTATTTTACCCTCTCGGTCCACTGTGGTCAAGACCATCGGTAAAAACTTTGCAGGACCAGCTAAGGAGTAATGAGACCACTAGTTATCCTGTGTGATCCTCAAACATTGTTTGTTGTGCAGACCTGCAAAATGCATGGACCTTACATAGTCTAGTATGGAATAAGTAACTCACTGGCAGTAATATTGCACCGTGTCTGACGGAGGGGGTGATTGGCCCTACAGAGGACCATTTTCCCATTGAGGTCCTGAGAGGCGGGTATGGTCAGATTGACGTCTCCAGCACCGCTAGTGGCGTTAGTCAAGGCAGGAAAGGACAGCAGAGCTTCTGGGGTGCCTCCTGGCCACCTGCAGTGGAACTGCAGGTCGACATTTCCGTTCACTGCACTGACTGAGCACAGTGGGCTGGCTGTCGGGCTCTCTGTAATGGTAGGAAGACGTGGTAATTAGAACACTTGCACCCTAAATAAATGCAAAAAGCTTATCGGTTTGGCGCACACACACAGGTTGCATAGCACAGACACAATGGTCCATCCAGATGTTTAAAAGACCCCTTACGCTAAGATCAATGATATCAACCACCACAAAACATGTGTACCGTATTACCCCTCAACAGACGCTAATACTCTACCATAAACGTTGACTGTCAAGTTCCTCTTGCGCTGCGCTCCAGTGTTCACATTGACCAGCACACAGGTGTATATGCCCCCCTGGCTAGTTTGGACATTGGTCAGATTGAGACTTCCTCCTTGGGAAACGGGCAGGGTCTGACCCCCAAACATCCAGGAGGTGGAGGGTTGGGGAACCCCCTCGGCCTGACAGGAGAGAGAGAGGGTATCTCCAGAAACAAAGAAGGCCTGGGACGGACTGGCTCCAAGCATGGGCTCGTCTGGTCCATCTACGGTAGACGACAGGTAGTGGAAAGGGAAGTCAGATGACCATTTAAGGGCATATCGGTGTCATCAAATGGCTGGTTAAAGTGGATGTCATTTGTGTAATAGCATGTTTTGTGCAGTGTAGGGTAGAAGAGTAAGAAAGTGAGGAGGACTATTGCCATTTCCACATGCGAGTTCCATATAGAGGACTTGAAGAAAATAAAAACATGCAGTGGGAAAGTGGATTTGTGAGACAGGGAAACATGTTGTTTTCAGTAAAGGATAAAGGATTCAACTACAAAACTAGAGACATGCGAGTAATTACGGGTGCACAAGACAGAACATAACTAATAAAGTAGAGTAAAAGTAATGCTCAGACTAATGCTTCGGACAAATAAAGCGAGATTCAAATACTCCTTCTTACAGAGAACAGTTATTTTCCTATGAAATGTGACAGTGCTGAAAGGGTTGGTCAGGACCAGGGTGTAAGGTCCTGTGTCGTTCCGGTTGGGCTGATGGATGACCAGGCTCTTCTGGCCCACTGTGTAGTGAGAGTTGTTCTGTATCTCCACACTGTTAAAGTACCACCTCCACTGGTCGGCCTCACCCTGCAGTGTGCTGTACTGCAAAGTGAACTTTTCGGCTCCCTCTAAGGCATCGGCAGGCTCTGTGTTCACAGACACGTTCCGGATGTAGTCTGAAAGCAGAAAGTTGGGGTAAAGGACACAGATGGATGGACAAACCATATTGCTTCTCCATGGTGGAGGACAATGGAGCTGCATAATTCTTTGAACAGGTAAAAGAGACGTACATGAAATCCTAACATGACTAAACTCTACATGAAGTCTAATATTCAACTAAAATGTGTAACATTCAACTAAAAGGTGTGCTCAAAGGAAAATATCTATTGAAACTGCTTTTTACTACAGGAATATGATTAATCTGAGTCTGGGAAACTGGCACCAAATGATCAATACTCACCATAGACCTTCAGCACAAATGTGGCTGAGACAGTTTTGAATCCAGACTTGACTATCTCCACAGTGTAGGTGTTACTGTAGGCAAATGACACATTTTGGAAGGTGAGGGACCCATCGGTCTCAATCTTCAGCACATCACGGTGAATGATGGCTATGTCTGGTGCAACACTGGAGCCAAGGGTCCAGGTAACCACAGGTAAACTCCCCATCTTCCATGTGATCACAGGGTCAGGTACACCACTGATGGTCACTACCAGAGTCACATTGCTGCCAACAGTGGTGTTGACCAGTGAGGGTCCCAGGGTAGAGATGGTCAAATCACAGTTTACACCTGTAGTTGATCATGATGAAGCAAAGAATTAATGGAAATGTTAACATTAATACAAAGTTGATTAAGGGTCACAAATTGTAACTAAATCCTACACAAAAATAGGATCTCAATCATCTCGTGATACATTCTATATGGTCACAATTTATTGGGTAGTTAATTAGGTGAATCAATCATTTGTTTATTGTATAACTTATAGGTTTACAATATGGTGTAGGCCTATAGAAAGCAGGCTAGTTTTGTTTATTGGCACGTGACATACAAAATTAAACAGCATGATAAATTAAAACTTACCTCCAATCATAAATATCAATAGAATGAACTTAAAAATGTGCCATTTGTGGACACCAAACTGGTCTGAGGACATTATTCTTTTATTTTATTTTTTTTACTTGAAAGAAAAATCCACGAAAACCGAAACCATAAATTGCCCACAGCTTTCACGTAAAAATAATATTCCACATTTTAGCTTTTTAAGATACCACAAAAAAAAAATCTGGGTAGTCCTTGTGAAAGTTCGACGGACAACTGATGTAATACAATCGCTCCTGCGTTGTGTCCTCTATTGCACTCAACCTTGCTTCACTGTCGAGATGTCCGGGCTATCTGTCATCAAGATTCGAGAGCAATTCACCTGTGTCGATGTCAAAGCCTTGATTGGTAAAATATTGGTAAACGTGGGCTTTACTTTTACAGGAAAACGTTCAATAAACAATGCAAACGTGACTGCTTGTTGAGCTTTGAGGCGGGACAGTCCTTTACTATATCAATATCTACAGGTAAACTAGTCTAGAATGGCATATTCAACCAAACAGTAATGTGAGAAAGAGGAATATGATTTATTGCGCAGTCACCTAGACGTTGACACAAAATAAAAAGATGTAGGCTGGTGATTTACCAGTGTTTCAGGTCTATTGTAACAGAATGATCCGATTAATGAAAGGTAACCGGTTGGACTGCATTCTTTCCATCACCTATTGCGCTTGTCCTCTGGGAGAAACCAAAGATCTCCCCGCCTTAACAACCAGAGTTGTTGTTCACAAAGCAACACGGCTTGGCTGCCTAATTCTCGCCTATCCTTTCTTTGGATTGGTGGACACATCTCAATATTGTCATCTATTTTGAATATTCGAGGAGAGTTGTTGACGTCAACCGTCTGTAATTCAATGGAGAGGCTATGATACTAGCTTCATGCCATGAATTGAGTCATTGAGACAACTCCGATTTAAAGTGTTGTTGTTTTTCTCAAGGTTGCCGGGATGTCACGTTTCCTACTTATCGGTACACTCGTAATAATTTAAGATTTTTTCATTTCTATTTGATCAAATAAACCTTATGGAGCAAATATGCCATAATGTTTTTGTTGTTGACCAAATTCGACACTCATTAACCTCAATACAAAAACGCCACCTGCTGGAGGGAGAAAGATTTCCTGCTGAGTTTGGACTATTCCTCTCTGGAGAAACAACCTTGGTGTCTGGTCCCAAGGAATGGGCCAATCACAAACAGCTATTCCAGTTATTGGTTACCACTGATATAGTTTAGTTCCATTGAGGGAGTTCTATTAACCTGAGCTGCAGTGCACCCGTCAATGGCCCGTGACTTGAATGGGCAAAAGCAGAGGGAGGAGCGCCCTTCTCAAATCGAACAGTAATCTGTGCCTCATGGTCAGGTTGTCAACAAGGCAGCACAGTGCATCACCTAGAAACATGCATCTCTTTTCCATAAAATATGTTGTGTTGGAATTTTCAAATCAAGTTGTTTTCATTGAGAAGGCATTTTTATCAAAAGCAATCATTTTTGCATATAAAAACAGAATCCAACTCATTACTCCCATGTGCCACTAGCCTAGGCTGCACAACTTTTGTCTTGAGCAGACTTCATTGTGGCTTTGAACAGCCCCTGGCTCACGCCCGGGAGGCAGCCCGGTTCCAAAACAAATGCAATTACTTTTCACCTGGTGCAAATTCCTCCCACTGGCTAACCTGGGACAGATAAGCAAATCCTCTCATTATAAAATTACTTTTGCTACAGTTAGGAAACCATTTAAGATAAGAGTACCATCTTCCTCAGGGATTTAGGGGGTTCGGAACATGCCCTCTAATGACTGGATGGTTGTTGCCAAGTACTTGCTACTCAAGAGACTATCTTAAAACCAAAACAATATGGAAAGACAGAATACAACAACATAGAATGACAGTGGAAAACAGCAGATGTAGATATGAAAAAGATACCTTTATTGTTATGGTAGGATGCTGTACAATCTAAACAGAAGAGGCGCTTATGGTTAAAAGTAAACTGCGTGTGTTTTTAAAATCATTTTCCCACATCTGAGAGACACTGTCCAACCGGAGCTGCCACCCAACTCAGAAATAATTATATTTATATAAACTTTATACAAACCGAGTCAGTAGACATATCACAAACCCTGAATGCACATTCAGCACTGCAGCTTTGGGTTCTTATTTACACATAGCATCCAACTCAAACTGCATAGCCCAGATGTGTCATTGTAGGGCTTCGTGATAGGGTTTTCATAGGTCCATGTTACAGATGAAAATGTTATTGTGACACTCTTGAATGTACAGTGCAACACATATAGAAACATGGGTGAAAGAAAGTTACTGACATATTACTGGCTTGGAAGTTGTGCATTTTTTGAGTCTAGGTCCTCCATACCTAGTTACCTATACTCACATACAAGATACATTAATTACAATACAGATGTACCATGTGGATTAAATTGCACAATAACAACAGACCCTCTTCTTCTTCACCCTCTGGGCTGTGTGGGTTCCTATAGGACAGTGTTTCTCAGTGTCCCTTTATTCCAGGTCAGTAGGCTACTATCATGGAAGTCAGAGTTAAACACAGAGAGCCGGGTGACGATGGGTTCTGCCTTATGCAACCAGTCCTCCACGTTTGCTAAATTACTTTGTTCCATCTCTCAAACAGAGACCTGCAAAATGAAAGGGGGAAATGACATATTACAGCCAAATAGAAACAGAAACACTGAGCTTGGTCAAGTACAGCACACTATGGCAAAGGTCTGCGTTTACAGTTGAGGAGATTTGGTGGAAGAAGCATATGATTGTACAATCTTCACTATTCCACAAAAATGAAAAATTCTCTCAACATTCACAAGAGTAAGTTGTTACATGAAAATGAAATTCATCAGTGCTCTAACATTTTCTAATGGGTTACAAATATTATCTCAAACAGTCATACTGTTTTTAGGTATTGAGACTTACCCCTGTGTGTCCCCTGCACTCCCCCTTTGACTCCCACAGGGCCTCTAGATTGTTCCGTTAGCCTTGAGTTTGGCGACCAGGTCATCCACCGTCTCCACCTTCACTCCAGCCAGTCTCGTTGGGGGCTCATCCACCCTCAACACCTCCACTCGCGACACCATGTCCACCCCCAGGTCTGCTGGTTTCATATTGGCTATCTTCTTCTTCTTGGCTTTCTGGTAGGTGGAGGGAGAAGGAGATGAGAAATTAAAGTGCTATGTGTGTGTGTGTGTGTGTGTACACTTTGAGGAAATGTACATGGTGTGTATTACCATGATGTTGGGCAGGGTGGCGTATCTGGGGGTGTTGAGTCGAAGGTCTGCTGTGAGGACGGCTGGCATGCTGATTTTGATGGTCTCTAGACCACCATCGATTTCCCTCACCACCTTCACCTTTTCCCCATCGATGGTCACCTCAGAGGCAAATGTGCCCTGCAAGAATGGGAGGTCCTACATTTAGTAGATGTCATAATCCACATTGAGATTAAATATTATCTGAAATTAACAAATGAATTTATAACTAAAACAAAGCCTTCTTTCCTATGTTACCTGACAACTGTAAACCCGTTGTAGGCCACAAGGCAATCCAAGTGTGACATCTGGTGGTTTAACCATGTAAATACACCCTAATTTTGCCCTTCATTTGGCCTTTGGTCTACTTTTCAGTGCAGACTGTGTTGACTGTTGTGACATAATCTAAGGCCTGCTAGTTCAGCTGGTCTCTTCACCTGACATTACATCGATATGCTAATGCTTATAAAGACCATGAGAAAAGGTCCTGGTCTGGACTACAATGGTATCCAAGTCAGCAGTAAACTAGGCCTCTATGCTCTGAGATCAGTTTAGTGATTCCTGCTGAGAAAAAGGATTACAACAAGAAGAAACCACTACTGACCTGAGGCCAGTCTAACAAGGCTGCCGTCATCTGACCTGTCTGGTTACAGTCATCGTCAATAGCCTGTCAAAAAATACCAACACAATCAGTGAGCATTACATGAGATCATGAGGTTTGATTTCAAAGTCAACTGGCATTGGTGTGGCAGTGGCGCAATCTATTGCATCGGATGACCTGTTTGCCCAGGATGACGAGTGAGGCCTCCTCCTTCTTTGCTAGGGCAGCAAAGATCTTGGCGATCTGCAGGGGTCCCATGGCCTCGTAGTCTTTTCCTGAGACCTCCACGTGGATGCCGCGGTCACACCCCATGGCCAGTGCAGTACGGATGGTCTCCTACACACACACACACACACACACACACACACACACACACACTTGAGCGGTAGGGTTCTCAAAAATATATAAGAACACCATCTGAGAACAATGACAGAATAATACAATCATTGGCACAGTCAAGTTGGAGGAGACCATCTGCAGAATCCATCTTACAATAGAATGAAAACATACTCATGACCGCTATCCTAATGAAGAAACAAGATCCAAAGCTTCCCTCCAAATGTTAGCTATTGAAGGCCTGTGAAGGAGGATGAAGCCTAATGATACAGAACGTTCAGGTAGAAATGAAGCCTAAAACTACAGGATCTTAAGATAGAAATGAATAGAGTAGAACAGATATGTATAATGTCATGTAGAACAAGGAAAATGTTCTGCATCGTTGAATACACCTGACTTCAAAATGGTGTCGCCAGAGCATTCCGTCACTCTTACCGTTACTTGCGTGGGCCCACAGCTGACGGCCACCACCTCTTTGATGAACTTCTTCTCCTTGAGTTTGACGGCCTCCTCTACAGCGATCTCACAGAAGGGGTTCATGGAGTGCTTGACGCCATCTGTCACCACCCCGCTGTGGTCGGGCTTCACGCGGATCTAGGGGAGAGAGCAGGGTTGTCTTCATTAGGCACCAAACAGAAAAAAAACAGACTGAAAAGGGGTGGGACTACCTGAACTTCAATAAGAAATGCTAATTCAGTTTCAAAGAGCTTTGCCCTACTGAACATAAGTGACTACTGGATAGTCACTCAGAAGGGTCAGAGAGAGACAGACAAAGACAGAGGCTGGAGACATGAAGTGCATGCAGTCAATGTGCCGGAGTTGAGTGTGGGGACACTGTGCAGTCTGGGCACTTGGAAATAGTTGCTGTGGGCCCAATGTAGGTGTGCTCTCAGAGCTTTCCAATTGAGTATGTGAGGCAGTCAAACCAACTCTGGAACACTTTTCAAAGTCTGCCACTATCCCAATAGTATTGGAACAGCCATTGTAAATAAACCTTTTAAAACGCCAAGATTCTGTCTTAAGTCCATCCCATATACATTAGTCACCTCATAAATACATGACTGGCCCAGACTATGTCTCTCTCTCACAAACACACCACCCTCATTCCTCCCTTCCTCTGTCTGATAAGAGTTGGGGCAGCATATGGGACGGGGGAAGAGTACAAACATAGCTTAACCGAGTGCATGGAGAGACAGCTACAGGGATCTAGTTGGGTGCAGCTGAAGCAGGAGTGCTCAGACTGTATGTAGTATGAAATAACTGGTAATAGATATGGTGTTAGGCTTCCTTTACAGAAAAATATTACCTTGGAACTATCTGATAGGAGTGGCTTGGATAGTGATAGCCTACTAAGTTAACTGTCCTGATGCTGTGACACCTAGTTGATTTTATGTTTTTAAATCACTCTGATGAAGCCTGAATGATGATTATACATGTAGCTTAATATTTGCAATACACTGTCACAACACAGTGACAATGTATTGTTAGCTAGCTTTCTTTTTTAATGTTGACAGTCGTTTATCGTTTTACCAATTCTAGAAGTAGCACGCTAGACAAATTAAACTGTTACCTAGACAACCCTGTAATGACCTTGGTATTTTCCTTGAAGTTATGGTTGTTAGTTGAACAGACTTGACATTCAAACAATGAATGCTAGCTTGCTAAACTAACCCTTCATCCATCTACCCACCTTAACGTTAGCTAGCTACCATAGCCATATGAAGTCTCGAATGGAAATTCCGCACGTGAAATGTTGAATTGTTTTAAAATAGAAGACAGTGGGGAAGTAGCTACCTTGACAGCATAGTCAATTACACGTTTAACTCCAACAAGAACCCGCGACATTGTTAGCGATTCTTCGGTTCAACAATGTACAGTAGCTACCGAGTCACCACAACGAACCTTCACCCAAGAAGCAGGAGACTCGTATTCTGCTAGCAGCACAAATGATAACGTCACTTCGGTATGGTAATGAGGAAACCTTTCAACTAAATGGATAACTCATTCAAAAGACATTGAATTGTAATCAATAGCCACCTCCATTGTGACAACAAGAAAATGCAATGAGTAAGTTATGAAAACAAATCCCAAACATGTTTTAAATTATTTATTTTTATACCAATAATGAAAAATACATGACACTGGGGGCTATTGTGTCCCCCCCCAATAGCCCCCAATGCAAGACACCGTAATCGACTGTACATGGGTTCCATATTGGCTCATAGAGATAAATGTTCTACCTGTTTCAGTTAAAGTGGGTGGGAAATATTAATTAGGGTCTCTACTAACCAAATATTATGGTTCGTTTTGGAGTGGGACAGTGTTGTACATATCCAGAAGGACTTCGTTCTCAGCCAGCAGCAGTCCCCCTCCAAAACTATACATATTTGGTTGGTAGAGACCTTACATAATATTTCCCACCCCACTTTAGCTGAGACAGGTAGTAAGGTTTTCTCTCTACAAGCCAATAAGTATCCCATCTATCGTGCATTGCGTTGCAGTGAAAGGAGTGGGTGGAGTAAAGGAGTCACCAGTACTCTGTATTAAACTAGTTGCCCAGCACAAGACCAATTCAAGTTTTGCAGACTCTATTGAGTATTCCCAATAACATATATTTGTATTTTATTAAAAGTGTATTTCTTTAAATATAGCCTATGTAACAGTATAACTTTAGACCGTGCCCTCGCCCATACCCGGGCACGAACCAGGGACCCTCTGCACACATGAACAACCTACACCCACGAAGCATCGTTACCCATCGATCCACAAAAGCCGCGGCCCTTGCAGATCAAGGGGAACAACAACTTCAAGGTCTCAGAGCAAGTTACGTCACCGATTGAAACGCTATTTAGCGCGCACCACCGGTAACTAAACTAGCCGTTTCACATCCGTTACACCTACACAATAATTTTCAACATACTGGGATAAATAATTTAATATTGCAAATAAAATACGTCAAATTAGCAATACATTTTTTCAGAGTGGGTTGCAATGCTGTGAAAAACAGTTGTACTATACTTGTGATAAAAAAAAAAATCGAAGTTTGCGTGTCTCTGCGGGGGAACTATTATTTTGAAAAAGAAAACCATGATCATACTGCTGCTAGGAGAACGGTAAATGCAGGAGAGGTCGGAAAGATTTGAGAGCGATTCCGTTGAAAAGAAAGAAGGCGGGTCTAAACGGGACCGCCCATTGTTGGAACCAATTAAAACTATGTGAAATTGAAGACTGTCAGCAAAAGTGACCTGTAACCAATCACAGAGAACAAGCTGGTGCTCCTGCTATTTCAGTCGGACACAAAGCCCAGGAAATGTGTTCCACTCTTGGGTCAACTAGGGTAAAGGTCATGGTGTATTTAAAGGAATATCTCATCTTTATAAACTACTTACATGACGTGAAAACAACTGTTTATGTAAAAAAAATATAGATGTATTTGCACCGAATACAGCAGGTATTCGGTGCAATTACAACAAGCCCTTAACCAACAATGCAGTTTTTTTTTTAAAGTAGGTAAGAATATATTTGCCAAAAAATTTAAAATAAACTAAAGTTAGAAAAAAAGTAACACAGTAAAATAACAATAACGAGGCTATATACTGTGGGTAACGGTACCGTGTCAATGTGCAGGGGTACAAGTTAGTTGAGGTAACTGAGGTAATATGCTACGCTACAGGACTGTTTTACTAGCACAGACTGGAATATGTTCAGGGATTCATCCAATGACATCGAGGAGTATACCACCTCAGTCACCAGGTTCATCAATAAGTACATTGACGACGTCGTCCCCACAGTGACCTTACATACATATTCCAACCAGAAGCCATGGATTACAGGAGACATCTGCACCTGGCTAAAGGCAAGAGATGCCGCTTTCAAGGAGTGGGACACTAATCCGGAGGCTTATAAGAAATCCAGCTATGACTCAGACGAACCATCAAACAGGCAAAGCGTCAATACAGGACTAAGATTGAATCCCACTACACCGCCTCTGACGCTCGTCGGATGTTGCAGGGCTTGCAAACTATTACGGACTACAAAGGGAAACACAGACGCGAACTACCCAGTGACACGAGCCTACCAGACGAGCTAAATGTCTTTTATGCTCGCTTCGAGGCAAGCAACACTGAAGCATGCATGAGAGCACCAGCTGTTCCAGACGACTGTGTGATACCGCTCTCTGTAGCCGATGTGAGCAAAACCTTAAAACAAGTTAACATTTACACAAGGCCACAGGGCCAGATGGATTACTAGGACGTGTACTCAGAGCACGTGTGGAACAACTGGCAAGTGTCTTCACTGATATTTTCCACCCCTCCCTTACCGAGTCTGTAATACCTACATGTTTGAAGCAGACCACCATAG
Organism: Oncorhynchus tshawytscha; assembly: GCF_018296145.1. Lineage (NCBI taxonomy): Eukaryota > Metazoa > Chordata > Actinopteri > Salmoniformes > Salmonidae > Oncorhynchus > Oncorhynchus tshawytscha. The sequence goes on along the minus strand of NC_056451.1, from coordinate 9,029,630 downwards.
TCGCTGTACCTAAGAAAGCGAAGGTAACCTGCCTAAATGGCTACCACCCCGTAACACTCACGTCAGTAGCCATGAAGTGCTTTGAAAGGCTGGTCATGGCTCACATCAACGCCATCATCCCGGAAACACTAGACCCACTCCAATTTGCATACAGCCCCAACAGATCCACAGATGACACAATCTCAATCGCACTCCACAATGCCCTTTTCCACCTGGACAAAAGGAACACGTATGTGAGAATATTGTTCATTGACTACAGCTCAGCATTCAACACCATAGTGCCCACAAAGCTCATCACTAAGCTAAGGACCCTGGGACTAAACACCTCCCTCTGCAACTCGATCCTGGACTGCCTGACGGGCTGCCCCCAGTTGGTAAGGGTAGGCAACAACACATATGCCACGCTGATCCTCAACACTGGGGCCCCTCAGGGGTGCGTGCTTAGTCCCCTCCTGTGAGGGCATGGCCATGCACGACTCCAACACCATCATTAAGTTTACTGACGACACAACAGTGGTAGGCCTGATCACCCACAACGACGAGACAGCCTATATATGGAGAAGGTCAGAGAAATGTCAGTCTGGTGCCAGGCCAACAACCCCTCCCTCAATGTTAGCAAGACAAAGGAGCTGATCATGGACTACAGGAAAAGGAGGGCCGAAAAGGCCCTCATTAATGACGGGGCTGCAGTGGAGCTGAGTTTCAAGTTCCTTGGTGTCCATGTCACCAACAAACTATCATGGTCCAAACACACCAAGACAGTCGTGAAGAGGGCACGACAACACCTTTTCCCCCTCAGGAGACTGAAAAGATTTGGCATGGGTCCTCAGATCCTCAAAACGTTCTACAGCTGCACCATCAAGAACATCCTGACCGGTTGCATCACTGTCTGGTATGGCAACCGCTTGGCATCCAACCGTAAGGCGCTACAAATGGTAGTGCATATGGCCTAGTACATCACTGGGGCCAAGCTTCTTGCCATCCAGGCCTTCCGTCAGAGGAAGGCCACAAAAATTGTCAAAGATTGCAGTCACCCAAGTCATAGACTCTTATCTCTGCTACCTCACGGCAAGCGGTACCGGAGCATCAAGTCTAGGTCCAAAAGGCTCCTTAACAATTTCTACCCCCAAGCCATAAGACTGCTGAACAATTAATCAAATGGCCATGGACAATTTACATTGACCCCCCTTTGTTTTATCTATGCATAGTCTTTTTTCTTAAAAAAAAGTTTATTTAGAAAATATCTTCTTAACTCTATTTCTTGAACTGCAATGTTGGTTAAGAGCTTGTAAGTAAGCATTTCACGGTAAGGTCTACACCTGTGGTATGAATATATACATTTAGGTAGGGATAAAATGACTATGCATGGATAGGGTTCAATAACACTTCATAGTAAAAAAATGTTTTATGGGAATAGAAGTCTGGTTCAAACAGGGCAGGCAGGTAATCTCAAGATTGTCTGTAGCAGTGGAGGCTCCTCAGAAGAGGAAAAGAGGACCATTCTCCTCAGTGAATTTCATAAAATGTTAAATATTGTAACATTTAAAAAGTTATATTTTTTAAATAAAATTATACTAAATACAATCACGTCACCAAATAATCAATTAAAACTAACCATTTTGCAAAGAAGCTCTACATTAGCCTCAACAGCACTCTGTAGGGTAGCACCATGGTGTAGCCGGAGGACAGCTAGCTTCTGCCCTCCTTTGGGTACATTGACTTCAATACAAAACCTAGGAGGCTCATGGTTCTCACCCCCTTCCATAGATTTAGACACAGTAATCATGACAACTTCTGGCGGACGTCCTCCAGCCTATCAGAGTTTTTGCAGCATGAACTGACATGATGTCCACCCAATCAAAGGATCAGAGATTTAATCTAGTACTGGAAGCATAAGCAACAGCTAGCTAGCACTGCGGTGTATACAATGTGGTGAGTAGTTGACTCAACGAGAAAGATAATAGTTGAACAGTTTTGAATAAATTAATTTCTTCCAAAATGAAGGAGAATTTTTTATTTTTTTTAATCAATTTCAGTATCACTTACTTAGCTAGCAAATGCAGCTACCTAGTGTAGCCTACTGAAACACCCTGCTTAAACAGAAGGATGCTGTGTTAGCTAGCTGGCTATGACTTTCCAACACAACACTGGAACTCTTCCAAGTCAAGGTAAGCTTTTGCTATTACTCATTTATTGCCACCGGGGCCCTCCGGTGTAACTGCTGACTGACTGTACACTGTAACGTTACTGCATGATTGTAGCGGGTTTACTAACGCCTTAGTTCTATTAGCTATGCTGACAATGACGTTACTTTAGCTAATATGGTGACAACGATGTGTGTAGCGGTTTGGCTTGGAAAGGTTTTTCGCATGGTCACACAGCTGAGCTGATGTGTTGTGCATTGAAGTCCAGAAGCAAATGGGAGAGGTGAGAGGAGAGCGCATAGATGCAAGAAGGAATACAACGTGTTTACGCCTGGTCAGGGGTGTATTACATCCTATATCAGCGAGATGCAGGCAAGAGTTTGCAAGGCGGTATTGAATGTATGTTCATGTGTCAGTCAACTCAAATTTGGCTCTCGACTTGTTTGCACCTACTTTGTAAACTTTCATTGATAGACTAGGTTGAAGCAACCTCATAATGGGTACAGGGAAATTTGAGTATCAGTAGCCTAAACCTATCGCTGTTACATTGAACTTGGTGAATGGAATATGAATGAGAATCATCCAAAATGTTGTAATAGAAATACAAATATACCGTCACTGATCTGTCGGTACTTTTATGAACATGTTGGCCAAACAATCACACATTCAGTTAAAATCATACCTGAAAATATATACTCTTTGGAGGCCTCTCAGACTTTGAGAAAACACTCTTTGGAACACTCTTTGGGCCCAGGTCTTTAATAGGCCCAGAACACAGTTACTCACACAATTTCAGCTGCTTTATCACTAGGGATCTTTGATCTCTGGCAAACTCCTAAGACTGAGCTACTGTAGATCATATTTAGGGAAGCTGTCAAGAAAATGATCATGCTTACACAATCTAAAACGTATTAAATCATATCAAATATGCAACATGTTCCTTGGTCAATAGAAAATATTAGTGGAAGAAGAATCTCCTACACATATCCTCTTAAATTGAGCTATTTAAATGGAACTATTATATATCAACCACTGTCTCTAGGTAGACTTTGCACACGATTTTTATTTTTATTGATTCAATGTTTACAAATTGCTCAATGCCCCACAAAAGGGTGCGATTTGTTATCGTATATCACTTTTATTTAAAAAGGGTAGTCATGTGGTTAAAGCAAAAACCCGGATTCGATCTCAGCTCTCACCTGAGTAAACCAACGTGATCAGCAGCATCATGTCACATGAGCTTGATTTGTACTCCGAACACAGTTTCTAAACCATCTTTGTTGTAAATATCAGACATGAATGTAGACAGAAAAAAAATAATCAGAGGTGTATTTGTAATGTTGTGTAATGATACAAATGGTTGGCACGCAATGGATAGAATGGAATTGAGAAGGTTGACATTCATTTCAAACAGGGGCACATCAAATCAACATTGCTGTGTAGCCTACTGTACATAAAACACATTTCTACATACTCCTCTTCCAAGATCAAAAGTTGAACAAAAATAGATGCAGGGCGGGGAATTAAATTTAGCTAACACCAACAGTCCACTCCATATTTTGTGAGACACGACGGACGCTGGTTTACTGCAGAGGTTGAGAGGATTAAAAAAACCGAGCGTGAGAAAACATTTACCGAAATTACTCGACGAATCACTGTGCCATAACCCTGCAACGAAACAATTCCAACAGTCCAAGTTGCTATCCTGACGACACTGACTCAATTTAGCAGTGCGAGTAGCGCGAGTGAACCCGTGAGAACGAAGGCTTCGAGAGCGACATAAACCCCAGCCAGCGGCAGCGGTCTCCATTTTAACTTCGAGTCCGATCTATGCCTCACGTGTCTTGGACTGTCTCTCTCACATGACCCGAGTGTTTGTTCCCGTGATCAGCACTTCCATCTACGCGTCTGTGTCAGTGAATATCACATTTTATTCCAACCCTGATGGATATGCACCTCGAACAGAGTCTGGACACCGCGACAAGGTAATACAATGTCCACCACTTCCTCTCCATCATGTACGGAAGTCTCCTCTAGAAAGCGAAGGCCTGGCCTCCATTTTCTAGAGAACAGCTTGATTATGTGTAGTATAAACTAGATACAATAAAGTGGTTTAATTTTGTAATATTTTTGCACAGTTAATCTAGCAAATCCAAATAGGAAAGGGTTACAGTATAGCAAACGATTGTAGCATTTCATGCAAACACTTATCTACGGTAGTGAATTTACAGTAGGTAAGTCATCTTGCTAGTAGTAACGCTAGGCAGCTAACTAACTAAACTAACGTTAGTTAGAGATCCAAAGTTAACTTGCTAGTTTACAGCTAGAATGTAGTTGCTACATCCAATTTTGGACTTTAAAAATTAAATATGCACTATGCACTATGTAGAAATCGCTCTGCCACAAAACAAGCAAATATAGTGTAGAGAATCATAGTACCATCTAAACCACAGTGAAATATATTTTCCATAACCAAACATATTGTATTTTCTGCTGTTTGAAGGAGGTGTACAAAACTGAAAGTAAAAGACTCAAAAACGAAACTTAAGACCGGGAAGAATAGAAATGGCACAGAGAGAATAGATCTGCTGCTTCATAGATTTGCTTTCAATGAGAGTGACACATCTATAATGTATTATTCTATGTGAATTTGGTCAGGTCATATAAGGAAATTGGTCAATTTAAATAAATCCATTAGACCCTAATCTATGGATTTCACATGATTTGGAATACAGATATGCATCTGTTGGTCACGGATACCTTAAGGTATGGGTGTGGATCAGAACCAGTCAGTACCTCCTCTCACACCTCTTCAATGGCTGTGCGAAGTTCCTAGATATTGGCGGGAACTGGAACACGCTGTAGTACACGTCGATCCAGAGCATCCCAAACATGTTTAATGGGTTACATGTCTGAGTATGCAAGCCAGGGAAGAACTGGGACATTTTCAGCTTCCAGTAAGCAGTGGCAACTTTGAAGAATCTCAAATATAAAATATATTTTGATTTATTTAACACTTTTTTTTTTGTTGTTGTTGTGACTACTACATTCCATATATGTTATTTTCTAGTTTTGTTTTCACTGTTATTTTACAATGTAGAAAATAGTACAAATAAAGAAACCCTGGAATGAGTAGGTGTGTCCAAACCTTTGCCTGGTACTGTGTGTGTATGTGTGTGTGTATATATATATATATATATATATATATATTAATCATAAAGTTCCACGTCAATTCACGATGCAGAATAATGATCATATGACGTAGCCTATGTATGACCACTACGGCCGGGTGAGGAAGTTATGTCTGTAAAGGGTTGCGATAGATATGTTACTCGATAGCAACAATGTACTTTTTAGAGAATTTTAAAAAAGGGACGCATCAGAAGCGTCTGTAGGCCTACCATTTCAGACCGTAGAATTCTGCTCCGGCATAGAATTATCTGTATTTTTACCATGACAACAATAAACTTTGCTGATTCAATGTACTGATGTTTGTTATGGTAGGGTAGCTAGATGTGTTTTCTTTCTACTAAATGTCTTGCTTGGTAAGCCACAGTATTTCACAAACATTAAAGTACTTTTTTTAGGAGAGTGTGGTCTATATTATTTGATTGACAGTTCTGGTTGCCTAGTGATGGACGTTAGTCCCGCTTCATACATCCAGAGAAGGTTTTGTGTCAGCATTTTAATAAGCCGTAGTGTAGCCTACCCTAAAAGACAAAGAAACAGCCGAGCCGCTTTCAAGTGTAATTGATACAGGCTAGGCTATTCTACATGCAACAGACCGAAGACTGAACACAAGCTTGCATCACTAGCCATGAAAATGCTCAGGCAAGGCAGTGCCCAGGAGAGAGGATGGAGCTGGCAGAACCATGCCTATATGATCTCTTGGTATCTGCACCTCGCAATGTTTTGTCTTGCATGCCTCGTATATTCACTGAAGTTTGCCTCTTCCTCCCTATATTTATTTAAATTACACAACTTTCCCCAGGCCTTTTATTTTCTATTGTCTAGTTGGGCTATAACAGGGAAAATAATGTTTTGTGATAACTGCCCTGTGATTTTAATTATGTGGGGGGAGTGGGTGTTTTTAGGTTAGGGATGTTGTTTAATGTTCATGATCCCAACTTCAGGTAAACGTTTAAACATTCACACCTAGTATATGAGTATACACCTGCTCTGACAGCTATGATCCCATATTGATGTCACTTGTTAAATCCACTTTAATCAGTGTAGATGAAGGGGAGGAGACCGGTTAAGAATGATTTTTAAGCCTTAATACAATTGAGACAAAGATTGTGTATGTTTGCCATTCAGAGGATGAATGAGCGAGACCAAGATTTAAGTGCCTTTGAATGGGGTATAGTAGTAGGTGCCAGGCACACGGTTTGTGTCAAGAACTGCAACACTGCTGGGTTTTTCCATGCTTAACAGTTTCCCATAGTAATAAAGAATGGTCCACCACCCAAAGGACATCTAGCCAACTTGACTCAACTGTGGGAAGCATTGGAGTCAACACGGGCCAACATCCTTGTGGAATGCCTTTGACACCTTTAGGTGTTCCTAATGTTTGATGTACTCTGTGTGTGTTTGGTTTTTTAAATCATATTTTTTGCAGCAGTGGCAATAATGTAGCAGTAGTGGGCCACCACTGCTAAATGAATAGAGGAAAACGCGTCCCATTGATTCTTGAAGAATTAAACATACTACATTTAGAATATCTCATCCATGTGGATGCTAGGTGAATTGCAACAACACTTTGAATATAAACAACTCTTCCCCCTTCCCTGCATCAAATTTTCCCACAATTCTGTGAGGAAGTTAATGTCCCAAGGATCCCAGATATCATACTGTAGACCATGGTGGTTACCTCCCCAAGGATTCAAGATTGCATAGATGATGGTGTAGACTATTTTACTTTAAGTTCACCAACTTCAAACAGCCATGTTTTTTGTTGTTGTTATTGAAAATGTATTGTCCTGCGATTTAGATTATTCCCTGCAGAATGATTCCCTACACTATTCAAATTGTGTGACGAGTGTAGAATTTTAGCAACCAGGAAATGGCAGAGCGATTTCTACATCGGCCCCTTGCCCCAGTCTGCCATTGTTCGTTGTGATTGAGGAGGCGATGACCATGCCTTTTAATGAAGCTGATGTAAGGGAGGGAGCAGTGGTGTAAAAATACTGCTTAGTTTGTTAATGATGTCTGAGTGTTGGAATATGCCCCTGGTTATCCATAAATAAATAAAACAATAAAAGGATGCCGTCTGGTTTTATGTGTGTGTGATGATAATTACAACAATACTGAATGAACAATGAACACTTTTCTTTATTTTAACTTAATTTAATACGTAAATAGCATCTATTTAGTCTCAAATAATGAAGCATGTTCAATTTGGTTTAAATAATGCAAAAACACAGTGTTGGAGAAGAAAGTAAAAGTGCAATATGTGCCATGTAAAAAAAGCTAACATTTAAGTTCCTTGCTCAGAACATGAATATATGAATGCTGGTGGTTCAATACTCCCAGTTAAGAAGTTTTAGGTTGTAGGAATTATAACGCATCGACTATTTCTCCCTATACCATTTGTATTTCATATATCTTTGACTATTGGATGTTCTTACAGGCATTTTAGGATTGCCAGCCTAATCTCGGGAGTTTATAGACTTGAAGTCATAAACAGCGCTGTGATTCAAGCATTGCTAAGAGCTGCTGGCAAACACACGAAAGTGCTGTTTGAATGAATGCTTACGAGCCTGCTGCTGCCTACCACTGCTCAGTCAGACTTCTCTGTTAAATATCAAATCATAGACTTAATTATAATGTAATAAACACAGAAATGCGAGCCTTTGGTTATTAATGTGGTCAAATTCCGGAAACTATCATTTCGAAAACAAAACATTTATTCTTTCAGTGAAATACGGAACCGTTCTATATTTTATCAAACGGGTGGCAACCCTAAGTCTAAATATTGCTGTTACATTGCACAACCTTTAATATTATGTCATAATTATGTAAAATTCCTTGAAAATTATTTATGGTCACACAGTTAGCAACGAGCCTGGCGGCCCAAGCCATTGCATATACCCTGACTCTGCTTGCACTGAACGCAAGAGAAGGGACACAATTTCCCTAGTTAATATTGCCTGCTAACATTAATTTCTTTGAACTAAATATGCAGGTTTAAAAATATATATACTTCTGTGTATTGCTTTTAATAAAGGCATTGATGTTTATGATTAGGTACATTTGTACAACGATTGTGCTTTTTTCGCAAATGCGCTTTTGTTAAATCATCACCCGTTTGGCGAAGTTGTAGTAGGCTGTGATTTGAAGATAAATTAACAGGCACCGCATTGATTATATGCAACACAGGACAAGCTAGTTAACCTAGTAATATCATCAACCATGTGTAGTTAACTAGTGATTATGTGAAGGTTGATCCTTTTTTTTAATAAGATAAGTTTACTGCTAGCTAGCTAGCAACTTACCGTGGCTCCTTGCAGCCACAAGGTCCTTTTGACGCTGCACTCGCATAACAGGTGGTCAGCCTGTCACTCAGTTTCCTTGTGGATTGCAATGTAATCGGCGTCCAAAAAGGCAGATTTACCGATTTGTAATAAACTTGAAATCGGCTTAGCCGATTTTAAATCGGTCGACCTCTAGTCTGGTTTGCTTAATATAAGGAATTTGAAATTATTTATTCTTTTATTTTTTATACTTAAGTATATTTTAGCAATTATATTTACTTTTTAGAAATTATATTTACTTTTGAAACTAAAGTATATTTAAAACCAAATACTTTGACTTTCTATTACGGTATCTTTACTGTATGACAATTGGGTACTTTTTCTGCCACTGCTGGCAATTAGCCAGGTCACTGTAACATTTGTACTCCACTGCCATCCCTACTCTGTTAACCTTGTCTGCTAGACCTTGCTTGCCTATATTTAGGATTGTTCCTTGTTTATGTCTTCCTAGTCACGAAAAACAAGAAGAGGAGGTCGTCCAATTAGAAGGTAAGAATTTATGTTGGGATGTATGATTTCGGGTGCATGTGTGCCATTGTGCGTAACTTCACCATTCTGACTCTTTCACACATTTCAAAGTACTGACGTTTCAGACATCCTCTTGAAAAACCTGCTTTAAAAACCGACCAAAGAACAGACCAAAAACACACGCTTAAGTGTCATAGTTTTAGGCCTAGCTTTTTTTGCAATAATGCACCTTGCCTCACTAATTTCTCATCAATGGATATATGAGTGTTATTTTTCTCTTCTATCGATCCTCTCATTCCACTGTCCTTCTCTCAGGAGACGGGGAAGGGGAGCAGACTGCTGTTACCATAGGCAGTATTCAGCAGGCCCAGGCATTCGCGGACCACAACATTCAGTACCAGTTCCGCTCGGAGGGTGGTCAGGTGGGTGTCCTGTGAACAGCGTTTTGCTGATTTTAGAAACATTTAACTAGCTGAATTCACATAGGTTTGTTTATGCTGTATGAGGTCAGTTTACTATATCACTTTCTCACACTAGAACAGGGTTGGGAAACTCCGGTCCCCAGGGGCCAGAGTGGTGTCATACTCTTTCCCCCCCCCCCCATCCATAGCAAACACAGCTGATTTGAACAAATTGCATTATCAACTTAAGATCATGATTAGTTGATTATTGGAAATCTGGTGTGTTAGCTGGGGCTGGACACCCAATCAGGCCCCAGAGGACTGGTGTTGTCCATCCCTCCACTAGAGAATCAACCGTATCACACAATGGAAAACCCTGAATTACTCTGTAACACTAGCCTCTCCGTTGAATTGAGAGCCTTGTGTGCGTTCGCTCTGAACACAGACAATAGAACCGGCCAGGACACTGATATAGGCCTACAGGTTTGGATGTCAAATTGGTTCTTAATTGTGACTGTTTACGTCTACGCTTTTGTGGATTGTCACAGAAAATGTTATATCTTCACATAAACCATTTTTTTTGGGAGGGTGAAGGAATAAGCTAGTTAGAGCTGGTCCTTTCGCTGCTCATTTGGAGTAAACAGAGCTGGTGTGAGTGATCATGTGATTCCAATCCCCTTCCTGGATTGGCATGCGGCTGGTGTCACATGTTAGTCAGGAGGCGAGTCACACGATGAAGGGGTACAAATACTGATTATTTTGAAACGAACACGTGCTTTTCTGGATCTGGCTGTTTTTATATTGAATTAGGCACATTCTGCCATATAAGCATAAGTTGGGTGCGTAGATCACTTATAGGCCTAGTGGTATCATTCGATGTGCAAGGTCTTAACTACTATAGCCTAGGGTGTGAACATCAGTTTGTGGTAAATAACCTGCAAGTACTGAAAACACAGTGACATTAAAATGACCATGGTCAGGCTAGAAGGTATCCCACGCTCTTTGTTGTAGAATTAATGACTGGTTTCTCTCTGTCTCTCCATCTCTGTCTCCCTCTCTTCCTCAGGTGACTTACCGCGTTGTCCAGGTAACTGACCAGCAGCTGGAGGGGAGAGATGACGGGGGAGGGCCGGTTAGCGTGGTCTCCACGGCTGCCTTCCCCGGCGCTCCTCAAGCAGTGGCCCAGGTAGGTATCAGAACACCAGGAACCGAGGCCACTACTGTCACCCCTTACAATAACACAGTTCCCTAATGGCTACGGAGCCTGACATACTTCAATGTGTCAAACTATTGATCGTTATCTAACCCTTCCCACCTTGTTCCCTGTCAGGCTGTGATCCAGAACCCTTTCAGTAATGGGGGTAGCCCCGTGGGAGAGACGCTGGGAGGGGAGACGCGCTTTGCCTACTTCCCAGCTACGGCTGTGAGCGACGGCACTGTGTCTGTGCAGACCACCTCCGACCCCACTCAGGCCGGGGGTGAGTCAGCTCTACTTCTAACGCTAGTCTAGCAGTCTTCTGAGGGCAAAATACTGTCCCTCGCTTTTGGTTCAAGTCCAAACAGACATAAAGAAGAATGACCACTTATCAAATTGACATTTTGAGTACCATGACCCAGTGCTGACTGAGAGAGATTAACTGTTCATCCCCTCAGCCACAAGGTTTGTCTCGGTGCTGGAGTCCAGTGTCACTCAGCAAATTCTCCCTTAAGACTTTGTCACTGAGATCTCCAACCTGCCCCATCTCTCGCTCTCGTTTCCATGTCATCTCTTCTTCCACAGGTCAGTTCTACGTGATGATGACCCCTCCTGACATCTTACAGACAGGCACACAGCGAACCATAGCCCCACGCACACACCCCTACCCTGAGTGAGTATCAACCACACTGCTTCTTCCTCTCCTCCTATGTCCCTCATTTTAGGGGGACTCTGAAAGGAGAGCCCATGCACACAGCAGTCTGAGCCACTCCAGATGTTAAGCAGTCAAAAACCTACCTATGCAGTCCTTAAGTTCATCTTCCACAAGCATGTCAGACATGTTTTGCAAGTAGAACCTAGCCTATACCCCTAGGTGTTATGTGATAATTTCAACTTTTCATCAATAATGACCTGTTAAGAAGTAATTTGACTGGATTTTCCAAGAGCATCTAAGAGTTGGTTTACATCGACTCTGAGATGTATCAGTTAGCCTGGAAAACGATAAGTCACTGATATTGACTATTGAAAAAATAGTATATTGACTATTCTCTCCAAAAATCTGAAAGTAAAGTTGCACTGCCCCCCCCCATTCACTTTCACAGAGATTTGGGTTGAGCAAGAGAGTGACCTGGACCTGGGTCAGACGTGTGTGTGTGTGTGGTTTCCTTGAACACTCAGCTGTTCTTGTGGGATGGATGATGTCATCACAGGGTTGTTGTGTCCCTGTCCTTGTTGCCCTGGTTTCCCAATTCCTTGTCTACTTCCTCATTTGTTTATCTCTTTCAATCATCAATATCATTATCATGTGATTAAATTATTTTCCTCAAACCACTCTGAATGAGTAACACTGAATCAAAACCAAACTGTTAAATCTGGTTAATCCATTCTGAAAATCAAAATAATCTCTCATGCCAAATGGATGATTAATGATATGTGTGTCAGTGAATTAATTTGACATTAGTGTTCTGGTTAATTTAGGAAATTAATTATTTTTCAACGAAGACATACTGCATGCCCAGTGCCAAGGGGTGTGAGTAAATTGTAAACATGCTCATAAACTAGACATAATCTAGAAGGTGGGAGTGCCAGGCAAGTGTTTGAATATAAAACAAGGAGTTGTGTGTTTATGAGATTGTGTTTCTATAGTTGTGCACATAAGGGAAATGGTTTGGAAGAATAGGTCAAAGTGCTTTTTAAAAATTTGACATAATGCCGTGCTTGTTTTGCCATCCAGAACGAACGCATGATCCTCTGAACTGTAATTTGTGTTGGACTGAATGGATATCCCTTGCAATTTCCCTGCCTGTATGTGATGAACTCTTATTCTCAGGCCTGTAGAACAACATGGAGATTTTGCACCTCTTATACTCTGAAAAATACATTTTACAATATAGCTTTAGGTAAAGGGGATGGCCATCAATTTGTACACAGTAAGGTGGGGCTATGGGTTTGTTATTAGGACTGATCTTGACTCTTCCCAAGTTCTTTAGGCTACTTGGGGCTTTTGTGTGGGACGTTCGTACAAGACTATCCCAGTTGAGTTTCTAGTGTCGGGCTGCAGTGATTCCCCAGGTCTCCTGGGATACCAGTAAAGCTTTTATCTACTTCACTGTTAAATATACAGTCTTAAAGGGCTGGATACCACTGCAGTGTGTGCTGTTGTCTAGGAAGGACTTGTTTTTCTGTGGTTTGCCATTCTATTCCCCCTTTCCATATGTTTTTCTTGTGTGTGATTAATTTGTCTTTTTTAAAATTTGTTCTTACATCAACAACGCATAAACTAATCCATGACTGAACATATTTGATCTGTTCAAATACATGAAATTAAATGAAAACTTCCACCGCTTACCTGCCGTTCGCAGAGACGAAACCGAGATGCTGCAACATGACGGTTTAAACTGGTGAGGACAACTTCCACATCTCCCACTGTAACCAATCAAATTAGGCCTTGATCATATACCACAAAGAAGAAGGAACAATCATACCACCTCCCTATTCCCCCTTCAGTCCCTTTAGTACAACTCCCTGGTGATTATGTTAGACCCTTGATGTGATTGAGCTACATTTAGCATTGGAAAATGTGTGTGTACTCTTTGATGGTAGTCCTGATGCAGTATTGCCATGAGTTGTTTTCAGTTCAGTTCTGTAAGACGTTGAAGAGCTAGTGTAAAGTATAAACAGCCCACTTTGTTTTTGCTGGCTTTTAATTGCTTTTACTCATTAGATGCGAAAAAGGTAAGTGCACTGTGCGAACACCAGCCGTTTTGGTTTAATTTATGACACAATTCATTAGACGGATTAAAGCTTTGTCAAAGTAAGTGCTGTTGAATTGTATTAGTTTACTGCCACGGCCCTGCGCATCTCGGCCCCAGTGCCTTTATGAGCTCATCTGGCTGTCACGTATGGGGAACTTAATTAAAGAATACCTCGGGGAAGACACACACACACACATGAAAAACAGTTGTCATTAGCCATTACTCTGGACAACAATGCGACAACATCGCAATTTAGGATTATAATGATGCCCGCGCCTTAGACTCCCTGAGGTATAGTGAGGAAGGGCACGTACACCTCCAAGAAATCTGCCTGTCCAGACGGCCGTCAGAAAATCAGTAATACAGTAATTCCAGTCACTGCGTCTCGCTGTCAGCACCAAGGTGGTGTTATTGCCTCATATACTGGCCCATACGGCTGCTTCAGATCAGCACGGCTGCCCAAGGCAGTGCAGGGCGGCCCCCCTGCAGAGTACGGCTCTGGTGCCTGAGTGGAGTGTAATTGTAAAAGGGTCAGGTGCTTTGAGATAGTGGTTCTGGTGGGGGATTTCTGCACTAGATTAGTTGCGTGGAGCGCTGTAGTCTGAAGATTTATTTTCTTTTAGTCTGAAGAGTTGCACCTGTTTTGTACGGAGGTGGCCTGAGGACTCCCGGGTTTAGAACATGGCTGAAATGTGCTATTTGTTTTTGTCTGTAGGAAAATGGATGGCCCACGGACACCCAGAGATGAGAGGAGGAGAGCTCAACACAATGAAGGTGAGCAAAGAGAAGGGCCTACATCACCCACAATCCTCCCAGCTTAATGTTCTCTCAGAGCCAATCTTTTTTCTTTTTTTTACCTTTATTTAATTAGGCAACTCAATTAAGAACAAATTCGTATTTATTTTCAATGACGGCCAAGGAACAGTGGTTTACTGTCTTGTTCAGGGGCAGAGCAACATTTTTTTGCTTGTCAGCTCGGGGATTCGATCTTGCAAACCTTTCGGTTACTAGTCCAATGCTCTAACCACTAGGCTACCTGCCGCCCCATTCTATCTTAACCATGCAACTCTGTGCTTTACTTCTGCATTCCAAGATACACTACAGTGCCTTGTGAAAGTGTTCGGCCCCCTTGAACTTTGCGACCTTTTGCCACATTTCAGGCTTCAAACATAAAGATATAAAACTGTATTTTTTTGTGAAGAATCAACAACGAGTGGGACACAATCATGAAGTGGAACGACATTTATTGGATATTTCAAAAAAAATTAACAAATCAAAAACTGAAAAATTGGGCTTGCAAAATTATTCAGCCCCTTTACTTTCAGTGCAGCAAACTCTCCAGAAGTTCAGTGAGGATCTCTGAATGATCCAATGTTGACCTAAATGACTAATGATGATAAATACAATACAATCAAGTCTCCGTATAAATGCACCTGCACTGTGATAGTCTCAGAGGTCCGTTAAAAGCGCAGAGAGCATCATGAAGAACAAGGAACACACCAGGCAGGTCCGAGATACTGTTGTGAAGGATGCAAAAATATTTCCCAAGCTTTAAACATCCCAAGGAGCACTGTGCAAGCGATAATATTGAAATGGAAGGAGTATCAGACCACTGCAAATCTACCAAGACCTGGCCGTCCCTCTAAATTTTCAGCTCATACAAGAAGAAGACTGATCAGAGATGCAGCCAAGAGGCCCATGATCACTCTGGATGAACTGCAGAGATCTACAGCTGAGGTGGGAGACTCTGTCCATAGGACAACAATCAGTCGTATATTGCACAAATCTGGCCTTTGATTGTGTCCCACTTGTTGAGTCTTCACAAAAAAATATAGTTTTATATCTTTATGTTTGAAGCCTGAAATGTGGCAAAAGGTCGCAAAGTTCAAGG
The DNA here is from genome assembly GCF_018296145.1 of Oncorhynchus tshawytscha. NCBI lineage: Eukaryota > Metazoa > Chordata > Actinopteri > Salmoniformes > Salmonidae > Oncorhynchus > Oncorhynchus tshawytscha. The sequence continues at coordinate 9,014,242 of NC_056451.1, read as the reverse complement.
GGGCCGAATACTTTCGCAAGGCACTGTACATGGCAAAAGTATATGGTACTTTTGTATACATTCTAAAATCATGGACATTAATATGGAGTTGGACCCCCCCCTCCCCTTTGCTGCTATAACAGCCTCCACTCTTCTGGGAAGGCTTTCCACTAGATGTCTGAACATTGCTGCAGGGACTTACTTCCATTCAGCCACAAGCATTAGTGATGTTGGGCGACTAGGCCTGGTTCACAGTCGGTGTTCCAATTAATCCAAAAGGTGTTAGATGGGGTCGAGGTCAGGGCTCTGTGCAGGCCAGTCAAGTTCTTCCACACCGATCTTGACAAACCACTTCTGTATGGACTTTGCATTGTGCACTAATTGTCATGCTGAAACAGGAAAGTTGCCACAAAGTTAGAATGTCATTTTATGCTGTAGCGTTAAGATTTCCATTCACTGGAACTAAGGGGCCTAGCCCGAACCATGAAAAACAGGCCCAGACCAATATACCTCCTCCAAACTTTAAGGTTGGCACTGTGCATTCGGGCAGGTGGCATTCTCCTGTCTTCTGCCAAACCCAGATTCTTCCGTCGGACTGCCAGATGGTGACGCGTGATTCATCACTCCAGAGAACGCGTTTCCACTGCTCCAGTGTTCAATGGCGGCGAGCTTTACACCACTCCAGCCGATGCTTGCCATTGCTCATGGTGATCTTAGGCTTGTGTGCGGCTGCTTGGCCATGGAAACCCATTTCATGAAGCTTCCGATGAACAGTTCTTGTGCTGGCGTTGCTTCCAGAGGCAGTTTGGAACTCTGTAGTGAGTGTTGCAACCGAGGACAGACCATTTTTTTACACGCTTCAGCACTTATTGGTCCCGTTCTGTGAGCTTGTGTGGCCTACCACTTCACGGATGAGCCGTTGTTGCTCCTAGACGTTTCCACTTCACAATAACAGCATTTACAGTTGACCGTGGCAGCTCTAGCAAGGCAGAAATTTGATGAACTGACTTGTTGGAAAGGTGCCACGTTGAAAGTCACTGAGCTCTTCAGTACAAGCCATTCTACTGCCAATGCTTGTCTATGGAGATTGCATGGCTGTGTGCTCGATTTAAAAAAATTTAAAAAATTTATACACCTGTCAGCAACGGGTGTGGGTGAAATGGTTGACTCTACTAATTTGAAGGGGGGTCCACATACTTTTGGCCATGTAGTGTATGCAATATCTTGTTGAATTTCTTTTTACATGAGTTGCACCTTGTGATGTTTTGTTTGTTGAAGCCAAAGCCACGTTAAGTGGACAGTAGATATTTTTTTCTTATTCTATCCCAAAGACTCTTCTCAAGTGGAGGCACTTTTTGGGAATTTAATTTTGTATATCAATCAACCACTAGATGCTGCTGTTGAACTGTCTGTTCCCACAATGTCACATGTCTAGCTAAGTGACTATTCAAGGCATACAGAGAAAAATATCCATGTAGACACTAACCACTCCCCATATGTATCCCTATTGTTCCTCTTTCTCTGAACCTGTTCTGTGTGTCAACAGTTGAGAGGCGGCGGAGAGACAAGATCAACAATTGGATCGTCACGCTCTCCAAAATCATCCCCGACTGCAACATAGACAGCACCAAGACGGGGGCTGTAAGTCACTCTGTAAGGCACTCTCAGCAACTTTGTCGTGTGTGTGTGTGTGTGTGTACACATTTTAATATACTTGTGAGTACCAGAAGAATGGTAAACCATCTTAAATTCAAAGCTGTGAGGACATATTGCCAGTCCTCCCTTTTTATAAAGGCTATATTAAGCCTAGGGGTTAGGTTAAGATTTAGGGTTAAGGGTAGGCTTAGGGAAAATAAGATTTTGAATTGGAACCAATTGTGGGTGGGGGGGGTGTTTGCATTCATTTAGACGTGTGTGTGCATGCACGAATTGGTATTTTATTAGGATCCCCAACAGCTGTTGCGAAAGCAGCGGCTACTCTTCCTGTCATCCCCACGGCAGGATGTCTTAATTAACTCCTCTCTCCTTCCCCCAGAGTAAAGGGGGCATCCTGTCTAAGGCGTGTGACTACATCCGAGAGCTCCGTCAGAATAACCAGAGGCTCCTGGACAGTGTCAAAGAGGTGGAGAGAGTACAGGTGGACAACGAGCTCTGCAGACAGCAGGTAAAACAGCCTAGAAAGAAGGCTATCCCAAAGAATCAGAGGCCTAGCCTGGACCTGGATCTGTTAGTGCCGTCGTGCCAACTTCTATGGTCATTGTCAGGCACAACATAGGAGTTTGCAAGACCGCACAAACCGATTTTTGGGACCAGGCTATCACATAGGATCACATTCCTGCGATCAGAAAGGGTTAATGTTCGAACAAATGTACGTACGCGTTTGATTATGTTTAACATTCATTTTACGTCTGATGACCGAAGTGCCGTTTTTACTTCAAAATTAAGTTATAGCATATATTTGCACGGAGAGAGTTTTTCCTTTTCATTCCTTACTGAATCCCAAAGCACTGTTCTTCATGTCCTCATTCTAATGCTCAGAAGTGAAGTCTCCAGTCCTGTGGGGGAGAGAGAGGCAGTGAGTGTGTGATAGCCCAGAGGAGAAACTGGGATGATAGTACAGTACCTTGAGATTTAAAACAGATGGCTGTTGTGGCCAAAATTGTCTAAAACTTTTGTTGAAAAGTGTATACAACAGATGTTTCTGTCTAGAATCATTGAAAGAACAAGTGAGGCCTAGAAGTTGACTTTGTATTTTGCTAAGTCGCTGCTAATTCATTGATTACATTGAGGACACCCATTTGTTGTTCGTCGGCGGACATTGTTTGTTGTTTGTCTCAGATCGAGGAGCTGAAGAATGAGAATGCCCTTCTCCGAGCTCAACTCCAGCAGCACGGCATCGAGAGCGTGGGCGAGACGCCGCCGCAATGAACGAGGGAGACTGGGAGAGCAGGACGGGTAGAAGGAAGAGGAGGACGAGGCAGACTGGTGATGACACGTAGGAGCAGAACAAAACGAACGAGCTACTGACGAATCACTCTTTTTCACAGTCGCTGACAGTTAGACAGTCTTCCCTTGCCTCGTCTTTGAGGCTGCATCCGAGACTCTTGGCAGGCTCCTGCTGCTTTGTTGGCTGCACTCGACTGATCCAGGATCAGTCGAAATGACAAAAGAAGCCACCGTGTAGACCATAGACATGTCTCAGAGAGAGAAGAGGTCACAACCACCAGAGAAAAACCCTCTACTAGCCCAGAGAAACCCACTGCACAACTCCTCCCTCCCTTTCTATATTTATTTAGTTCCTCACCTGTGGACTGTGACGTTGGATATTTTGTTGTTGAGTTGTTCTTTTCCCATTCTCTTCAGTCATGTTTTATTTTAGTCTGCATTTGTGGTTGAGGGTCATATTACAGTTTTGTTACATTAGCCATTTTTAATTTATTAGTTTGTGTATTGTTAAAAATCTGCCCAGAAAGACTCATTTAGAAAAGCTGATGTATCCTGGAGGAATAGATGATGTGTGAGTGAGTGGTAGGCTACCAGCCAGTAGAACAGAAACACGATACAAATAAACCGCTGCATTGCAGAACTATGTGAAAGAATTGCCTTGATAGTTGCCAATATTATTAGAAGTATTGGGACAGTGACACATTTTTAGTTTTGGCTCTGTACTCCAGCACTTTGAAATGATATAATGGCTATGAGGTTAAAGTGCACACTGTCAGCTTTAGTTTTGGGGTATTTTCGTCCATATTGGGTGAACCGTTTAGAAATTATAGCACATTTTGTACATAGTCCCCCCATTTTAGGGGACCAGAAGTATTTGGATGAATTCACTTGTGTAATAAAGTAGTCAAAAGTTGAGTATTTGGTCCCATATTCCTAGCATGCAATGATTGCATAAAGCTTGTGACTCTACAAACTTGTTGGATGCATATGCCATTTGTTTTAATTGATTTCGATTGGGCACAAAATAATCTGAAACAATGGTAAATATTGTCATTTTGGAGCCCCTTTTATTGTACATTTCTAAACACTTGTACGTGAATGTGGATGCTACCATGATTGTGGATAATCCTGAATGAATCGTGAATAATGATGAGTGAAAGTTAGACGCACAAATATCGTAACTCCAAGACTTGCTAACCTCTCACCATTACGATAACGGGAGGTTATTGTATTTTGGGGGGTATGATGTTTATGCCTCTAACTTTCTCACTCGTCATTGTTCTCGATTCATTCAGGGCTGTCCGTAATCATCAAACACAAGCAAACAAACAGCAAATGCATCTAAGAAGTTTGTAGTCACAAGCTTGACGTAATCATTGCGTTCTAGGAATGTGGGACCAAATACTAAACCTTTGAGTACTTCACAGCACTTATTTTACATATCTATTTTTTTTAAATATTTTTTTTTTACATAGTTCCCCCCCTGATTTTTAGGGGACCAAAAGTATTGTGACATTCATTTGTGTATTAATTTCTAAACAGCACCGATATTGATGAAAATGCCCTCAAATTAAAGCTGACAGTCTGCACTTTAACCTCCATCATAGCATCATTTCAAATCCAAAGTGCTGGAGTACAGAGCCAAAACAACTATCTCAAGGATGCAATTTTGGTATACCCAGAGGAATAGCTGTGCTTTGCCCAATATCACAGTTTTACAGTGCTTGCATTAACAGAGTTGTTGTTAAAATAGCATCAATGCAACGTTATATAAATGTGTCATGTTGAAGTAAAGCCAATGGCCACTGGCGTTAGTGGGAAAATAAATGGTAATCAATTAATTTACTGTGTACGCTGGCCCTTTTCTACAATTACGCAATTTAATACACAATCTTTAAGGCTGGTCTGAGACTGGCCGGGTTCGATCATAGAGCATTTGCTAGACCACTGATACGGCCTCTGAGAGAAAGGTGGAGCTCTTAAAATGTCACCTGACATATGAAGTGACTGCAAATGTATATGATTCTGGGTGGAACATCACAGGTTGCATCTGAAATGGCACCCTATTATGTAGTGCACTACTTTTGACCACCAGTGATTTATGTAAGGGATAGGGTGCCATTTCAGACACCACCAAGTTTTTAATTTCAACATTGTGTCACGTTTAAAACTCACTCTTGAGAAAGCGCATTGAGTTCACTGCTGAGCTAAATTTAGCGGCTACAGAAGTCTGGATGTTTTTCGCGAGTGTGTGTGTGTGTGTGTGTGTGATGCATCTGTCTTGATATGTGTAAGAATAACCACAAGTATCATGTCTAGCGTTTTGGCTTTTATTTTTCTAACCAACACATCAAATGGAGATTAATGCACCCAGGGAGAAAGACTCTGGAGAGAATAAATGAACCAACTCACTGCTCAAGATAGAAACCAAGAACAGAGAAACTTCCCGTTCTTGCACCTTGTTTCTGTGTTCTGACTTGCCTCTCCTTGCAAACGAATGGATGCTAATAAAGACTTGGGAAAACATTTTAATCTCAGACACTCTTTCACCCATCTAGGACAATAACCTAGTTGAAATGTGTTCAACGTGCGAACAGGCAAGTTGATGATGATACCAATGTTACTGATGACTGGATTTGCATTGTGTATTTTTGTCCTGAATTTGGGGAAATGGGAATAGGTCAATTTGTGTTTTAGTCTCTGATCAGGGTGTTTTAGGCATGTACTGTCTGGCTCCGGAATCAGCAAAGCAGCACTAATACTCAACCCGGTGAAAAGTAATGTATACTCAATGATTCCACCTCGACAAGCTCTCCTACTCTGTGACCTTGTGCTTTTGTAAGTGCAGAATAAAATTGTTATCCTGTTTTTGCTCTACCGTCTCTTAGAACTGTTGCTCTTCAGCTGAATAAGCCAAAGTTGACTGATAATGTTTTATTTTGCAGTTGAATTCTACACATTTAGTGGGAAGTGAGCACGGTCAATTATGGTGAAAATAAGGTAGCGAAAGGAAATTGTTGGCTGTAGTTAATTTGATCTTATTTGAAATATCAAAAGCGAAATTTACCAGCCTCTATCCCCTGTAGCAGACGTGCTATTCTCAGGTTAGATTATAAGACTTTTTATAAGTAAAATGGCAGAAAAATAAATAATTGACTTTCAAATAACCTTGTCAGCATGTGTTCTGGCTCATTGTCTTTTCCCCTATACAGAATGTCTTCCCTTCTAATGTATTCATAATTGTTAAAATACTTTGGATGAAGGAAGGCCTACTAATACTGTATATTAATAACAAAGGTTGAAGAGAATTAGTGATAGACATTGAGGGCACATGGGTGAATAATGTAGCCTGGTTGCCAGTCTGTTTCTGCTCTTGCCAACTCCCTTTGGACTTGTCAGGCCAAAGATAACATGTTTGACACTGACAGCAATGGAGTAGACAAGCACAAACTGATCTGTGCCCAGGCTATGAATAATGATAAAGCTAGAAGAGCTGTTCTCATTATAAGCTGCAACAGATGGTTGCTCATTTTTTTTCTCCTGAAATAAATCCAAAATCTGGTCATCTTTAATAAGAAGATGATCCTTTTATTTAACTATGTTCAGCAGCAGGTGTGTGGTGTCACATCCACACATGTGTTTCATTCTGTGTAGATGGACATCTCATAGGCATTGGGGCAACTCCTGCCTGGGCCCCTCTTTCAGGTGGTCTTTCAGCAGGGATTTGGGGGCTGAGATGGGCAAAATTCATAAAAATACAAAAGACCAAAATATACAAAATACTGTTGCCAAAATATATTTAATTTAAAATATAGAAAATACATTGGCAAGTACCCTCCTTAATTATACTGTACTAAAATACAAGCTCGATATGTAACAATTTCAAGGATTTTACTGAGTTACAGTTCATATAAGGAAATCAGTCAATTGAAATGAATTCATTAGGATCTATGGGTCTATGGATTTCATATGACTGGTCTTGGGTGCAGTCACTTGGGAGCCAGGCCCACCCACTTGGGAGGCCCAGCCAATCAGAACATGTTTTTCCCCTCAAAAGGGTTTTTATTACAGACAGGAATACTCTTAAGTTTCATCAGCTGTCCGGGTTGCTTGTCTCAGACGATCCCGCAGGCGAAAAAGCAGGATGTTGAGGTCCTGGGATGGCGTGGTTGCACGTGGTCTGCAGTTGTGAGAACGGTTGGACGTTGTGCCAAATTCTCTAAAATGACATTGGAGGCGGCTTATGGTAGAGAAATTCAATTCTCTGACAACAGCTCTGGTGGACATTCCTACAGTCAGCATGCTAATTGCGTGCTCCCTCAAAACTTGAGACATTTGTGGCATTGTGTTGTGTGACAAAACTACACATTTTAGAGTGGTCTTTTATTATCCCCAATGCTCACTAACGGGGATGTAAACAAATTTGTGTACAAAATTAGAGAGAAATAAGCTCTTTGTGCGTATGGAGCATTTCTGGGACCTTTTATTTCAGCTCATGATTATAGGACCAACACTTAACATGCGGCATTTATATGTTTGTTTAGTATAGTTATAAAACAAACTGTGACCCTTGGTTAACATGCTATGAACAGTACCAATAGCCCAGACAAATGACACAGTTGTTAGTCCTCATAGCTTTGTGGCCCTCTATTCCAAATTCACTGCATTAGTGTCAGAAATGAGATGCTGTGACCATGAGCGTGATGTTATCTGAGGTGCAAAGGTGTTTGAATGAAAGTCGAGGCACGAGACACCAGTGAGTGTCGTGACAGTGTGGCAATAATAACATAATGTGTTCGCTTTCAAAGTCCAGTTAACTTCTCCCTTTAGGACCAAATTCACTGTATTATCCTCGCTCTGGAAGTACATCCATGTGCATTAACTTTCTTTCAAGCTTGTGCACTGATCCAGTGCCATAAGACTTAGTTTACCAAAAATGTGTAGTATTTTTTGTTGTTTGAAAACACCCAACACAAAAGTAAACTACATGTCCAAAAGTATGTGGACACATGCTCGTCAAACATATCATTCCAAAATCATGGACATTAATATGGAGTTGGTCCCCCCTTTGCTAATATAACAGACACTATTCTTCTGGGAAGGCTTTCCACTAAATGTTGGAACATTGCTGCGCGAACTTGCTTCCATTCAGCCACAAGAGCATTAGTGAGGTCAGGCACTGATGTTGGGCGATTAGGCCTGGCTCGCAGTCGGCGTTCCAATTCATCCCAAAGGTGTTCGATAGGGTTGAGGTCAGGGCTCTGTGCAGGCCAGTCAAGTTCTTCCACACCAATTTTGACAAACCATTGCTGTAGCTACCTCGCTTTGTGTATGGGAGCACTGTCATGCTGAAACAGGAAAGGGGCTTCCCCAGACTTGCCACAAAGTTGGAAGCACAGAACTGTCTAAAATGTTGTATGCTGTAGCGTGAAGATTTCCCTTTAATGGAACTAAGGGGCTTAGCCTGAAACATGAAAAACAAGAGCATTATTCCTCCTCCATCAAACTTTACAGTTAGCACTATGCATTGGGGCAGGTAGCGTTTTCCTGGCCTCCGCCAACCTCAGATTAGTCCATCGGACTGCCAGATGTTGAAGCGTGATTCATCATCACTCCAGAGAACGCGTTTCCACTGCTCCAGAGAACAATGGCCCCAAGCTTTAACTCCACTCCAGCCGACGCTTGGCATTGCGCATGTAGCCAACCTTTGCCTTGATGACAGCTTTGCACACTCTTGGAATTCTCTCAACCAGTTTCATGAGGTAGTCACCTGGAATACATTTCAATTAACAGGTGTGCTTTGTTAAAAGTACATTTGTGGAATTTCTTTCCTTGTTAATGCGTTTGAGACAATCAGTTGTGTTGTGACAAGGTAGGGGTGGTATACAGAAAATAGCCCTATTTGGTAAAAGACCAAATCCATATTATGGCAAGAACAGCTCAAATAAGCAAAGAGAAACGACAGTCCATTATTACTTTAAGACATGAAGGTCAGTCAATACGGAACATTTTAAGAACTTTGACATTTTCTTCAAGTGCAGTCGCAAAAACCATCAAGCACTATGATGAAACTGGCTCTCATGAGGACCACTACAGGAATGGAAGACCCAGAGTAACCTCTGCTGCACAGGATATGTTCATTAGAGTTACCAGCCTCAGAAATGGCAGCCCAAATAAATGATTCAAAGAGTTCAAGTAACAGACACATCTCAACATCAACTTTTCAGAGGAGACTGCATGAATCAGGCCATCATGGTCGAATTGCCTCAAAGAAACCACTTCTAAGAGACTTGCTTGGGCCAAGAAACATGAGCAATGGACATTCGCCCGGTGGAAATCTGTCCTTTCGTCCAAATTTGAGATTTTTGGTTGCAACTGCCATGTCTTTGTGAGACGCAGAGTAGGTGAATGAATGATCTCCACATGTGTGGTTCCCACCGTGAAGCATGGAGGAGGAGGTGTAATGGTGTGTGTTTGTGATTTGCTTGTGACTGTCTGTGATCTATTTAAAATTCAAGGCACACTTAACCAGCATGGCTACCATTCTGCAGCAATACGCCATCCCATCTGGTTTGTGACTATCATTTGTTTTTCAACAGGACAATGACCCAAAACACTCCTCCAGCCTGTGTAAGGGCTCATTCAAGACTGTTGTTAAAGCATTCCTCATGAAGCTGGTTGAGAGAATGCCAAGAGTGTGCAAAGCTTTCATCAAGGCAAAGGGTGGCTGCTTGGAAATATCCCAAATATATTTTGATATGTTTAACACTTTTTTTGATACTACCTGATTCCATATGTGTTATTTCATAGTTTTGATGTCTTCACTATTATTCTACAATGCAGAAAATAGTACAAATAAAGAAAAACCCTTGAATGAGTAGGTGTGTCCAAACTTTTGACTGGTACTGTACATGTAACGGATGTTTGGGGGCACGGGTGGACTGGCTGTTGTTGGGGACACTGCTGTAGGTGTACGTACGGTCGGTGTCGGTGTACGTACTGTCGGTGTACGTACGGTCGGTGTAGGTGTACGTACGGTCGGTGTAGGTGTACGTACGGTCGGTGTAGGTGTACGTACGGTCCGTGTAGGTGTACGTACGGTCGGTGTAGGTGTTCGTACGGTCGGTGTAGGTGTACGTACGGTCGGTGTAGGTGTACGTACGGTCGGTGTACGTACGGTGGTGTACGTACGGTCGGTGTACGTACGGTCGGTGTACGTACGGTCGGTGTACGTATGGTCGGTGTAGGTGTTTGTATGGTCAGTGTAGGTGTACGTACGGTCGGTGTAGGTGTATGTACGGTCGGTGTAGGTGTACGTACGGTCGGTGTAGGAGTACGTACGGTCGGTGTAGGTGTACGTACGGTCGGTGTCGGTGTACGTACGGTCGGTGTAGGTGTTTGTATGGTCAGTGTAGGTGTACGTACGGTCGGTGTAGGTGTATGTACAGTCGGTGTAGGTGTACGTACGGTCGGTGTAGGTGTACGTACGGTCGGTGTAGGTGTATGTACGGTCGGTGTACGTACAGTCGGTGTAGGTGTATGTACGGTTAGTGTAGGTGTTTGTACGGTCGGTATAGGTGTACGTACGGTCGGTGTAGGAGTATGTACGGTCGGTGTAGGTGTACGTACGGTCGGTGTAGGAGTACGTACACTTACACTCTCTGTAGCAGCAGTGGGACACGGTTTCTTCATTGTACACTACTGTGCAGCATAATGGCAGTGGTACACTCTGCAGGAGTCTTCGGGGTCAGAGATGGACCTGCCGTTGCTGAAGATAATGTTCTTATTGAATTCATTCTCCACCTTTGGAGCATTGGGGCACTCCGTCGTCCTCTCACAAATCTGTGAGCCGTCATTGCAGGTGCAGTTCCAGCAAGAGTCTCTTGGGTCAGGGAATGAAAGGGAAAAGGGAAAGGGGGATACCTAGTCAGTTGTACAACTCAATGCAATGCAACTGAAATGTGTGGTCCGCATTTAACCCAACCCCTCTGACTGGCCGTTGTTGAGGACTTTGGTTACATTCTCCACAGCAGTGTCCTGGTTGTGTGTAAGGGTCGTTGCACAATGTATAACAGTGTATGTCTTCGCAGAGAGGCGTGCCTCTGTAACACATACAAAACCCACATGAGACAGGAAACTGTTCCCCATCCCTGGCTCATATACAGGGGACTTTAAGATATTCAGAGACTTTGTCGCCAGCTGGTTCAGAGAACACAGTAACAGTTAAACTCAGAATGACCAGGATCTTCATCCAAAGGACCTCCATCTCCACAAACAGAGAGTATCGTAAACAGTCTCCAAGTATAATTTTTGGGTTACTCTTAATTATTATTTGGTGAATTCATTAATAAATGATCGTACAGCATATTAGTCTCTAGATGCATGTATACATCTATTTACATAATCAGATGTACAGCACAAAAAATACATATTTAGCGCGAAAGTCACAATGTTAGACAGTTCACATTTGTCTTGTTTTCTCTCTATTTACATCTTTATATGAAAAATCCAATGAATTTAACAAGTAACCACAATATCTTATCACCAGTAAATTCATCATAGATATGAATTAAATTTGCACGGTCCGTCACTCAACCCTCACAGATGGACAGATGCTGCTGCAAAATCACCACGATCCTTATTAATACTGATGCATCTCATTTTTCTCCTCTGCCACATGATCTCACCACCTCCACACGCCTCCCTTACTTCCCCCTCCACCTTCCCTCACTCCCTCCCTCTGTGCTTGTCTCTCGGCCAGTCTGACAGCCGCCAATCAAACACACACAGCCAGCCAGGCGCCTGTGTGCCCCCTGCTCTGTTTGAATGGGTTGATCTCTGATCCCATGTACCTCAGATTGAGACATACTCTCTCTCTCTTTCTTTCCCCACAGTTGGGATGGTACTCTAATAGACCGATGCAGACAACTGGCTTATTCAAAGAGTAGCAGCCGTACAGGGTTTGAGTTATGGTACATCGGACAACCCCATAATAAGCATTAAAAATGTCAACATAGATACCATGTTAAGAATCAACATGGTCTCATTAGATATGACAAAATAGGGACATTTAAACATTGTAGTTATTCAGAATGTCACCAAGGCTGCCATAATATTGCGGTGTTTTTACCAAACAAATGTATTTATTTTTCCCCCCTTTTTAATTATTTTTTAAAAAATGTGTGGATGTTGAATCATAGTGGAAAACTGATTGGATTTGCAGAAAGTCATCAACGTAAGGGAATTTTGCTTTTTTTCACTCAATTTTGAACCTAAATCCAATGAAAGGGTGATATTTTTAGTTGATTTCACGCTATGAATGTAAATCAAAACTAGAGGTTGAACTGCAGTCTGTACCCAGTGGGATGTCCTCAAGGCTGACATAATATGTCAGAAATGTATCGCTACATTTATTGTAATACTGTAATAAATATAGTTAGGTCACTTATTTGTTCTTTTATAGTGTTTGAGTAGAACTATGAATCCTCATATGGTTATTTGTTTGAAACGGTCTGGGTGCGTTTCATATCATACCTGAGATTCACCTTTTCCCCCACTAGCTACCTCTACTATTCTTATTTTTGTATGGCCTTAAATAGCACTATACAGCACAACTGTCCTCAATTCTTCGAGGAGAATTTGAACAGGATGTCTTTATAATTACAATGCTTACCCAGCGAGATTTGCTGGCTAGTAATAAACATGCATGGTTGACTCCAACAAATGCCACAGTCCTCAATACGCTCTTGTACTGTAGGCCCAATGAATAACCCTTAACACTCAAGAGTTCGAAAACATTGCATGAATGACTTTCTCTCCTTTGTGTGCTGAGATGTTCTCTACCTTAGAGAAATTGCATTTCAACAACGGGTATGGTCTCCAAACTCAGCCTGTCCAGCTCTGTCAGTCTGAGGCTTGTTCGTGTCAAGAGTGCAAAGCAGAAGAGCTTTAGTGATTCACATTCCCCCAGTACCTCTATTCTCCACAGACTCTGATCTAGCTCTACAGTAAGCACTACAGGATACATCTTTTCTTATTTACAACGAGACAGACAGGCCAATCAGTGGTGAGAAGGACAAGTCATGTGCTCACGGGGACCTACAAGACAAGTTCTCTGCGTTGCTTATGTGGATATTTCAGTTTTTCTCTGGTAGGTTCTGCTAGACAAATGGGAAGCAAGACGGTCCATTTCTCAATTGAACATTTAACTTGGTCCATATTACTCTGCTAAAAGGAGACTGGAATTTCCCAAGAAGATTCGCAGTAGCACAGTATCTGCACTGGGAAAATCCTGACCCCTGTACTAACTGTGTCTGTCTTGCTAGTACAGCCTACTAAAACAGTCAGGGAAAACACTGCCCCGTGAGGCAGATAATGTCACAGCAAAAGGAGGACTAATTGGACAGAGTTGCTATAGTCAGGTTTAGGGCAGGGTCTTTGAATACTAAATTCTACTACAGTTCATTAGCATACTGTTTACGTTTTTCGCTAATGAGCTGATAGTGACCCAGTTCTACATGAACAAATTATCCACAGTAACCGTGCAAGACGACAGGCTTTCTGGCAGGTCTGGAGAAGGTGGGGGGTCGGAAGAAATATGACTATTGGGTTTTTGCGGAGTTGGCTATTTCAGGAGTAAAAATGATTTTTCTGAACTTTTGGGTCAAGTGCCAGAACAAATAAAGTACATATGAGGTGGTGAGAGTGGGGAGGGGGGGGGGACAAAGGTAATTAGGATGACAGAGGGGGGAAACAGGGGGCCAATGCACCGGCCCAGGAGGAGCGAGTGGTGGACTGGCGCCTGTCTAGGTGACTGTGTCTCTGTGTCCGCCCCACTGGAGCCGAGCTCTGTTTGACCAGAAGATTCTCAAAGATAGTGCTGGCGGCTGGTGACACTGGCAAAAACCTCCTACCTCTCCCCCGCGCTCACTAATACTCAACCAATTAAACTTGCTGGGTGGATTCCATTGAGGAGACATTCGTGGTTATATTTGTTGACACTGATGTTCCGGTCACCCAAAGTCAACAAGTGATGGCAAAGAGTTCTCTATATACGAGACAGACTGACGCAGGGGTTCCCACAACATGTTATTTCACTTAATACTTTGGGATGATTTTGGCAATAAGGACCTTTATCTACTTTCCCAGAGTGAGATTAATTGTGGATTAATACCATTTGTATGTCTCCGCGTGCAGTTGGAAGTAGATAAAGGGTCTCATTGTAAAACTCCTGAAGTATCCCTTTAAAGAGACAAGTTGGGCAGAGCCAATAAAATACTTAGTGAATAGATTAAAACCTAATAGTATAATGATATAATATCCAACAAGTTGAGCCCTTGAGTGAACATCCAATTAATTATTATTAGGCTATTAACCACTTATCAACTCATCACAGACTCTTTGAGGATGCAAATTAGGCATTCACAGGCTTACAATTTGCAGTATGATTTTGTGTACATGAAATATGATTTACACTGAGTGTACAAAACATTAAGAACACCTGCTCTTCCCATCACTTGTTAAATCCACTTCAATCAGTGTAGATGAAGGGGAGGAGACAGATTAAAGAAGGATTTTTAAGCCTTAAAACAATTGAGACATGGATTGTGTACATGTGCCATTTAGAGGGGGAATGAGCAAGACAAAAAAGTACCTTTGAACGGGGTATGGTAGTAGGTGCCAGGCACACAGGTTTGTCTCAAGGGCTGCAACACTGCTGAGTTCTTCACGCTCAACAGTTTCCTGTGTGTATCAAGAATGGTTCAACACCCAAAGGACATCCAGCCAACTTGACACAACTGTGAGAAGTATTGGAGTCAACATGGGCCAGGATCCCTGTGAAACGCTTTCGAACACATTATATAGTCCATTCCCCGATGAATTAGGAAGGTGTTCGTAATGTTTTGTACACTCAGTGTAGCAGCATAGCAGGATATTAAATGCGTCTTCTTTTTTTTTCAACTACAAAATACCTTTATGAAACAATTCAAGTGTGAATCACTATTATATAGCCTGCCTGACCTTTGAAATGTATTTTTCATTAGGTCTGATGAACACAACATGATGCGTGTCACATATTATTGTCATATTCCTCTATTTCTAATAACACTTGAAACACCCTGAATGAAGTGATCAGTTTGCACCTCTCTTTTCCTTTCTACTCTTTTACTGCTCCTTTTCTTTCAAATGAAGTTTATTCTGTTAGACTGCAGGTTCCTCACATTACACCACATTATACGTCAAATGAAAGCATTGCTAATTACATGTCAAAAGAGGGCTAATTATTCCATTGGAAGGGTTATAATTGCGTCCTTTAGACAGAGGAATAGATACTGTAATGGCTCACTCCCTCATGTGGAGGGATTTCCCAGGTCAGACAAAAGGGCTGTGCAGCCAGCCATGCACTTCCAGTAACTATTCGTCCATGACTCCTGCTGTTGGGTAATTTCCACAATTCTTTCAGATTTCGACAGAGGAAATAAATTATCATAAAGGAAAGACAAAAAAAAACGATACAATTTCCCATTTTTGAAAACGGGAAAGTGGATTAGGTAATATGTGACGGGAAGGCGCTCCATTGTCCAAATGGGGGGGCATGATTGCACAATAGTGGCCAAAGTGTGTATAAATACCAGTGCACCGCAGTCTCACCACATGACAGAGAAGTCCCTCATCTGCTGACATCAAAAGGACAATCAATCAACTTTGGACTCGTCTTAGTGCATTGAAAATTGTGCATTGGAGAGTGCCGCTTTTTGGGAAAATTGAAGAGCTCTGATCTTCATCACAAACTGTCACTTCAATTCCAACTGTTTTCAACAGGACTTTTAAATAGGCTATAAGCTTCCTAACAAAACCGAGAATGAAGGCCTTCAGTGTTGCATTTGCAGTGGTGGTCGTCCTCGCATGTATGTTCATCCTTGAAAGCACCGCTGTTCCTTTCTCCGAGGTATGGCTAATTCTCCAACACCAACCCACTACAAACATGTGTGTATCGATATTAGAAGTTGGTCATTACTCATTTGTACATAATGTCTTTGCAGGTGCGAACGGAGGAAGTTGGAAGCATTGACAGTCCAGTTGGGGAACATCAACAGCCTGGCAGCGAGTCCATGCATCTGCCGGTACGTTCAATTGAGTGAATGAATTAAGTAATTACCTTTGGCAAATTAACATCTAAGTGGTTGCGTTTCACCCTTGGAATTGAATTAGCCTACGAGCGCTAGTTGTTAACCATTTGATTGTGAGCCATTAGCAAGGGCTTCAGGGTGAGCAGTGTGCAATGTGCTTGTGAAGGGGAGACTTGGACAGAAATACTTACCATGTGCTTGTTCTCACCTTTTTCATTTTCTTTTCTTTTTGGGATACAGGAGCATTTCAGGTTCAAGCGTCAGAGCCACCTCTCCCTGTGCCGTTGGTGCTGCAACTGCTGTCACAACAAGGGCTGTGGCTTCTGCTGCAAATTCTGAGGACCTGCCTGCATTAAAACCATCTTATTAACTTATTGCCTTTAATTTCCCCCCTATTCTTCTACATTTCCTTTGGACTCTGTGGAGAAGATGCTATCTCATTGATGTCTTTCTCACTGCACAACCTCAGTCTTGTACATAAATGTTTTGCATCATGTTGTATATCTGTTGTATAGCCTAATGACGCAGGAAAAAGACATAGCCAATTGAAATAAGTGGGGATTTTTATTTTCTATTTTCTATGTGTAAATTGTTTTGTACATTTTCTAGTTTGTACATGTTTGCAATATATTCTTTCTAAGATGTTGTTTTTGTAGCTCTGATAATGATTTGTTAAATGATTTCTTACAGTGACACTTTTTAAAATATAAATAAACACATTCTTTGAATAACAAACATGGTTGTTTCTGAATTATGAATCTGCTATAGATGTGTACCCTGTGGCTAAATGTTCAGGCATGACAGCCAGAGGCGTATTCAAATTAGTCGCGTCTGGGAATGGAATCCACAGTGCCTTCAGAAAGTATTCACACCTCTTGACTTTTTCCACATTTGTTGTGTTACAGCTTGAATTTAAAATTGATTAAGTTGAGATTTTGTGTCACTGGCCTACATAATGTCGAAGTGGAATTATGTTTCTAGAAATGTTTACAAATGAATGAAAAACAAAAATCTGAAATGTCTTGAAGTAATTAGTCTTTAACCCTTTTATTATGGTAAGCCTAAATAAATGCACTAGTAAAAATGTGCTTAACAAGTCACACAATAAGTTGCATGGGCTCACTCTGTGTGCAATAATAGTGTTTAAAGAAAACTAAAGTCGATGTCCGAGCCCCAACGGAAATCCAAGCCCCCACAGGGAAAAAAATGGCATAATAAAATCCCCATAAAAATCTGTCAGTTTAAGCTAGAGATATCTGTTTTTTTTATGCATCTCCATCCACTAAATCCGCCGATGTTGCACTTCCGCATCTGTGGTGTAAGGTGACAGAGCTATAGCAGTGTTTGTCAGATCATGAGACTTCCTGAAAATTGGTCTTCTTACAAAATCCTCTGTTGTGAAAACTTTGGCCTTCAAACTATTATGGAAAGATGAGACTCTCACAAACATGATGGTTTTCTCCATTTTTTTCTGGGAAAGCTAGTTTGCCAACTAGTCTGCCAACTAGTCTGCCAACTTCTGTCTGTAGCTTCTGAACCGTTTGGGCTAAAATGACTCCTCCATGGAAGGTGAGACTCTAACAAACACGTACATGTTGGTTGTTTTGCGCTAGGACGCCCACAGGCCTCACGGGACTCGTCTGAAGGTCCCCAGGTACCAGTTGAAAAAAATGAATGGAAGTACTATATATATGGAAATTGTTTAGTGCAAAAATAAGGGGTTAACTACATGTACAAATATATACAGTTGAAGTCGGAAGTTTACATACATTTAGGTTGGAGCCATTAAAACTCGTTTTTCAACCTCTCCCCAAATTTCTTGTTAACAAACTATAGTTTTGGCAAGTCGGTTAGGACATGGACTTTGTGCATAACACAAGTCATTTTTCCAACAATTGTTTACAGACAGATTATTTCACTTATAATTCACTGTATCACAATTCCAGTGGGTCAGAAGCTTTACATACACTACACTGACTGTGCCTATAAACATCTTGGAAACTTCCAGAAAATGATGTCATGGCTTTAGAAGCTTCTGGTAGGCTAATTAACATAATTTGAGTCAATTGGAGGTGTACCTGTGCATGTATTTCTAGGCCTACCTTCAAACTCAGTGCCTCTTTGCTTGACATCATGGGAAAATCAAAAGAAATCAGCCAAGACCTCAGAAACATAATTGTAGACCTCCACAAGTCTGGTTCATCCTTGGGAGCAATTTCCAAATGCCTGAAGGTACCACATTCATCTGAACAAACAACAGTATGCAAGTATAAACACCATGGGACCACGCAGCCGTCATAATGCTCAGGAAGGACACACATTCTGTCTCCTAGAGATGAATGTACTTTGGTGTGAAAAGTGTACATCAATCCCAGAACAACAGCAAAGGACCTTGTGAAGATGCTGGAGGAAACAGCTACAAAAGTATCTATATCCACAGTAAAACGAGTCCTATATCGACATAACCTGAAAGGCCGCTCAGAAAGGAAGAGGCCACTGCTCCTAAACAGCCATAAAAAAGCCAGACTACGGTTTGCAACTGCACTTGGGGACATAGATGGTACTTTTTGGAGAAACGTCCTCTGGTCTGATGAATCAAAAATAGAACTGTTTGGCCATAATGACCATCGTTATTTTGGGGGGGAAAAGGGGAAGGCTTGCAAGCCGAAGAACACCATCCCAACCGTGAAGCACGGGGGTGGCAGCATCATGTTGTGGGGGTGCTTTGCTGCAAGAGGGGCTGGTGCACTTCACAAAATAGATGGCATCATGAGGAGGAAAATTATGTGGATATATTGAAGCAGCATCTCAAAACGTCGGTCAGGAAGATAAAGCTTGGTCGCAAATGTGTCTTCCAAATGGACAATGACCCCAAGCATTCTTCCAAAGTTGTGGCAAAATGGCTTAAGGACAACAAAGTCAAGGTATTGGAGTGGCCATCACAAAGCCCTGACCTCAATCCTATAGAACATTTGTGGGCAGAACTGAAAAAGCATGTGCGAGCAAGGAGGCCTACAAACCTGACTCAGTTACACCAGCTCTGTCAAGAGGAATAGGCCAACAATCACCTAAGTTATTGTGGGAAGCTTGTGGAAGGCTACCCAAAACCTTTGATCCAAGTTAAACAATTTAAAGGCAATGCTGCCAAATACTAATTGAGTATATGTAAACCTCTGACCCACTGGGAATGTGATGAAAGAAATAAAAGCTGGAATAAATAATTCTCTCTACTATTATTCTGACATTTCAAATTATTAAAATAAAGTGGTGATCCTAGCTGACCTAAGACAGGGAATCTTTACTAGTATTAAATGTCAGGAATTGTGGAAAAACTGAGTTTAAATGTATTTGGCTAAGGTGTATGTGAACTTCCGACTTCAACAGTATACTGTACATTACCGTTCAAAGGTTTGGGGTCACTTAGAAGTGTCTAAGTGAAAAGCACATTTCTTGTCCATTGAAAGAACATCAAATTGATCAGAAATACAGTGTAGACATTGTTAATGTTGTAAATGACTATTGTAGCTGGAAACAGCTGGAAATGTTTAATGGGATATCTACATAGGCGTACAGAGGCCCATTATCAGCAACCATCACTCCTGTGTTCCAATGACACTAATCCAAGTTTATCATTTTAAAAGGCTAATTGATCATTAGAAAACCATCTTGCTGTTAGCACAGCTGAAAACTGTTTTCCTGATTAAAGAAGCAATAAAACTGGCATTCTTTAGACTAGTCGAGTATCTGGAGCATCAGCATTTGCAGGTTTGATTGCAGGCTGAAAATGACCAGAAACAAAGAACTTTCTTCTGAAACTCGTCAGTTTATTCTTGTTCTGAGAAATGAAGGCTATTCCATGCGAGAAATTGCCAAGAATCTGAAGATCTTGTACAACGCTGTGTACTCCTCCCTTCACAGAACAGCGCAAACTGGCTCTAACCAGAATAGAAAGAGGAGTGGGAGGCCCCGGTGCACAACTGAGCAAGAGGACAAGTACATTAGAGTGTCTACTTTGAGAAACAGACGCCTCACAATTCCTCAACTGGCAGCTTCATTAAATAGTATCCGCAAAACACCAGTCTCAACATCAACAGTGAAGAGGCGACTCCGGGATGCTGGCCTTCTAGACAGTGTTGCAAAGAAAAAGCCATATCTCTGACAAGCCAATAAAAAGAAAAGATTAAGATGGGCAAAAGAACACAGACACTAGACAGGGGAAGATTGGAAAAAAGTGTTATGGACAGACAAATCTAAGTTTGAGGTATTCAGATCACAAAGAATAACATTTGTGAAATGCAGAAAAAATGAAAAGATGCTGGAGGAGTGCTTGACACCATCTGTCAAGCATGGTGGAGGCAATGTGATGGTCTGGAGGTGATTTGGTGGTGGTAAAATGGGAGATTTGTACAGGGTAAAAGGGATCTTGAAGAAGGAAGGCTATCACTCCATTTTGCAACGCCTTGCCATACCCTGTGGACAGCGATTAATTGGAGCCAATTTCCTCCTACAACAGGTCAATGACCCAAAGCACAGCTCCAAACTATGAAATAACTATTTAGTGAAGAAGCAATTAGCTGGTATTCTGTCCATAATTCAGTAGCCAACACAGTCACTGGATCTCAACCCTATTGAGCTGTTGTGGGAGCAGCTTGACCGTATGGTACTTAAGAAGTGCCCATCAAGACAAGCCAACTTATGGGAGGTGCTTCAGGAAGCATGGGGTGAAATCTCTTTGATTGCCTCAACAAATTGACAACTTGAATGCCAAAGGTCTGCAAGGCTGTAATTGCTGCAAATGGAGGATTCTTTGACGAAGCAAAGTTTGAAGGACACAATCATTATTTAAATTAAAAATCATTATTTATAACCTTGTCAACGTCTTGACTATATTTCCTATTTATTTTGCAACTCATTTAATTTATGTTTTCATGGAAAACAAGGACATTTCTACGTGACCCCAAACTTTTGAACAGTAGTGTGTGTGTTTCCTGATCTTTCTTATATCTCTCAAATATAGGACAGACACTTCAGAACAAACTTTCTTTAGATTTATTTTGGGGACTATCTGTTGTTCCATGTAGTGAATCTGTTATTCAATGCATTTGTATGGGCTAATAACAATAAGGCCCAACATTTTTTTTCCATAAAATATATTTCTATATATATTTAAGGCTACTTCAAGGGGTCTTAAAATATAATCGCTAAATGATCCTTGTCATGACCGTATTAAAACAATTCCATTATAGTTTAGAAAGGGCTTAGACTGTTATTGGTTAATTAACATGATTTTTTAATGACTACCTCATTTCAGTACCACACACATTCAATTATCTTTCAGGTCCCTCAGTCAAGCAGTGAATTTCAAACACTCAACTATAAAGACCAGGGAGGTTGTCCAGTGCCTAGCAAAGAAGGGAACTTATTGGTTGATAGGTTGAAAAAAATGAAACACACATTGAATATCCCTTTGAGCATGTTGAAATTATTCATTAGACTTTGGATGATGTATCAATACACTCAGTCACTACAAAGATACAGGCGTCCTTCCTATCTCAGTTGCCAGAGAGGACAGAAACCGTTAAGCGATTTCACCATGAAGCCAATGGTGACTTTAAAACAGTTGTACAGTTTAATGGCAATCTCATAGAAACTGAGGATGGATCAACAATGTTGTAGTTGTTCCACAATACTAACCTAATTGACAGAGTGAAAAGTATGAATCCTGCTTGCAACAAGGCACAAAAGTAATACTGCAAAAAAATATGGCAAAGCAATTCACTTTTTTTCTGAATACAAAGTGTTATGTTTGGGGCAAATCCAATACAAAACATTTCTCAGTACCACTCGCCATATTTTCATGTTATGTGTATGCTTGTAATCGCTAAGGACTGGGAGTTTTTCAGGATAAACAATTTACGGAATGGAGCTAAGCACAGGTAAAATCCTAGAGGAAAACCTGGTTCAGTCTGCTTTCCACTAGACACTGGGAAATGAATGTACATTTCATCAGGACAATAACCTAAAACATAAGGCCAAATCTACACTGGAGTTGCTTACCAAGAAGACAGTGAATGTTCCTGAGTGGCCGAGTTACAGTTTGACTTAAATCTACTTGAAAATCTATGGCAAAACCTGAAAATGGTTGTCTAGCAATGATCAACAAACAATTTGACAGAGCTTGAAGAATTTTGAAAATAATAATGGGCAAATGTTGCGCAATTTCCAGGTGTGGAAAGCTCTCAGGCACTTACCCAGAAAGACTCACAGCTGTAATCACTGCCTAAGGTGCTTCTACAAAGTATTGACTCAGGGGTGTGAAGACTTATGCAAATTAGATATATCTGTATTTAATTTCAATACATTTGTTAATATTTCTAAAAAACATGTTTTCACTTTGTCATTATGGGGTATTGTATGTAGATGGGTGAGTGAACAAAATATATTGAATACCGTTTGAATTCAGGCAGTAAGTAACACAACACAATTTGAAATAAGTATGAGAAACTTTCTGAAGGGACTGTATTTCAAAATAGGGATATTTAACCACTCTGAATGGCACACATTCCATGACATAGACTGACCAGGTGAGTCCAGGTGAAATCTATGATCCCTTATTGATACTGTTGTTGTTGTTACTTGTTAAATCCATTTCAATCAGTGTAGATGAAGGGGAGGACACAGGTAAAATGTTATTTTTTAAAGCCTTGAGACAACTGAGACATTGATTGTGAATGTGTGCCATTCAGAGGTTGAATGGGAAAGACAGAATATTTAAGTGCCTTCCAACAGGGTATGGTAATAGGTGCCAGGCACACTGGTTTGTGTCAAGAACTGCACCGCTGCTGGGTTTTTCACGCTCAACCGTTTCCTGTGTGTATCAAGAATGGTCCACCACCCAAAGGACATCCAGCCAATTTGACACAACTGTGGGATTGGAGTGAACATGGGCCAACATCCCTGTGAAACGCTTTCGACACCATGTAGAGTCCATGCCCCGATGAATTTGCAACTATTAGGAAGGTGTTCTTTTTTTGTACACTCAGTGTAGTCCATACTACTCTGCTAAAAGGAGACTGAAATTGGGATTAGTATATGCACTTTGAAAATCCTATCTCCTGTATGAACTAGGTCTGGCTTGTTAGTACAGCCTAAAAAAACAGTCAGTGCTCAACACTGCCCCATGAGGCAGAGAATGTCCCAGCAAACAGGGGACTAGTTGGACAGAGTTGCTGTAGGGTTTTAGAACACTGAACACTACTGGAGTTCATTAGCATATTGTTTACCTTTATTTCAAATAATGAGCTGATAGTGACCCAGTTCTACATTAACAAATTAGCCACAGCAATTGTGCAAGCCAACAAGCTTTCTGGCTGGTCTGGAGAAGGTGGGGGTTGGAAAAAAGCTGCCAATTGTATTTTTTTGGCGGTTGGCTATTTCATTAGTAAATATTTTTCTTAACTTAATTTTTGGGACATTTTGTGTCAAGTGCCCAGGCAAATAAAGTACATGAGAGGGAGGAGGGAGGAGACAGAGGTAGTTAGAATGACAGAGGGGGGAAACAGGGGGCCAATGCACCGGCCCAGGAGGAGCGAGTGGTGGACTGGCGCCTGTCTAGCTGACTGTGTCTCTGTGTCCGCCCCACTGGAGCCGAGCTATGTTTGACCAGAAGATTCTCAAAGATAGTGCTGGCGGCTGGTGACACTGCAGAAAGTTCCTCCCTCACCCCCACTTTCACGACTACTCAACAAATGAAGCTAGGTGGGTGGATTCCAACGTGAAGTCACTCGTGGTTATATTTGTTAACACTGATGTTCCAGTCACCCAAAGTCAACAAACGATGGCAAAGGGTTCTCTGTATACAAGACAGATGGGCTCAGTGGTCCCCACAACAATGCTATTTTCACTTACAGAGACAAGTTGGGCACAGCCAACAAAATAATTATTGAATGGATTCCAATGTAATAGTATAGTATCAAACAAGTTGAGCCCCTGAGAGCACTTACAATTTGTTATTATTAGGCTATTAACCACTTATCAGACTTTTTTGAGGATGCAAATTACAATTTTCTATAACAATTTTCTATAATTTTGTGTTAATGAAATGTGATATAGCAGCATAGCATGAAATGTGTCATTGTACATTTTTTTTATAGATGCACTCTTATCCAGAGCAACTTACAGTAAGCGTATTAACCTCATACTTTTCCCCCCTTGGAAATTGAACCCACAACCCTGGCATTGCAAGCAACATGCTCTACCAACTGAGCCACACAAGACATTTCAGCTGCCATTACAGCTGCCTTTTCTCAACTACAAAATGACCATTGCCTAATAATTCCTTGCATGAATCACTATTATATAGCCTACCTAGACCTTTTAAATAAATGTATTTTTCATAAGGTCTGATGAACACTACATAATACAATACCTGCCACCTAATAATATCATATTCTTGTATTCCTAATAACACTTGAAACAACTGAATGAAAGGTGCCACAGAGGAATTTTTTTCTTTCATTTTTGCATTGCAGTGTAATGAAAATGTCCATAATATATCTGATGTAATAGTGGAATGATATTGTTTCACAGTATTACTTACAGTGTTGTGATTGGCTGGGATATTTGTCAATTGATTACTTCCGCCGGAGCGGCAAAACGGGAAAGCTGTTTTGACTTTGTGGCTGTGTCATCTAGTGGGAATCGGGTCAAGTGGCAGGATTGCACAATAGTGGCCAAAGTGTGTATAATACCGGTGTACCACAGTCTCAACAAAAGACAGAGAAGTCCCTCAACCACAGACACCAAAAGGACCATCAACTAACTTGGGACTCATCTATTGCATTTAAAATTGTGCGTTGGAGAGTGTCTCTTTATGGGAAAATTGAAGAGTTCTGATCTTCTTTATGAACTGCCACTTGAATTCCAACTGATTTCAACCAGACTTTTTAAATAGGCTATAACCTTCCTAACAAAACCGAGAATGGAGGCCTTCGGTGTTGCATGTGCAGTCAACCTCGCATGTATGTTCATCCTTGAAAACACCGCTGTTCCTTTCTCTGAGGTATGGCTAATTTTCTAACACCAACTCACTTCAAACATGTCTGCATCTATTTAAGAGGTTGATCATTATTCATTTGTGCAAAATGTATTTGCAGGAGAAAAAATTAGGAGGTTGGAAGCATTGACAGTCCAGTTGGGGAACATCAACAGCCGGGCGGCGAGTCCATGCGTCCACCAGTACGTTCAATTGAGTGAATTAATGAAGTAATTACCTTTAGCAAATTAAAATCGACGTGGTTGCTTTTGCCCCGCAGAATTGAATTAACCTACTTGCGCTACCTGTTATCGTTTGATTGTGAGCCGTTAGAGAGGGCTTCGGGGCGAACTGTGCACAACGTGCTTGTGAAGTGGAGACTTGGACAAAAGTACTTACCATGAGCTTGTTCTCACCTTTTTCATTTTCTTTTCTTGGCCGGGATACAGGAGCACTTCAGGTTCAAGCGTCAGAGCCACCTCTCCCTGTGCCGTTGGTGCTGCAACTGCTGTCACAACAAGGGCTGTGGCTTCTGCTGCAAATTCTGAGGACCTGCCTGCATTAAAACCATCTTATTAACTTATTGCCTTTAATTTCCCCCATATTCTTCTACATTTCCTTTGGACTCTGTGGAGAAGATGCTATCTCATTGATGTCTTTCTCACTGCACAACCTCAGTCTTGTACATAAATGTTTTGTATCATGTCGTATATCTATTGTAATGACACAAGAAAAATACTTAACTATTTGAATTAACTGAGGATTTTTATTTTCTATTTTGTACATTTTATCAAATTTAAAAAATCTAGTTTGTACAATGTTTTCATTCTAAGATGTTGTTTTCGTAACAATGATAATGATTTGTTAAATCACTTCTTATAATGATTTGTTTTTACATAAACAAACACACTCTTTGAAGAGGTATTCAACCCCTTTTTTCATGGCAAGCCTAAATAAGTTCAGTAGTAAAAATGCACTTAACAAGTCACACTCATTGAGTGCAATAATAGTGTTTGACATGACTTTTGAATGATTACCTCATCTCTGTACCCCACACATACAATTTTATCTGTAAGGTCCCTCAGTTGAGCAGTGCATTTCAAACACAGATTCAACCAAAAAGACCAGGGAGGTTTTCCAATGCTTCGGAAAGAAGGGCATTCTGTATAAGCACACATCAGCAACACCTGATCTGGTGCTGTGATTGTGTGCATCCCTAACACGGGGAAAGTAATCAGTTAGATATCTGGGCGCAGATCCATAATTACTCCTGTAAACGAAACCTAGTCTAATCTGGGACACCCTTGCCTCAACAGGCAGCCAGTTTAGTTCCTGAAAGCAGCTCCTGCCTATGTGAGTATGTGGACTCACCTTCAATACTACCCCGATCAGCTTATTCTAGGCTATCTGGAGCTTCCCCTTCATAAGCTTAGATAAGCCCCCAAACCAGGAATTACTAGCATAGTCAAAATGGCATTGAATGAGGGCAGTGGCTAGCACTTTCGTGGAGTCCTTATCAAGCAGCTTGGACTTTCTAGCCAAAAACGTAGTGCTGGCATTAACCTTCCCTAGCACTTGCACACACCTCCCAAGCTTCCATCAAGGATACATCTCAGGTAGCTAACAGAGGTTTTAGTAGTCAGCACCTCACCATTCTAACTTAGCTTATTATCTCCAAGCCATTTGCTAATGTTAGTAAGCTCTGTGCTTAGTATGCTTTCCAACATAGTTTTACTTTTGTGAGACACCAGAAGTGTAGAGTCATCCGCATAAAGGAAAAGACGTCAAGAACAAGCATCTTTCATATCGTTAATATACAGTAAAAACAGTAGAGGCCCAAGCACTCTCCCCTGCGGAACACCACAACTCATTGGTTTTGCTCCCATTAACCTCTACTACTTGCTCCCTACCTGATAAATAGGAATTTACCCAGCCTAGAGGGATAATGCTTAACCCCAGTGCCTCTACTTTGGAGATTAGGAGACAGTGGTTAACTGTATCAAAGGCCTTTTGTAGGTCAAGCAGTACCATTCCACAGATATTTCCCTCATCAATCTCTTTCCTGATGTAGTCAGTCAAGTAAAGTAGACATGAATCGGTGAAGTATGTTTTTCTAAAACCCAACTGAAAATCATATATTAGACTTTGTTAGTTGATATATTCATAAATTTGCTCATGTACAACTCTCTCCAGGATCTGTGATGTTATACTGAGAATAGATACAGGCCTATCAGACTTTGACCCCTTCTTATACAGAGATATAACTTTAGCTTGTTTCATGTCCCTGGGAAAGATGCCTTGTTCAAGAGAGATTAACAATATGCATAATATAAGGGCGAATTTGCTCAGCAGAATCTATAAGAAACCATACAGGAATATTATCCAGGCCTGCAGCTTTGGAATATTTAAGCTCCGCTAGCATACTGACTATTTTGTCTGTTGTTACCTTTTCAAAAGAAAAAGAGTTTGGCTGAACCCCTAACTCGGCTTAATACTTTTTGACTTGGTTGTTTCCATACAAACCAGAACTGGTAGACAGCTTGCTAACCGGCTTGCTGGCAATATTCCATCTCCCCCCTGATGTTCAGTCCAATACTGTTTAGTCTGTTTTTGGTAGTACTACTACAGCCTAGTTCCTTAAATGATTTCCAAAGCATTTTTGTTCTCAATTATTTTCTCAACAAAGTAACCCCTCTTAGCTTCATCCATCCTGCTCTGTGCTTTGTTTCTGTGACGTTTATATAGGGAAAAAATCAGGCAGCTCTTGAGACTTCACCATTTCTTAAAGGCCTTATTCCTTGCTTGGATAGGTTCTAGAATCTCATGATTAAACCAAGGGCTAGATCTCTGTTTTACCCTGACCCGTCTAATGGGAGCCACCACATTCACCACATCAAGGAATCTACATTTAAAGGCTTCCCAGGCACTGTCTACCCCTACACTATCCAACACAGGTGACCAGTCAATTTTACCCACCTGCTCCCTAAACATTTCAACACAGTATTTTATGTCCTCTGATTCTAACGGTTTTGTGACACAGAAATGTATATTTAAAAACCCTCCTTCTGCAAAATGTAATAAAATGATCACTGATTCCATATACTATTACTCCACTCTGCGATATTTTGGATTTATCAGACACCAACATTAAGTCAATTGTACTTGGCACTGTTTCACATACCCTGGAGGGATCTTTTATCATTTGGGTCAGAGCAAGTGATCTACAGAAGTACAAAAATACACTGTGGGTTGGGCTATCCTTTTTACAGACATCAGCATTGAAATCCTCAAACAAAATGATTTCCTTCACCAGGGAATCTTTACAGTTTGACAACACAATTTCGAGACCTTCATAGAAGGAATTCTGATTGGGCGGCATGTAACACACCCCCAACAAAATCGGCTTGGTTTTTGGGAAGGCAGATATCCAGTCAGACAATCTCCAGATCAACGCTTAAATCCGATCTGACGTTAAAAGCAATGTCCAATCTTACAAACGCACATATTCCCCCACCGTTCCGATCCTTCCTGACAACAGAGTAATTGACTATCTCAATTTCTGAGTCACAAACAGATGAATCTAGCCATGTCTCGGTAAAACATAAGACTCCCACCTCTGATTTGCAAACCAACAAGCATATCTCATCAATCCTCGGTAGTAGGCTTCGGACGTTTAAGGGCACAAGATGTAAACCCTTCTTCCCAAAGGCCTCACTGAATTTCCGATCCACGTGTAACTTGCCTCCCACTGCACTACCATCTTCCCGATGCACTGCCTCCAGTAGCCTCTCTGCCGCCATGGAGCACCCCTCCCCAGGTGCTGCTCCATCGTCCATTGTTGGAAAGGACATATCTGCATTTCATTTTCAATAAATATGCAAACATTTCCAAAAACATGTTTTCACTTTGTCATTCGGGTGTATTGTGTGTAGATGGGTTAGATTTTTTTTTTATGGGGGGGTGGTTCAGGTGTGGTAAGTCAAGGGGTATGAATGCACACACACACACACACACACACACACACACACACACACACACACACACACACACACACACACACACACACACACACACACACACATTCATTCCTGGACTGTTCTGAGTCTAAGTTGTCAATGTTTTATGATCAGTCTATTGCACCTGGTAACCCTTTGAGGTGGGAGGGTGGTTGACATTGTTGCTCAGTATTCTGTGTAATACAGTTTTCAGCATATAGGGAGTGCTAGACACCATGGATTGTGACATTTAAATAGGCCTCCCATTCGAGCAATAGCCATAATGACTGTTCATTCAAGTGTGATTCAACATGTCACACATTCGAATAAACATGGGCACACTCAGCTTTTTCTGTCTCTCTCTCTCCTACTCTCACTCTCTCTCTCTCCAAAAGGCCACAGAATAGGTTAATACTGAGAGCCAGGCTCTATCTGGGTCTAACATAAACATATTCTCACCATCTCCCTCTCTCTCTCTGACACTGCCTCTCTCTCTCTCTCTCTCTCCCTCTCTCTCTCTCTCTCTCTCTCTGACACTTCCTCTCTCTCTCTCTCTCTCTCTCTCTCTCTCTCTCTCTCTCTCTCTCTCTCTCTCTCTCTCTCTCTCTGACACTGCCTCTCTCTCTCTCTCTCTCTCTCCCTCTGACACTGCCTCTCTCTTTCTCTCTCTCTCTCTCTCTGACACTGCCTCTCTCTCTCCCTCTCTCTCTGCCACTGCCTCTCCCCTTCCCACTGCCTCTCTCCCTCTCTCTCTCTCTCTCTCTCTCTCTCTCTCTCTCTCTCTCTCTCTCTCTCTCTCCTCTCTCTCCCTGACACTGCCCTCTCCCTCTCTCTCTCTCTCTCTCTCTGACACTGCCTCTCTCCCTCTCTCTCTCTCTCTCTCTCTGACACTGCCTCTCTCTCCCTCTCTCTCTCCCTCTCTCTCTGCCACTGCCTCTCCCCTTCCCACTGCCTCTCTCCCTCTCTCTCTCTCTGCCTCCCCTCTGCACTTTCACTTTCTCTCCCTCTGCCTCACTCCCTCTCTCCTGCTCTCTCATTCACCCTCTCTATCTCCCTCTGCCTTTCTCACTCTCTCTCTCTCTCTGACACTGCCTCTCTCTCTCTCTCTCTCTCTCTCTCTCTCTCCCTCTCTCTCTCTGACACTGCCTCTCCCTTTCCCTCTGCATCTCTCCCTCTCGCCCTCTCTCTCTCTGACACTGCCTCTCTCTCTCTCTCTCTCCCTCTCTGACACTGCCTCTCCCTTTCCCTCTGCCTCTCTCCCTCTCTCTCTCTCTCTCTCTGACACTGCCTCTCTCTCTCTCTCTCTCTCCCCTCTCTCTCTCTGACACTGCCTCTCCCTTTGCCTCTCTCCCTCTCTCTCCCTCTCTCTCTCTGACACTGCCTCTCCCTTTCCCTCTGCCTCTCTCCCTCTCTCCCTCTCTCTTCCTCTCTCTCTCTGACACTGCCTCTCCCTTTCCCTCTGCCTCTCTCCCTCTCTCCCCCTCTCTCTCTCTGCCTCCCCTCTTCACTTTCACTTTCTCTCCCTCTGCCTCACTCCCTCTCTCCTGCTCTCTCATTCACCCTCTCTATCTCCCTCTGCCTTTCTCACTCTCTTCCCCTCTGCCCCTCTCTCTCTGCCTCTCCCTCTATCTCTCTATCTCAATCTATTCTGAGCTCTAAGGGCACTGAATGGGTTAAGACAGAGGATAAAGAGTGTCGAGGATAGAGACAGAGGATAGAGAGTGTCGAAATACTCTCCAACAGTAGGCCTACTGCTAGAGGGTAATAACCGAGGCCTATTGACTGACAGCTAATATTGAGATTATGTCATTAAAAAATGTCTTCCGACCGCCTATCTATAGTATAGTTCCATCACATCATAATACATCATGTCATGTCATTTGCATTTAGATCACCCCTGTTCTTGGATTGCATACTGGACGTCGAGCGTGATGGAGTCGATAGTGAGGAGATTCCTAAAGAGAATGGATGGAGATCATAACGAAGGAGAACCACCAACACAAACACAGCCGCCCGGCCCCTCTTCTGTCCGACTCCTTGCAGCACCTGGAGTCGTTAGTTTTAATTAGCAGAGGGGAGTGATAGGGGCTTCTCCCTCTCTCTCCCTCTCTCCCTCTCTCCCTCTCTCTCTCCCATCACTCTCTCTCTGCTCCACACACACACGCACACAAACGCACATGCACACGCACACAATATTGAACAATACACGCACACACACATGCACACGTGCACACGCACACACACACAATATTGAACAATACATAATACTGAAGCACTGGCCATGATTTACGTTACCTATCATCTCCTCCAGTCTGTCCCTCTCCACCAAGCACTCAACCCACAACTCAACCCACTAAAATGGGTTAGTGGGCCCCAACAGTCAACATTACTCAAAAACTTAAGTCCACATTCAAAACCAAACAGATTATTGTCTGAAGAGGGATCTGGTGCTATCGAGGAATAAGTCCATTGTTTTTCAAACTTGAGACACCCGACTCGTTCCATTCATATGTAAAGTCTCATCTAGACCCAGGCATGTGGAACCTTAACCTCTCCAAGGCTACATGAATCTTAAGCTTACTGTGGAAATGTATAGAGTGTGTGAGCCTAAATGTTGCACTGTATTCTCCCTGTGTCTGTCTGTATTGTGGTAGCAGGGCCACTGGTGGGAAGAAAAATACATTTCAGGTGAAGCATAACAATGTGGGCCAGCTTTGTGATTCTCATCCATGCACACCAAATACACCCATCGGCACAATCCTCTTTCTGTTTACCAAACCATGCAATAACTGATCTAGACGCCGACGCCGACACACACACACACACACACACACACACACACACACACACACACACACACAAATTCATACTGTAACATCGTCAACCAAGAGCTGGGGGAAATATGCCATGTTCTTTCACATGTAGTATCTCCCACAGCATGTGTTGGATCCACATAAATCATGCCGGTGTTATTTAGACTTATATTACCCTGGGGAGAGCTGTGTATTTGAGTGCTGTGCTAGCTAGCGTTACCTCCAGGCCCACACTGATTATATCAAACAATATGCAGCACGACCTGAATACTTAAAGAGGGGCATTTCCATCTCTCTTCGCTCTCCCTCTGGTTGAAATGTGAATGCAGGTATAATAAGATTAATACTGCCAACTTACCCAGGGCCACCCTGCGGTGGATAGATAGGCCTTGACATGGTTTCGCTGGTTCATGCTTAACCATGGAGCCTGGATAGAATCCACTAGTGAGCCAGTGGTACAGTCTGTTGTCCTAATGGCACTACAAAGTCACAAACCGTTGATTTGTCATTCACCCACACGCATTCTTCATTTACATAGGGTATCCAATCAAAAACCACAGAATTAGGGTGACTAAATCAATGGAGGCCAGAGAAAAAAAAGTGGTCCAAAATCAGAAAAAGTGCATCTGTCAGCTAGGCTGGATTTTGTGCAAGAATTAAGGCTCCCGGCTACCTGACTAGCTCACTTTCCTGCTGAACTCGTCTATTTTCTTCTCCAATCCACAGGACATGAACCAATACAGGGGTAAGATGTATATCAGGTTTGAGACATGACATGTAGTATTTTCATATTTAGGATTCGCCTTTCATATTAATTGCAATGGGCTAAATCAGGGTCACACAGAGGGCTTCTTGGTAGTCTTAAACAAATATACATTGAAACAAAAGTATACACCTCACACACATGGTTATTGGCTTAAAAAAAGAAGAAACCTGTACCACATCAGATATAGAGTTGAAATGTATTCAATTTTGAGTTTGCATTCCAATATTACACTTTATATACACTGGCCTTCAAACGTTTGGAGTCACTTAGAAATGTCCTTGTTTTTGAAAGAAAAATATTTTTTTTGTCCATTAAAAGAACATCAAATTGATCAGAAATACAGTTTGAAAAACAGAAGCCTCACAAGTCCTCAACTGGCAGCTTCATTAAATAAAACACCAGTCTCAACATCGACAGTGAAGAGGCGACTCCGGGATGCTGGCCTTCTAGGCAGAGTTGCAAAGAAAAAGCCATATCTCAGACTGGCCAATAAAAAGACAAAAGATTATGATTGGCAAAAGAACACAGACACAGGACAGAGGAACTCTGCCTAGAAGATCAGCATCCCAGAGTCACCTCTTAAATGTTGAGACTGGTGTTTTGAGGGTACTATCTCATTCTCTCTCCCACATTAGATTTTACAAAGGTCATAAATACAGTTGAAGTCAGAAGTTTATATATACTAAGAGATGTACGTACTTTGGTGCGAAAAGTGCAAATCAATCCCAGAACAACAGCAAAGGATCTTGAGAAAATGCTGGAGGAAACAAGAACAAAAGTATCTATATCCACAGTAAAATTAGTCCTATATCGACATAACCTGAAAGGCTACTCAGCAAGGAAGAAGCCTACTTGTGAAGGGATTTTTTTAATCAATAATGACTAATTACAGTGCCTTGCGAAAGTATTCAGCCCCCTTGAACTTTGCAACCTTTTGCCACATTTCAGGCTTCAAACATAAAGATATAAAACTGTATTTTTTTGTGAAGAATCAACAACAAGTGGGACACAATCATGAAGTGGAATGACATTTATTGGATATTTCAAACTTTTTTAACAAATCAAAAACTGAAAAATTGGGCGTGCAAAATTATTCAGTCCCTTTACTTTCAGTGCAGCAAACTTTCTCCAGAAGTTCAGTGAGGATCTCTGAATGATCCAATGTTGACCTAAATGACTAATGAAGATAAATACAATCCACCTGTGTGTAATCAAGTCTCCGTATAAATGCACCTGCACTGTGATAGTCTCAGAGGTCCGTTAAAAGCGCAGAGAGCATCATGAAGAAGAAGGAACACACCAGGCAGGTCCGAGATACTGTTGTGAAGAAGTTTAAAGCTGGATTTGGATACAAAAAGATTTCCCAAGCTTTAAACATCCCAAGGAGCACTGTGCAAGCGATAATATTGAAATGGAAGGAGTATCAGACCACTGCAAATCTACCAAGACCTGGCCGTCCCTCTAAACTTTCAGCTCATACAAGGAGAAGACTGATCAGAGATGCAGCCAAGAGGCCCATGATCACTCTGGATGAACTGCAGAGATCTACAGCTGAGGTGGGAGACTCTGTCCATAGGACAACAATCAGTCGTATATTTCACAAATCTGGCCTTTATGGAAGAGTGGCAAGAAGAAAGCCATTTCTTAAAGATATCCATAAAAGTGTTGTTTAAAGTTTGCCACAAGCCACCTGGGAGACACACCAAACATGTGGAAGAAGGTGCTCTGGTCAGATGAAACCAAAATTGAACTTTTTGGCAACAATGCAAAACGTTATGTTTGGCGTAAAAGCAACACAGCTCATCACCCTGAACACCACATCCCCACTGTCAAACATGGTGGTGGCAGCATCATGGTTTGGGCCTGCTTTTCTTCAGCAGGGACAGGGAAGATGGTTAAAATTGATGGGAAGATGGATGGAGCCAAATACAGGACCATTCTGGAAGAAAACCTGATGGAGTCTGCAAAAGACCTGAGACTGGGACGGAGATTTGTCTTCCAACAAGACAATGATCCAAAACATAAAGCAAAATCTACAATGGAATGGTTCAAAAATAAACATATCCAGGTGTTAGAATGGCCAAGTCAAAGTCCAGACCTGAATCCAATCGAGAATCTGTGGAAAGAACTGAAAACTGCTGTTCACAAATGCTCTCCATCCAACCTCACTGAGCTAGAGCTGTTTTGCAAGGAGGAATGGGAAAAAATGTCAGTCTCTCGATGTGCAAAACTGATAGAGACATACCCCAAGCGACTTACAGCTGTAATCGCAGCAAAAGGTGGCGCTACAAAGTATTAACTTAAGGGGGCTGAATAATTTTGCACGCCCAATTTTTCAGTTTTTGATTTGTTAAAAAAGTTTGAAATATCCAATAAATGTCGTTCCACTTCATGATTGTGGCCCACTTGTTGTTGATTCTTCACAAAAAATACAGTTTTATATCTTTATGTTTGAAGCCTGAAATGTGGCAAAAGGTCGCAAAGTTCAAGGGGGCCGAATACTTTCGCAAGGCACTGTATGTATACATTTCAATCAGGACTGACTAATCAGAATACTATTATGTTACTGTATAGACGTATGAATTTTCTTTAAATCCTAGTACTGAATATAATGTGTGTAATTATAATCAAGAATTAGAACAATGACTGTCTGTTCCTTGGTAGAAACGAATTAACTTATCGTCAGACTGGCTAGAATGCTTATCTACACAGGGAGGCTTTGGCCTGGTCATAAATTATCTATACTGTGGGGGTCGATGTAGGAAGGCTTGAGAACTATACTGCCAAAGTACCGGAGTGGAGGAGGGACGGGACAGTTTGAAACCTAATGACGTCATTTTCAGTTTATAACCTGTTGTAAATTGTATCATGTTCAGTACTCTCGAGAATAAACGCTAGTGCTTGATTCTGAGACTGGTCTCCGCCCATTGTATGCAAATAAGTTTCTTACAAATCCTTAGAAATGGGCTGAGTGTATTAATTGAATTGGGTATTAAACATATAGGAATTGTATTCCTCTAACACTACTCCAAAACCATCATAAAAAGCCAGACTACAGTTTGCAACTGCACATGGTGACAAAGATTGTACTTTTTGGAGAAATGTCCTCTAGTCTGATGAAACAATAACAGAACTGCTTGGCCATAATGACCATCGTTATGCTTGGAGGAAAAAGGGGGAGGCTTGCAAGCCGAAAAACACCATCCCAACCATGAAGCACGGGGGTGGCAGCATCATGTTGTGGGGGTGTTCGCTGCAGGACGGACTGGTGCACTTCAAAAATAGATTGCATCATGAGGAGGAATATTATGTGGATATAATGAAGCAACATCTCAAGACATCAGTCAAGAAGTTAAAGCTTGGTCGCAAATGACTGACTGCCAAGATGTAGCAGTAAGTCGTCCTGTCTCGTCGTGTCCCATGTATATATCGTATATTTTTCGTTTTTTACATATTTTTCTTCGCATATCTCTTCAAAAACATTTTGCTAAACCTAAGCTTCCAAATACTCTCCTGCAACCTGCCTCACCCAATGTAGCTATTTTTCCTAAAGTATTTATATTTACTTCGGAACCGGAACCCCTCAACTGAAGCTAGCCAGCTAACCACCAGCTATGCTAGCGGTCTTCAGCTAACCGGTCATCAGCTAAGCTAACCTTTAGCTCGGAAAGCTCTCGCCAGCTCGAACAACGCGACTCTAACCAGAGCATAACGGACCTATTTATTTTTCATCCCCGGATTCATCCCCGGATTCCCACCTCAAACGGAACATTTTTCAGCTGGATCTTCACAACTAGCTATCTAGCTAAACCGCAACCCCGGATGATTACTCCTGGCTAGGGCTTCCACCCACTTAGCGTGAAGCTAGCCCGGCCAGCGCACCTGTACTACCACCGTAGCATACTCCTGGGCTACAATACCCGGGCCCACGACCGGTCTATCGATGTCACCGCATGAAGAGGAATAAACAGACTCACCCCATCGCGACATCCCCCAAAGGCTAACTCTCTAGCCCTCGCTATCTCCCTGCTTGCTAATTCGGCCTGCTAACTGCTAGCTTGTCTAGCCCCGGTCCGCTAACTGCTACCTTGTTTAGCCCGGGCCTACGAACTGTTAGCTTGTTAGCACAGGCCTGCTAACCGTCTGAATCGCCGCGTCCCAAACACGCACCGGACCCATACTCACTTTCTATCTCTTTTTGATTTTTAATCTGTTTCTACCTTTCCGGAAACCTGCCTCACCCAATGTGACACGGAATCGCTATTATTTTTAATTTTTAGAACACACTCAAGAACCTCCAGAAGCCAACCAGCTAACTAGCTACAAGCTATTTAGTCATTGTTAACTTTTTTTCAACCTGGATAACACTCGCCAGTCCAGCTCCCCTGCCCCATCCACCGCTGCCCCCTGGACACTGATCTCTTGGCTACATAGCTGATGCACGCTGGACTGTCCATTAATCACGGTACTCCATTCTGCTTGTTTATGTTTTATCTGTCGGCCCCGTTGCCTAGTCAACGCCATTTTACCTGCTGTTGTTGTGCTAGCTGATTAGCTGTTGTCTCACCTACTGTTTTAGCTAGCTTTCCCAATTCAACACCTGTGATTACTGTATGCCTCGCTGTATGTCTCTCTCAAATGTCAATATGCCTTGTACACTGTTGCTCAGGTTAGTTATCATTGTTTTAGTTCACAATGGAGCCCCTAGTTCTACTCTTCATACCCCTGATACCTCCTTTGTCCCACCTCCCACACATGTGGTGACCTCACCCATTACAACCAGCATGTCCAGAGATACAACCTCTCTCATCATCACCCAGTGCCTGGGCTTACCTCCGCTGTACCCGCACCCCACCATACCCCTGCGCATTATGCCCTGAATATATTCTACCATGCCCAGAAACCTGCTCCTCTTATTCTCTGTCCCCAACGCTCTAGGCGACCAGTTTTGATAGCCTTTAGCCGCACCCTCATACTATTCCTGCTCTGTTCCGCGGGTGATGTGGAGGTAAACCCAGGCCCTGCATGTCCCCAGGCACCCTCATTTGTTGACTTCTGTGATCGTAAAAGCCTTGGTTTCATGCATGTCAACATCAGAAGCCTCCTCCCTAAGTTTGTTTTAGTCACTGCTCTAGCACACTCTGCTAACCCTGATGTCCTTGCTGTGTCTGAATCCTGGCTCAGGAAGGCCACCAAAAATTCTGAGATTTCCATACCCAACTATAACATCTTCCGTCAAGATAGATCTGCCAAAGGGGGAGGAGTTGCAGTCTACTGCAGAGAGAGCCTGCAAAGTAATGTCATACTTTCCAGGTCCATACCCAAACAGTTCGAACTACTAATTTTGAAAATTACTCTCTCCAGAAATAAGTCTCTCACTGTTGCCGCCTGCTACCGACCCCCCTCAGCTCCCAGCTGTGCCCTGGACACCATTTGTGAATTGATCGCCCCCCATCTAGCTTCAGAGTTTGTTCTATTAGGTGACCTAAACTGGGATATGCTTAACACCCTGCCAGTCCTACAATCTAAGCTAGATGCCCTCAATCTCACACAAATCATCAAGGAACCCACCAGGTACAACCCTAACTCTGTAAACAAGGGCACCCTCATAGACGTCATCCTGACCAACTGGCCCTCCAAATATACCTCCGCTGTCTTCAACCAGGATCTCAGCGATCACTGCCTCATTGCCTGTATCCGCTACGGAGCCGCAGTCAAACGACCACCCCTCATCACGGTCAAACGCTCCCTAAAACACTTCTGTGAGCAGGCCTTTCTAATCGACCTGGCCCGGGTATCCTGGAAGGACATTGACCTCATCCCGTCAGTTGAGGATGCCTGGTCATTCTTTAAAAGTAACTTCCTCACCATTTTAGATAAGCTTGCTCCGTTCAAAAAATGCAGAACTAAGAACAGATACAGTCCTTGGTTCACCCCAGACCTGACTGCCCTCGACCAGCACAAAAACATCCTGTGGCGGACTGCAATAGCATCGAATAGTCCCCGTGATATGCAACTGTTCAGGGAAGTCCGGAACCAATACACGCAGTCAGTCAGGAAAGCTAAGGCCAGCTTCTTCAGGCAGAAGTTTGCATCCTGTAGCTCCAACTCCAAAAAGTTCTGGGACACTGTGAAGTCCATGGAGAACAAGAGCACCTCCTCCCAGCTGCCCACTGCACTGAGGCTAGGTAACACGGTCACCACCGATAAATCCATGATTATCGAAAACTTCAATAAGCATTTCTCAACGGCTGGCCATGCCTTCCGCCTGGCTACTCCAACCTCGGCCAACAGCTCCTCCCCCGGCAGCTCCTCGCCCAAGCCTCTCCAAGTTCTCCTTTACCCAAATCCAGATAGTAGATGTTCTGAAAGAGCTGCAAAACCTGGACCCGTACAAATCAGCTGGGCTTGACAATCTGGACCCCCTATTTCTGAAACTATCCGCCGCCATTGTCGCAACCCCTATTACCAGCCTGTTCAACCTCTCTTTCATATCGTCTGAGATCCCCAAGGATTGAAAGCTGCCGCAGTCATCCCCCTCTTCAAAGGGGGAGACACCCTGGACCCAAACTGTTACAGACCTATATCCATCCTGCCCTGCCTATCTAAGGTCTTCGAAAGCCAAGTCAACAAACAGGTCACTGACCATCTCGAATCCCACCGTACCTTCTCCGCTGTGCAATCTGGCTTCCGAGCCGGTCACGGGTGCACCTCAGCCACACTCAAGGTACTAAACGATATCATAACCGCCATCGATAAAAGACAGTACTGTGCAGCCTTCTTCATCGACCTTGCCAAGGCTTTCGACTCTGTCAATCACCATATTCTCATCGGCAGACTCAGTAGCCTCGGTTTTTCGGATGACTGCCTTGCCTGGTTCACCAATTACTTTGCAGACAGAGTTCAGTGTGTCAAATCGGAGGGCATGCTGTCCGGTCCTCTGGCAGTCTCTATGGGGGTGCCACAGGGTTCAATTCTCGGGCCGACTCTTTTCTCTGTGTATATCAATGATGTTGCTCTTGCTGTGGGTGATTCCCTGATCCACCTCTACGCAGACGACACCATTCTATATACTTTCGGCCCGTCATTGGACACTGTGCTATCTAACCTCCAAACAAGCTTCAATGCCATACAACACTCCTTCCGTGGCCTCCAACTGCTCTTAAATGCTAGTAAAACCAAATGCATGCTTTTCAACCGATCGCTGCCTGTACCCGCATGCCCGACTAGCATCACCACCCTGGATGGTTCCGACCTTGAATATGTGGACATCTATAAGTACCTAGGTGTCTGGCTAGACTGCAAACTCTCCTTCCAGACTCATATCAAACATCTCCAATCAAAAATCAAATCAAGAGTCGGCTTTCTATTCCGCAACAAAGCCTCCTTCACTCACGCCGCCAAGCTTACCCTAGTAAAACTGACTATCCTACCAATCCTCGACTTCGGCGATGTCATCTACAAAATGGCTTCCAACACTCTACTCAGCAAACTGGATGCAGTATATCACAGTGCCATCCGTTTTGTCACTAAAGCACCTTATACCACCCACCACTGCGACTTGTATGCTCTAGTCGGCTGGCCCTCGCTACATATTCGTCCCCAGACCCACTGGCTCCAGGTCATCTACAAGTCCATGCTAGGTAAAGCTCCGCCTTATCTCAGTTCACTGGTCACGATGGCAACACCCATCCGTAGCACGCGCTCCAGCAGGTGTATCTCACTGATCATCCCTAAAGCCAACACCTCATTTGGCCGCCTTTCGTTCCAGTACTCTGCTGCCTGTGACTGGAACGAATTGCAAAAATCGCTGAAGTTGGAGACTTTTATCTCCCTCACCAACTTCAAACATCAGCTATCTGAGCAGCTAACCGATCGCTGCAGCTGTACATAGTCTATTGGTAAATAGCCCACCCATTTTCACCTACCTCATCCCCATACTGTTTTTATTTATTTACTTTTCTGCTCTTTTGCACACCAATATCTACCTGTACATGACCATCTGATCATTTATCACTCCAGTGTTAATCTGCAAAATTGTAACTATTCGTCTACCTCCTCATGCCTTTTGCACACATTGTATATAGACTCCCCCTTTTGTTTTCTACTGTGTTATTGACTTGTTAATTGTTTATTCCATGTGTAACTCTGTGTTGTCTGCTCACACTGCTATGCTTTATCTTGGCCAGGTTGCAGTTGTAAATGAGAACTTGTTCTCAACTAGCCTACCTGGTTAAATAAAGGTGAAATAAAAAAAAAAAAAATAAAAAAAATGGGTCTTCCAAATGGACAATGACCCCAAGCATACTTCCAAAGTTGTGGCAAAATGGCTTAAGGACAACAAAGTCGAGGTATTGGAGTGGCCATCACAAAGCCCTGACCTCATCCCTATAGAACATTTGCGGGCAGAATTGAAAAAGCGTGTGGAGAAATAAAAGAAATAAAAGCTGAAATAAATAATACTCTCAGCTATTATTCTGACATTTCACATTCTTAAAATAAAGTGGTGATCCCAACTGACCTAAGACAGGGAATTTTTACTACGATTAAATGTCAGGAATTGTGAAAAACTGAGTTTAAATATATTTGGCTGAGGTGTATGTAAACTTCCGACTTCAACTGTGTACACCTGTTCTGAATGGCCCCAAAGTCTGCAACACCACTAAGCACGGGGCACCACCAAGCAAGCAGCACCATGAAGACCAAGGAGCTCTTCAAACAGGTCAGGGAGAAAGTTGTGGAGAAGTACCGATCAGGGTTGGGTTATAAGAAAATATCTGAAACTTTGAATGGAGCACCGTTAATGGTGAGTCTACAGTATGTCATGGAAAGAGCAGGTGTTCTTAATGTTTTGAACACTCGGCATATATTTCAAGCTTGATGTTATGCTGTGTTTACATTGTGTCATAGAACACGTACTGCAGTCAGAACAGCCGTCAGTAAATCGTCCACGACTTTTGTTTGCATTAGTGTGGTAATGATATTCTACGAGCCTTGTTAAAAGACAGCTTAAGGTCATGATGGTTTACAAGCAGAGCAGTGAATACTTTATCTGCCCCTGTAGAGCTGCCGTGTCTTTCAGAGTGCATAAAACAGCGAGGGAATCCCCTGTGGGATCGTGGTATACTAGCCCCACCATATCTTTTCTGATTTTCCCACCCAGGTGTTTAAGAGAATTAATTGTGGAGTTTGGTTCATCTCCCAGCCAAGGCTCAGGCTTGGATAGCTTTCAATAAAGCCCAGTGATTGTCTGTGAATAGCCTGGTCTTAGATCTGTTTGTGCTGTCTTGAATAATAATGACCATAGGAGTTGGCAAGGCAGCACACACAGATCTGGGACCAGAGGAGAATACAGAACAAACAGGCCTGGGATCAGAGATCAATACAGCACATACAGGTCTGAGACCAGGCTACAAGACAGTAAAAACAGGTCTGGGACCAGGCTACAAAAACCAGGCACCTCAAAATCAAATGCCATCCGTATTACCTCCCAAGAGAATTCTCTTTGGTTATAGTCACATACAATATATATTCCCCCTCAAGCCGATACCACGGTGGCCCTCAAAGAACTTCACTGGACTTATGCAAACTGGAAACCACATATCCTGAG
The DNA here is from genome assembly GCF_018296145.1 of Oncorhynchus tshawytscha. NCBI lineage: Eukaryota > Metazoa > Chordata > Actinopteri > Salmoniformes > Salmonidae > Oncorhynchus > Oncorhynchus tshawytscha. Next base: position 8,971,969 of record NC_056451.1, on the reverse strand, counting down.
GCCGTATTTATTGTAGCTGGGGATTTTAACTAAGCAAATTTGAGGAAAATGCTACCGAAGTTCTATCAACACATTGACTGTAGTACTCGCGCTGCTAAAACACTCGACCACTGCTACTCCAACTTCCGGGATGCCTACAAGGCCCTCCCCACCTTCCCTTATCTGATCACGACTCCATTTTGCTCCTCCCTTTCTATAGGCAGGAACTCAAACAGGAAGAACCCGTGCTACAGACTATTCAACCTGGTCTGACCAATCGGAATCCACGCTTCAAGATAGTTTTGATCACACATACTGGGATATGTTCTGGGTAGCCTCCGAGAATATCATTGACGGATACACTAATATGGTGACTGAGTTTATCAGGAAGTGTATAGGAGATTTTGTACCTAATATGACTATTAAAACCTACCCTAACCAGAAACCATGGATAGATGGCAATATTTAAGCAAAACTGAAAGCGCAAACCACCGCATTTAACTATGGCAAGGTGACTGGGAATATGGCCGAATACAAACAGTGTAGTTATTCCCTCCGTAAGGCGTTCAAACAGGCAAAACATCAGTATAAAGACAATATGGAGTCACAATTTAACGGCTCAGACACGAGACGTAAGTGGCAGGGTCTACAGACAATCACAGACTAGAAAGGGAAAACCATCCACGTCGCGGACACCGACGTCTTGCTTCTGAACAAGCTAAACACCTTCTTCGCCCGCTTTGAGGATAACACAGTGCCACCAATGCAACCCTCTACAATGGACTGTGGGCTCTCCTTCTCTGTGGCCGACGTGAGTAAGGCATTTAAGTGTGTTAACCATCACACGGCTGCCGGTCCAGATGGCATCCCTAGCCGTGTCATCAGAGCATGCGCAGGCCAGCTGGCTGGAGTGTTTACAGACATATTCAATCTCTCTCTATCCTAGTCTGCTGTCCCCACATGCTACAAGATGGCCACCATTATTTCTGTACACAAGAAAACAAAAGTAACTGAACTAAATGACTATTGCCCTGTAGTGCTTTGAGAGACTAGTCAAGGAACATATCACCTCTACCTTACCTGACACCCTAGACCCACATCAATTTGCTTACCGCCCCAATAGATCCACAGACGATGCAATCGCCATTGCACTGCACAATGCCCTATCCCATCTGCACAAGAGGAATACCTATGTAAGAATGCTGTTCATTGACTATCGCTCAGCATTCAACACCATAGTACCCTCCAAGCTCATAATTAAGCTTCAGGCCCTAGGTCGGAACCCGCCCTGTGCAACTAGGTTCTGGACTTCCTGGCAGGCCGCCCCCAGATGGTGAAGGTAGGAAACAACACCTCCACCTTGCTGATCCTCATCACTGGGGCCCCACAATGGTGCGTGCTCAGTCCCCTCCTATACTCCCTGTTCACCCACGCATGCCGCAAACGCAATCATCAAGTTTGCAGATGGCACAACAGTAGTAGGCCTGATTACCAACAATGACGAGACAGCCTACAGAGAGGAGGTGAGGGCCCTGTGGTGCCAGGAAAATAACCTCTCATTCAACTCAACAAAACAAAGACGCTGATGATGGACTTCAGAAAACAGCAGAGGGATCACCCTCCTATCCACATAGACGGAACCACAGTGGAGAAGGTGGAAAGCTTAAAGTTCCTCGGCATACACATCACTGACAAACTGAAATGGTTCACCAACACAGACAGTGTGGTGAAGAAGGCGCAACAGAAATTTGGCTTGGTACCTAAAACCCCTCAAACTTTTACAGATGCACAATAAGGGAGCATCCCTGTCCGGCTGACTCACCGTCTGGTACACCAACTGCACAGCCCGCAACCACAGGGCTCTCCAGAGGGTGGTGTGGTCTGCCCAACGCATCACCGGGGGCAAACTACCTGCCCTCCAGGACACCTACAGCACCCGATGTCACAGGAAAGCCAAAAAGAGCATCAAGGACAGCATCCACCCGTACCACTGCTTGTTCACCACGCTATCATCCAGAAGGCGAGGTCAGTACAGGTGCATCAAAGCTGGGGCCGAGACTGAAAAACAGCTTCTATCTCAAGGCCATCAGACTATTAAATAGCCATCACTAGCAAATTAGATGCTGCTGCGCTATATACATAGACTTGAAAATTACTGGCCACTTTAATAATGGAACACTAGCTAGTCACTTTTATAATGTTTACATATTTTTCATTACTCATCTTATATGTATATACTGTATTCTATTCTATTCTACTGTATCTTAGTCTATGCTGCACTGACATTGCTAGTCCAAATATTTATATATTCTTAATTCCATTCCTTTACTTAGATTTGTGTGTATTGTTGTGAATTGTCAGATATTACTTGTTAGATGTTACTGCACTGTTGGAGCTAGAAACACAAGCATTTCACTACACCCGCAATAACATCTGCTAAACACGTGTATGCCACCAATACAATTTTAAAAAATGGAATATCCGAAACATACCATATACTTGCAGTGAAGCCGCTCAACAACTACACCCCACCAGTCATCCAACAGACTCCCATTCAGAGGGACACACATAAGCATCCAGCGTCAATGCCCTGCTCAAGGACACGTGACAGATCTCCCACCAGGCCAAAAAACGTGAACCCAAACCCTCCAAGAACCCCCCACAGTTCCCCAATAGCTGTCCCTCAAACATTTGAGACCCCTCCCACTGTCTAACCCCCCTCCAGAATTTTAATTTTAATTTGATTTGAATGGTGGCAGCTTTTACACACCATGTTCCATCCCTGTTTCCACCCATCTGCTAACCTGCCACGTAGACAAAGTAGGTTGTACTTTTTCTATATTAGGAGAGGGACAACTCTGTTCGTTGTGCTTTCCTAACAATGCACTGTTGAGTGGTTGTTATTGATTGCTTCATTTTTGCAAATCTTATAATAAAGATGTTGTTGGAGGAATCTACAGTCGCTCTCTTTCTATAGAATTTCTCTGACACAGCACAAACAGGTCTGTGACCAGGCTACAAGACAGCGCACACAGATCTGGGACGAGAGGACATTACAGCACAAACAGGTCTGGGACCAGGCTACAAGACAGCACAAACAGGTCTGGGACCAGGCTACAAGACAGCACAAACAGGTCTGGGACCAGGACAGCACAACCAGGTCTGGGACCAAGCTACTGAACCACCGCATTGGAAGATAGGTGTGTTATGGGAGTACATTAACAGGATACACTATCTAGAGACTGGGCTGGCAACTTTCCACTGGCCTGGGATACAGTACAGTATATTGGATAATGGGAACAGCTGGAGCCGTCACACACATACACATGCACGCACGCACGCACTAATGCATGAACCCATGAACGCACCCCCCCCACACACACACACACACACATACACATGCACGCACACACGCACACACTAATGCATGAACGCATGAACCCCCCCACACACACATACACACACACACACAAACACACTCCCCAAATAAATTATGTTCCTCTCCATTTGGCATGTCATGCAGTGGTGAACACAGACGGAGAGCACTCTGGAGCTTTGGAGGGGAAAGTCACTCTGGAGAGAACCGAGGGGACCCCACAGCTGCACCGCCCGTGTGGAATGTGTATGGCTGTCCCTGGCCAGAATGTGGAGTATGTGTGCCGTGGAGAGGGTGGAAGGAGGTGGTGACAGATGGGTCTGACAGCTAGGCCCACACTGCATTGAGGCTCATAGGGGGAAGAGTGGGAAAGCGATCATGGTTTGGGAAAGGTGGCTGTTGAAGAGAAAGAGAGAGAGTGGTTTGGGGGCTGGAGTCAAGAGTGCTGATTTATGCTTCTGGGTGTAGGCAGAACGCTAAGTCAACCAAGGCACAGAGTTTCTACATTCCAGAACCTTCGTCCTTATCAGTGTCTTGACTGTCTTTAATCCCCTTTACTGAGAGGCATGGGGGGAACCTCTTGGGGGTCCTTACCCCCTTGCCCCCTGTCCAGATCTATGTGTAATGGGTTTTTGAAGAGCGCTTCTTTGCTGAATCCGGAGCCCTAGGAGACGAGCGGAGACAACACAATGCAAATGTCCTTATTGATCCATTCAGATTGTCATTGTAACGCTGAGTCATCATCACACACACAAACATACACATACACACACACACACATTTAGGATTCAGCCGAATGGGTTGATAAGGGAAAGGCATGGATCACCTTGCCGTTGATGCCTCAGAGGGCTGTGCTGCTGCGGTAAAGCAAATAATGATGATTGTTCAATGTGCCGTGTGCTGTTGTCATTACCGTGTTGCTTTGAAGACAAGCTCAGACAAAATCCTCCCAGGCCTTTCAGGAATCAGCAAAGTATTACATAAGAGAATATGGGGAAGCCGTGTAGAGAGCATATAGAGAACTACACAGTAAAGCAGGAAATGGAGAAGCCTGCTAATTAGGGTGTGTGTGTGTGTGTTTGTGTGTGTGTCTGCAGCACCAGCCGTGGTTCAGTGTAGCAGGATTCTTTGAAAGACTTCACGTACCCTCGTGTGTCGAGCTAGCATCCATTAGCCGCCACTCATTGCTGGTGTTGTTTACTTGAGTATAGTCATCATGCATAAAATGTTTGTTTACTGACCTACTTGGAGAAAAAAGTATTTGTTGTTTAAGAGAAAGAGGGTGATCGTCTTTTGTTTAATCTGTCTAATTTCTATGGAAACCTTTGTAGTTTATTCCCCAAAGCAAGAAGCGTTGTGTTCAGTTTCGTATTTGCCATGGGAAGATGAAAAACAAGGCAGTATGAGTGACTGTAAAGTCAAACCAATCCCATTGAGTCCCAGGGAATTGGAATAGGTCCAATGGGAGAGGGAGATGGAGGGAAGAAAATGGGATTGGATGAATGGCGCAGCGCGGCTACACTAGCGACACATTTTTTTTTTTTAAATCCTGTGGAAGCTATTTGTGCAGAAGCCGTGGCAGTGGTGGATCGGTGAACACATTTGCCTACAAAAGAGATGACATCAGCAGGAACTGCACGGTTCCCTGGGAACCACAAAGGCAAGCTGTAATATCAGTTGCCTTTACCTTCTACCCACATGTGACCTTCCAAATCACAGCGTTACACCACTCAACCATGGGTCTGGGTGTAATATACACACAGGCTGCTAATCGGACCCATCTGTTACAGGACTGTAGACGTTGATTCAAGGCACTCGCCTTACACTGTGATGGATGTTTCAGACAAGAAATTAATGGAAGGGGGATATGAAGAGAGAGAGAGAGAGAGAGAGAGAGAGAGGAGAAAGGGGGGGGAGAATTGGGAAAGAGAGAGAGATGTGTGAGAGAGAGAGAGAGGTGGGGGAGAGAGAGAGAGAGGTGGGAGAGAGAGAGAGAGAGAGAGAGAGAGAGAGAGAGAGAGAGAGAGCAAATGAAGTCATCAATTACATTATATTATTACATGACCATGTAATACTCACTCAGTGGTGCATGAGTATGTAATATGTCAAATCCAGTGTATTACTATTCGTTATATAAATCCTAGACTAATTTGTTGACACTGAACACTGAACACTGTCACATTTCATATTAAAAAGGTTTCAATGCAAATCTATGGTAGTGATCTCATTCAATTCAAAGGCTTTAAGCATGACTATTAAAATGCACCTCACAACGCTGCTATACTACACCTCTGTGATTCTCAGAATAAAATACAATTGTCAATGTTTTTTCTATCTGATTCAATTGTATATTTGAGGTTGCTTTCAATATTCAACCCCTCTTTCGTCAATTTCTCAGAGCACATTCTACATAAACCTAAATGAGGGTGTCCACCCACTCTGCCCAGAGTGGGTGAAAACGTGTTTGGTGATGAAATGTCACTTACTTGTGTTATGAAATACTTTTTTTACCAAGACAAATATGATTCTTCATGTTCTGAATCATTCAGTGGGGTCTTTCTCTTACGCATCATTAGCATCGTATCCAAAAAGTCAGATTTCGGAACCTGACGGTCCTGCTACTGTACACTATAGACATCGGGTATCTGGCATTGCCATCAGCAATTGAGACAATGCTTCCTTTGAAATAAATGAAAGCTGCTATACTGCCAGTGTTGTCCAATGGCAGCGTCCATGGTCAAGAATCGGTGAGGTTCAATTCTTGATGGCTGACGCAAGTTTATTCTATCTTGTGTATTGAAATAATGAGCAATAAAGTTGATTTTGTTTGCATATGGACTGGACTATACGCCACTGGTTACTGTACTAAGATTTATGAAGTCAAGAAGCTACTAGATAGCAGAAACTCTAGCTAGCTGGCTATCTATATTGACAGTGTTTTTAGTGTTTTGCTTTTTAGAGGGCACATCAGCTTTGATATTGCAGATACATTTTTTGCTTCCATCAATGTAATTGTCAGCATCATTTCCAATTTCTGCATCATTTCCAATGACCTATACAGTTGAAGTTGGAAGTTTACATACACCTAGGTTGGTGTCAGAACACCATCCCAACCATGAAGCACAGGGGTGGCAGCATCATGTTGTGGGGGTGTTTTGCTGCAGGAGGGACTGGTGCACTTCACAAAATAGATGGCATCATGAGGAGGAAAATGATGTGGATATATTGAAGCAACATCTCAAGACATCAAGTTAAAGCTTGGTCACAAATGGGTCTTCCAAATGGACAATGACCCCAAGCATACTTCCAAAGTTGTGGAAAAATGGCTTAAGGACAACAAAGTCAAGGTATTGGAGTGGCCATCACAAAGCCCTGACCTCAATGATATAGAAACTTTGTGGACAGAATTGAAAAAGCGTGTGCGAGCAAGGAGAACAACCTGACTAGTTACACGAGCTATGTCAGGAGGAATGGGCCAAAATTCAACCAACTTATCGTGGGAAGCTTGTGGAAGGCTACCCAAAACCTTTGACCGAAGTTAAACAATTTAAAGGCAATGCTACCAAATACTAATTGAGTGTATGTAAACTTCTGACCCACTGGTGATACTAACTGAACTAAGACAGGGAATTTTTATTCGGATTCAATGTCAGGAATTGCGAAAAACTGAGTTTAAATGTAATTGGATGGGGTGTATGTAAAACGTGCTTGGTTGGGGTGGTGTTCTTCGGCTTGCAAGCCTCCCCCTTTTTCCTCCAAACATAACAATGGTCATTATGGCCAAACAGTTCAATTTTTGTTTCATCAGACCAGAGAACATTTCTCCAAAAAGTACGATCTTTGTCCCCGTGGCTTTTTTATGGCAGTTTTGGAGCAGTGGCTTCTTCCTTGCTGAGCGGCCTTTCAGGTTATGTCGATATAGGACTCGTTTTACTGTGGATATAGATACTTTTGCAGCTGTTTCCTCCAGCATCTTCACAAAGTCCTTTGCTGTTGTTCTGAGATTGATTTGCACTTTATGCACCAAAGTGCGTTCATCTCTAGGAGACAGAACACGTCTCCTTCCTGAGCGGTATGACAGCTGCGTGGTCCCAAGGTGTTTATACTATTGTTTGTACAGATGAACGTGGTACCTTCAGGCGTTTGGAAATCGCTTCCAAGGATGAACCAGACTTGTGGAGGTCTCCTTTTTTTCTCTGATGTCTTGGCTGATTTCTTTAGATTTTCCCATGACGTCAAGCAAAGAGGCACTGAGTTTGAAGGCAGGCCTTGAAATACATCCACAGATACACCTCCTGACTCAAATGATGTCAGTTAGCCTATCAAAAGCTTCTGAAGCCATGACATCATTTTCTGGAATTTTCCACGCTGTTTAAAGGCACAGTCAACTTAGTGTATGTAAACTTCTGACCAACTGGAATTGTGATACAGTGAATTATAAGTGAAATAATATGTCTGTAAACAATTGTTGGAAAAATGACTTGTGTCACGCACAAAGTAGATGTCCTAACCGACTTGCCAAAACTATAGTTTGTTAACGAGAAATTTGTGGAGTAGTTGAAAAATGATTTTTAATGACTCCAACCTAAGTGTAATTGAGTGTGTGTGTGTTCATATCAACTTCATAGTGTTCAGATATTTTTACATGCTTTTTCCCCCCGTAAACTGACGTCCCTGTGGAATTTAGCACAGCCATGGTGTTATGGCGCTGTCTCGGAAGAGCTGTCCATCTATAAAGAATGTGACGTTCGTTTATCTCTGCGTCTTTCCCACGACGACCAAAGATATGATCATGAGTTGGAAAATGCGCGATCCACACTTCAATGCAAAGTTGCTTTCGTCGTTTTGTTTGTACAGGCTGCTCGCATTTCAATGTTCATTGCCTTAACTTGCCGACTATAAAATAAAAGTGTACAAATGGTAGAAGACAGGAGCGATATACCCAACTCAACATGAGGATGCTCTATGGTCGAGACTATCCTACCAACGGGACATTAAAAACTGTAATATCTTATGTTTCACCGAGTCGTGGCCTGCTGGGTTTTCTGTGTAGATGAAGGGGAGACAGGTTAAAGAAGGATTGTTAAGCCTTGAGACAATTGAGACATTGATTGGGTATGTGTGGCACAACTGTGGGAAGCATTGGAGTCAACATGGGCCAGCCTCCCTGTGGAATGCTTTCGACACCTTGTCGAGTCCCTGCCCTGAAAAATTTAGGCTGTTCTGAGGGCAAAAGGGGGAGCCCAATTCAATATTAAGAAGGTGTTCCTAATGTTTGGTGTACTCAGTGAGAAGAGAAACAGTAAATTAACAAAACTATTTACTTAAACCATGAACAAATATCTGTTTAGCTGGACCAGTTTCCCGGACACAGATTAAGCCTGATTGTAGAGTAAATATCATGTTCAATTCTCTATTAAAAGTGCTTCTCAGTCCAGGACTAGGCTCAATATGTGTCCGTGAATTTACTTTTGTGTTAAAAACCCAGTCTGCAGGGACAGTTTTGGGACAAAATCTTGTTGTCCATACTACTAAAAGAACATGGGACCAGAAAAATGCTTTTCCAGCCCTGCGGCAGACGCACGGCTGGTAAACACAACATAACATGACATAATAATGAATCAATGAACCATGAATCATTAAGTACAGAACATTGTTATGCAGAGCTTCTTTATTCTGTTACATCCTCATCCACATCCCAAATGGCACCTTATTCCCTATGTAGTGCACTACTTTTGATCAGGGCCCATAGGCATCAGGGTCAAAAGTAGTGTGCTATAGGGTGCCATTTGGGACACAGTGCTCATCTTCAACACTTGAGGGTTTTATAGAATGCTTCACTTTCAAAAAGTAATATCTCTCTCTTCTCCACATTGTAAGCCTCTCTTAGAACACAAATCCACTCCAAACGGTGTGTTCTGCAGTCCGCATCACTTCCACCGTCTCTCAGATTAAGGCAAACAACTTGGCAACACTCTCCCTGACACTGCACTGATTTGCAAACTGATTAGCATCAAGAAAAAATAGAAACAGTACCCAGGTCGGATCCGACGACATGTCACTTTTTAGCTGAAAGAGATGTATAACATAGAGAGGGGGAGAGAGGGAGGGAGGCGGAGGGGGAAGACAGGGACAGGGAAGAGGGGGAGGATGAAACGGACAAGAAAGAGAGATATAATAATACTGATTGGGACAGCATGAGCTGACAGGAGAAAATTATTGACAGGGTGATGTAGAAAGATCAAATCAAATGTTATTTGTTATATGCGCCGAATACAACAGGTCTAGACCTTACAGTGAAATGCTTACTTACAAGCCCTTAACCAACAATGCAGTTTTAATAAAAATATGTTTTGAGTAAAAAAATAAGAAATAAAAGTAACAAATAATTAAATAGCAGCAACACACACACAGGCTGACATGAAGGCTGGATGGAGAGGGGGGTGGAGGCAGAAGGGGAAGGGTTCAGGAGGGGTGTGTAGCTGGGGGTGGCTGGATGGAGAGGGTGTGAAGGCAGAAGGGGAAGGGGTCAGGAGGTGTGTGTAGCTGGGGGTGGCTGGATGGAGAGGGGGTGGAGGCAGAAGGGGAAGGGTTCAGGAGGGGTGTGTAGCTAGGGGGTGGCTGGATGGAGAGGGGGTGAAGGCAGAAGGGGAAGGGTTCAGGAGGTGTGTGTAGCTGGGGGTGGCTGGATGGAGAGGGGGTGAAGGCAGAAGGGGAAGGGGTCAGGAGGGTGTGTAGCTGGGGGTGGCTGGATGGAGAGGGGGTGAAGGCAGAAGGGGAAGGGGTCAGGAGGGGTGTGTAGCTGGGGGTGGCTGGATGGAGAGGGTGTGAAGGCAGAAGGGGAAGGGGTCAGGAGGGGTGTGTAGCTGGGGGTGGCTGGATGGAGAGGGGGTGAAGGCAGAAGGGGAAGGGGTCAGGAGGTTTGTGTAGCTGGGGGTGACTGGATGGAGAGGGGGTGGAGGCAGACAGGGAAGGGGTCAGGAGGTGTGTGTAGCTGGAGGGTGGCTGGATGGAGAGGGGGGCAGAGGGGGCAGGGGTCAGGAGGTGTTTTGGGCTAGGAGGCAAGACATTTCGAAGGAGGAGTATGTGCAAGGTGCTTGGTTCTGCCTGACTCAGGTCTGGTCAGATCTAGGTGATCTTTGTGTGTGTGTGTGTGTGTGTGTGTGTGTGTGTGTGTGTGTGTGTGTGTGTGTGTGTGTGTGTGTGTGTGTGTGTGTGTGTGTGTGTGTGTGTAAGAGACTGTGTTTGCATGTACCTACACTACCAGTCAAAAGTTTTAGAACACCTACTTATTCCAGGGTTTTTCTTTATTTTACTATTTTCTACATTGTAGAATAATAGTGAAACATCAAAACTATGAAATAACACATATGGAATCACGTAGCAACCAAATAAGTGTTAAACAAATCAAAATATATTTTATAGTTGAGATTCTTCAAATAGCCACCCTTTGCCTTGATGACAGCTTTGTACACTCTTGGCATTCTCTCAACCAGCTTCATGAGGTAGTCACCTGGAATGCATTTCAATTAACAGGTGTGCCTTCTTAAAAGTTAATTTGTGGAATTTCTTTCCTTCTTAATGCATTTGAGCCAATCAGTTGTGTTGTGACAAGGTAGGAAGGGTATACAGAAGATAGCCCTATTTGGTGAAAGACCAAGTCCTTGAATGAGTAGGTGTTCTAAAGCTTTTGACCAGTAGTGTATACCTAACATAAAACTGCCACAACCTGTTCTCCATTTTTATGTTTTCTCAATTATCATGTTGACTTCCCCTTGCGCTGCATTCCTAACTCCTAACCCTCACTCATTCCCACTGCCTCCCCTCCCTTCCCCCTCCTCCTTCCTCTACCCCTCCTCCCTCCCCTTGTTCAATCTCTGCACTGTCAGTTTGTGGCTAGCGCCTCTCGCTCAGTCATTGATCACAGTGGCAACAGTGGTGTGTGTGTGCTGGTCTAGAAAGCAGTGCAGTGGTGGCGTCTTCACAGGGAGGGAGATCAAACACTTTAATTACACCAGGCTTGTAGATGGTGCCGGCTACAGGCACCAGTCATGTAACAAGGACAGGTGGGGAGAGAAGACACTGAGGAACACACACACACACACACACACACACACACACACACACACACACACACACACACACAGAGAGAGAGAGAGAGAGGCATCAGAGGGAAAAACATTCCACACACCAGACACTCTCTTACACACAGATGTAAGATCTACATGTGCATTGAGGTATAGTCGAAGGAAAATAAATAATTTACCTACTGAATGGAAGATATTGATTATGCATGATTTTTCTATTGAATTACATGGGGGGAGACATATTTAGAACATTTCCCACGGAGTCATTGATATGCACACGAAAACACACACAGACACATGAATGCACATGTGCATACAAAAACAGGATTTACAAAACACAGCCTAAGCGTCACTGATTGTATACAGAAACCCTCAGATCCCCAAAGGCGTACATTGATTGTAAGAACATAACCAGCTTCTATTGCTATTATGCTCTCTATTCATTCATTGCATGGATCCTGCAGATAGCACCATCGAGCATGGTGAGGGAAAAAGCTGACACAGGCGGTGTCGTGTTGTGATTGATGCCCCAATATCAACTGGAGCCCAGTGCTGATTCAGAGCTCCTAGGCATCGTGGGAAGGGAATCTGTTCTCCACTCGACTGGGCCCAGTCACACCAGGGACCTCCTCCCTGTCACTCACTGCCCAATTGTGACACAGCACAGTCCCACAGCAGCCAATCATCTGGGTTCCCATGCTAAGGCTTGTCAACTTGGCAACCCAAAATCAGCATAGCATGCGATAGGTCAAAGGGCGTCTGGAGGTCAATGAAGAAGAACAGGTAGGATTGGCACCAATTGAATCCATTCTTCCTTCCTCCCTTCCTTGAAGTAAAGTGATTAGACATGATTTTACAGGTGAACATCAGGGCTCCAACACATTGTTTTTTCCTGGCCACTTATTTCTAATCAGTGATTTCTTCATGAAAGAGAGGAAGGAAGGATGCCCTTTAAAATCATTTGATCAAGGCGCAACAAAGATGCATAGGTAACAGCATTGTGAGATCAACAAAGAATGATAGGCTCTAATAAGGAAGAAAATAAATAACATAGGAATTCTCTTGAGACCTTGTGCCTGGAATGAATCGGCTGTAATTGTTCCAATCGCTTTGTTTCTTGGTTTCAGGCTTAATGAGAACAAATTAACTCCTTATTGAATTTCAGTTGATTATGAGAGATGGAATGCTTTTCTTCCTGGGAGAAAATCTAACTAAAGAGGTAAAATGTAAGGATGCCAATTCTAGTTTATTTTGTTTTATGAGCTCAATTAGTTTGACACTGTTCATACTGTACACACTGTCTTGGCAGAGAGAATGAAATAGGGAAGGTAATTGGACTGATAAGTGAAATAAGAAGTGTAAAGTGCTTTGAATCTCTCCTGTATCTGCCTCAATGTCCTGTTACTCAATGTCTCAGTGATGTAGCCAAAAACACATCAGCCTTCCTGCACATTTCTCCGGCTCCCCCTGTAAAATGGATTCCTTTATTTTATTGTAAGGTGAGGTCTTTGATATTGCGGATCAATTTTTCAAAAGTGTTTTTTCCTTCTTCTTCTTTTCGTATAAAGACTTTTTCTCTCTCTCTTTCTCCTCTCTCGCCGCCAGTGTGTTTGGACCCAGCCCAAAGCAGGTTGGAAGGAGAGCAGTCAAAGACATTATGGAGGAAATGAAGGGAGGGAAAAGAAGAGAGAGGGGGTCTTGGTGAGGAACAGATGGAGATGGAGGCAGAGAAGAGAAAATAATAATAAATATGTATGTCCTGTATTGTTTCTGCAAGGCAGAGTCTATATCATATTTGAATGCTGCACGTGCCACATCTCAACCATGAGAAATGTGTTGGCAAGGCATTGTTACGCTGCACCAATAAAGCACGTTTGGGATTTGGAATGTGTGAGAGAAGGAGAGAGGGAGAGAGTGAGAGAGAGAGAGAAAGAGAAGAGAGAATGAGAGAGAGAGAGAGAGAGAGAGGAGAGCGAGAGAGAGAGAGAGAGAGAGAGAGAGAGAGAGAGAGAGAGAGAGAGAGAGAGAGAGAGAGAGAGAGAGAGAGAGAGAGAGAGAGAGAGAGAGAGAGAGAGAGAAAGAGAGAGAGAGAGATGAAGGCATGTGAGAGAAACCAACATGGAGACAGCCTGGTAGGAGAAGAAAGAAGAAAGAAAGAGAGAAGAAGAAATAGATACACACAGGTACTGCATAATGGGAAAGCGTGAAAGAAGCATGAGAGAAAACAGAGAGTGAGAGAGAGAACGAGAAAAAACAGACAGAGAGAGAGAACGAGAGAGAGATAGACAGAATGAGAAGGAGAGAGAGAATGAGAGAGAGAGAGAATGAGAAAAAAAGAGAGTCAGAGAGAGATGTGTGTCCAGCGGATTGAAGGGCATGAAATAGAGAGAGGAGTGTATTGGGGGTTGGGGGTGGCAGGGTGGGCCAAAGGGTCCACAGAGCCAGAGAGAGAGGACAAGGCCCATTAACTCAGGGAATAGTACACCTGACCAGGGGGCCCAGAGGAGGGTCCGGATCCCCAGCTTGAGGGTGTGTGAGAGGGTATGAGGATGCCTGAGTCAGGAGTGTCTGGACGACACGAAATGACAAAGGATATGTATGTCTGTGTTAAAGTTAATGTTTTTCTCAGTCGCTTTGGTGCATTTTCACATCATCCCTAACATGTGCAAAATAATAAGTGCATTTCTCAGAACAATTTGTACAAACTGCAATATACAATAGATATGTTTCTAATGCTAGTCAGTCACTAAAAATCCTTAGTACATCTCTCAAAAGTAAATATTCATGCCAATGATCATGTCAGTGTCATCGGAATGATAAGTCATTGAGTCATTGTTCACGAACAAGGTCGTCAAAATGTTTAGGCATGTTGTCAATGTAACTGTGTACTTTGACAGTATTACCTGATGTAAACTTAGGCTACAGTTTGGATGACAGTTACTGTATTGAAAATGCACAAGGCATATATCATATATCAATTTCAACAGTACTATTTACATATTACTGTATGTGGGTTATTGATTGAAAGAGACTGGACAACCCAAGGGGGCACATAGGAATAAAACTAAATTAGAAAGAAACACAGGAAACCACCCCTAAGGCTGTTGTGCTGTCTCTACACATCCAGACGTTCTGTCCGCCCACATATTCTCATCCACATCACACCGGATATTTTCCCTTCCAATGCAACGTGGAAAGAATCTTTGGAATGCCTTATCCATCCTCTGCAGGCGTCTACTGTGATGTCCTCACATGCTGCATCCATTGCAGCCAGCAGGGTCATCTGTGTGTGTGGCTGAGACACACCTTCCACCTCCATGCTGAAAATAACTCCTCAATTGGGTTAAGGGGTGAATAAGGTGGGAGGAATTCATGAGCATCCTCGCAAAACCATTGCCTTATGATGTTTGTTCGATGGAAACTCACATTATCACAAATGACCACATACTTTGGCAAATCCTCTCTAAACAGACGCCTCTCATCATCAGGGATGAGAGCCCTGTAGAGAGTCTCTAAAAAGTTGAGTAGATGCTGGGTGTTGTATGGCCCTATAAGGGGGATATGGGTTAGACACCATGCTCCGCAGCACATGGTGATATTTCCTCCCCGAAATCCACAGTAGCTCTGTGACCGATGATATTCCAACCCCGCCTTCTGCATTTGGTCAGGTTGAAGCCAGCCTCATCCACGTATACAAAGTTGTGAGAGGGTTCACTTGATTCCAACTCCATTATACGGTATCCCAGAACACACAGTTGAATTTGTTTTGGTAAGGAAGAGTGACATAACATTTACATATATTGCATGTTCCTTCCACAGCAATGGAAATGTGTGCAGTTTATGCTTACTGTACTATGTATCACTATAAAATGTTGCTGTAAAGTAGTGACATAGATATATGTTTTACCTGTACATACTGGTACAACTCCCATTAACTCTGTCCTCATTCCTTTGGAATGGTACACGGTACAGCTGTTTCATACTCATCTGGTTTCTATGCAGCACCCTGTCGATGGTTGAGATGCTAACCGTATGGATATTTTCAAAGACATCGTTGTCTTCTATAATGGTCCTTTGTCATTTCCCTGAGTCTTGTGGCATTGTTTGCTCGGACCATGGTGCAAATAGCCTCCTCCTGTTGAGGTGTGAAAAGGCGTCCCCTGCCACCGGTTTGAGGTAATCTTGCAGTCCTATGCAGTGATGCATCGCACACTTTCACATCGACAAAAACTATGAACACACATTTTACTGTAAAACATACAGGTGGGGGCATGTAAGGTGCAGTATGTATCTGTATAGAGTATATTTCTGTATTCTGTGAAATACAAGTGGACTACTGTAATATGAAGCATTGTAGGAAGTATACAGTATACTGCTTATATACAGTAACAGTGCACTGTACATTGGTGGACATACCTGTTCTCTCTTCGAAACGTTTGAACTATTGAGGACACGGTTGATCTCCCAATATTTGGCTGCACCCTTCGACCCGCCTCAGCCATTGTAAGGCCATGATTGACAACATGGTCTACAATAGTGGCCCTTATGTCATCAGATATGCGCCTATGTCCTCTTCTGCCTCTTCCTCTGTTTTGCCTTCCACCACGCATCCTTGCTCCTCTACTTCCTCCTCTTGGCTGTTGACCCTGTTCATTTCCTGGTCCATCCATTATTGGAAAATTGCAACTCTGTGTTGTGGTCTGTCTATATATGCTTGCCAATTGATTCTTCATGAGATGCACCAGCAATTCAGACAACTGGTTGATTGTTGGTTGAACTAACACTTTACATTTGTTCATGCGTGAGGGTCAATTTCACCTGCACGATTCATCAATTCAGGTTTTTGTACAAAAGGTCTAATAGAAATGTGTAAAACTATGCTTGACAGTTTATGACAAATAGTTCAACAATTTTGCATGTAACGGCTTATGCAAGGAACGAATGCCTAGATGTTTTGAGGGGTAAGACTATTCAACAGAGAACCATCTACTATATTTTGCTCAACATGACATGAGCAATTGATAATGTGGAAAAAAGCTGACACTTGTACATTATCAATTGCAATTTGTTCAAAGGAATAAGAAATTGCTTTAATGATGTGCACAAGTGACTAGATGATTTGGAATTTGTACAAGTAGTATCAAGAATTGCACATTTGATCAAAGAAATGCACCAAAGCGACTGAGAAAACTGTAACCAGCACTGCAAAATCGTATGGTAATCTATGACGCAATACCAAACAGTAAACAGCACTGTATGTCCATTTGTTGTTTGCCAGCATGTGGGCTTGCGTGCATGCACACTCACACACAATGAAGTGTGGTCCATGTCATAATATGCTGTATCGTTTCAGCCAAACCGGCCCCACTCCCCAGTAGCCCACTATGATCTGGCACGGTGGTGCACTGGGACGTACGCATTTCATTGCCTTAGTGCTACACTACAGCATTGATCAAATCAAATCAAATCAAATCAGTGGCACATGGCACATGGCAGGCAGGCAGGCAGGCAG
This sequence comes from Oncorhynchus tshawytscha, assembly GCF_018296145.1. Taxonomy (NCBI): domain Eukaryota; kingdom Metazoa; phylum Chordata; class Actinopteri; order Salmoniformes; family Salmonidae; genus Oncorhynchus; species Oncorhynchus tshawytscha. The sequence continues at coordinate 8,955,015 of NC_056451.1, read as the reverse complement.
GCAGGCAGGCAGGCAGGCAGACAGACAGACAGACAGACAGACAGACAGACAGACAGACAGACAGACAGACAGACAGACAGACAGACAGACAGACAGACAGACAGACAGACAGACAGACAGACAGACAGACAGACAGACAGACAGACAGACAGACAGACAGGCAGGCAGGCAGGCAGGCAGGCCTTGCTACTGCTGCTGAGATGCAGCAGCCGCAGCAGCATCAGTGGAAGTGACTGCTGTGCTCCTCCTAAATAGGGCCCGACGGAGACCAAGACACCGGCTGCAGATTGAATCCCGCAGACGGACAGGGACGGAGAGGGAAAGTCAAAGAGGTTGGGCCAAAGCAGTTGGTGCTCTGACTGAGTGTGTTGAAAGGAGGAGAGGAGGAAGGGCACGGAAGTGGTGTGGAGGCTGGCAAGGCTGGCATGTGCCATGCCAGGTGGAGAGAGACAGGCCCCCTGCCTTCAGTGTCATCTGTCGCTATACGGAGGGGGAGAAGATAAGGAGGGAAAAGAAAGACGAAGGGGGTAAAAGAGAGGAGAGGGAGGAGATAATTGAAGATGGGAAGAAAAGGCTGGATTGGGGAGTGGAAGAAGTGAGGCGGCAATCTCAGATTCAACACAAAGCGTCAGTACTTACTGTCAGCTGGCACTATGATTTGACACTTCTGTGTTGAAGGAGAACTGAACTCAGAAGATGCTCTCTCTGTCTCTCTCTCTCTGGCAGCTATTGTAAAGCACATTGTGGTCTCACTCTCAAACAGCATCTTGTGTTTTTTGTTTTGTTTTACCATGAACAACAATTCACAGATTCTCAGCAACAAAAGATCAAATGAAGATCCTACATCTTTAGGCGCATATGGCGCATGACCATCAATGCAGTGTTCTCAGACTAGTTGTAACAAACACGTTCCTACAGGTCCCCAGAACCAGGATAGAAAAATACAGCTCTTTTGAATATGGAGATAAAGTTGAATTAATACAATTGATATACATAATAATACAGTGTAGACATTTTATAGTGTAGATATATTTTTAATTGTATTCCTTCACTGAGGTTATCATCCAATTTTTGGGGTGGGACTATTTCCCATGGCAGCCAAATCTTAAACACCAAAGGATATTCAATAGTCAATAGGCTCCCAACCTGTATAACAAAAGACGTTGTCTCACTTTCCCAGTGACTCTCAGAGCGCATTACTCCGCCGCCACAAACGCCTCCTTCCAGACAGGGAAATAAACCAATTTCATTACACCTGATAAAAGAAAAGTGTCTCCGCCGGAGCAGAACATCACAGGATCACATGTACTAGCAGAGTAGCATGTCCTCACCATTCACAACCGCTCACAACCATTCCCAACCATTCGCAACCATTGTCATTCAAATGGAGTTCTCAACTCAAGCCTTCTTCACCCTGCTCTTCCCCTTTTGTTTGAGCACAACCAATAGAGACGAGTGTTCATACAGTTCACATAAGGCAGACGTTTATTCAGCTCATCACATTATTGTATTGCACATCGGCGGAGATGAATGGGGTGGCAGACTTATAACCCGAGGGTCGTATATTTGATTGGATTTGGTTCCAAGGTAAGGAGGCTGATGTTTAGACATAAGCTAGGTACTTAACCTGACGCTACCTCTGTGTGGCTAAGCGCACGAAGAGGATGGAGAGAGAGAAAATCAATTGCTCCATATGTTTGGGGCCAAGGGTAGAGGCCTCGGCGTAACAAGTGAAAGCCAATCATGACATGTGAAGGCTATAACGGTGGGTAAACACGAAACTCAACACCGATAATAGAAGAATTAAACGAGGGCACGTTTGTCGTGAAAATAAAGTGTATTTTACAAATAAAACAGACGGCATACAAAATCAAACCAACCCCACCCAAAACAAAACCATGGCTCTGAAGCACAAATGAAAAACAAAAAGTCTGTAGCCAGTTCAGTTCCTATGCCTGGGTAACCAATAAATCAGAAAGGGCAAACCTTTTAATAAGGAAAGACCTTACCAGTTAAGTTGATCGGTTCAGAAAAACTACCCAAAGGAAATCCACAAAAGCCCAAAAGGTATAGTAGGCTGTAGAAATAACTATCAAAAACATTGTCCTTTAAACCGATGGGATAATCCACCGAAAGGATAACTCTTCTACATACTTCAATACACGACAATTCTCACGAGTATATCATGATACACACTAGGCGTTCAAAGCCAACATTGGTCCCCATCTTCATGATGCTCTGCAACTGCTCGTACATGTCTAGGAAGGGACCAGGGCGGAGCCTCCTAACACATCACGCAACTATGGAACTTTGGTTTACAAGGTCTTGTTGATTGATGCTCTCTCTCTCTCTCTCTCTCTCTCTCTCTCTCTCTCTCTCTCTCTCTCTGCTCACTTTTCTTTAGCTGGCTGAGAACTCCCTTAACTCAACTCGTGAGACGTTTTGTTCCATCCCTAAATGCTTCTCTCTGTCTGTCTCTGTCTGTCTCCTAGCAGGGTTTTTATTTCTGAACGTGTTGTGGCGTAGAACGAGGGTGGGCAGAGGGAGTGACGTATCTGGCGTATCTGCGAGAACACAGAACGGCCCACCATTTCACTCGCGCTTCATTATCAAGCCGATCGCACATCAAGATATTCCACGCGGGTGTCATGGTATGTCGCTTCACCTGAACTCTTGCTGTCACCACCGAACGGCAAAACACGAGGGACGTTTCAGTCTAGTTTCAAGGTGGAGACGAGGCAATCGGATATCAATTATTCACGCCGTTTTTTTTACCATAAACTCCCTTGACTTTTCCGTTTTATTTGTGGTCTTTGTAGGTAATGAATAAATCAAGGTTTATTCATAGATTAATGATAGATTAAGGTTTGTCTGTCATTTAATCAATTAGAATGACGAAACAGACAAAAATACAGCAATGAATAAAACACACAAACCCTTTATGTGAACTACTTGCAAACAAACATACATCTCTGTGCTTCTACAGCAGCCTTCATGAATACATGAATACCTTTAAAACCTATTGCATTTCACGTAACAATACTCACTTAACAATATGTCTTATACCAGAGTAAATACAGGGTAATAACCTACACCATGACTCTTCAATAAGCTAGTAGCCTAAGTACACGTGGTTACAGTGTCACTCCCCACATTTGTCTATAAAGTGATGCCCATGTAAACTAAAGAGTTACCAAAAACACTCTCCGGTCTGAGAAAGAGCCAGTGGTTCAGTTTTTCAGTCAGGTTGTGAGAAACCCCTATAAGCCTACAAAGCTAAAGCTGACCGCATCAAGAGCTAAATCCCTAAGCATGCCGAGTGGAATAAACCATCCTCTAGCTAGCCTGGCAGACAGGCCCAGTGTAGTTGGTAGTGGAGCCATGGAGCCATCCAGTCTGCAGCAGGGGAGCCTTAGGAGAGAATGTCACACTGCTCCCTTCACTGTATGGCTCCTAACTGGGTGTGAATGAGCAAACATGGCTTCCTTTTAAAGGTGCCTACCCAGCATCCGACACCACCTGTTGTCTCCAGCCACAGGTGCATGTGGGGATTTGAAGTCAACGGGCCAAATGTTCAGGGTCGTATTCATTAAGGCACACTGTGGCAAAAGGTTTCAAAATGGTCTGTTTACTACCGTCCCATGCCTAGTGAATAAGACCTTGGTGATCAATCAGAGGCAGGATGGCCGATCAAGAGTAGTGTCCAGGGCCTTGACTTCATGAGTGTCTGGAGGCACCTAGGAGAATGCTATAATACTTCTCAGAGGCAATGAAACATGTTGATTAAAGTACAGTGCCTTGCGAAAGTATTCGGCCCCCTTGAACTTTGCGACCTTTTGCCACATTTCAGGCTTCAAACATAAAGATATAAAACTGTATTTTTTGTGAAGAATCAACAACAAGTGGGACACAATCATGAAGTGGAACGACATTTATTGGAAATTTCAAACTTTTTGAACAAATCACAAACTGAAACATTGGGCGTGCAAAATTATTCAGCCCCTTTACTTTCAGTGCAGCAAACTCTCTCTAGAAGTTCAGTGAGGATCTCTGAATGATCCAATGTTGACCTAAATGACTAATGATGATAAATACAATCCACCTGTGTGTAATCAAGTCTCCGTATAAATGCACCTGCACTGTGATAGTCTCAGAGGTCCGTTAAAAGCGCAGAGAGCATCATGAAGAACAAGTAACACACCAGGCAGGTCCGAGATACTGTTGTGAAGAAGTTTAAAGCCGGATTTGGATACAAAAAGATTTCCCAAGCTTTAAACATCCCAAGGAGCACTGTGCAAGCGATAATATTGAAATGGAAGGAGTATCAGACCACTGCAAATCTACCAAGACCTGGCCGTCCCTCTAAACTTTCAGCTCATACAAGGAGAAGACTGATCAGAGATGCAGCCAAGAGGCCCATGATCACTCTGGATGAACTGCAGAGATCTACAGCTGAGGTGGGAGACTCTGTCCATAGGACAACAATCAGTCGTATATTGCACAAATCTGGCCTTTATGGAAGAGTGGCAAGAAGAAAGCCATTTCTTAAAGATATCCATAAAAAGTGTCGTTTAAAGTTTGCCACAAGCCACCTGGGAGACACACCAAACATGTGGAAGAAGGTGCTCTGGTCAGATGAAACCAAAATGGAACTTTTTGGCAACAATGCAAAACGTTATGTTTGGTGTAAAAGCAACACAGCTCATCACCCTGAACACACCATCCCCACTGTCAAACATGGTGGTGGCAGCATCATGGTTTGGGCCTGCTTGTCTTCAGCAGGGACAGGGAAGATGGTTAAAATTGATGGGAAGATGGATGGAGCCAAATACAGGACCATTCTGGAAGAAAACCTGATGGAGTCTGCAAAAGACCTGAGACTGGGACGGAGATTTGTCTTCCAACAAGACAATGATCCAAAACATAAAGCAAAATCTACAATGGAATGGTTCAAAAATAAACATATCCAGGTGTTAGAATGGTCAAGTCAAAGTCCAGACCTGAATCCAATCGAGAATCTGTGGAAAGAACTAAAAACTGCTGTTCACAAATGCTCTCCATCCAACCTCACTGAGCTCGAGCTGTTTTGCAAGGAGGAATGGGAAGAAAATTCAGTCTCTCGATGTGCAAAACTGATAGAGACATACCCCAAGCGACTTACAGCTGTAATCACAGTAAAAGGTGGCGCTACAAAGTATTAACTTAAGGGGGCTGAATAATTTTGCACGCCCAATTTTTCAGTTTCTGATTTGTTAAAAAAGTTTGAAATATCCAATAAATGTCGTTCCACTTCATGATTGTGTCCCACTTGTTGTTGATTCTTCACAAAAAAATACAGTTTTATATCTTTATGTTTGAAGCCTGAAATGTGGCAAAAGGTTGCAAAGTTCAAGGGGGCCGAATACTTTCGCAAGGCACTGTAAATAGTTGGAGAGTGGTAAAGGGAAATAGAAATGGGGAGAGTGGAAATATTTTATCTGCATTATTAAACAACCATCTTATAGGCATTCAGCGAGATATTCAATGCCGTGTGCATACAATTTATAATTCAAAATGTCTTCAATGGGGAAGGAAATATCAGCATTTCGATCACTGAGGGTGTTGTCATGGGGAATCAGCCTGGCCCTGTCACAGGCCACGAAAATATCTTGACTACAACAACCTTGAGAGTGCTTTTCTCACGACGTGCCAGTTTTATAGCCTCTTTTCACAGGGAGAAAGCAGAGACAAGGCTTTCACAGCTACCTAGCGCTAAGTGCCTATGTCTAAACACAGAGGGCAAGCCCCAGTCATTCACCCACAGACATACACATACTGTCACACCCTGACCTTAGAGAGCTTTTTATGTCTCTATTTTGGTTTGGTCAGGGTGTGATTTGGGTGGGCATTCTATGTTCTATTTTCTATGTTTTTGTATTCCTTTGTTTTGGCCGGGTATGGTTCTCAATCAGGGACAGCTGTCATTCGTTGTCTCCGATTGGGAATCATACTTAGGTAGCCTTTTCCCTTTGTTATTTGTGGGAAGTTGACTTGGTTAGTGGCACTATAGCCCTCTTAAGCTTCACGGTCGTTTTGTATTGTTTATTGTTTTGTTGGAGACATTAGAAATAAAGCAATGTACGCTCACCACGCCACACTTTGGTCTACTTCTTACGACGCCTGTGACACATACAGTACACGGACAAACACTCAAACAAACACAGCCATGTTTCTTTTCTCTGTGCCATCTTGGTTAAATAGCACAGAGCATCAAAATGCTTACTCGGTTTTGTTTCAGTCAAGACACAGGGTCATTCAACTTAAAAGGCACTGTCTTGGAGAGGTCACATCCACTGCTCGTCTGTAATGGAAGAGTTCTTTCTCTCTCCTTTTCCCTGCAAGGACTTTTAAAGGTCATGGTAACCATTCACACACCAATTTACATTGATAAGCTCTGCCTCTCTCTCCAAAGTTGTTTATCCACTGAGTGCGTGTGTCCCAAATGTCACCCTACTTATGGCAGGAGCGCTATTGGCCCTTTCATTTTTACATTTGTTTATTAATCTTTTTTTTAAATAAACGACTATCGCCCCGTAGCACTCACTTCCGTCATCATGAAGTGTGAACAAATGAACATATTCTTATTCATTCCTTTACACTTGTGTGTAAAAGGTAATTGTGAAATTGTTAGATTACTTGTTAGATATTACTGCATGGTCGGAAACTAGAAGCACAAGCATTTCGCTACACTCTCATTAACATCTGCCAACCATGTGTATGTGACCAAATAACATTTGATTTGATTTGAAGTCAGTTAAGAACAAATTCTTATTTATATTGACGGCCTAGGAACAGTGAGTTAACTGCCTTGTTCAGGGGCACAACGCTCTAACCACTAGCCCACCTGCCGCCCCTTTAAAGTGAATAGGGTGCCATTTGGGACAAAAGCAACGTTTCCCACAGAACCTGACTATAAATCACCTGGAGGTCGAATCAGGAGGCAAAGAAAAACCTGAATGTGTTTCTTCTTGAAAAAAAAAAAAGAAACCGCATTCTCACGCATAGCTATTTCTCTCTCTCTCTCGCTCTCGCTCTCTCTCTCTAGTTCTCCATGTACCTGATATACACGTTTGTTTTTTCTTCTCCAAAATCCATGTGCATTTGAAGTAGACCAAAGGCCATGTACATTTCCAAAACAATCAACCGGTGAATCCCAGTGGTCATTTGAAAATGCCGGTGAAATTAATATATTAAAAAAGAAGACAGAAATGAAAATTCTCTCTGACACGTATTTCAGATGTTCTCCGTATCCAAGCTGTGTTGCTGTTTGTTAAAGGAATAGACCAACGTTCCAAGGTTTAACAGAGAAAGTGTTTATAACGAGTGTCTTAACCTCCGATCTGCCAGGGATGATGCCGTACACACACGGCTGAGCAGCTCTGAGCTACACCTGGTGTGTGTGTGTGTGTGTGTGTGTGTGTGTGTGTGTGTGTGTGTGTTAGAGAGGGAGAAAAATCAACTCCTTGAATATTGGATTTCATTTTGAGGGTGAGAAAAAGCAAGCCTTGCTCAAGCTCATTCTTTAAAGACCTAAAATCCACACGCATGAATCTTTTAGCAGTGGCTGTCTGTGTGATACGGGCCAAGGCGTAGGGGGAAGAGAGGACGATAAGGAGGGGGAGAGAGGAGAGGATGGCTCATGTGAGAGTGAGAGAGTGTCATTTCCCCAAATTTGAAAGCCTTATTCAAGGGACTTTGTCCCCCATGTATCATGCACAGGAATGTGACATGTTATTTATATGTTTGGATATTTGTTTTGTACACACACACACACACACACACACACACACACACACACACACACACACACACACACACACACACACACACACACACACACGTGGTGTGTGTGTGTGCATACCTGCATGCATGCTTGCGTGTGCGTGCAACCGTGCGTACACGTCTATTTCCAGTATATTTATGTATATCCATTGTATGTGTGTCTTATTACATTGTTTAATTGAGATTGAGATGCAAATTGTGAGCTGTGATGTTCAAGCTGCGTCAACATGACACACACACACATGACACTAATGAACATTGCAGTGGCTGACTGACAACCCTGTGCTTACCTTCAATACATTCAATTCTTCATGTCATGGAAGAAAATGAAACATCATGATTCTATGAACCATTCAGCTTACTAAGTCAGGAGAGAAGTGTATGTTGAGAAGGTGGCTACTTCCTATGCTTGCGTCCCAAATGGCACCCTATTCCCTATACAGTACATTCGGAAAGTATTCAGAACCCTTGAATTTTCCCACATATTTATTACCTTACAGCCTTATTCTAAAATGGATTACATTGTTCCCACCCCCCCCCTCATCAATCTAAGCACAATACCTCATAATGACAAAGCAAAAACAAGTTTCTAGACATTTTTGCTCATTTATTGCAAATTAAAAACTGAAACATCACATTTACATAAAGAATTCAGACCCTTTACTCAGTACTTTGTTGAAGCATCTTTGGCAGCGATTACAGCCTCGAGTCTTCTTGGGTATGATGCCACAAGCTTGAGGAGGAGTGGCTTCAGTCTGGCCACTCCAAAATAAAGGCCTGATTGGTGGAGTGCTGCAGAGATGGTTGTCTTTCTGGAAGATTCTCCCATCTACACAGAGGAACTCTGGAGCTTTGTCAGTGACCATCATGTTCTTGGTCACCTCCCTGACCAAGGCCTTTCTCCCCCGATTTCTCAGTTTGGCCGGGCGGCCGGCTCTAGGAAGTCTTGACGGTTCCAAACTTCTTCCATTTAAGAATGACAGAGACCACTGTGTTCTTGGGAATCTTCAATGCTGCATAAATGTTTTGGTACCCCTCCCCAGATCTCTGCCTTGACACAATTGTGTCTCGGAGCTCTACGGACAATTACTTCGACCTCATGGCTTGGTTTTTGCTTCGACATGCACTGTCAACTGAGAGACCCTACATAGACAGGTGTGTGCCTTTCCAAATCATGTCCAATCAATTGAATTTACCACAGGTGGACTCCAATCAAGTTGTAGAAACCTTTTTTAATTTTATATTTTTTTCATTTAACCTTTATTTAACTAGGCAGGTCAGTTAAGAACAAATTCTTATTTACAATGATGGCCTAGCCCGGCCAAACCCAGACAACGCTGGGCCCTATGGGACTCCCAATCACGGCCGGATGTGATACAGCCTGGATTCGAACCAGGGACTGTAGTGACACCTCTTGCACTGAGATGCAGCACCTTAGACATGTCGAGGAAGATCAATGGAAACACGATAAACCCGAGCTCTATTTCGAGTCTCATAGCAAAGGGTCTGATTACTTATGTAAATAAATTATTTCTGTTTTTAATTTGCAAAAATGTCTAAAAACCGGGGTTTTCACTTTGTCATTATGGGGTATTGTGTGTAGATTGATGAATTGAAACATGTATTTTCTTCATTTTAGAATAAGGCTGTAACGTAAACAAAATGTGAAAAAGTCAGGGGGTCAGAATCATTTCCGAGAGCCCTGGTCAAAAGTAGTGCACTATAAAGGGAATAGGGTGCCATTTGGGACGTACCCTATAACTACGTGTCATACTTCTTACTTATGTGCCGTATAAGGATGCATAATACATTATTCTAAAAGGGACAATAACATGGTAATGAGTGTCACGCTGGTTTGCAAATCTGTTCACTTCAGAATGAAATGCTGGAACACTTTATAACAGGAACTCCTGGGCAGCAACCCTTGTCTCCTCATGACAACTCAACTGATAAGGACTGTCCTTTCTCAAAGCAATGGGCTATCAGACCTGGGTTGAAATACTATTTGAAATCTTTGCTTTAGCTTGTCTGCAGTGCCAGGTCAGAATCTGAATCTGGGTGGGGTTTGCACTTATGAGACTTTTCTAGTTGTTCTATTGTGCTAGGCATGCTCAATCAAGCCCAGATAAAGTATTTAAGAGTACTGTTATTTATTCTCCCCAATTTCGATCTTGTCTCATTGCTGAAACTCCCCAATGGGCTTGGGAGAGGCGAAGGTGGAGTCATGTGTCCTCCGAAACATGACCCGCCTAACCGCGCTGCTTAACACCCGCCAGGTTAACCCGGAAGCCAGCTGCACCAATGTGTCAGAGGAAACACCGCTCAACTGGCGACTGGGTCAGCCTGCAGGCACCCGGCCCGCCACAAGGAGTCGCTGGAGCGCAATGAGCCAAGTAAAGCATCCCTGGCCAAACCCTCCCTAACCCGGACAACGCTGGGCCAATTGTACACCGTCCTATGTCCTATGCCATGGCCTTTAGAATGATATTAAATCGTGTTTGAACCTCGGCCTGTTCTAGGAGCGATGATCTATATGGGAATGCGTGCCCAGGTACACAGACTAAACAGAGACTTTACTAAGAACATGGTGAACAGGGACTAAAGGACAGTGGTGCTTTATGTCGGACACAGAGAGCTATGAAAGGCAAGTCAAAGGAGAGGGAGAGAAAAGTCAAGAGAGCCATGGATAGATGAGAGGGGGAGGGGAGAGGGAGATGGAGAAGAGAGCGGGGAGGTGGGAGAGGGATAGGGAGGAAGAGAGAGAGGGAGAGGGAGGGGGAAGAGAGAGGGAGAGAGAGATAGAGAGGGGGGAGAGGGAGAGGGAGAGAGAGGGGGTAGAGAGAGAGAGGGAGGGAGAGGGAGAGAGAGAGGGGAAAAGAGGGAGAGGGAGAGAGTGTATGGAAACTACTCGGCATCCATAAGGTGCAACAGAGGGTAGTACGTACGGCCCAGTACATCACTGGGGCTGAGCTCCCTGCCATCCAGGACCTATATACTAGGCGGTGTCAGAGGAAGGCCCAAAAAATGGACTAAGACTCCAGTCATCCATGTTCTCTCTGCTGCTGCACGGCAAGCGGTACCAGAGCGCCAAGTCTAGGTCCAAAAGCCATAAGACCGCTGAACAATTAATCAAATGGCCACCCAGACTATTTACATTGACATCCTCTGCTGCTACTCGCTGTTTATTATCTATGCATAGTCACTTCACCCCTACCTACAGTACATGTACAGATTATCTCGACTAACCTGTACCCCCGCACATTGACTGTATATATCCTTGTTATTGTTATTCTATTGTGTTACTTTTTTTGTGTTACTTTTGTTTATTTTGTATATATTTTCTTAACTATTTCTTGACCTGCATGGTTGGTTAAGCGCTTGCAAGTAAGCATTTCACGTTAAGATATACGCCTGTTGTATTCGCCGCACTTGACAAATACAATTTGATTTGATTTGAGTGAGAGGGAGAGGGAGTGAGTGAGAAAGAGAGCGATAGAAAGGGAGGGAGAGTGAGAGAGAGCGGTTGGGTGGGTGGGAGAGAGAGAGAGCGAGAGAGAGAGAGAGAGAGGGGAGGGAGAGGGGAGGGAGGGAGTAAGGTACTGAGAACGAGAGAACGAGAGAGCTATGGAGAGAGGACTAGAGGTAGAAAGTGTGAGAAAGAGGTAGAGAAAGAGAAAGAGGGAGATGCATGCAGAGTGACACTTCATTGATTGGCACTCCGGCAGAGCTGGGATGGTGGCCCACGTCAGCACTGAAGCGTTCGATTCAGAGTGCATCGACAAATGGGTCCGGGGTGCTCTGGGGAGGGGACATGTTTAATTAATGGCCAACTACTTCTCTGTTAGGAGATTAACCAAGAGCAGGGCCCAGGGGCGGGGCCACAGGGGTCCAGAATAAAACTCTGCTCTATCCATCCATCCGGTTGGGAAAAAGAGAGGGATGGGGGAGGCACCGATCAATACATAAATTGAACTGGCGTGATAATGGTGATGACCACACCGCAATGCTAATGACAAAACCGAGTCGCTTAATGATTTCCCTGAGCGGCCAATCGGAGTGTGAAGGCGGGATGCGGTGCGCAACACGCTCGTGTCATGCTATTAAGTGGAACTTATCCGCACTACGACTCTCTAAAATGTATTGATGAACCATGATAAATGGGGTAAGAGACAGTGCAGGAAATGAATGACAGCATGAGGGTCTAAACAATCTGCTCCCGAGTGGCGCAGCGGTCTAACGCACTGCATGTCAGTGCAAGAGGTGTCACTACAGTCCCTGGTTTGAATCCAGGCTGTATCACATCTGTCTGTGATTGGGAGTCCCATAGGACGGCGCACAATTGGTCCGGGTTTGGCAGGGCTAGGCCGTCATTGTAAATAAGAATTGGTTCTTAACTGACTTGCCTAGTTACAAAAAGGTTATATTTGACAAATGATATGTTTTTATTCATCATACATTTCATTAGTCCATTGTTGACATACTCCCAAAATGTTTAGCTTGTCAGCAATCATGTTTTCAAGATGTGTAACTTTCAAAATACAGAAACCATCCCCGTCTGATGCATTATGCAGCATGAAACTCAGCATCAAACTTGATTGCTGGCAACAAAACCTTTTGGGACAACACTGGACTAGTAAAACAAATACCAAAAGGATCGTTTTTTTTGGATGGAGTTTTCCTTTAACAGTGCAGATGCGGCAGAAAAAGACATTTTAAAAGCCACCCAGTCAACTCTCTAGTGGTCCTGAATCGGCTCAGGGATAAATGTCATGTGCAAGCATTCATTTGAGAGTTATCTCAACAATATCGAACCCTGAATGCCTCAACTGTGTCCAGAATGATTACGTTTCCACGACTCACACGCTCTCTCTCGTTCTCTTTTTTACTTCTCAATCCCCCCTTCCTCCCTCCTTCTCTTAATTACCAACCAAGCCCAGCCAACGCTTTGAGAAAATATGTATCAACCAAGATTGATGATACCGCGGCGCTCGTACACTGGAGAGGGTCACATTCTCGCGCTGTGTTGTGGCTTCGCCAAAGATGGATACCTCTGCACTGTCTACACCCCATCTGATTATGCAGTACAAATAGCTGACTACTGTTACTCGGCATGGCGTTTTTGTAACGATTTGCATATTAACACCTCCAACTTCACGGAAAACCTCAGCCAAACCCTGATGATTTCAATTTTTCTTTTGCATTTGATGATTTCCTTCCATACCTGGGATGAAATGCTCTTTGAAATCTTTGAAAAACTTTGAGTGTTTTCTCTAGTCTGTCTATATTGCCAGATAGGCGGGGTTAGTAGTTTTAGGACTATTTTATTGGTCCATTAAGCCAGGCAAGTTCAATCGAGTACTAACCTAACGTAGCAGGCATAAAAAAAACTCTTAAGCGTTCTTTCTTTCTGGCTGTTACGGGAGGTTCTCTTCTACACTGTCGAACCAATCCAGTAAATGTGGAGGAGGAGTTAACATGGAGAGTCGCCTTGTTAACATCCAAAAGCGGAAGTCGCATCACGGCCTCTTCTATTTCCCCGGAAAACCAGATGCATCCGGTCGTCGTCCGACGCCGCAGAGGGCGGTTGAGTCCAGATAGAGTATTTGAAATGATTTCAAAGAGGATTTGAAACTTCTCCGTCAGTCTCCGAGTAGACAAAGTCCTCGGACGTTTCTCCGTCTAGCTGGCCCCTTCTCCCTCGACACCGACAACTATTTAGCAATTCTCTTTCATTTCCCCATCAATCACAAGACTAACACTTCATAACTTCTTCTTTGGGGGGGAAAGATGTTTCTGTGCAGCTGTTGCCAAGCCTCACCAAGGGAGGACCATCAAAGAGTGAACCAGAGGAACAAAGAAACAATTGGGTTTGATGGTCTTTCACTATCAAATAAATTGAATTGATACTCGCATTTTTTTCTTACAACAATGTTTGTTCATTTCACAAAGAAGCTGTTCTGAGGTTCATGATGAAACATGGAAAGGCATTTGAAGTTAGACATCATGGTTCCAGGAGGAAGGTAGCCAGTCTATGTAAACATTCTCACTGTAATCACTCTGTTCTGCAGTGAAAGCCGATAAATATCCCGGCTGGCTATCCTAAGTCAAAATAATGTGCCATTCGGACCCATTTGTTATTGCACTGTGAATGTCAAAGAATAGCACAGGCTCTACTTGGGGTCGGAGTGACTTATGAATCGTTCGGAGATAACAAACTGCCATACAGTGTGTAGACCGAGCCGGGGTAGATAGCGATTCATCTCGACCCCACAATAGCATATCGTCTCACAATACGTAGCAGTATAGCAGTGTAGCATATTTCAGAGTGCCAGACTAGTAACTCTATATCTTATGCATGACGCCACCTTGTGCGATGCAATTTTCCGGGATGGAATAGTCTGTGCCCTGGTATGCCATGCACATCTAATCAACTCATTGTTCCTCAACTCTGGGGAGTGAACCCTGGAAGAGAGGAGTGCAAAAGAAGACCATTCTAAATGAGTTGCTGTGGAACAGACAGAGGGAGCAAGGGAGTGAATGAGAGAGAGAGCGAGAGAGAGAGAGAGAGAGAGAGAGATGGAGGGAAGATAGCGTTGACGTGGAGAGGGATGGGGGGACGGTGGGATCAACGGTAAGAGATGGCGGAATGAATTCCCAGACGAAATGAGAACGATTGATTTGGGAACGCAACAAAGGAAACAGGGATCAAATGAGGGAGAGAGAGACAGAAAGAGAGAGAGAGGAAAATAGTGTGAACAAGAACAACAGGGTGTCTGCATTAGATGGAGTAATTGGCAGACTGAGTGGGGGAAAAGGAGAGAGAGAGAGGAATAGAGAGAGAAAAGACCTGCTAAAATGAGGATGACAACTCCCATCACATTCTATTCAGTGCATCAAAGGCACCATCAGGCTAAGTTTAAATGAGGACATCTCTTCTGCATGAAGGACATCTTTCCCCTAGACACCCACCCAGGCTTCCGCTCTGTCTTCCTTCCTCATTCACTCTAAGATTATCCCTTTGATTATGCACCACGACCCACATAACCTCCGTGGCATTTACAAGCGCCGCAATTAGAAACAAATGCATTTGTGAATTGACAGAAATAGGAATTACAGCAACAAATGGGAACATCCGTCTCTCTGTATGTTTCTCTCTGCGTCTCTCTTCCCCCCACGTTTTCTCTCGCTTTCAACCCCAGGCACAAACCAAGGTCGCTATCCTCATTAACTTACTGGCTTACTCCAGCTCACCTACAGCAATCCCCACCTTCAGCTGCTGCACTCATTACAGCCGAATCATCGGAGAGAGAGAGAGAGAGAGAGAGAGAGAGAGAGAGAGAGAGAGAGAGAGAGAGAGAGAGAGAGAGAGAGAGAGAGAGAGATGGAGGTTTTAACCAAGCCCTTCCCTGCGTAGCTATTCAATTTGTCTCTGACTATTGCCAATGTGCTATTGTGAGAATGCTTGTTGGGAGATCTCCAGAACGAAACAACAAATTGACAATACTAGGGTTTCAAGCTCTAGTTAATTTTAAAAAATGGTGCTATTGAATTGTGTTTGGTTGTCAACGCAAACAAAAATCTCCAACAATTAAAGTTCAAGAATAGCACTAAGTCAAAACTGTATATACACTTTAAATAAAGTTTGATTTGATTTAGTCCTGTTCTTTAACTTAGATTTTTGGTTAAGATGGAGACGTGAATCCAACATATCATTTATTAATTTGTAGAAAAACTGGCATTAAAGCCAAAATAAGTCAGTGGTACCGATGGAACTACCCAAGCAGAAGATACACCTCCTTCACATGGTGATATCTGGTTGCCTTGGCAGCCAAACACATTTCAATATCATATTCGAAATACAATAAATAACCTATTAACTTGTCGACAAGTTAACAAATAATGTGTTGAATTCATATCTCCAACTCATCCAGAAATAACAGCTAATGAATGGGATTAAACCAGTGGCTGAGATGGAACTATCCAAGCAGTAGATACATTTATTTTATATGTTGATATATGGTTGCATTGTCAACCAAACACAGTTCAATATTACGTTGTAATACAGTAAATAGCCTAAAGTTAAGGCTCTTACAAACTAATGTAACATTCAACCTTCAAATGAGCAACATCCATGGCCACATTTTGAGGTTACTGTAACTATAAACGTCTTCTTCTGTAATCATATAAAGCGTGCATGTTCAAAACAGTGTGCATAGTTTGTCACAGGTCAACGGAGATCTTCACAATAGCTATAATAATCTGTGAAGAATCCTGATGCACCATGTACCTGACTGTAATCTCAACTGCAATCCAGGTCATTTGGTTGTGCTATTAGGTGAAGCAAAGTGAAAACACACTCAGTTGTTGTATACATACACATCATGTCTGACGTTGTTTTCCCAGTTGAACTTTACTGTACAACTAAACAAAACGCCTGAGAGGTTTTTTCCCCATTTGGAATGTTCTGGCGCTGTCAGATGATTGAAAGCGCAGTGATTTGATTGGACGTTCGGCTTAACTTTTGGCTGTCCTGTTCGAGTGCGTGAATATAGGTTGTTTATCTCATTGATCAATGTCTCCACCAAATATTATCCAATTGTCCACGTCGAAATGGCGGAGTGTGCCCAGTGGGAAGTGAGCATGAAAGAAGAGGAAAGAGAAGGAAGCCGAGGAGATGTTAAGGAACGAGAGGCCGGGAAAGAAAGGGAGTGAGAGAGAAAGAGAGCAGGCAGACAGAAGGAAGGACAAAGAGAGGACAGAGTCAGAGAATCCATTAGGGAACAAGGGAGGAGCTGAGAGAGATGAGAGATGTGTGAGCAAGTTATAAGCCCGGGTGCTCAGTCCTTATAACTATAGCACTTGGCATGGTGTGATTTGATAGATATCTACTGCCCAACTCGTGTTATTCATCACTGCCATATTTCAACAGGCCTGGGAGTGGCAATTCAGTGCAGAGGAGAAGTGTAAAGATTCCACTTTCAAGAACATTGACTAAATCCTAGCCTTAACTGATTTAACAGAGCTCTCGCTCTACAGCTTTCTGATGGCTGAGTCAGAGTTCAATAAGCTCTACAAGCACACCATTGATTAATGAGCGAGCTCGGTTTAAAGTGCAATGTCTATGGAAACCAAATAGTGGATCCTACTTTAGGAGAAAGTTATTTGATTTGAAATGAGCAGATAGAGCTATGAATCTTTCCACAGTCAATGTCATTATTCGTATGCTTTCCAGCCATTTATTCCTTTGGGAAAAATAGTTACTCAATTCTATTTGATTCTTAATATATGGAATGGACAGGGGTTTATAAATGGAACAAGGCCTTTTCTATGTATTGTTCATGGTAGGGTTTTACAAGAGGAACATGTTTGTGAGAGGAGATGATTGTGGACTTCAGGAAACAGCAGAGGGAACACCCCCATCCACATCGACAGGACAGTAGTGGAGAGGGTAGTAAGTTTTAAGTTCCTCGGCATACACATCACAGACAGACTGAATTGGTCCACTCACACAGACAGCATCGTGAAGAAGGCGCAGCAGCGCCTCTTCAACCTCAGGAGGCTGAAGAAATTCGGCTTGTCACCAAAAGCACTCACAAACTTCTACAGATGCACAATCGAGAGCATCCTGGCGGGCTGTATCACCGCCTGGTAGGGCAACTGCTCCGCCCACAACCGTAAGGCTCTCCAGAGGGTAGTGAGGTCTGCACAACGCATCACCGGGGGCAAACTACCTGCCCTCCAGGACACCTACACCACTTGATGTTACAGGAAGGCCATAAAGATCATCAAGGACATCAACCACCCGAGCCACTGCCTGTTCACCCCGCTGTCATCCAGAAGGCGAGGTCAGTACAGGTGCATCAAAGCTGGGACCGAGAGACTGAAAAACAGCTTCTATCTCAAGGCCATCAGACTGTTAAACAGCCACCACTAACATTGAGTGGCTGCTGCCAACACACTGACACTGACACTGACTCAACTCCAGCCACTTTAATAATGGGAATTGATGGGAAATGATGTAAATATATCACTAGCCACTTTAAACAATGCTACCTTATATAATGTTACTTACCCTACATTATTCATCTCATATGCATACGTATATACTGTACTCTATATCATCGACTGCATCCTTATGTAATACATGTATCACTAGCCACTAACTATGCCACTTTGTTTACATACTCATCTCATATGTATATACTGTACTCAATACCATCTACTGTATCTTGCCTATGCTGCTCTGTACCATCACTCATTCATATATCCTTATGTACATATTCTTTATCCCCTTACACTGTGTATAAGACAGTAGTTTGGGAATTGTTAGTTAGATTACTTGTTGGTTATTACTGCATTGTCGGAACTAGAAGCACAAGCATTTCGCTACACTCGCATTAACATCTGCTAACCATGTGTATGTGACAAATAAAATTTTGATTTGATAAAAATTTATTTGATTTGATTTGATTTGTTTTCTGGGACAACGCCAAGGACAGGAGTAGATGGATAGAGTGAGGCTCAGTGAGGCTTTTGGGCCAGAGGGGATGTAGAGGATTAAAGGGCTACTCATGAGACTCACCCAACCCATCCATGAGACTCACCCAACCCTTCCATGAGACTCACCCAACCCATCCACGAGACTCACCCAACCCATCCACGAGACTCACCCAACCCATCCACGAGACTCACCCAACCCATCCATGAGACTCACCCAACCCATCCATGAGACTCACCCAACCCATCCACGAGACTCACCCAACCCATCCACGAGACTCACCCAACCCATCCACGAGACTCACCCAACCCATCCATGAGACTCACCCAACCCATCCATGAGACTCACCCAACCCATCCATGAGACTCACCCAACCCATCCACGAGACTCACCCAACCCATCCATGAGACTCACCCAACCCATCCATGAGACTCACCCAACCCATCCATGAGACTCACCCAACCCATCCATGAGACTCACCCAACCCATCCACGAGACTCACCCAACCCATCCATGAGACTCACCCAACCCATCCATGAGACTCACCCAACCCATCCACGAGACTCACCCAACCCATCCACGAGACTCACCCAACCCATCCATGAGACTCACCCAAACCATCCATGAGACTCACCCAACCCATCCACGAGACTCACCCAACCCATCCACGAGACTCACCCAACCCATCCACGAGACTCACCCAACCCATCCATGAGACTCACCCAACCCATCAATGAGACTCACCCAATGAAAATAAAGGGGGGAAAAGGAGTCAAACAAGAATGAAGTAGGAGCATGAGATAAAGAGATATCTTCTCATTTTGAGCTCTGTGGCTATGTTTTATGCACTTGTCCAGTATGGTGTAGGATGAAGTTGCCCCCAGACGCTGATCTTGGGTCAGTTTAGCATTAGGATTGGTGGAGCAGATCTGATCCTAGATCTGCATCTAGGAGATACTTCAGTATAGTTTATGGTTACGTATGTGTGAGTGGGGGACAATGAAATACATAATGGTCTGGGAGTTAAACATGCTTGATTTGGATGTTAAAAACTTGTGTGGGTGCAGATCTAAGAAACAATGGAGCAATGTATTTTAGTTTTTTTTAAATGTTTTTCCGATTCCTACCATTGTAGCGTTTGGTTTGGAAAATAGAAATATGGCTAGCAAACAAAGTTAATAGGGAACTTCCTCTTCCTGGTTAGACCTACTCATGTAACATGGGATTCACCCGTCAGTGTGCTTGACAGGCTGCTGTCCACTGTCATGTGGGGCAGAACTTCTGAATTCCGACTGTCGCTGCACAATTCAAGGCTGCTAAATCTCTGCTTGCAATGTTAGTGGCCTGTGATTCTTGTAAAACAATGAGTGTAACCATAGTATCACATGTAGGGTTTACTAAAGAGCAAGGCAGAGAGAGAGAGAGAGAGAGAGAGAGAGAGAGAGAGAGAGAGAGAGAGAGAGAGAGAGAGAGAGAGAGAGAGAGACTGATATGGCTCACAAGAGAGCGAGAGAGAGAAAGAGAGAGATAGAGACAGAGAGAGAGAGAGAGAGAGAGAGACTGATATGGCTCACAAGAGAGTGAGAGAGAGAAAGAGAGAGATAGAGCCAGAAAAGAGCCGTTAAATTCTACAACCACCTAAAAGGAAGCGATTCACAAACCTTCCATAACAAAGCCATTACCTACAGAGAGATGAACCTGGAGAAGAGTCCCCTAAGCAAGCTGGTCCTGGGGCTCTGTTCACAAACACAAACACACCCTACAGAGCCCCAGGACAACAGCACAATTAGACCCAACCAAATCATGAGAAAACAAAAAGATAACTACTTAACACATTGGAAAGAATTAACAAAAAACAGAGCAAACTAGAATGCTATTTGGCCCTACACAGAGAGTACACAATAGCAGAATACCTGACCACTGTGACTGACCCAAAATTAAGGAAAGCTTTGACTATGTACAGACTCAGTGAGCATAGCCTTGCTATTGAGAAAGGCCGCCGTAGGCAGACATGGCTCTCAAGAGAAGACAGGCTATGTGCTCACTGCCCACAAAATGAGGTGGAAACTGAGCTGCACTTCCTAACCTCCTGCCCAATGTATGACCATATTAGAGAGACATATTTCCCTCAGATTACACAGATCCACAAAGAATTTGAAAACAAATCCAATTTTGAAAAACTCCCTATCTACTGGGTGAAATTCCACAGTGTGCCATCACAGCAGCAAGATTTGTGACCTGTTGCCACGAGAAAAGGGCAACCAGTGAAGAACAAACACCATTGTAAATACAACCCATATTTATGCTTATTTATTTTATCTTGTGTCCTTTAACCATTTGTACATTGTTACAACACTGTATATATATAATATGACATTTGTAATGTCTTTACTGTTTTGAAACTTCTGTATGTGTAATGTTTACTGTTAATTTTAGTTGTTTTTCACTTTATATATTCACTTTGTATGTAGTCTACCTCACTTGCTTTGGCAATGTTAACACATGTTTCCCATGCCAATAAAGCCCTTGAATTGAATTGAATTGAATTGACAGAGAGAAAGAGAGAAAGAGAGAGAGAGAGAGAGAGAGAGAGAGAGAGAGAGAGAGAGAGAGAGAGAGGGCGGTAACTAGACATGATTAAACCCTATCATCTATTGCAGCTTGGTGCTTTGATCCGTCTTCAAGGCCGCACACTCCGGCTTTGCTCCCCTCGCATTAAAAGGTGACTAGTCTCTCCCCACCATGTTTCATCATAGATTTACCATACATAATTTACAGTAGCCCCAGGGGAATCATGGGATTAAACACACACATTTCTGGGTAAAAATAATCAGACAGAAGTCTTCAGACATATCACAAAATTAAGTACAAATGGGTATTAGGGTGGCCATTTTGGACACAAACGGGAAAGAAAACTCCTAAGACTCCTCCTTTTCGTTTTCTTTGCCTTCCCATCTTTCTTTCCTGATCTCCTCCTCCTTCCTTATACCCTCTCTTTCTATTTCCTTTACTTCCTCCTTCACTCCCTCCTCTATGCCTCCTTCAGTGGATCCTTTTTTCTCTGATTCGGATTCAGATTTTCAATTTCAAGGTGCTTTACAGGCATAACGTGTTGCCGGGGCAATCAGCAGAGAAACAATTGTACGCTTAAAGTGGTTGTAACGACATCAAATTGGGCCGTTGTAACAGCAGGCATGGTATCAAGGGTGAAAATGAACAAGATTAATACAGCGAATAAATGTTTCCTCTACATGTTGAGTAGGCCTCTCCTCTGGCTGTGGGGTGTAAGGGGAACCTCGGTGACACACAACCCCATTAGAGCCACAACAGGTGGGAATCTGTGGAAGATTTCTAAAAAGTTCAAGTCCTTTCACGTTCAACCACAACTCTCTCAATCTCTCTCTCTTTCCCAGTTTTTCTTCCCCCCTCCTCTTCACACTCAACAAGTGAGATAATCTCTTGCATGATTACCCCCTCTCTTTCTTTACTCTTTATCCTCTCTGGCCCTCCTTTTTCTGTTCACAGAGCAATGCCAACGATCTCTCTCTCTCTTTCTTCCCCCCTTCCTCCTCTCTCTTTTCGTCCCCTCCCACTCTCTGTGTCTGTCTCATCCGTCCTCTCTCTTTCTCCCTATCTGTCTCTCTGTTCCTCCCTCTCTATTCTCTGTCTCACTCTAGCCCTCTAGGGACATCTGGTTTCAGGGGCAATCTCAACGGACCCAAGGATTTTTCTCACTCTCTCCCTACCTCTTTCTCTCCCTCATCCCTCTCTCTATCCCCCGCTCCCTCCCTCTCACCGTAGGGCTCTGAGGGACAGTGCATTACAAGCATGTGTTGGTCCCCTATGCCATGACAATTAATGCGGGGGGTTAATGGGGAGAGAGAGAGGGAAAGAGAGCCCGCATTTCAATACATTACCATACTAAACAGGCTGGCGGCGGTGCGTCTTATGCCCAGGCCCTGGCATAGACACAGACACAGACACAGAGAGGAGAGAGAGAGAGAGAGAGAGAGAGAGAGAGAGAGAGAGAGAGAGAGAGAGAGACTGTTAGCGCCATGCACAGCAGACACTTGAAGGAAAACTTCCCTGGTGAGTCTCATTCTAACCTCATCAGATGGGGTGTTTGGATAAGGGCTGAGTCCCAAATGGCACCCTATTGCCTATATAGTGCACTATAGTGAACTACTTTTGACCAGGGCCCATAGGGCTCTCTATAGGCAATAGGGTGCCATTTGGGACTCAGATAAGCTGCAGCACTGAATTCTGATCAACCCGGGTTTGACTCAACGTGCCAAAATGCGTGGATAAATTACATTACTGCATATGCCTTTATAATCGGTTAATTGGCAGTGAAATTATCGTCACTTAGGCTTTCAATTGTTCAATGTTATTAACTTTTGCTCACACACGCATACACACACACACACACAACACAACACACACACACACACACACACACACACACACACACACACACACACACACACACACACACACACACACACACACACACACACACACACACACACACACACTACACATGTCTGGCAAAATGCAGAATGCAGAAGCCAAGTGCTAACTGGGGAGTGGGATTCCCAACGTATAACAAACTTTTGGTGATATATAATTAAACATTCTTCAGCTCCATTGCCATCCTAAAAAAACAGAATGACAACTCCAGGGAGCTTTGGAAGAATTAGGTAATAGGCTTTGTCAAATTGAGTCAAAATGCTATTTTTTTGTCAACATCTTCTCAGGTGTGTGTCTTATAAAAACTAAAACAATGGAATACAAACAAACAGCAACTTTTGACAGGTTTATAAATAAATGCAGAGCCTGTGTACAGCAGCCTGGTTGAATTACTGATTACTATCATGAATTCCATTAACGGGTATTGACACTGCATATCTCTCTATCAAATCTGTTCCATATATAGTCAATGTCTTTCTATGCTAATGAAGAACCAGCTTCGTATCCTGCGGCATTTCAATGCAAATGTCTAGAAGTGTAGCTATGTGGGCAAACTTTTGAGAAAATACCATACTGTCGGTCTACATTGTGTTCCATAAACAGATTAATATAGAATGTGAGCCCACAGTGTGTTATACTCAAATGCTGGCAAATATGAATATGGTAATAACACCATGCAAAAGCGAGAACAAGTTGTGTACTAATGTATAGCCTAACTCCTTAAAAGTATTGTGTAAGGTGTTTTGGAGCAGGCTATGGACTCATGGGTCATTATTAGAGTAGGTAACAGCGTTCCAGGGTAGGGTATGTAACTTTCTAAATGTAATTCATTACAGTTACTTGATACCTGTCCAAAATTGTAATCAGTAATATAACTTGTGCGTGAACCAAATTCAGTTAGAATGACCAAATTGTTTTACCTTCTTCTAACCCATTGCTTTCTAGATGGTATAACCCAAAAAAACCCTAAATCGAAGGACTTATTAGCCTGCTCTTTTGTTTATGTTTATGATATTGTTGTTTTGGAGGACTGATTGGGCTCATTGATTCGAGTTCAAAAAATAAATTCTGCTCTTATGGAATGGCGTGCTTGAGCACTACTGAAAAGTGCTATTTGCATGTGAAAAATTAATACCATATGTTGCATTTTCTATAGACCTATTGTTTACCTGTTTTTATCAGCACGAATTAGATTGAGCAATAAAAGCCCCACTTCTGGTCTTCTTTAATGAAACTCGTTTTTGACTGTATTTTTAGCACAATACCAAGGAGGAGTTCAGAACGGAGGAACTCTCTCAAACTTGTATTCCAACCCACAGGCCTGTTCAACGTCTAGTTTTCATTTACATTTAGTTGAGTTGTCAACTCTAGCGATTTCAACGTTAAATCAACAGAACATGTCACCCTTTCATTGGATTTAGGTGAAAAGTTGGGTGAAAGAAATATGAAATTCCCTTTTACGTTGATGACTTTTTGCAAATCCAATCAGTTTCCCACGTTGTTTCAACGTACTCATATTGATTTATGTTGCTGAAATTACGTAGAAACTACTTTGATTCAACCAGTTATTGCCCAGTGGGATAGGCTGAGTGGGATCCGCACTACGCAGCTGCTGCAAGATCACATTTTTCACTGTCTGTCCACTGGTCGCAAAAAAAAAAGATTGATGGGCTGCTTAAACTTATTCAAAACAAACATTATTGGGTTAAAATACACATATAGGCTAAATCTGTGAACAGTCATCCACAATAACCACAATCCGTATAAGGGGCGCAAAAAAGCTAAATGAGAAAGCAGCAGTGTGATTCACATAATTGCGCTAAGTAGATATTAATAATAAGTTATATCCGTATCGCCCGTAGGCTATACACCACTGCTGTCGCCCTTACCTCCAAGCGTTTATTCAAGTTGGAAGTATAATCTTTGAAGACAGACAACAGTCGCACCATTGGAAGACAGACGCATTTGCTGTGTCATCATAGTGGTCTCTGACTTGTGGTCAGACTCCCTAAGGCGGAACAAACTTAAACTTGCGCCTTTTTCAATGCTGATTTGAATGTAATTGAGAAAAAGGAAAGTGTCATACATTTGTTTTCCCCTGCAGACATATTTTCTGAATTTAAAAGTAATCATCTAGTTTTTCAAATGTATCTGTAATCGGATGACAATATGTTTGCTGGTAACATAATGGCTTACAGTTAAAAATGTTTTGTAATCAGTTACATGTAACCGATTACACTCCCCACCGCTGCAGAGTTCATAGGGGAGCCTCCCCATCCTGGTTAGGCTTACTCTCATTGTAAGAGATTCCCCAGTAGGGAAACGTCGCTGTTCACTGCCCAGGTGCTTAATTTTCGAAATCCGATTCTGTCGCTGTCCACTTCAAGGGTGCTGAATTTCCAAATTCCAATTATGCCGCTGTCCACTTCAATGGTGCTGAATCTGAATCTCCGTTATTACAGCTTGTTGGGTGACTGTGACTCATTTAATTTGACTTTCAATGGGATATATGATGTGTATGGAATATCAGGTGTTGCATGCTTCAACACTGCAGAGCAGGTAGTCTGTCATCACGTTGTACCCATATGCTACTATGGTGTTAATCCCAGTCATCTCACACACATATGGTGTGTAGTCATGTGCATAAACTCTACTTAATGCAGTTTTTGTTTCTAGAAGAGTAGGCCTAGTGATATTCCAAAACGCTCATGTGGACTCAATTGCATGGTCTTCCAAAAAGTGCAGTTACAGTGATCAAAATGGTTTGCTTTTCCATAATACGAGTTCACTGGTCTATTCAGTTTTCACTGTAGGATGTCTCCTATTGTAAGGTATTGAACTCCATCCACCCTGGTCATGTGGGCAACCCCTGGGCACAAGCCCAACAAAACAACCCGAATAGAACATTCACCCTTATTCACCCTTTATCCAATAGCCTATAATTCAGATACTCTCCACGCACTTATTCCTCATAGCTCCACCTATCGCGCTCTCACTCTACCTCGGTCCCTGTACTACGGTTATTATGTCTGTCCCCCTGTGGTCCACTGTTTCTCCGAGTACTGCAGCAACACTAAGCTTGCTATAAATCACATTGCATTATCACCGCGCCGTTTTCGCCTCGCGCGTTTACCCGCCTACCATGCACCTCGGATTGGCCAGCCCGCCTACTTTCCCACCCTCTCCGAAAGTGGCTGCAGTGCAATTGTTGCTCCCGCCCCTTCCTTGGTGGCGATGATTGGAAGAAAGGAGTCCTCATTGAACTGTCAATCATGCCTTTTCTTGTGCGCTTCGCATTTATTGTTTCTCGGAGCGATGCATTGAGTGCGGGGCGACAAGACGCGTTGCATACCGACAGAGATCGAGGAGAGTAGCCTAATTACGGGACGAATTGTCTACTACAGAACGCATATATTGTATCCATTAGTTTGCAATGTTCTGTCGAATATTTGGCAGAAAGCAGTTGAGTATTTACCTTCGTGTTCAGGTGCGCATTTGAGCACATTTTCTCTCCAAACCATTGAAAACAACATTAATTCAGTGTCTGGAATATTTGCGGATATTTTGCACCAGGATTTTGTGTCATTTGGTATTCCTCTACGTCTACGAAAACATCAACAACCCCTTCTTTGGTTAAGGGGTGGGGGGGGGTCATCAACGAGAAAAGTCAAGGGGATAGACTCATGTTTTTGTTCAGTCACATGTAAAAGCAGTCGGTTATTGCTGTTGGACATAAATAAAGCACACGAGGTAAATCGTTTCACATTTTACCTGCAAAGGCTCCATAGAAGAGGACTACAACGGTATTCTACTACGAAAACAACATCGAAATATCTATCGAAACATCAAAACATGAGCTGCCCAGTCTTACGAAACGTGTTCGCTGGTTTGCTCCTCGCTTTGCTGTCGAAAGGTACGTTCTAGTACGCTACTTTGATTTGATGTTGCCGCTGGATTGATCCATACATGCATCTTCCCTTCATTCCCACTGATACGGTGCTGTAGGTGAATACTAATGCCGAGGCTTCGTGATGGGGTCTACCTGCTTATGAATCATGCGTGTGTGTGTGTGTGTGTGTGCTACAGTGCACACTCGGTTTTCATTTGCTCACAGTTTGGAGAGAGAGAGAGAGAGAGAGATATAGGGAGCGATAGGGAGCGCGCGCGAGGGAGACAGAGGTGTGAGTGGATGAAACAGTGAGTGTGCGTTAGCATGTGGTAGGTATAGGCTACAGCCTTTGCGCAGCGCACGGCTCAATCTTCAGCTTGCTTGTAGCCTACGAGTGGTGCATGTTAACATATTTCACTTCAGAATTCGAGACACCCCATTCCCATCCTCTCTGGTCTATCAGAAGGCGGGCGCATTCCAATACGTGACATGATTGATCTGGTGGTAACCCGCGCACATGACGTTCGTAGTATGGCGCTAAACTGCTACATAATTTCCGATGCAGTACAAGCAGTTGAGAAGAGTGTAGCAAAAAACAAACATTTTCTGCAAGGTTGAGGGATAATAATAGACAGCGAAATAGATCTTGGGGCATCCCAACACGTATAGGGCACTCTGTACAGTGTACCCTAGTAACCTTCACTACTTCCCCACCGCCGTGGCTAGTTATTTATCCACCACATTGTCTGTTGCTTTTAACGTTCTCTCACCGGGCAAAGATAATTGCAAGATAATTAAGGTCATCGCCTGTACATCCGGATGACTCATAGGGATTTAAGTATGCTTCGTTATTAATTCCACAAAGAACGTAGGCGCGTCAGAAATTGGACAATGGTTTATTCTGTATGTTGTACAATGTGCACCGCAGAGGAAGGGAAACTTGGGCATCACAAAAGTGCCAAGTCATATGGAGCGCCTGAAGATCAATAGCATTGCAATATAAGTTACAGCCCTAATGCTTTTTCATTTCCTACCGTGAACGATATTATAACCATCTTGCAGATTTGTTTTATCTCAATCCACGCACTGTTGATGTTGTTGTAGATTCTCTTATGCCCCCCGCGCTCCTTCCAACATCTGGTGCGCCCCTTGCGCACGTGCATGACGCAAACCACATATTAAACCACATTAAACCACACATCACACATGCGTGCCTCGATAACTCTCCCCCTCATTACCTTGGGAAATCATTCATTAAATAAATAACCTGGCCTTAATAACAATAATTGATGTGTCAGTGTAATAAGATGCTAGGTTAACTGCTCACAGATGCAGGCAGGGCTGGTGTAGATTCCTACTCCCATGTTCCTTTCCGGGCAGGAGTAGTGGAGTACCCAGCTGGTTATGGTGGGATTCGAGTAGGGCCTAGGCTACACCAGGAATGGGGCAGATGGACAGCCCTGCAGGACACAAACACCAAACAGAACAGCATGAAACCATCTGATTATAGCTCCTTATTGCTAACAATACCAATTCACAGCCTCCTTTTAAGATTCTAAGGACAGATGACCTTTTTTGAACGGATTGAACTAAATGGCATTTTACAAACCTGCCAAATCCATACATGTTTGAGCACTAAACTGTACCGTTGATGAATGTAGCCCAGAGAGGCCATATTCTTACTTTAAGTGTGTAGCACATTAAAAGCTACGGTTTGCAGTTGACTGAGAATACTGTATAATCAGCGTCATCTTTGTTCTGTGTGGTACATTGACACAGGTATGAAGTTGACTGAGAGTATATCATTGCCATCTTTAGAAATGATGTAGCCAGGTTCCCGGCTGCTGCTACCGCCACACACCCACTCATGTGGAGGCATGCATGAATGATGAGGGAGGAAGGATGGAACACAGCCATTCAAAGCCTGGTCAGCTCCCTGTTAAATCATGCAAGCTGCCCCGAAGACGTGAGCGTGTGTAGCACCTTATTGAGTGTGTCAGATGGAGTCTCACTCCCAAATTGAACCCTAAATCAAATCAAATCAAATCAAATCTTAGTCCCTATAGTGGTTACAACCTATGCGCTTGTGTAGATCTGCGAGGATTGAATGGGTTTGGCAAAGTATGGAAACGTACTCTTATAGCTTGTCAGGAGCTAGAAGGGTCCATATTGCTTAGACCTATGCAGTCCTCTCGATCTAGACAAATGCACAGGGTATAAGGGCTAGGGGGCGATTTTTGGATTGGGCATATTCTCATCTCCGTTGCTATTTGAGTCATTTATAAATCAAGTTTGCACTGCTTGATTGAAGCTACATCCATTTAGTCATTGATCAGCACTCCTGTTAGGCTGCTATGGTCATTAGCTACTATGAAGTGTCAATCCTCAAGTTGCTTTCAGCTGACCTGTGCAGTGACGTCTCAAAAGTTGCAGCTGTTGTATCTCTAAGCACAATGCCTAGTGAGCATTCTGAGGAGCACCTATGTGTTATGGACCTTCGGGCAGAATGGCTTTGGCTGTATTGTACCGAGAGATGCTAAGTCATTAGTTTCCATCCTGAGACAGAGTGATAACCAAGGTCATATTCATTATGGCACACGGTAGCAAAAACGTCATGCAGTGGAACATGAAAACAAATGCTTCTTATTGACAAGTTCAGGTAGTTCCTCTCTGTTTCAGTCTGTTTTCTATCCATTTGGTGCCTAGTGGAATTTATGCGGTCATTGCCATAGCAAAACGTTTTGTAATGGAACACAATTAAAACTTCTCATTGGACAAGTTCAGGTCATCTCTCCCTGTTTCAGTCAATTTTCTAATGTTTGGTGCCTAATTAATAGGACCGTTCTCCTAAAACCTTCTCGTCATTGAGATTTTCTCACGAAAGCTAACTAAGCCTGAGAATAGAACCACTCGCCCCACACCAAATTAAACCATTTAGACTCCACAAAGAGGATCGCTGTGGTGACACACCTGCGGTAAAGTACCTTATTATGAGGTTCATGTTAGCATGTACTTTTACTGGTAATGATAAATATGTTATGTGCTGCTGAAGATGATATTTCATGGTCTAGAATAGAGATGCTAATTTACGACCTCATGATGGGTACACCCTCAGTACCACAAGCTAGCATCTGCACAAAGACATAGC